>NC_136591.1:30670177-31335177 GCF_910589615.1 Taurulus bubalis | reverse complement strand
CTATCATCAAAGCTGAAATCCTTGCAGTACCCTTGTTTTTTTCTGGGAGGGGTCGGCTTCATTTATATATTATTTTCTTTATTCTTATATGATTTTGATATGATTTGACAATCGAACCAATTAGACATCATAAAAAGAAAAGAAAACGGCCTTTAAATAGAAAGCCATTGCACACCTGTTTCTGTTGAAAGATAGAGATGTAGTTGCAGGTGAAACCAGTTCAGCAGACTGAATTGACAGATTTATAGACGGAGCAGAAACAGACTTGGGCCAGAGCTGTACCATGAACCAGAAGTACTGTGGATCGTTGGCTGTAGAAGATGTGACGGCAGAACTACAATGACAAATTGCCCCAAAACCAATTTCTCAGCCCTCCTCTGTCTCTGTTCTGTGTTTCTGTTTAGGCTTCAAGTCCTATTTTTCAGCATCACTGCATTTTGTCAGGTTCTCTGCTGCCTTTAATCATTTTTTCACAGTCTCTCACTAATTCTTCTATTTTCCGCGGCGCTACAAGGCTTTGAAAATGTAACTACGAGTACTACTTTAAAGTTTAAACATTGTGAAGGCTCTGGTGCTCGTGGTTGACAGTGACTCTTTAGATCTGTTAGCTGTGACACTTTCACAGCTTGCGATCCCAAAATAGCAAGTTTATTTCACAATTTTGGGATACCCTGTGGAAATTCTTTAATTTCCTATCAGAAACTGACATTTGAATCTCGCTTTAAGACCATGCTACCTGATTTGAACCAACATCAGCCTTCATCTGGCTGATCAGGTTGTAGTTCTCACACATCTACACTGTATCTTCTTTGCTTTCCGTGTTGTGAGCTCAGCTAAGCTTCACTAAAAACACGCAGCTCAACCTGCACTTAGCACCCTGCTTGACATTTACAAGAAACACGACCCCGGAGAAGTCAGAGCAATTCAGACCGACTATACACCGAGACAGTGTGAACAAGGAGACAAAATGTGCAATGTACTGGCATTTTCTTAGTTTCCTATAGTTTTAAACCCTACTGTCTTTCTCCTTTCAATGTCTGCCTGTTGATCTCCACTGAGCATGTGCAAAAGCATGTGTGTCAAAATAGCAGCCCTAAGGGATTGAGCAGATTCACCTTTTCTCAAGTTCACATTGGTGGCAGCAGTGGCTGAGTTGTGGGAGTTCATTTGGCACGTCGGAGCATCTGTAGCTCTCGGGTTTCGGCTGGTGCATCGGGCTGCACACACACACACACACACACACACACACACACACACACACCCAGACACACACACACACATACACCTGTCGCTGTCTGTTAAGTGACACCAGCTGTTTAGTGAACGAAGCCGGAGAAGAAAATAACAAAGCAAGAAAATAGTGTTCTGTTGAAAACCCAACCAACGGTGCCGGTGGCCATTCAATGGAAGCTCCAACCAGAGTGACACTCTTGTGTTTGATAAGGTAGAGAGGTGTCGAACCTGCGGGATCCACAGAGGTAGTGAGGACGGGTGGGGTCGGGTTGGGAGAGGGCAGGGTCAAGTTCCCGCTCTACACTTGGAAGCTGTGTAAAGCAGCCACCGAACCTCCTCCTGCTGCAGGCCAGGACCCTATACATAGTACTGATGCGACTCTTTAGCTGTCTAGCAGATGGTCACACTGCTGCTGCGAGGATCACTTTGCCTCAGATTCACCAGATTCTCTGGCTTGGGATCAAGTCAGGGGTGCAGAGAGAGACAGAAATTGTCTTAAGAGACTGTCTTGGCAGTGGGAACACATGGCTATTGCATTAGTTGTTGAGATCTGATGATAGCGATTGGGTTTTTATAAGAGAACGCCACTATGTATCCATTCTTGGCATTAAACCTCCCATACACAGTGTCTCTTGAGCTTGCATTTATTTAGAGCGATGCTGGCATTATCATCCACACTGCTCTTCCTTCCATTGCTTCAGTGCTCAGATGACTTGATGGCACTCGGCCTATGTCGTCTTTTTATCCCAGTGCAACTCTGACCACTTCTGGTTCTGTAGCTGCACTATCAAAATGAGCGAAAATCTATTTCTGTGTATCTGGGCCTTTCAACGTGGTTGTCAAATTTGATCAAATTCATGTATGCATGAATATGTCTGCCCGCCTTTCACAGCACATCTATCACTTTTCATTGATCTAATTGCTCCTTCAGATGATTTTCCATACTGCTAAGCAAATCATTTAATGAAATGAATCACAGTAATAGTAAAAAAAAAAACAACAACCTGTTAGCAGTTTTGTAAGCCTTAAAAATGGCATGCACCATACACACATATAGCCTGCCACTAATGGTGCCAGGCACCCTGCTGGTTTCATAAGGCCACAACCACCACAAACAGCTGAAAAGAAAGAGGTGTATTTACTTGATCTTAAAGAGGTGACAAGTCTTCGGTTATCCCATGGCCATATTGAGTTTCGCTATCTGTAGCCGGAAACAACAAGCTGTGTTTGATCCACCACACAACTAGCGGGAAAGCTGCAGCAGGAACCCCGAGCCAACATTGATGTTTTCTGCCATCAGTAATCACCTCCCTGAAGCCCAAAGTTGGGTCTTGGGGTATTTCAAACGCTGCTGGTATGGATAGCTGTGCCAGCTCAGTCCCTCATTCACTTCACTGTGACCGTTTAACTCTACCGTGATTCACTTTATCCATTAAACATGCTTAAAGATACATTTCCTATCACCCCACATCACGAACCTGACAGTATAACAATATAATGTAATATGGTTGTCGGTCTATCCAAAAGACTTTTTGTTGTATCTGCTCTATTTAGCTTCTTTACTAATTAGCTGCTGTTTCTGTTCCAACTTTAAATATTGATGACATCACTGAGGCAGAAATTACTTTATCTGTACAGTGTGTTGTTGTTATTGTGATTAATGTATTTTTTTATTATATTGTGAAAAACGTTTTCCCGTGCTAGTGCACATACATTTCGGTATCTGGAGTGCCTACCAACGCACAAACTGAGAAATAAGACAACAAATCAGTCGTATGTGTGCTGCGAATTTGATTCAACAAGCCGTTCAGACTTGGCTCCCCCTCCAGGGTCACATGTAGGCTCATTAGAATACACCGCCCGTCATCTCAGTATCTCCCCACACGGC
Organism: Taurulus bubalis; assembly: GCF_910589615.1. Classification (NCBI taxonomy): domain Eukaryota; kingdom Metazoa; phylum Chordata; class Actinopteri; order Perciformes; family Cottidae; genus Taurulus; species Taurulus bubalis. The sequence continues at coordinate 31,332,056 of NC_136591.1, read as the reverse complement.
TTGAGAACTACACCGTGCACGATATCTTTCTCGCAAAAAAAAAAGAGAGCAGCCTGGGCTTTTTCTGGAGGGGGTCTGAAAGAGGCTTGGCACAGAAAAAAAGAGTGTTTCAGATATGAGGAACAACTATTCTTTAACATTAAAGCCTGTAAACATTCTTTACAACATTCGTTCTTGTAGAAACCCATAATATTAGTATGAATCTCAAAATGAGCATGACAGTAACTTCCCTTTAAAGTAAAAATAGATTTGTTCTAGCCTGTCACGAATAATGTGTAGTCTAAAACGTAATGGTTTTCCATTGTGTTACTGTTGAAGGAGAAGAGTCAAAGACAGCCCTCACCACCTTTTTCATTACGAACACCTCCCACATATAAACCAGAAAGACCGAAGATCTAATTAGTGGTGTAATGCCACCACATAATGTGAACACACTAAATATGAAACAAAGAGATAGGCCTTTTTGAACTTTTACATCTGCTGAAAGTAAAATAGGTCCTAATTCCCAGTAATTTTTTCTTGATTTTAATAAATACTTTCTTCTCTTTGTTCAAATTGTATTAACATCTGTATAGCAACGTGGAATCAGGTTATACTTTGGCGAGACTTTTTTTTAGACAGATTGATTGTTGGAAACGGGAGACCGTAGTAATACAGTAACAATGTCTGATGGTATAATGAAGTGCATCTGAAGCCGAAAAAAACCCTCTTAAATAGTTTTCATCACATAAAAGACTGACCATCCAGGGGGACTTTTCATTTTTTTTGTTTTGGGTCATTGTTTTGAAATATTCAGGGTCTGATATCTCGCCTCCTGGTCTGTGGGTGCTGTTCAGCCGGCATCTCTAGTGAATTAATACTGCTGTGAAGGAGGCGGGAGTCAGAACCATGGCAACCATCAGCTCAGATTAGTGTGGGACGTGAGCTGGCAGGAGACATACACACACACACACACACACACACACACACACACACACACACACACACACACACACACACACACACACACACGCAGTACACAAACAAATCAATATCGTGTGTTTGTGTTGCCAAATATAGCCAGACCCTCTGGACCCTGACAGATACAGATGTTCATCTATTGGTTGCACTGATTGAATCGAGGGTTCCCTCTCTCCCACAGAGATGCCAAAGACTGCGTAACAACTTTTTAAATGATATTACTCAATGCTGCCTTGCTCTTGCTGCTATTGATTCATTACGTTTTTATTCTTTTCTTTTCTGCTGCTGAAATCTGTTCAAATTTGACAACAAGAAATGTCCTTTTATTTGATTTCCACAGCAGTTTGATTAAATCAAAAACACCCTCTGCATGCGGTTATCTCTCGGTGTCTTATCTGAATGACCAAAACATAAGAAAAAATATAATGTATTTTTTTGGGACTGTTACATAAAAAGGCTACCCCTATTCTTGTTTCTATACAATCAGGTTTTTTTTCTTCCAATGGTTGCTTTTCAAGTGAGGGTGGCATGATATGCAACAAATCTGAGCCAATTTAAATTATTTTCTTCTTGCTTCGTCTTGTTAATATTTTGATATGTCACTGTCAAAAGATATTTGGTTTAAACACTCCTCTCCCTCTCAGGATGATGAGGTGGTGCTCCAGTGTGTGGCAACCATCGAGAAGGATCATCGCAAGTTTTGCCTGGCCGTCGAGGGACTCGGAAACCGAGTGTGTTACCTAGAACCCACATCTGAAGCCAAGGTGAGGATGGCACACAGCTGTTTTGTGTTTGTAGATATTATTAAGCAATGGGAAGTCAGTGGCAGAATTTGACTTGAAACAAATATCCATAACTGATAAAGTACATGAATATTAAGGACCCTTAAATTGAGGCAGTAGGCGACTCTGGACATGCTGGCTCCTGAAAATATTAGACTGAAGACTATGTCTAAGCTGCAGATTGTTCTGTTTAATTCTATTTTATTTCCGGTATATTTCTATAATTATTTAATGCATTTTAATTGACAATATGCAGGTCAATTTTGTCATATTGCGTTTGTAGCATTTCACTTAAAGTGGCTGAAGCATAATGTTTCAACCAATTATCCATTACTGTCAGCTAACTATTTGGATTGTTTCTACATCACTTTTAATTAAATATTTGAACAATTTATCTACTATTTTATTTAAAACTATGCAAGAGAAATATTTTTTCAAAATGAATTTTGATATGAATAAATGAGTGGAAAATGTAATTATTTGTTTTGAGAGGACATGGACATGACAAGAATATAAATATCTATATAGCTCCAACTTTTTCTGTTGTAAAACTTCGTCCTCCAGATTGAGGAAATCCATAGAATAGTGAATTTTGTCTAGTTTTTAGAAAACAAAAAAGAAAGAAAATTCATACCTGGGCCTCTGCTGGATATTACATTTTGTAAATTATTCATCCTTTCATCAAGAAAACAGCTTTCCTCTCTCAACCTGCTGAGAGTCCACCAACACAATAATTCACACTTGAACCCATGAAACCTCAGAAGTTGCGGGGGGATGAATTCAATATTTTTGGAATAACTCAAGGAGTTTATCAAATACATTTAAATGATGATTTGATTCAAACAATTATATCATATCCACATATTGTGTAACACCTCAACACCACGTGTTGCAATTAGGAGTGTAACTAGTTAACAGATGCACAAAATAATGGTGCATTAAAAAAAGTCTGCAGTCCAGTTTTGTTCCTTGGCAGCCTCTCTTGGAATCTCTAAATCAAAGAGACACTTTACTGAAACCCATCTCTTTAGTGCTACTGTCCTCTTATTGAGATGGGATATCCTGTCAAATAATAGAGATGAAGTAGAAGGCTCTATGGTGCAAAGTACAACTACTTCGATAAAAAACAATCTCAGATGAGTGCCTTGGTGATGCGTTGAAAATGCACCCAAACCCCCACTGCACTGATCCAAGTTCAGTTCCTGGCTCTGGTGCTTCCAGCTCGGCCAGAACCCCAACAAACACATCTGACAGGGTTCATGGGGCCAGTTGTGGCTCAGGTTCTTGTTTAAGTTATTGTCCAGTGATTGCTCATGGCAACAACAACATCAATATGTAATATATAGAGCAGTGGTTCTTAACCTGGGTTCGATCGAACCCCAGGGGGTCGGTGAGTCACTCTCAGGGGTTTGGCAGGGGTCAAGACACACACAGTATAGCCCGGTTCACACTAGCAATGTTGGGCCGCAACACACAATTTTTCTTCTTTTCGTCACATTGATTTGCAGTAAATATTCATTGAGTTATGTTTTTGTGTGAAATTCATCTTTTGTTGATTTTCTTCTGTGAACACAGTGATTTTGTGTGCAACTGATGCATGGTTCATTTTGTGCACTAACAAAATATATACCTATGTTTTGAAGAAATCATATTTTATTTTTCCAATTATGAAGGGTTCGGTGAATGCACTGATGAAGCTTGCAGGGTTCAGTACCTCCAATAAGGTTAAGAACCACGGATATAGAGGATGGTTTGGGCTACTTTTGTTGTTAAAAGAGTGTATAGTTTCTTTTTGTGACTGTGATGAAAATGAACCTGTTCGTGCCTGTTATGTTGTAGGAACACAAAAGAGCCGTCAGTACTCAGTTAGATCTTAATCTTAATCTTCTTGTTTATGTTTAAGACGTACTGTATGGTCTTCCAAAAATGAAGCAGAACATGTTTGCATTGGAGAATATGCCACGTAATAGGAAGGTTTCTGAGCACTTTCAATGGGGAGAGCAAGTGTGTTTGTCAGTCAGTAATGGAGCTCTGAATGGGATCAACAATGCAGCCTATATATTTATACTGATGATGCTCTTACTGTTTTATTTTAAGCTTCACACTTACTTTGTGTCAGAGTGATAATCACATGATCACAACCAAAGAAAACTCTCCAATGCCAGGATGTTTATGAGCTGTGCATATCGAGTAAAGCCTGATTTAATTTAGCCACTGAGCAGTAAGAATTTGAATTTAATTTGGGGACATTTGTTTTCACCCAACTGAAACCGTTGTTGAGTCGACACCTGCGGAGCACGAGGCAGCCGATCACAAACACCTCTCCCCTCTCACCTTGGGTACCGGTGACAATGCTCCGGGCCCCCTTGGGTGTGAAATGTGGCTGAGTGCACAGGGTGTCGCCGTGGCTTGGCACGAGGTGAGGGGCTGTCATCTGCTGGCGGATCTCAGGTGTTGACACCTCATTTCCCTTAAATGAAGCCTGGCTGCTTGCTGCTGCTCATCGACAGAAATGAAGCCTGAGCGAATCGGATATAATTTAAAGAAGAATTCTGAGGCAGTTTTAAATATATATGTTGCTCCACTTATGCACTACCTTCACATATTGTAGACATGGGCCATTAGTGTCATTGTTTATTCATGTATTATAATATTCAGGAGGTAAAATACCATCTTAAAATGAGGTGAACTCCTATAATAGGAAGTTCATATGAATTCTAATCAAGTGTATATTCAATCAAATGGCTTGATATAGATTTACAGTACATACCGCACAGACATATTTACCTATTTCTGCATTGATTAATTTACTTTCTACATTGTTCTTCTGAAGATGTAAATGTAAAAACAGATCATGATACTTAGGTTTTAAAAAGACAAAACATAATACCCTATAACAACTGCACAATGTTAATCAAGCTATCATGTTTTTATGTAAAATCAGTTAATTGTTGGATTTGGTCTTTTCATGGGATTTGTTGACAATAACAAACATAGAATAGCAGCTATGTCTTTAATGTCACATAGTTTTATTTAACATTTAAAAAGCACTCATTTTATTTTTCTTAGTTATGAGGAAGTTAATGGGATTTACAAGATTGAAGATTGAAAAATGAATTGTGTTTCCCATTATTAGTAATAGCTTGCATATGATGCAAGACTCGAGACGGTTTGATCTTTTGAACGATCACTTTACTTAATTTCACGGCTTATATTACTGTATTGTCTTAAACTGACTACAGACTTTCTAGAGGGTTTTGAGATGGTCTCTTCTATTCCCAGATATGCAAAATGTTCAGTATGTCTGCCCAACCCTGGAAGAAGTATGATAATTAGAGTATTGACGGTGAATAGTTCATAAGATGTGTAAGGTCTTTAGCAGGTTGAGAGTTTTCACTGTGTATGACACCACAGGCGTAGCTGCCTCATGTCGCATCCTCATACAGGCAAATGTAAATACTCAACTCACCCTGTCTAACGTTTTGTGGTTGAAATAACCAGCTTTTTACCTGATATTTTCCTAGATTGATTGTCACTGGAAACATCTTATCTGGGTATAAATGTAATTAAATGATGAATATCTGAATAGAAAACATTTGTGCACAGGCTGTTGGTGGCAATTCTCAGAACTGGACACATGCGCACACACACAGTGGTGTTGGAGGTTCCCATGCATGTTTGTGTTGAGTTACAGAGCAGTGCCATCCTCATTATCACCCAGCGGACCTCCCCTCTGCTCACATTTCTCACTTCACTGCAGAGGTCAAGGGTCAGCCGGTTGGGTTTCTAAGTCAGGACATGCACCCGACAACTTTAAATCATAACTTGACCTCTTCTGTGTCGAGGAGAGATGTATAGCATGTGATATGAAGCCGGCTATTGTTGTCATAAACAGTATGTATGTACTAAATAATATGAGGCTCATTAACAAAAATTATGTTTGGTATGTGATCTGCTATGAGTGTTGGATTTTTTAGGCTGTTTGTTTATTTATTTGTTTGTTAATGTGTAATGCCATCTAGAACATCATACGGTTAATTCATTTTTCATACTTTTGACGAGCAAATGCAAGTCGTGAAAAGGTCCCCAGATATGCCTCAGAACTGCTTTTGAGTAGAGAGTAATTTGCTAGCATTATGTAATCCCAAATGCTGCATTTTTATCCTTCAGTATCCTCTCTGCATGTGCTGTTTGAATGAATTTACAGAATGTATTTCATCTTCGCTACATGGATTGAAAGTCTTCGAGGCAAACACAAACAGTGGGTTGAAAGTGGAAGACAGATCTGAAGCCTGTTGTTGCATCAACCAAACAACACTGTTTGCTGAGGAATGAGCCCGAGGCCAACTAATTATTAGGCATTGCAGCCGTGGGCTGCACACCTTTCGACAGCCCTCCCCATAATCCCCAGCTCCTCGTTAGCAACACACCATGATGGCAAAGAAGTCATCAGAATTATTTTTGAGCACCATTATTCACTGAGCAGTTTAATCCTATCATTTGTCTCTTTTCTCATATCAGTGCCTGCAATGTATTTAGTAACTAATGGCTGATGTGGCAGTATTTAGTAAATATGAGTAAGTAGATACGATTTAATGCTATGGATGTGGGCGCACAACATATTTTATATTAGTGCATTTCTCTGTTATTATGTCTTTCAGATGCATATAGATACATTTAACATGATAAATAAGAAATTGTATATGGAGCATTACTGTCACCATAATGAAAGTGACATGACGGATCCCTGCAAACATGAGCTACGGAGTAGAAAAAGATTCATGTAGGCCCCGACATTTTATTTGGTGTCTTGTTGCCCACATTCTCAGCTGGTTTTGATCAATTTGAATATAAATCTCTTTCAAATGTCATATCCAAAAGTGGTTCCAAACATGTTTAAATATATATTTATTGACAGACATCTGTCTAAAGGTACTTTAGACTGACGCTGCAGTTTTAATTTAGGCCCCAGCTTGCATGTCACCGTCCATCAAACTGCTTGGGTACTACGAGTGTCCATTTTTAAAATGTCAATGAGCATCATAAATTATGATAATTGGATATATTTCGAAAACTATCTAGCTCTGAGTTCTTAAGTCTCAATTTTGTATAAAAGCTTATTAAGTATGCCCCAGTTATAATGGTATGTATGTCATGTGAAATATCTGAGTTCTGTTATTCAGGGAAGTTGGGTGCAGCATTTTGTTCGAGGCTATATAGGAAACATAAAAGGTCTGCGAGAACACACTCCTGGCACATCAGGAGTGAAGCTAGATTTTGCTCAAAACACTGTGTCAATGCCTCATCGACTAATGTTTCTTTCCTTCCAACCATCTCTCCCTTCTCCTTTACACCCCGCAGTATGTTCCTCCAGACTTGTGTGTTTGTAACTTTGTGTTGGAGCAGTCCTTGTCGGTGCGGGCCCTGCAGGAGATGCTGGCTAAGACTGGGCAGAACAGTGAAGGGGTGAGTATTTCCCACTGATACCCAACCACTCCCTCTCTCGCTCTCTCTCTCTCTCTCTCTCACTCTCTCTCTCTCGCTCTCTCTCTCGTGTACACAAACACACTCAACATTTGCATTAGCACAAATCAATCTGTAGTCTCGGACTTTGTTGCCAAATACCCTTGAGGTTGTTTAAAAAAAATAAAAAGTTTCAGTTAGAAGTCTTATACAATATGTCTGCAATATAGCTTTTTATATGAATTATGATCTTTACAACTGTTTTATAGTTAACATAATTTAGCTAATGGGTCATTTATTGAGTGGCAAATCACTAACGGTGCTGGAAATACAAATGCACTAAATCTGCTTAGAGGCAGCTTTCATGATCTTGCTGTTGTTTCAAAATTGATGCATTAAAATGCTGTCAGGTTTTTCCCAGGAATATAAACCTCCACAGAAAGAAGATAAACTTCAAATCTCTTGAAATGTCAGACTTGGGAATCAAATATAGATGCAGCAAAACTTTGACATCTTTTATTTAAGTAAATGAATTGTAACATCTACAAATATCTGCTTTTAACAAGCAAGAGTTATATTACAAAGTTACTCTTGATTAAAACTGCAACTGTACAGTTTTGCGAAGAATATCAATAAATACTTTGCAACATCAACAGTGTCCCCACTACATGGGGGCTATTTGTTTTGAAGGTGAAGTCTTCTGCAGCATGCATGATGAACTTGCTCTATGGGCAGCCAGGAGCAGGTTTTTATTCTTGTATTGCTTTCCTAAGATGGAAGTAAGAAGATAGTATCTCCAGATAGTAGACCTCAAAGTGTTAAACAAGTCTGAGGAAGTAACTGATTCACTGGATTACTGCAATAACTATAATGGCTGCACACTTTCATGCATTGCACAGAACACTGTATAAATGGATGGAAATTTAAAAACCTTCCTTCAAGCACTGCACCAAATGTTATTGCAAGGTCTAAGATGTAAGTCTAAACCGACAGTGTGATTATTCTGCACATGTTTCTGGACTAAGTTTTGATTAAATCCCAAAGGCAAAGCAGACAGACCAACTACTCCAAACTACTTCAGCAGCAAGAACTGCAATTGTTTCTAAATGGAAGGAGTCTCTTTGCATTCTCTGCAACAATTTCCTGTTTTGCAAAAAGAGATCAGACAATGATAATCGAAAGTTGGGGTGGGGGATCAAAGAATGGAGAGAGATTATGTGAGAGTGCAGTACATCCACAGCCTCCTTTCTCCTCAAACGCCGCTCTTATGATTTTGAAGTGTGAGCCCCTTCCTCCATGCTCAAGCTCACTCTGCATGTTGAGCATTTAAGTAATCTTTGATTGGGCAGAGGCTCTGTAGTGCCACGAGGAGGCCATTGACAGGAAATGAAGTACTACGCTAGGCAATTCTTTAAGCCTGTCAGATATTCACATTCACTCATGCTGCTGTGCTCCAACAGTCATTTTATGTGTCATTTAATCTCATCACCCAGCCCTTCAAGATCCAGAGGGGGAGGTCAAGATATGGGAAGGGATGGCGTCCCATATTTGGTTGAACTGCTAATATGTTTGTTGAAAAACAAAGAGAAAACAGTGCTTAGTTCTCAAATAGACGCCAGCATTACATCTGGTCATACAAGAAACTGCTTGTTAGTTTTGTTGCTCATTGTCATCACTGTTCCTATTGGATACACATGGTCTGTGTTGATTTTGAAAGTTCCTCAATTGATAGGTCCAATTTGTATTATTACTTTGGACAGACCACTGGTATGTAGGGACAGAGATGATGAAGCTATGGTTGCATGAATCATTGTGCAGTACAGCTGCAGCAAATGGAGAAACCAGCATTACAGTGCTATTTGCAAGATGAATTGAGTTAAAAAAAACCTCAATACCAATGCAAGATAACCCGAATTGTGTGTTTTTGCTGGATGGCTCTGGCTACCACTGTACTTTCATGCATAACATAGCCTTCTGGCACAGATAGTTCTTTAAGTGTCTTTTTTTTTACACAATTTTGGTCCTCTAAACTGGTGAATTAGACCTGCATTGTTATTGGCCTGGGTAGCAGATTTGTTTTGTGCTCAACATTGTTGTCTGGCCTTGTTTGGCAAGACACCGTGATGTTGGCTAGAATACAAACTCTCTGTTAGCAAGGCTAATACATCACCCTCCCCTTTCCTTCCCACTAGGAAGGGCCCATTTCTCTCTATTGTTGCTCTCAGATTTGTGTAATTGACTGCTATACAAACCATTAACACATTCTTTTCATTTGTATTTGTGTGTTACTAGAGTGCTGACCATGAGAAATGGGTAGGTCCATCAGTTCGTCCATCCATCATGTTGTCAGTGTGCATGATCGACTGCCATACAAAAGGGTTGAATTTCCAGCACTTTCACTTGAAGTGATGACCATTTCTCGATTGCCATAACAAGCTGCATTTATAGCGTGTGCAGCTTTTAGTTTAAACATCCATAGCATGAACTGTAATGAAGAGAGGTATTGAGCTAATGTTAATACATTTAAATGTTTACAACTCAGCACATATTGTACAGATGGATATCAAAACACATTTGGACTCCCTCTGGATAGTAAATTTAGCTTTCACCTCATCGTAGCTCAACATGTTCTCTTTCCCTCAGCCGACCTGGAGACAATCAGTTAGCTTGTCAAAGATGTCTCTGAATTTATGGCAATCTTGAAATAGACATCTGTTAGTGCTGTCACCTTGTTCACATGAGTCAAATGTTTTGCCTTGCCTCTGAAGACTTTGTGTGCAAGTGTGCAACCACTTTCAAGTGATAGTCTGCTTAAGTTATTTATGATCTCTTTTCTGATTTCAATGCAATAAGGTTCAAGCCTTAGTATACAGCTTATCATTTTGTGCTTTTAAATGTATATAAATATACATATTTTCTGCTTACCAAGGTTTGTAATGAGCTCCCTTATTTATCGAATTTACAGAATCTAAATGAAGTGATCTGAAAACCCACACGTTGGCAGAAAACTTACTTTGTGGTTTGGGTGTGCTCCTCTGTTTTCTCTGGGTTTTCTCTAACATCAATTAAGTTTAAGGGTATTGACACGAGGAAATGTCCTGAAATCAGTTTTGATTTCAGAGTGGTCACATACACTACTGTTGAGCAAAGCTGTTGTAGGGGATTATTTATCTGCTTTTCATAAAACTCACACAACAAACTATTTTTACAATAGCATGTATGGTGTTTTGACGTTTTTTCTCTCTTAACTTTCAGATATTTCATAATATTTGAATGGACTGATAAGAAGTCAATGTAAAGCAAATGGAATCCAATCACCGCCTCATTATCCAAATTATTTTAAGGACAGGGCAATGAATATACGGTATACATGAGAATCAATATATCAGATGGTACTTAGCAAATGAGTCTGGCATGACTCCCTTCCTTCACAGGCCTGAAAAAAGTGATTAGTGTGCTTTTTCCATGCTCAGGCTCTTCTATATAAGATAAGCTATTACTATATGAAGTGAACCTTTAGGAAAATTACTTAGTCATGGTTTGGTGTAATGGCTCTGTCAGGTTTTAGCAAAGATAAAGCACACACTGTTTTGTAAAAAATCATTGAGTGGTTGGCTCACTATCAGTGATCATAACAACACCAGCGTTATACTTTGTTATTATTTTTTACACTAGCCCATTACACTGCTTTAAAAATAATAAATAACTGAATTGACAATTTTTTTAGTGTAGGCTAAATGCCAAACATTTTCTGCTTACAGCCTATATTCGTGTAAATTAAATAGCGTTGACACTTGTTGCACTTGCCAGACCCCAAGGTATTAAAAAAATAAATAAATACTGCACATTTTGAGGTTCTACCAATATTTTCACAAGTAAGCCGAGTACTTTTACTTTTGATTGCCTACTGAAGTTTATTTTGTTGATAGTACTTTGAATCCATGACTGTTACTTGTAACCGAGTACAGAATGGTATTTCTAGTTTTGTAAATAAAATAGAAAGAAATACATTTAAAAAGTCTGAGTAACTGACTCCTTTCACCACTGCTGCTCTTTACGTTCATGGAATGGAGAAGAAGAAGGAGAAGAAATTAGATCCAAGGTGGCTGAATCGATTGATGACACTGAAATGAGGTTTCTCAAACTTGGCAAAATCTGCCATATAAAATGACGTAATGACTAATTAATTAATAATTGGCCGTGACCATTAGGAGCGTAAGTCAACGTGACTACCCAAAGTTACTAAGCTAAATGTCCAAAGCTGCCTTTCAAGGTTCGCGTTATCTTTGTGAAGCAACTGCTAAAGCCATTCTCTTAACTTCTTTATCTGTACTAGCTTGCTGACGGGCAGCTCTCATTCTCTGTAACAGTGAAGAAGAAGAATTCACGTCGATGTAAGGCTTGTTTAACCTTCACACGACTTGTTCTGATTACAGGTAAATAACAACAACAACAAATCACAATGGCGCATAATAAATGCCGTTGCTCATCGTCTTTGGCGCTGACACTTTTGGGCGATAGAAATATAATTTTTTATTTAATTTAAGTTGTATGTATTAGGCTCGTGTAATTTCTGGAGTGCTGTTCAACTGGATTGCTCAGGGCTACCATGCCTGGAAGATGGGATTGTTAATGCTAAATCAGTTGTCCACTAAGCTAGCTAGCTAGACAGAAAAAAACCTAACTAACTTTATTATATTGCCCAATTTTAGTTTAAACTGTTTTTAAAAGATGTTGGTTCAACTTTATGGCGAATATTTTAGGCTATTTGTGGTGTTACTCTAGCTACCTTCATGTAAATGTGAAAGTAAACAGAAATATAAGGTAGTGTTAAACTTATTTTTAGCTAACGTTAGGTGTAACGCTAGCTTACCTAAACTGGCAATTGTGTGGGTTCATTAAACTGCTGAGACGTGCACAGTGACTTACATGTTATCTGGTGACTTTGTTTTCTCAATATTTTTTACCGTAAATCTATGATGGGTTCTTCACATGAGAAAAGCCATCCTCAAATGTTGCTCAATATGCTCCTCAGGACTTATCTGAAGCTAAATGGTACATCTTTTGTCAGAGCCAGCAATCTACCGTGACACAAAGGATGTTTTGAGTGTCCAGCTATGTCCTCCTCATGACGTGACAGGAGATAAAGACCTGCCAGCCAGTTAAATGCCCTACAACTTTCAGTATTCATTTAAGACACAATTTATGGCACACCCCACCTCTTCCCCTAACACATGTACATGCGTAAAAAAAACATTGACACAAATTTCTCTGTCTTTGTTTTCACACATGCGAATATAAAGCTGTTTAGGATACAGTGCTTGCAACCAGAGAAGCACCAAATCAAAGGTCACAGTTCCTGGCATTGAGTGTCAGCATGACAGCAGGCCTAAAATACAGTGTCTCTCTCTCTCTCTCTCTCTCTCTCTCTCTCTCTCTCTCTCTGGGTGTGTAACCCTCCCTCACTTCCAGCTGTTGCTGGATACTCTTCCCATTTTCCTTTTGATCAAACTCTGTTTCCTTTTTAGTCTGTCTTACAAGCCATCTGGGGGAGACTTGGTAGCCAAAAAAGAATTCGATTGGGGTCAAATTCAGGGGACAGTTGGGTGTCACACTGGTTACAGTGCCAGTCCTTAGGAGTTTAAATATTCTTCGTCAACTCAAAAGACAAGTCAGATCGGGACACTCTAAATTAGGAGAGAATAGTCTGTTTATAGTTCTAGTAAATGGATAGCTAGGCCTAACAAGATGAGAATATGAAAGAATGAATGAGCAAATTAGTTGTCCATTTTTTTTCTTTTATGAAATCAAACTATCAGAAATATATTATACTCTTCTCATGGAAAACCATGTGTACTTATGTTGCATTTTTGACTCGCATTCAATTGATTTGAAAAGGGACCTATTTGTGTTTATCCAGCTCGCAATCTTGATACAAAGATGATTTTGACCTCACTTCTTATGTTACTTTCTCTTTTTTTCTGATGCTGCTAGAGGTTGATTAAAAGGGTAAGTATACTTTCTTTATTCACCTCAGTGGTGAAGAAGAAATCATATATTTTATTCTTTTTTGCTCAACTATTTCCTTACATTTCCTCTGCCATCGTGCTTGTGTATCACAATTATTCTTGTTTGTGGGTAGAATGGGAAAGCTGTCTAATAACTGTATATGTTTGTGTTTGGTAGTTTGTTTGCTTTTGTGTGTGGTTTTCTTTGTTCCCACCCTCTTTTTTTGTCTGTGTCCTGCTTGCACTTGGAATGGAGATTTGAAGTTGAAGATACTTTATCCATTCAGTCCTGTGCAGTTTACCCACATAGGGTCAATATCAGAGGAAACTCTTAAATTAATATCTGACAAAGAGGTTAATAAAGTACACTATCGATGCGATAAGTCAAACCTGACAGGGTTCAGAGGTCAAGGATTCTAGGATATGATGGTAATCTATTTTCCTGTGTATTTCCTGGCAGGCGGGTCAGGGTGGTGGACACCGGACACTGCTCTACGGTCATGCCATCCTCCTTCGCCACTCCTTCAGTGATATGGTGAGTATCGACTAGCAATTTGATAAATAATGTGAAATACACACATAAATATGCAGCACTTCTATATGTATTTGTGAGAATAACAGTAGAAATCCAAAAGGGACTCAATTTACAAAACAAGGACAAGTTGAAAATAATCACATTTGAGAAACTGAAAGCAACATATGTTTGATTTTTTTACTTTGTCTATAAATTTGCTTAATCAATCAAGTAACAAATTGTTAGAGCATTACTTATTTACAGTATATTTCTAAGTCCAAAATTATATGTTATTTTGATCCACAAATAAATAATTTAAGTCATAATTTTATTAAAAATCTGTACAAGAGCTAAGTTCCGCTCTCAGCTTGTGTTAATGTTTCCTTTGACTTCACACTAATTAATTTGTCTCCAGTACCTGACCTGTTTGAAGACGTCTAGGTCTCTGACCGATAAGCTGTCATTTGATGTCGGACTACAAGAAGACTCAATAGGTACAGTATGACTAACATCTAAAGTTGACCTAGCCTTGAGATAGAATCGATACCCATGAGCGAAAGATTGCAAAATCGAATGTGTGTGTTTTGTGTCTTGGTGTCAATAGGAGAGGCCTGCTGGTGGACCATACACCCTGCGTCCAAGCAGAGATCCGAGGGAGAGAAAGTTCGCATTGGAGACGACCTGATCCTAGTCAGCGTGTCGACAGAGAGATACCTGGTAGGGGAAGTCCAATATCGCAGTCATAGATTGTTTTTAAACTTACCAGTAACTGAGAAGAAAATGAGAAGGTTTCTTTTTGAGATGTTTAGATGTTCAGTACAATGACGTGTAATAGAAATTTGACAGAATTTAATCAATTCAATAAAATAAAACCATACTTACTCGCTTACTTGCTACCCTGATCAACAAATACACCTACAATAAGTTATAGATGAGAAAAATCCTAATGCTCATAATAGAGCTAAAGCAATCAAAAGTTAGATAAGATACAAAACGATGTATGAAAAAGACCATATATGGAATTGTTTTGATTCTTTTTTACTATTTTCTTAATAAATTAGGGCAGGAATTGAGTATCGTAAGCTAGAGATGTCACAATACCTGATATTTAGTAGTCTATCCCAGTGAGATTCTCGATATGCAATTTGTTAGCTTTCCTGAACTGGCAGCAGTGTGGGTTCCAGTCATCCAGTCGTCTTATCTGTCCTCTGGTTGCTTTGTTTTTTCAATAGTTTTACCGATTGCCCATGATGGGTCCTATATAATTATTTGTAATTATTACATAAATACATGTAAAAAAAGATATTTGAAAAAGCAGTAATGAAGCCGAATGAAGAATTCAGAAGAAAGTTGCTAATGCTGTTTATTTATTTCAGATAAATATGTCATCCAATATCACTTTCAAAACTGCATTAATTTATTTTTTTTCAATTATGAATACAATGCATACAAATACAGGCACACACCACACAGCACAAACATTATGTTGCATATCTAGCTTGCTTTTCCAAAGTGTGATCTAGCTTGCTGTAAACAACACAATCAGAGTTTTTTCTCTCATGAATATTTACAGTTTATTGTTTCTGACACTCACTGTATCATCTCTCATTTTCCCCTTGTCTATTTTCCTTGTCAGATCTCTCATAATTCATATTTCCTCCACTGTTGTTTTGGGGACTTCTTTATTTCTCTACCTAATGTTTTCATGTCAGACTGAATCGTCCTCTCTACACTTGCAAGAGTTTAGAAGCAGACAATGCGCCAGGTGCATAGAGGGGTTGTTTTTTTGGAGATTATGCGCCTCACATAGCTGAGGTTATTGACTTTGGTTCACTGTCTATCTCAAAAAGGCGCTTTGGAAAGATTCGTAGCCGCCGTATAGCTCTGATACCCGTCTCACTCCAGCCATCTTCAGAGTGACAAGGCAATTCAAGGGGAAAACTTGAAAACTTTATATTACTATCTGTAATTGAAATCGGATTACTTGCAAAGCCCTCCTGTGCAGTTTATTTTTTATATATTTTTGAGCTTAGAGTGAATACTTGTCACCTTATGCAGAGTTATACACCCGACCTCAATTAACTTACTTGGTAAAGAGTGAGGAGAAGCAGATTTGAAGAGGGAGAGGGCAATGAAGAGGCTGAGAGAGAAATGGAAAGGAGGAGGGACAGCGACGTGCCGCGCATAGGAGAGTGAGCTGTGCTTGCTTCTGATGGCAGCTCTGGCCCTTCAGGGAGGGAAATGTGCAATTAAAGCTACTCTGGCAAAGAGCCAGACGTTCAGTTCCTCCGTAGGGAAATCTTCCTCTCCTTTGGCCCGACAAAGCTCAGCTTTTAAGAATGGCACATCAGAAATTTAGGCATAAACAGTCAAGGGCTCCATTAATGGGAACAATCATAGAGGTTGTGACACAGCCTTCTTAGGTCATAAGCGTTTGTTGCTTGGTGTCTAGTTAGGCTGAATTACAGCCGTTTGGTTTAAAAATGTAAAATAAAACATCCTATCAAGGAGAGCTGGTGCACAAAAAGTTTGACTTCAAACATTTGTAATCGACACACTGGTTTGTAATTTTATGCACAGCACTCCATCAATGTGAATCTTTTGTGAACGCACGGTATACTATACATTTTTGAAACACAGAGACAGATAAATAAAAACATTGTTGGTTGTATCCAGTCCAACAATGGTGTAAAAGTACATAGTTTTAAAGGAAATTCAATGAGATGGAACAAGATGTAACACATTGATGTGTTTTTGACAATCAACACATCAGCTCTTGTGAAGATGGAGCTGAAGGCTATGATCCTTTTGAGCTTTCAGTCCTCTCTAAATGCCTTCAGGGAAATGGGAGGCGCTCCAAGTGTTTCTGCTGGAAGGAATAATTGTAGAGTATAACCTGAGCATTGCTGCACAGAGGAACCCTGATGCAGCAATGCTTTTTAGCCCACAGCATAATAACACTGTTTGGCAGCTCAAGAGGAAGGACATAAAGTTGTTTCAATCTTTTTTTCAAATCCTAACACTGGGACATATCCCTCCTCTGGCCAGGTATTGCTGAATCTCAGTATTTGTCTTCACTGGTATTCTCCACTATTCTGTCTTAAGCCCTTGATAACATTATTCTATGATTCTCTCTTGCAGCACCTCTCCATCTCCTATGGCAACATCCAGGTGGATGCCTCCTTCATGCAGACCCTGTGGAACGTCCAGCCTACCTGCTCTTCAGGCAACATGGCTGTAGGCAAGTTCATGACCCCAGCAGCAAAAGCAGCAACCACTGGAACAACTGTCTCTCATCCAAGACACTTTAATACATTTCATCATTGTTTTCAAATAGTATTGTTCTCTTGTGTCTAATCTGTGAGCAATAAGAAAAACCTCATCTAAGTTAAAGCTGTGAAATCACCATAATATTTGCAGACAATAGCAAGTACTTTGATTTTATATTCTTTAAATGTAATTGTTTCCATGCCATCGTTTTCACTGTATAGTTGGTCTATACAACTATAATAAAGATAGGTCATTTCTGTGTGATCAAAAGAAGAAAATGTGGAGTATCTCGTGTCACAGTTTTGTTTTGTTTTATTATTATTAGGGTATTTGACTGGTGGACATGTGATGCGTCTTTGTCATGGGCATGATGAGAGCTTGACCATCCCTGGAGCAGACAAGAGTGGGAAGGAGGATAGGTTAGTAGATAATTAGCCTCAGAACAGTGTCTCTCACAGGATTCTGTAAGAATATGGTGTGTGGACCTTGAATCATTTTACATTTTCAAGTGAAATGCTTCAATCTGGTGCAATTTGAGAGCAAAAGCTCAAGGCTAGATCTATGAAGAACTGTGTGCTCTAGCAGTGGTGGAATGTAAAGTACATTTAAGCTACACGAGTACTGTACTTGAGAACAATACTGAGGTACCTGTACCTAACTTGAGTATTTCCATGTTATGTAACTTCATAGCTCTACACCAGAGAAACAAATAACTGTTAAAAGTTTAAAAAAAATTGAAACACGTGAAACACATCATAATGTTGTAATTTACCTTATCCCAAGACACATTATTCTGAGTTCTTGTTCCATGCAGCGGGACGGGACGGGTCGCTATTAGTCTCGAGCCCTACCTCAAAAAAAAAAGAAAAAAAAAGTGCCATCCCGTCACATTTTAAGAATTTTGGCATCGACTTGGTACCAAAGCATCGGTTCTCATAACGTCCCTATAGTAAGCAGCAAAAAAACTAATTATTCTCTTTATCAGACTAAAAGATACAATCAAATGCATGTTGAAAGAAAAATATTTAAAAGTATTCCCTGTGTAGTGCTTGTTATTACAATCAGCATAACACATGCAGAATTAGGAAAATATATGTATATCCATTGCAAACATTGTGCTTTTGTAAGAGACTATTTCACTTGAAAGATGTTCTTGTCCAAATGTTTGAACAGTGAGACTTAATCAACACCACTGGTATCCCCTGTATCCCTCTGCTGCTGCGCTACAGTTTTGGCAACTGTAGCGCAGCAGCAGAAATTCTTCACATCATTGTATTCCCCCTGTGACTTGAAAGACTTGTATATGATAGAAGCCCCCACGTGTGTCTTTGTGCTCTCAGGATAGTCAACTATGAAGCGGGCAAGGGAGCGTCAAAGGCCCGCTCACTTTGGAGACTGGAGCCTCTCAGGATCAGGTGAGATCACACCCAAATACTCACACACAGTGAAAAGAATTACCTCAGGAAAGTAACAGAAAACCCTGGAATGGATCTCCCTCAGAAACGTATAGAGGTGTTGTCTTCTTTGATGACATCTCTTCATGAAGAATTGGTGCTTTATGTACAAATGTCACAGCCACTCGACTGTAAGTTATAAATATACTTCACCTGCTACTTTGAACTGTCACTACCAATTAGTTGGCAAAGTCCTTCAGAGAATCTCTTCCCCCCTCTTCTTTCTTTAACTCGCCACCCACACATTTTCCCTCCAGTCACGTCGTCTGCCAGCTCTCATTGGGAGTCATTGGGTGTCAGAGTCTGTACACTTTGAAATGGTGCAGGTGCAGCTATTAAGGCACTTGTTCTCCTTTTTGGCTCAGGGATACATTTTGAACAGTATTTTCCACACTACATCAGCCATATCGAGAAGGTTCAGCGCCACTGAGAGTAAAGAAGTTACATTTTATCTATTTCTCAGTTGACATTCTCATTCTACTTGCAGATTGTTTTTTAAAACATTTCAAAAATATTCTCATTGGTTGATTTAATCTTCAATGAAGGGTGAAATAGCACTGTCTATGTCATAGAAAATAAGGAATTCCTTTCAACATGTCAATGAATATATATCAGTGGCATCTTTATTCATTATTCAAGAAGTCCGGCTTTATGATTTTTGAAGTTTAACTAACGAACGTGGATGAATCACTTTAATGTCTTATTTATAATCAGTAATTAAACTAATTGGAATCCAGAATTGGGCTTGGTGTTACGTTTTTGAAAATAAATTATGTCTAAGGTTTGGTACAGATACCAGAATGCTTTTTAGATTTTTTGGTTTTACATTTTTAAGTATTGAATGTTGTCAGCAGCCACAGGATAATTTATCTAATTGAATCTTAAACTATCAAAACTGTGATCCAGATAAGGAACTGTCTGACCAAGGAATAAGTAAACAACACTTGAACAAAGCTTTTATGCCATCTTTTGGCACTTGTGCTACAGACACATGTGAATCAGTACCAGAAAAGTATTCTCAGTCAGAGAAAATTTAACTCGACAATGCTTTGTCTGAAGAAATACAACAACATTACTATGCTTATTGCCACTATGCTCCAGGAAAGTCTCATATTATTGTAACTCTACTTGTCACCTGTCATTTGCAAAATAAAGGTAAAGTCATATCCAAAGTTTGTGACTCCAGTACTCTGTGTTAAGCTGGAGCGGTAGCCACATTCGCTGGGGTCAGGCCTTCCGACTGCGTCACCTCGCTACGGGCCATTACCTGGCCCTGACGGAGGACCGCGGACTGGTCCTGGAGGACCGGTTGAACTCTGACACCAAGGCCACTTCCTTCTGCTTCAGGCCTTCCAAGGTCAGTGCTCATTATCCCGAAGAAACATGAATATTTCTTTCTATTTTTACAACTAGCTCTGATCATGGCAGCTATACCATCTAAAAGCTGCCTTGGGTGTTGATGTAAATAAATGTTCTTAGTCAACTTACCTCATTAAAAGACTACTCAAAATATCTTCTTCTGACTGCTTCATTATCGACTCCCAAGACGGGTGTGTGAGCTGTTAATGAGCTCATGTCTTGCCACAACAAATTGACCTTTTCACAGCTGCGGTAGATGGCACTGGTAATGTTGAAGCAAACATTCATGTTGTCCACTGACCCAACAGCAGCTGGTTGGGATGGAGCCATTTTCATTTAGGGAGGAGTCGAGATACATTTAAACTCAACACGAGAGTATTAAGAGTAACTCTTATGCATTGTGGGATTTCAGAATACCTACTCAGTATTCTTTTATTTGTCTTTCTTTATTTCCCTCAATCACTCACCCTTTTATTATCCCACGCTGTGTTTTTAACTCTTTCTGATTCCGAGGAGTCCTCCGTTCTAATAGTTTGTCTGTTTTAAATAGTGTGTATTCCAAAAATAATGTCTCACTGCCCAAAATAGCAAGTTCAAATTGAAAAAGTGTATTTTAGCGATGTGGTTCAGTGAGGTGTTTACATGTAAATTGTGCAGGTTAGATGTAGAAGTTGATTCAGGAATACGATTATCTCACTTCGTTGTGGTCCAGTGACTTCTGATTCCTAATTGTGTTTTAAAGCTAAGAATGCTTAGGAAAGTTATTTTCCTTTCTTTTCTCTACCATATCTTCTTCCAAAATTAGAGCCGGGTCCTAATAGGATACACTAGTGGTTTTATGTTTTTTTGTTGCATCCTACATTTTCATCTTGTGGTAAATGAGTCACCTTCACAGAGTACCATTGTGTCCCTGCAGATATCCTTTTATCTACAATAGGTTCAGTATGCCGCCCACTTCGGACAGAGTGTAATTGCCCTCAGTAATCACTATTTCTTCAGGCGTTTTCAGATTTCTGGGGATTCATGCTACTTTTGAAAAATAGAAATACATAAAGAAAACTCTTAATTTTGATGTATTTTATAACCTCTTCTCTATCCACCCATGATACACGCAACCCGGTGCCAGTTGGTTCATGTATCTGAAAAGGTCAATGCATTGCGATGTTGAACACTGGCATTAATATGTTCCCCGCTACTTGCTGTCGACTGCAATCAGCTGCTGAGCCAGAAACGTAACAGAGCTAATGAGGCCAGCAGCAACCTCCTGGCAGGCCAATGAATGCACTTTACTCAACCTGCCTTTCCGATTCCCATCTAATCACAATATATCTTCCTTTGTCGTATTTCCATGCCTGTGTGTTGTGTGTGCGCGTGCTGCTTTTCTCTGTGTGTTTATTTGGTAATGCGAGTATGTGCCTCTTAATGTGTACAGGAAAAGGGTGACTCGGGTCCAAAGAGGGACATCGACGGCATGGGAGTGCCAGAGATCAAGTACGGAGACTCTGTCTGCTTCGTCATGCATGTGGCGACTGGACTGTGGCTGTCCTATCTGGCGCCTGATGCCAAATCATCTCGCCTCGGGCCCCTGAAAAGAAGGGTAACTAGGATAACAACCTTTCTTCCTGACCTTACGTTTTACTGATTAGTCCAGAGGTTGTATGTATGTATGTGTTTTATTCAGTCAATCATTACATACAGTACAAAAAGTAAAGCCCCAATCTAATATACAAAAAAAGAAAGACTTAAAAGGTATAGGTAGAAGCATAATGCTTATATATCCTATCCTAAATCAATTAAATCAGATAATTAAAGAAACAATTATAATATATATATAACTATAATATACATATATATACGTATATATACGTGTATATATATATATATATATATATATATATATATATATATATATATATATATATACGTATTTATATACGTATATATACGTATATATATACATTTCATTCACACTTGTAACCCTAAAAAATGAAACCATTCTTAAATTCATGTTGGCGTTGTTCCATATTGAACTCAAAATAAATACATCTTCTTTTAATCCCATTTTTTAGTTTTTTGTACAGTAAACTTGCAAACATCTCTCAAATCATATTTGCACTCATGTATTGAAAATGCATTTTAATTTAACTTTTCGGAGCCTAGAATTTTCTGAATTATTACCATTCACATCATTTTTTTCTCTCAACATTTAACCTTTATACGCAATTAGTCAGTAGTCAAGTAGCCATTAGGATGAAAGCAGATTCCTGTCAAAGTCGTTTTTTTCTTACCTAAGAACCACATACATACATACATACATACATAAAGTTTCCTTTTTCACAGCTGTTACTCAATGTTTACTATATGAAAAGCTTCCTTTGTTACACATTGTACATGGAATATGAATACACAACAAGGGTTGGGCTATAATTCCAGATAATTAAAGTTGAAGATTTAGAGTTTACGTTTGACAAAATAATCCCAAACATGTCCACCATTTTATTGTGATTTGTGCATAAATGTGCTATATCATGATGTGTAGTATATCCATATTTTAAATATACTGGTTTTATTCCAGCCTTGTTTTTTTTATTCCCATAATTCACATTTAATTGCGGTCCTTGTGACCTATTAGCCATTTAGGAATATATTTTAGGCTAATCACACTTCATAGGTGACAGTGCCTGTTGCATAAATTTGAACCTATCATTGCACTGGTGCATAGTGCTATACATAACTATGTATACGGTATCTGGCATCTCTCTACCTATGTGTTTCAGTGAGATCCTGAATGCCTGCCATAGCTCGTCTCAGACACCTCGAAGCCCATGTGCACAGTAGCAAATCACACCTGATCAAACCAGTGGGTTGTATTTAAACACCTAGGCAGGCAAGCATTTATTTTCCACTCTACGTGAAATCATTGTCTACCCTGGATACTATTGACACAACCCCTCTCCCCTGACACTCATCCATCCTGCACACATCATGTAGCATCCCATTTAAACGTGATAACGGGCCATTCGGAAGGCGACAGTTAGTTTTGGGTGAGACGGGGGGGATTAGGGCAGAACACGAACGCGGCTCATCGCTGGGCACATCTCCAGAGGCATCAAACGCCGCTTCATACTGGCGCCAGGCAGTCCCTGCAGCCTTGGCAGCATACTAATACCCTGATATGTTGGAGGTGATGGTCAGTCTACACTTAGACCACCCACCTCGTCCCTCTTCTTGATTATGCTGTTTGATTACAGTGAGTCAGGTTTCACTGAGCTGTAGTGGTGTAAATAAACCCACGAGCTGCAGGAGTCTCCCTTTATACCGTACATATATAAATAACCCTTTTCTAACTATATAACTCTAAAATCTGTTAAAACATCAATCTATCTGTGACACAATATCAATATTATACAGATCAGCTTTCAAAAGTCTAATTGGATGATTTACTGATGCCTGGATGTTTCATTGCCTTTTAAATGTCATGGTGTTGATCGTGTGGTAATGATAAAATGCATATTTATGTGTCTGTTTGTCCTTGTCCAGGCCTGCCTGCATTCTGAGGGCCACATGGACGATGGGCTTATCCTGCAGCGCTGTCAGCATGAAGAGTCTCGGGCTGCTCGCATCATCCGTAACACAAGAGTCCTCTTCACCAACTTTATTAAGTAATGACACAGGGTTATTCACAAACTCTTTCATCTGGCTTCTCTGTCACACAACATGGCACAATGTTAATTGTTGCTGGGTTCATTTTTCCAGCTTGATTCTCCATCTTGATCGTCCCTGTCTTTCCCCCAGGGCTTTGGACAGCATTGCGGAGAAGGAGTCCATGGCGGTGGCCGGGTATGTTGAAGAGGTGCTGCAGACGTTGAACGACCTGATCGAGTTCTTTAAACAGCCCGATTCAGAGCTGGAGCACGAGGAGAAACAGTGTCTTCTACGTTCACTCATCAAACGACAAGACCTCTTCAAAGATGAGGTGAGTGCGGAATAATGTGGAGACATACACTTTGAATATAGAAGCAATAACAAAAGGCTGATTGTGTAGATAATGGAACTCCTTGGTAAAGCAAAATAACTTCTTGAACCTGCTGGAGCAGCATAAATTCAAGATATATCAAGATGACAGTTTATATTGGACTCACATAATTCATATTTTGTATGCCTTTGTTAGAGATTTTGACAGAAAGGAGGAAATGAGTGGGGAAATGGGAAATGCAACAATAGTCCTCAACTGAACCTGCTGCGGTCAATGGTCGCACCCCCAAAACATAATCCACATTCCAGTGTCTGCTTTGTGTATTTGTGGCTTCCTTTATGTGCATGAAATGTTTCCCTTGTGTAATGAAGATCAGACAGTGAATAAGTAATTAAAATAAACTTGTATAACTCTTATTCCTTAAAATGTTGGTTTTCTATATTGCTTTCATTGGGATGTGCTATTTGCGTTTGTTTCCAATTTCTATTCAATTGCAGTCAAATGAATGTGTCACGTGACTTCAAAAATGATTTTCAGTTCACCCCATTGAGGGCAGTTTAAGAAAAGTATTTTACATCTTGTTACAAAGAGCAATATGATGTCTGTGTAATGAGGTGAATCATAGATTATTCATCACAATAATCCTGTCTCTTCCTAGGGCATGCTGACCCTGCTATCCAAATGCATCGACCGGATGAACCTCTACAACAACGCTGCCCACTTCGGAGAGATGGCAGGGGAGGAGGCAGGCGCAGCATGGAAGGACATTCTCAACCTCCTCTATGAACTCTTAGGTAAGCGGGCCCGAGTGATGAATCACATGAAATATCCACATCTTCTGTCAGCTCTTGACCCAGGGCAGAAATGCAGTATTAATCTTCCCACAGTGTCTTCACCGAATTCCACATCCTCTCCTGTACACTTCACACGTCTTATCTTGCCTGTGTTCTTCTCCTCTCACATCCTTCCTTCCCTCTCCATTAAGTCCCACCTCCTTACTCTTGTTCTCTTCCATGTCTCTTCTGGAGATCACAGCTGGTGACACCTTTTATTAGACATTCATTTGTAACGAGGGGAGAAAGAAACGCCTGAATGCCTTTTGTATACTTCTTTCAATCGGTCCTGGTCATCATTCTCTGAGATCAGTATGGACACTTTATGACGTGTTGAGCTGCATATTTGAAGAAATGATAGCATCATTAGCACAATGCCAGTCATCCCAGCTACTTGCATTAGCTCGTCCTCTTGGGGCCTGTTTTGAGTCATGAATGCTAAAGCTGTGACCCTGAAAAGTTTTATTCTGGACAACTTTTTCTTGGGTTGTTTGTTTTGCTGTCATTGGAGCTCTCCCGTCAACAGCTTCCCCTCGGCTCACCTTGACTGCCCTCATATTCATCACCTCCCCAGCATGCACTCCCACATGCACACATTAAACACATGCACTCAAAACTGGCAACTACACTTCTGAGTACACTCCAGCTTTGCCCACAGAGGGGTCAGCCCCAAAAATGCAAAAGCAGTCTGGTGGAGCAGGGTTTGCATAATAAATAGTTTGTCATGACCTCCTCTTCTTTCCATATTAACTCTGTATTTTTCAAAGGAATGCACCTAATTATCAGTGTAAGTTGACTGTCAAGGTGTTCAACTTACCTGTTTAATGATAACTCATTAGTTTTGTTACTTATGGGGCAGATTTACCTATTTACAAGTGCTTTGAACTAGTAACATGTGCCTGGTTACATTTAAATAGCACATACCTATATTCTATTGAAGATAACCTACATCATGAATTATAAAGCATAATAAGAGTTGAGTTTCAGATTTCATTCTTGACCCTGGAATCAGCAGTTGAGAAAACAATCTCATCAGTATCTTACCTGGTTAGGCTGTCAGCTTCAGGTCGACCAATAAAAGTACATACAAAACCTTACCCCCTTTTATGCAAAATGATTAGTCAGCAGTTTGAGCAGTGTACCTTGTAAATATAGTATCTTGTACTTAAAGTGCTTACCGCTTTATGATATCTCCATGTGCATGATGAGGATTTATAGGAACTATAGACCCATTGTGTATGTATGTATTCAGAATGAAAGATATGTGCTTCGTTAACATGTTTCATATCACTGTGAAAGAGACGCGCAAACTAGAGGAGGCTCTTCAAACCGCAAGTTATTATTCCATGTGCAAAAGCTTTTTCTGATGAAGATTTTGATCTCGATGGGTTCAATGCACAAACCCTTTCACAGTTGTTTATCTTTATTGATATGATGCCAGTATTATTAATGCTAAACGCTCAACTGTCCAACTTAATTGGAGGCATTTAGTGGTAGCCTTCTACATCACTTAGCTTATGCTAATGTCACCATTAGTGGATGTCTGTAGTCCGTGTAGCCAGTCTCTGACTTTTAATTTCACATTCACAATGAACATCCTTTTCTCTATCCATGTGGTCATATTGAACGCTAGCTTTCCTGAGAAGACAGAATTAAAAGAGATTAGACACCCATCAGCATTCCTTGGGCACAAAGTGCCGGTAAATTGTTTCACGGGCATTATCAGTCTAATGGCCCTGAATCCTAATGGTGAAAAATGAGAAAGTAAAGTAATAAGGAGACTTCTTAAATCAACCTCAGGACCGAGGATATCAGACAATGACTTGTGATCACAGAAAAAAGGTTGGACTATTTTTCATTTAAAGTCATACAGTCTGGAACATCGACTGATGTGCCACTCACTTATATTATTGTTCCTCTCTTGTTCAGCTGCACTGATTCGTGGGAACAGGGACAACTGCACCCAGTTTTCCCGGAACTTGGACTGGTTGGTCAGCAAACTGGAGCGACTGGAATCTTCATCAGGTATTATGGGAAACACCAAACCTTTATAGGAGAGCAATGAGTATCAAGATAAGTTGCTACACTGATGCTAACGCTGCGTTCACTCCAAAGGCGGCGCGAATATTTGCATCACGTCAAAGGGGACGTGGCTTTTCTCCGTTGCTTGTCTCCGTGAAAAGAGCTTTCATTTCCTCTATCAACCATGGCATAAATAACCACTAGTTCTGCTTTATACTTGTTGTGGAAGTCCCAAAAACGTTGAAACGTCAAACGCCCTCGTGTTTGGGTTCATAACACCATCCGTAGCCGCACACAGCTCGGTGAATTTCACCGACTCCTCCAGGAACTGCGTCTGGCTTCTCTCCGTAAAAACACCGTTACCGTTTCTGCCATCCACCATGGAAATAACCACTAGTTCTGCTTTATCCTTGTTGTGTAAATTCCACATACGTCGGAACATCAAACTCCATCGTGTCTGGGTTCATAATATTAGCCGTAGTCCCACAACAGCGTCTGAATGACGGCCGCTACCAGCGCTACTTCAGCTGCAGTTCAGCAACGGCAGGACGGCGGTGGTGACGGGCGGAGCTTCTCAACGCTGATTCTCAATGCTGATTGGCTGACGCAACTTTGCGCCACGCGTTTTTTTCCGGCGGAGTTTCGCAACCTAACGCGTCTGTGCGTTGACTTTGCATTGAATTGAATTTGCGCCGCGTTTGGTGTGAACACGGCATCAGGTCTGATTTAATTTACATTTGTTCTGATAATGATAATGTTTTTACCTCTCAGGGATCCTGGAAGTCCTCCACTGTATTTTGTTAGAAAGCCCAGAGGCTCTGAACATCATTCAGAGAAGTCACATTAAATCCATCATCTCGCTGCTCTACAAGCATGGACGCAACCACAAGGTGGGCAGAAATATGTACGCAGCAGCCGAAATATCAGCTAAGGGTGTTTTAGACTGAATGGTTTCAACGATTGATTTCAACCTCCTGGTTTGAACCCGTATTTCACCATGTTTAACTGCTCAAGTAGTGTCATTCTGTCAATACGAACAAAACAAAAAATATATCCAGTCACTAAAGCTGTCAAGCTCATAACAAACATAATTGTTGAATGGATAGAAACTGTGGAGACACAGCTGTGTTTCCTCTTGTGGTTATTTTAAATGACATACACTTGGCTCAGCTTCCATTAGTCTCAGCTGTGCTTTGAACTGGATGCTAATATTAGCATGTTTATGTGCCTATAGTTACCATGCATTTTATCTCACCGGATGCTAACATGATAATGTAAGTTACTCTAACATGTTCTCCTCGTGTCAGCATGGGTTTTCTTTGGGTACTCAGGCTTCCTCTTACAGTCCAAACACATGCATGTCTGGTTATTTGTTGACAAATGTGATGCTACTGCATCACTGAGATATTTCACATCACTGAGATATTTCACTCCGGTCCAATACTTAAGACCACTTTCGACCACAAAAATAACAACGTTAACTATCTGATGTATTTTGGTGAAGGAAGAGGTCAACTTCAGCTTGTTGTACAACAACAAAACTAAACTAAACTGGGTACGAAGGCGTTTGAGCCTGTAAAAGTATTTACATATCCGTTTGTAAAACTTCAGTCACTTCAGGACGATTAAATATTTGCTACAAGTACTGTCATCTAACAACATTGTTGTGTTAATGACATTCCTACCATGTGTTATACATGCAGTGTTCAAATGGCACACTCACAATTTACAGGGTAAAGTGAAGCAGGACATGTAGCATGAATGGGTATCATCGTAAACAGCATCTGTCAGGTGGCAGGTGGAAGTCCATAGTTGTGTAGGCCCTGTATACAATGTGCTTTACAAGCATAGCAGCTTTCAGAGAATCTGACCAAACAACTCATCATTTTACTGACAGTTGAGGTGTGGATTTTTTGATCTCATGGTGTGTGAATGCACTTTCTTTTACATTTGTGCAACACATTTATAAAACAAAAGAGAGCCGACAGAAACGTTATCTCCTTTTTTCCTCTCTCTCAGATTCTGGATGTCTTGTGTTCCCTCTGTGTTTGTAACGGGGTGGCAGTGAGAGCCAACCAGAATCTGATCTGTGACAACCTGCTTCCCAAGAGGGACCTGCTGCTTCAGACTCGACTAGTTAATGATGTTCAGAGGTAAAGAAAAACCTCTGGATGGTTGATCTTGGGCCACTACGTGGTGCTGAATCAGAACGTGTGGCTTTTGGGGTTCAACAGGATGATTCAGTGATTTTACATTCTGACGCTTTGCATCATAGACGTTTCTTCCTCTCTTATCACCTCCAGCATGAGGCCGAACATCTTCCTGGGCGTGGCTGAAGGTTCAGCTCAGTATAAGAAGTGGTATTTTGAGCTGGTGATCGACCAGGTGGATCACTTTTTAACTGGCCAGCCGACACACCTGAGAGTAGGCTGGGCCAACACGAAAGGCTACGCTCCGTACCCCGGTGGAGGAGAAGGATGGGGCGGCAATGGTGTCGGGGATGACCTGTACTCGTACAGCTTTGATGGGCTTCATCTCTGGTCGGGTAGGCATCTTATTTAAAGCCAGCACCACTGCCTAGTTTTATAATGTGTTAGAGATGGGTAACATATTTGGGCTCATAGAAATCCAACTGTTCTGCATTAACTTCAACTTAAGATGTTTTTTCATAAAATGTAATGTGACAGAGAAACATTCAATATTTTACATAACCCTTTTAAGGGCCTCAAACGTATTAAACTGAAGCCATTTATTTTAAGTTTTCTCCTGTTCAGTTACATTAGATTTTCTTTGATTATTTGCAACATTACGGTGAAATAATTGCAAATCATGGGGTGCAATGCAAAAGTAAGGTCTTGTGGATTTGGAAGGACCTTGCCTTGAAATAACTTACTGTGAATAATTCAGAAGCCCGCTGTCCACTCTCCAGGTTGCTACTCTTCATTTTCCACAGCATTGACAGCAATATAACATTCCACCATGAAAACCTCTAACTTAGACCTTCCCTGAGGACTTTAAATAAAAAGTGAAGGCCAGTTAAAGATATGCAGACATGTTCTCTGCCTACAAGAAAACAACATTAGTGTTTGCATTCATTTAGCCAAATGTTGCCTTGTTGCTTTCGGGCTTTGAGTCCTTGAATGCCCCCCTATTCTCTGCTCTCACCCTAAAAGTGTCACACCTTTTTCACCTCTTTTCCTTTCCAAATCTACTAAAAGATCCATCCCCTCCCCTCATCCATTTTGTGTCATCCCTTCTAAAGCACTCGTCCCTCCACCGCTCTGCTCCCCTCTCTCCCCCTCGGCCATCATTCTGGCCTACATTCGCAATGACATTGCCGGTGTAACAGCCCTCTATCCTCCCTCTCTCTCTCTGCTCAATGTTGTCTAGGCCGAATCCCGAGGGCCGTGGCCTCCATTAACCAGCACCTGCTGAACTCAGACGATGTGGTCAGCTGCTGTCTGGATTTGGGTGCTCCCAGCATGTCCTTCAGGATCAACGGGCAGCCTGTCCAGGGCATGTTCGAGGACTTCAACACCGAAGGATTTTTCTTCCCGGTCATCAGCTTCTCTGCAGGTGTCAAGTAAGTCTCCGCATTTATAAATGGGAAATGAGATCACGAAGCAATCCCTATAGAATGACTTTTTTCCCTTTCTGGTGCTGTTTTTATACTTGCAATTACAGCTTGTCAGCCTGTGACTGCTTATTATATACAAGATTACTAAATTGGCCTCCTGTCAGGGATAAACAAATAAATAAAATACCCTTGAAAGCCATAATCTTCTCAAAACTTGAATTATATTGATATGTTACTAAATACAAAATTAACTTGTGGCAAAAATATTAACAAAGAATTGGATAGACTGCAGCCCTTGTATTAGGTCATTCAAAATTAATTGAAAAAAATAGTAAAGAAACATTTAAAATACCCACGGTTAAGTTAAGAGTCAGAATATTATTACATCATATCCTGCAATGTTATCGAACTTCTCATCTCAGGGCCCGTTTCCTGTTGGGTGGACGCCACGGAGATTTCAAGTTCCTGCCACCCGCTGGTTACTCTCCGAGCTATGAGGCGCTGTTGCCCAAAGAGAAGATGCATGTGGAGCCTGTGAAGGATTACAAGAGGGACCATGACGGGGTTCGTGACCTGCTGGGAACCACCAAGTTCCTCTCTCAGGCTTCCTTCATCCCCACTCCAGTTGACACCAGCCAGGTGAGCATAGCACCATCAAGGAAACACTTTTGCATCAGTAAATTAAAGATGCATGTATATTATGAAAACAAATCGTATATATTTTGTAAGCCTTCTAGATGTTTCAGGGATCTTCCATATGAGATTAATTCAGTTTGTGTTACACACCTGTTCAATTCAGTGGTTGAAGCACAAATAAATGCCGACTTGATACCAGTGTATAACAAATCCAAAATAATGTGAATGTTCCTACAATCCACAGGATGCTCACAGTTGCATAGTCAGGAGGAAACAAATGACAACAATCTTCATTTGTTGGCTCATTGGCGCCTTTTTTTATCATCCAACTGTACCATCTGTTCCTTCTCTCTCTGCAGATTGTTCTTCCTCCTCACCTGGACAACGTCCGGGACAAACTGGCAGAAAACATCCACGAGCTGTGGGGGATGAACAAGATTGAACTGGGCTGGACCTATGGCAAGGTAAAGCTGCTATCCATCATCACATTCAGTGCACAAAAACCCACAGGATATATGTGTGAATAGGTGGCAAACCTGAGCCTTTTCCAGCAAAATGCAGGCTAATGGCTAGTTTCCTCTGAAGTTGCTGTCCTTTTTGAAGTACATGGCACCAGTTTGGGTCTGGCTGCTGCTTCAATTTACTGATATGGGCCTGTTTGTAAACTGCTCCAGAAAAACAGAGGAGAAAGAATCAAATTCTTTACTAAGGATTCAAAGCAAAATTACTCATTTTGAAAATTGACAAAATAAAATCTTAATTTTCAGTGTTTTTATCGTTACCATTTTTTAAATCAAAAATACCCGCTTTCTATCAAAGGTTTTATGTCCCCACATGTGCAAGTAAGGCATGTTTCCTGCTGTAAGAACAATTAGCACAGTTTACAGAGGATGGCGTCCTCTTGTAGCAAGCACAGCTTAAAATTATTCTCTCAATAAAAACTATAAGAACTATGAAAAACCTCCTCCAAATTGAAAGCTGCAATAACACTAAAGTTATAACACTAAACAAGACCAAAAGTAGCCAGTATTGGTGACAGATAATAATTAATATTAGATCATTTTTCAGTTGGAAGTTTAGTTTAAGTGGGTAACAGCAGTCAACCGTTATAACATTCAAAGACTTTTTAATGCTTCTGGCCTCTACAATTTTTGCCCATGTGTCCATTACTCTCCCTGCTCATTGCTAAATGGTTCATAAGAAGTCTGAACGCACACACTCTTTTGGACTGTGGTGGTTATCGCAGAATCATTTCCCGCAAATGTAATGACAGTCTGACCTTCCAACGCACGACATCCTCATGAGTTAAGATTGGGAGAAAGCTCCATTCAGAGGCATACCTCATTTCTTATTGTTATTAAGGACACCATATTAGGTCCACCTGCTTGGTATTACATTTTTCTGCTCAGTCAGCTGAAAGTTACATTGATTGACTTCAAAACCAAAGCCTCTTTGAACAAGCAGCAGCTATTTGGCAAACAATGATAATAAAGTTTATACGGCTTCATTGTTTTATATTGGAGTGCTTGACCTTACTGTGTATTGCGTAGACATTTTTTTTCACCTCATTTCTGTTTAAAACTTTGAATGACAAAATATTATCAGAGAAAGAGTCACTGGTAGCATCTTGTTGAGAGTTTTACTCGAGTGGATCACTGACAGCGGAGTAAATCACCTCTGGCCAGACCCTCCCTCAATTGAATCATCAATAACCCTAGCAGCTTCTTTCACTGTATATACTTATAATTCACAGTATATACATGCATTTTCTTTATTCTTAAATTGTTCTTTAATTCATATTTATTTTCTGCTATACAATTGTATTGTATTGTATACATTGAGTATTTCCCATATTTCATATTTTCATGTTTACTGCTTGCTGCTGCCACAAACAAATGTCCCCCTGGGGATGAATAAAGTATATCTATCTCTCGCCGCTGTGACTCTCTCTAGTCTGAGTTGATTAAGTATTATATCTGCTTCATTCAAAAACACCTGAGGTTTGAATTAATCCAAGTGCAAAACAAACAAAAATGCATCTATCAACAATCTTTTTGCAGTTATGGATAGACATGACCAAGAAGAATAGAAAAAAATAATCCTCATTTGTTGCTGTGAAATGAATCAAACAGTAATGACACCCGACTGCATTCTCCTCAGGTGCGGGACGACAACAAGAGGCAGCATCCTTGCCTTGTGGATTTTGGAAAGCTGCCTGAAACTGAAAGGAACTACAACGTGCAGATGTCTAGTGAAACGCTTAAGTAAGGCCGAGCAGTTGGCTAAATAATCCAATTATCTATTCATGGCATTGCCTCTGCTCTTTGCGAAATGCTGCGAAGAAGCAGATTAAGGCTCAGATTAAAACAGTGCCTCTACTGACTTGCATCTCCTGAGTGAATTCCAGTATTGATTTTTAAGAATTCTTGGGTCCAAAGCTTATTTGATCCAGCTACTGACTGAGTCACCTCACTGTAAAAACACTACCATGTATCCACACAGCCACATCCGGCTACTATTTGCAGTGCAACTATTGCTCATCTAAAACGTATCAATGGCTAATGAGCTGTGGTAAAACGTAGCAGTCTCTCAATGGATTCTGATGGTGTATGGTTGAAACATATAACAAAGTTTAATGGGGTTTGAGTATTGATATTTGTTATGGTCTTCATCATCCTTTCTTTATGTCTCTTTTATCCTCAGGACGCTGTTGGCTCTTGGATGCCATGTTGCCCAGGTCTTTGTTAACGCTGCGGATGATCTGAAGAAAATCAAACTTCCCAAAGAGTAAGTTAGCAGGTTTTTTTTTCACATGACATCCTGGAAACAAATATGATGTATTTTGCTCATCCCGTTGAAGTCATTTAGATGCCATGGTTTATCCCTGTAGTAATATGATTTACTGACATTTATAACAGTTGTACATTTTGTAAGACATTATAGACTCAATCTGTAAGGGGCGAATATCTGAAGCACATGGAAAATACGCTGTCAAATATCACATGAAATCACTGCAGAATTTGTGTTATTTACTTTGTATTGGTTATATGATAAAATAAGATAATCCTTTATTAGGCCCGCAATGGGGAAATTACAGGATTACAGCAGCGTTGCTCACAAGTAAATATATATATTTTTATTGATTTAAAACATTATTCTGATAAGCTATTTGCTTGCCTTCACATTGTAATACCTCATTGTTCACATTGGTCTTGCCTCTAAAGATGAAAACAACATTTAATTAGTTTGATGTTTTCCCAATTTGAGTGTTAGTGTTCAGGGAAATGGGAAGGTGATTGTTTCCTTTGTAATGTTGTTTCTTCTGCAGCTACGTGATGTCTAATGGTTATAAGCCTTCGCCACTTGATCTCTCTGACGTGAAACTGACTGCAGGTCAGGAGGTTCTAGTTGATAAACTAGCTGAGAATGCACACAACGTGTGGGCCAAAGACCGAATTAAACAAGGATGGACCTATGGCATCCAGCAGGTAACAGTCATGACTCTACATTTAGAAAGGAACTGGCAGAATGCTGGTCTGGTCTTTAAATTAGAGTGGTTGATAATAAATCAGATATTAGAATTTTGCTGAAACAGTATTATTTGTATTTTATGATCGTCTTTCTCCTACTTAAATGTTTTTAATTTTTGTGTCAGGATTTGAAGACCAGGCGTAATCCTCGCTTGGTGCCATATGCTTTTCTTGACGAGCGCACTAAGAAATCTAACCGAGACAGTCTGAGAGAGGCCATCAGGACCATGGTTGGATACGGATATGACATTGACCCCCCAGACCAGGAGGGTGAGGCCATATTGCTGACATACAAAACTCTTTAAAATCCTGTTTTTAAATTAATAGCAACAAAACAAAATCTGCGTTATGGTATAAATGGTATTTTGAAAATAATAAAAAATAAATAAAGTCAAAGCATCACTTTCTCCCGTCTCTCCCCTCACCCAGCCCTCCATATTTTTGACGATCAGAGCATCGACACCATCCGCTTCTTCCGTGTGGAGCAGACGTATGCAGTGAAGACGGGAAAGTGGTACTTTGAGTTTGAGGCACTGAGTGGAGGTGATATGAGGGTTGGCTGGGCCAGACCAGGCTGCAGGCCCGATGTGGAACTAGGAATAGATGACCAGGCCTTCGTCTTCGACGGATACAAGGTAAACCAGCTCTGTTAGGATTTTATGAACAGTGCTATACTAATGATGAGTTAGTATGAAAAGAGATATATGACACAATGTTGGTAGAGAAAAGGTATTATTTGGTATAAAAACATACTTTTTCAATTTTGTGCTTCCTTTGTTTTTTATAGTTGGCAAGATTTTACAGTTGATTGATTTCACAATATTTTGGCAGCTTGTACATCAAGGTCACTTTGATCATGAATGGATGGATTTATACTTTAATAATCCCCAAAGGGGAATTTGTTGTCGGAGTAGCAGTTTTCAGACACAAGATAAAACAGGGATGAAAGATATGAACAGCGCAGAGAGTATTCATTTAGGAAATTAAATTTTAACAATAGGGAAGTGCAAAAATGCAAAGTATACATGTGTAGTGTATATGAAGTGTGTGAAGTGTAAATAAACAAACAATAGAGAAGTGCAAAAATGCAAAGTATGTATTTGTAGTGTATATGAAGTGTGAAGTGTAAATAAACATAAACGTGTACAGTGATTAATTAATCTACAGAGGATCTGGCAAGAGGTGACTTATTGTAAAGTCTTATTGCCGTGGGCAGAAATGTTTTCCTGTATCTGTCCTCGTGACAGCGGAGCTGGATGAATCTTTTGGAGAAAGTGCTCCACTGTCCCTGCAGTCGGTGGTGGAGAGGGTGGAGAGGGTTGTCCAATATGGACAATCATTCATATCCGTTTTATGAGTGATTAGTGATCATGTGATACAAGCTTTGTCTTTTTTAAGGGTCGACGTATGCACGCAGGCAGCCGCTACTTTGGACAACCTTGGAAAAAGGGCGACGTGGTCGGTTGCATGATCAACATGGAGGACAAATCCATGATTTTCACCCTGAACGGAGAGCTCCTGATCACCAGCAAGGGCTCCGAGCTTTGCTTTGCTGACTTTGAGACGGAGGACGGTGAGGGCTCCATAATCCAGTGAACTTTAGAGATAATTCATTCATTTATTCTATGTGTGTTTCATCCACTGTATCTCTAGAGGTAGGACTGGGTTTGTTTGGTATGAGGCAAAACAACACAAAAAACTGCTACAAAATGTTAATGATGTTGCAACCTAATGAAGTCCATTGAGACTTTGGCCCATTACTCTGGAAATGAACCATCCTTCAGGACAAGACAGAGCGAGTCACATTGGACTAACGTTAAATGATTCAAAGTCATTTTCATAGTTGATGGTATGATGGAATCTGCGGTATAGACATTTCACATACAGGACAGTATGATAGGTAAAGGTGCACGTTTTACTAAAGTTGTGTTTTCATAATTATTATTTTTAAATATTTTCTTTTATGCATGTCTAGAGATATTTTTTTCCCCCCAGAGTTATAAATTCACTGGACTAATTAAGTCTAGCTCTTGATGGCACAGATCACAGATTGTTTGTGGTACTGAAACATCTGAGTTAGTTTTTAATAAATGTGCAAAGGAAGGTTTTCCAACTTTGATCAGGGAAGGAACCTCTCACATTGCAACACGGATGATATTTCATACTTTGGAATAAACTGGATGATATTTCATACTTTGGAATAAACTAATATTGGAACCGACAAACCCGCTGATGTTCCTTAACTGTCCACCAGGTTTCATCCCTGTGTGCAGTATGGCCATGTCTCAGGTTGGACATATGAACCTGGGCAAGGACGCCAGTACTTTTAAGTACTACACCATGTGCGGTCTCCAGGAAGGGTTTGAGCCCTTCGGTGTCAACATGAACAGAGACATCACCATGTGGTTCAGCAAGCGCCTTCCCACCTTTGTCAACATACCCCAAGACCACATGCATATCGAGGTGAAAAAGCATTTTCGTGATTATTATTGTTGCTGTTGGGATTGTCCTTTAGATGTGAACAGCTTTGATAACCAGTGATTAAGTGTTTGTCCAGTTTCTAACTTGCTCTATGCATACAAACATCGCTACAATAAATAGTGCTGCCGGAGTTGATGGACATATTGATGTTGCGTATCAATGTCCTTCTTCAGATGTTCATCTTCTGACTCTTAACTCCTCAGGTGACGAGGATTGACGGCACGGTGGACAGCCCTCCCTGCCTCAAGGTCACCCACAAGACGTTTGGCACGCAGAACAGCAACAGTGACATGACCTACTGCAGAATGAGCATGCCTGTGGAGTTCTACTCTGCAGACAAGATACTGGACGAATCTCTCAAACTCAGGTCAGGCATCACCACGGCACTGAAGCAGCAGTGGAGAGTATTGTTGAGATTCAAAGAAATATATCATTTTGAAGACTGTTCTCGTAGCAATGTCAGATGGATCACTTTGATTGTCTATTGTAAATGGACTTTTACAGCGCTTTTCTAGACATCCGACCACTCAAAGAGCTTTAAAACTACATGTCTACACATGTCTTCACCCATTTACACACCCATTCATGCACTGACGGCAGATGCTGCCAAGCAAGTTGCCACCTCCTTGCAAATTGCAGAAGCAATTTGGGGTTCAGCCCAAAGAAGCTTTGACATGCAGACTGCAAGAGCCAAGTCCTTTTAGTTGCCCTTTGGCCTAAAGTGCAGGTGCAATACAAAAAAAGAAAAATAACTTGTTGTTCTCAAAACCTGTATTTTTGTCTCTCCAGCCATCCTCCAAAAGAAGATGGAAGTGTTGACTATGGAAGCATCACAACTGTGAGTCAACTCATATATTCAAAGAAACAAATCTGATTGTTTTCATCTCTCTGTTCGCCATGCGTAACCTATTGTTCTGTTTCTTATGACAGTACTACCACTCAGTGAGAGTGTTTGCTGGACAAGACCCTGCGTCAGTGTGGGTTGGCTGGGTCACACCGGACTATCATTACTATAGCAAGAACTTCAGCCTCAACAAGACCCGAACAGTCACCGTCACCCTGGGAGACGAGAGGGGCCGAGTCCATGAGAGGCAAGCTCCCTGCCTCCTTGATCTGGAGTTTATAGGATATAGTGAAACAGAGAGAGGTGTAATGTAGACGTAGAGTCAGCAGATTTGCTCGGTTGAGAATATGAAAAATGTGTCACCTTGCAGTAATTTAGGGAAGGTCAATAATTATTGTTCATACAAAGTTGTTTGAGGGCCACAGTGTGACTCCTGCTCTGCACAGAGCCCCTCAGGACATTGTGTGAAATGGGTTTTCAGAAATGAATGTCCTTTTGATAGGTTTGTGTTTTTTTATAATCCATTTTCCATTCATTTGGAACACTTTCCTCATTATGTTGGTATGCTTAAAGACAAGTTCAAAGTAGACGTCCTCCATCATTGTCGGGTAGCGCTCTGTGAGGCTGAAACACCCATCGAGGGAAAGTAGATAATCAATTCTGGCTATACGAAAAACCGAAACGCTATTCCAAGGAAAGTCTAAAGTATTTTGGAGAATAACTTATAATATTTCACAAGCTCTGTCCATACAGAAAATGAATTTACATGAGCAAGCTTTGCCAATGGCAACGTTTGAAACAACACATGCAGGTTCACAAGTTAGTTAAAATATTGTTGTCTCTTAACTGGCAAGGGAGAAAACAAAGATTTTAAGATTTTTTTCAACACAAACAACACAATACCTATATAATCATCAGTCAATCCTATATATATTTTAAAATTGCTGACACATTTTAACTGGTATGGCAAGCGTACACTTGTAAATTACCCAGCTGCATCTTCAGCAAAAGAACCAAATACATATTGACTTGTCTTTTATCTTCCCGGTTCCATCCAATATTCAGGGGAGTAAATGGGGAAGAGAGCTTCTCTTCGTAACAGAATGATTATGAATGAGGCAAGACTCATACACATCATGAATATATATTGCTCACAAATTAGTTGTTTTTCTATAATCCTTTGTTGTCCTGTGGTTGTTCATGTTGACATGGATTTCTGCATACCAAGCTCATTGTCTGCTGTTGCCACAGTGTCCAGAGGAGCAACTGCTACTTGGTGTGTGGAGCGGATGCAGTCGACCCGTCTTCCTCCAGCCGCTCCAACTCTGACCTGGAGATCGGCTGTCTGATCGACCTGGCCACTGGCCTCGTCTCTTTCACTGCCGATGGCAAGGAGTTGTCCACAACGTATCAGGTAAATAAGGTTAACGGCACAGTAGTTGGGTGCAGAGGACTAACGCACAAGGACAGTCTGCCTCATGCACTTCAGTACAGGCACATCATTATTTCTCTCTTCGGTGGTAAATATACAGTATTTCTCCTCTGTTTTCCTATTAGTTTGCATCAAGTTTTTATTGTCCAATCCGTCTGGAGAAAAGGATTATTATTGAAACCATTACGTTCAGAGATTAAGAATTTTTTGTTGTAACAAAGTCTGGGGATGATGGCCCCCACATACTAAAATATCATCCCTTCTATCTTCCCGTCAGGAGCTGTGAAGTAAACTAATTTGCATCACAGTAAATTACACCTGCAGCAAGGCAGTTAGGAATTTACACTGTTGAATTCTCATCTGCTTTCAACACCAGATACTTAACAAAGGAAGACATCTGCTCGCTAATCCTCGTCTCGCCTCTCCGATCTCAAGTTTTTACGACTCATATCGAATACCTGACTAGACCATGAAATGGTACTGCGTCTGTTATTGCCACTCGTTTTTCTCTTTTCTTTCCCGTCCGTGATCTAAACTTGATGAAAAGCTTCTCGTCTTGTGATGGATTTAGTTGTTTTGCCTCTTTCTTTGTATTCTTCATTTGTCTCACATCTCATCAGTACACCAACTGATACGCATTGAACTAGGATTTAAAATGCCAGCTAATCCATGAGTTTAGACTGATTAAAAGCCTTCTGAGCCTAGAAGTAGCAGACAGCTGAGCATCCGATCTGCCATTTAACGGAAATAAGAACTTATATTCCTCTCAGGGTTTGGTTCAGGACAAATCTGACTTTTGTTTCCTTTTTGGTGCATTATTAAATCCTGTAAATCTAAATGAGTAAATCTATAATGTCTATAATGACTGAGCTCTGTTTATTTTCAGGTGGAGCCAAATACTAAGCTATTCCCAGCTGTGTTTGTACGCCCTACCAGTGCAAACCTCTTCCAGTTTGAATTTGTCAAGATCAAGGTTTGTCTCTTTTCAAATCTAACAATTTGCAATTGGTCACAATGTGGCGTGTTGTCGTGGATGGGCTATTGCCAGAACAGGTAGAAAGATTGAAACCCTTTTGTCTTCCTAATTTACTAGTGTCGTTGTACACTTAGCATTACATTTTTGAATGCCTGAGAAGTGTTTTAGAATCAACATATTTGTTCGAGAAATTCTAATATTAAAACCATAAGCATATAGTCCATCAATTAGTTAAAAACGGTGTTGTTTTTCTTCTCCCTCTGCTCCCAGGATGCGATGCCGCTCTCGTCTGCAATATTTAAGAGTGAGCACAGGAACCCGGTGCCGCAGTGCCCGCCACGTCTGGATGTGCAGACTATCGTGGCTGTGCTGTGGAGCCGCATGCCAAACACCTTCCTCAGCGTGGAAACTGCTCGGGTCAGCGAGAGGCATGGCTGGGTGGTCCAGTGTCTGGAACCGCTTGAGATGCTGGCCGTACATATACCTGAAGAGAACAGGTGTGCAGCAAGGATGTGATGTAGACTGACAGCTTGATCTGCACACATCTACACCTGCTGTCTATGACTGGTTCAGTCCCACATTGTTATGTTGTGTTTACGTACAGAGAGCCATGATTCTTTGAATACCATGCCAATCACACTGTGTAACAACTTTGTAAATGATTAACAATATTTGTCTAACACAATTAGTGTTGTTCGTATTGAGACCACATTGACATCCCATAAATTCTCACGCTTTGAGTTGCAAATGTATTCTTTGTCTGTTTGATGTGTTTAGTAAGAAGCACTATGTCAGTATTTGTATTATTCATCTTAGGGGTGGGCGATATGGATAACATACTTGATCATTAATGAAAAAGATGAGAGGCTTTCATAAAGATTGTTTTGTCAACTATTTTTGGATAAATAGTTTTTGTCTAATTAAGTAACCCGTCAGATTAAGAAAGTGTTTCAAACATCAAACCTTTATCTGATAGTGACCTCAGTGACCTCATGCATCAAGAAACATTAGAAGGGACAGTTCACATAGTGTGCAGGTGGTATGTCATCTCAAGCATATGTTGTCAAATCGTAAATCGGTAAAAACAATGAACGTCTAGTTTGCCACCTGGTAATACTGCTGCACTGTAAATGTCTCTCCATCACCCCGTTCGTTTCCTGCTCTCTTGTAGGTGTTTGGACATCCTGGAGTTATCTGAACATGAAGACCTGAGAAAGTTCCACTACCACACTCTGAAGCTGTACTGCGCCCTCTGCGCCCTGGGAAACACCCGCGTTGCACATGCCCTCTGCAGTCACTTGGACCAATCACAGCTCCTCAACACCATCGACAACCAGTACCTCTCCGGCTTGCTGAGAGAGGGCTTCTACAATGTACTTATCAGGTGTGGTATATTTGCATTTGTTTTAGATTTAACGTAGTCAGATTTGAATTCTTCTTTACCTTCCTGCAGTTTGGGAAATTAGCTTTTTTGTCTGCATTTGAGTGGATAAGTAGAAATTGTAGTGGGAAATATAATGCTGTTAGCAGTGATACAAAAAAGGTCTACAATGCTGCAACCTTTATTTTCCTGCACAGAAAAAAAGAAGAAGAATGAAAATAATTGGAACTTATTAAAACATCATCTCCAGTAGCATTAACTGTTAAAATGATGGAGACACACACAATACCACAAAGATATGTCAGAATATATCTTAATAATGCCTCTGTGTATTCCAATATAATTGATTCTCTGTTCACATAATGTCAATACACTAAAGACATAATTGGATGAAATCAATGTTCAGCTGCTACTTAAGATGCAGTGCTTACCTCCATTAACACTGAAAATGCAGTTTCAAGTGGAGGGGGTTAACATCCATGGAGGTGGGGAGTGTTGCTTTCAGCTGTGATTATAATCCACAATGCATTTTAGAACTCAGCATCTCAGCAGCTAGTCAGATAATTGCTGACTCACTGGTATAAATCAACAACACTGTCACCTCCCACAGATATATTGAGGTCATTTTGTGTTGTGGAGCTATAACATCTTGCCAATTGCACAATTATACCACAAAGGGAAATATATGTATAAGCCTAGAGTACTAAATGGTTATTTCCTGATAAGTGTAATGACCAATACCTCCAGACGATGATTGAACAGATTCTTCTTCTTATTGCCAGCATCCATCTTGAGACGGCGAAGGAGGCTCGCCTAATGATGAATAACGAGTTCATCATCCCTGTGACGGACGAGACTCGCTCCATCAAGCTGTTCCCTGATGAGTCCAAGCGCCACTCGCTGCCTGGCGTGGACCTGAGCACCTCCCTCAAACCTCGGGTCAACTTCTCCGCCGTCGGCATTATTAACACAAAGCGCCACCAGTACCTTTACAGCCCACAGATCCCTCTGGGCAGCCTGAAGGAGAAAGCCATCAGCATGCTCTCTGAGGCTGTGCAGGGCGGAGGCACACACATACGAGACCCGGTCGGCGGCAGCGTGGAGTACCAGTTTGTCCCCATCCTGAAGCTGATTGGAACGCTGCTAACCATGGGAGTTTTGACCAGTGAGGAGGTGAGAATGATTCTCCTCCTGATTGACCCCAACGTGTTCGGGGAGGCCAAGGAGGGAGAGGAAGCCAAGGGTGACGAGGTGGCCGTGACAGGGGAGAAGGAAGATGTGAGCAAGAATGAGGAGAAGGCTGTGGAGGCGGGAGAGGAGGAGACAAAAGAGAGTAAACCGCAAGTTAAAAGTCTGCTGGAGAAGTCACTGCCCGA
This sequence comes from Taurulus bubalis, assembly GCF_910589615.1. NCBI lineage: Eukaryota > Metazoa > Chordata > Actinopteri > Perciformes > Cottidae > Taurulus > Taurulus bubalis. Next base: position 31,289,182 of record NC_136591.1, on the reverse strand, counting down.
GTCTGTCAAACGCCAGGTGATGAAAATGAACGCACAAACATGCACAAACATTTCAGTGATTAAATGTGAGATTGGAAATAGTTGCATACAATTAAGTCCATCTGTTAATATTCTGAGGTTTAAATTAGATTTAGAAAAAAGTCTCCATCTTAACTCCCTTCTTCCGATTTGGTACACTAATTCCTCATTTGTCAGCAATTTAAAGTTTTTATGATTTATCTCACTGAGAAGTGACTGCATGAGTGAAATGAAGGCAGTGGATGAATACTAATTTTCCTCTCAATGACAAAAAGTACAAAACGCTGGAGACAGCTACAATCTTTGCATTATAAAGATCAAGGCAGATAATCTCTTGGAAAGGGTAATAATATGTGAGTTTTATCTCTGTTTACAGAAAATGTCTCAAAATCAGTTTATATGAAAATGATCTAATTCAAAAACCACATTGAACAATAGAGACGGAGAGAAAGATAAACTGTGACCTCTAAATCTACTCTAGATTGCCATTCTTGCTGAACTGATATCTCCTTTTCAGATGTGTGAGCTGCTGCACTACTTCTGTGACTGTGAGCTGAAGCAACGCATCGAGGCCATTGTCTGCTTCTCCGACAGCTTCGTGTCCAAGCTGCAGTTCAACCAGAAGTTCCGCTACAATGAGCTGATGCTGGCGTTCAACATGTCCGCCGCCATCACCGCCAAGAAGACCAAAGAGTTTCGTTCTCCCCCACATGAGCAGGTACGATATTGCAATGGACCAAAACACCATGAGAAACTGTTTAAATTAATGAATGAATGAATATATACTTTATTAATCCCCAAGGGGAAATTTTGTGTCGCGTAGCAGCCACTTACACAGAAAATAAGATAAGAAACAGCCAGTGTGAGATGGAATGTATGTTCAAGGTGGTTTGAGGTATTAAATTGGAACATAACCCTCGAAAATTACTCAAGCTCTTTTCAGTTAGGTAATTCACTGAGTGACTTTTAGTTTTCAGTTGTTTCTGAACTTTATTTTCAGCTGGTATTCTCAAAGGGGAAATTATGCCAAGTTTGAGGCTAAAGTGAACTTTGAGTGAGTTGACTGTGCATCGAGAGGTAAATGGCTGATATTTAAGGGTAGAAAACTGTTTATTTGTCCTAAAGAGGGCTTACGGGTCACCATGCATTGTGTGTGAAAACTGTAGAATCAACATCCATCTACTAATAGGTTGGCAATTGTTTGCAAGGTTAAATGCAGGTATTAAAAAGGAAACAAGCACAACAAAGTATAAAAACAAGTGCAAAGAGCTTGATTTTCAGATATGGATATTTGACCAGGGCATGGTGCTGCTAGGACACCTAAATCAAACCAGCAGATCAAAATAATTTTCCAGAGGTCAGACTCAGGTTTCATTGTGCCATGCCATTGGAGCAACAAGCAGACTAGAATATGCAACCCTTATTGTTTATTATCCTTTACAACGTCCATAATTGGGATTGAATCCTAATGATTGTTCTGAATAACAGTATATGGGCCGATATATTGGTCTTGCTCTATCGTTGTGTTTATTTACCATAAATACTTGACATACAGGTAATGGCTTGTTTCATGATTCTTCTTAAAAAACTAAGTTTTCCTGCTTTCTGATGGAAGTAAAGATGTAAAAAGCATCAATAGAAGCAGTGGAAAAATGTGCCGAGAACCATTGATGAAACATTAGATCTTGCTGCTATAACAAAAACCTTTATTAAGTCAGTTTCCCCTTACGGCACATGTTCGTATGTTTCAGCCCAGTGTGCAATAACTGCGTCAGCGCCCTGAAGTAGCAGGAGCTCAGATCTTTGTAGCTAATGAGTAGGCCCCATTTAACCTCCATGTTTCTTTCAGTGTGTCTCTGAGCCACTTTCTTTTTCTGTTTCTGCTCCTATTACTTTCTTTTGTGCCGCATTGTTGTAACAACACTGCAGTGTTGCAGCGAGCCAAAGGTTTAGCTCTGTACGACTACAAAGTGAAGTTTTCAAAATGTTTAATTGCATTTCCTCTGAGCAGCAACATCGTGCAGATGAGCACATGCCTACAGCTACACTGATCCCTGAAAAAATAAGTACTGTGGCGGTCAGCAGCAGGTGTGTACTGTAGGCAAAATTCAACGTTCTACAAGTTTGCAGTATGTTCCTCCCATGGTTTATTAAAAAGCCATGCCAGAAATAGACAGAATAGCCGAAGCCGGACTCTGCATTTGCTTTGCTCAAGGAAGCAGCTCATGTATATTTAGTCTGTTAGCTTTTGCCATGCAGCAAACACAGCAGATTTGTAGCTATTTAGAATAATGTATCATTAAAGCTACTTCTGCTTTTCTAAAGATAATCCATTTGTACTTCATTAGACTTGACGAAAAATGCTTCACACTGCGTTTACACTGTCAATTGTCGTATGAGCAGTTGCCTGGCTGTTCACATTTTCTGCCTCTCTGCTCTTTTCTACAGAGCTTCCCTCTCTCTCTCTTTCTCTCTCTCTCTCTCTCTCTCTCTCTCTCGCACGTAGCACTTGCTCTCTGTTTAGACACAACAAGTATGTGGAATAAGAACCCTACGAAATTCAAAAACCACTATCCCAGATTTTGATAATTTATCATATCAGGGAGGGCTAAAAATCGAGGGAAATTGAAACTCCAGGAGAACAGCAGAGAGAGGAGAGGAAGGTCCAAGCCATTGGCATGCATGGTGCATATGTTGTAATTTATCAGCATCAGATAATTTTTGTCAGATGTAATATATAATTTAGTCATTTACGTTCGATTATTAGTGTGTTTTCTAGCCACTTTTGCTTATTGAGAAAATAGATCATACACCGAATCACACTGCAGCGGGTCCTGTGTGAACTGAATTGGTTTACATGGACAAAAGGACACAGGCAGCTCTTCTTTGCAAATCATTGTGCTTCAGCATCCAGTGTGAACCTGTCAGATTAGTTCTGTCTGCATTGATCACACAGATACTATCTAAACAGCTATTGTGAGCACTCACTGCAGGTGACTACACACGTGTCTGCCGTTGGGATATGACTCAGACTATTAATGGTGCTTCCACACGCTTGTGTGCTTGTTTGCTCAATTCTCCCCCTTCTCCTCATCCCTCCGGCTCTCTAAAACACCTTTTTATATTCCCTTCCCCACTCTCTGCTTCTAACCTTATTGTTTGTCTGTTTCCTGCAGATCAATATCCTGTTGAATTTCAGTGCAGGGGAGGACTGCCCCTGTCCTGAGGAGATCCAGGAGGAGCTCAACTCCTTCCATGAAGAATTGCGACTGCACTGTGGTAGAGTCCAACTGCTCTTTAAATTATTTGACAAATGGTGTTGATTTTGATTCATTGATGTTGATACATTGTACACGACTGAGGAAGGATATCTTCAGAATAGTGTTTTTTTGGGGTGTTATAAGTACTCGTCAAATGCCTGGTGAGAAATGGAGGCGACCAGTCACATTGATTTTTGGCTATTTGCTGTCAGAAATAATAAAGTACCAACATAATGTGTCCGCACATACGACACGTATTACTAACTTACTAACTTTTTACACATTCAACCACTGCATACAAAATGTTGAATTTCTGAGTGTCTGACAGAAATGTGTTTCCCCGTGCAGGAATTCCCGTGGAGGAGGAAGAGGAAGAGCAGGACACTTCGATAAAAGGCCGTCTCCTCGCTTTACTCTACAAAATCAAAGGTCCACCTCATAAGACAGAGAAGGAACCCACAGAGAAGGAGCAGGCTGCTCCCAGTAAGTGACTCTGAACATCTCACAGCACAGTATTTTTGTGAAATTATTCAAATGCACTCATAATCTAAGAGATTAAGGATCTGATGCATAGATTAACCTCTGAAGTATTAGGTCATTTCTATAGGCTTTACAGAAGGCAATATACAAGTACACTGTCAAAGGAGGAAAAACACTTTTCAACTGACATCGGAGGATACTTGGCTCCTAATTTCGTATATATTATATTATTATATATAGAGTACATAAAACACTGCCGGCTGCTAGTTTAACAAGTTAAACTGAGGATTGTAGTTTCATTATTCTTTCCTGCCTCCCTTTGCTGAAATCATGGATATGTTCTGTTTCAAATAGTAGAAGACTAATGGACAGCTACTAAAAGACTCTTTGCTAAAATGTTAATGCCTTACTCCAGCCTCCCACACCAAGCATGCATTATTAAAAAGTTCCATAAGTGGACAGGCGATGTGATTCTAGATGGTTCTGGAAGATCTGCATCACCTCTTCAACATCACATAAAGATCATATTAAAGTAGACGTATTAAACGATGGGCGAGGAAACAAGCTGCTCCTCGTCAATGTCAATTACACTCATCGTTTTAGCATGTGCCGTATATGTTATTATCTCGCTGTCTGATCTCTTTGTAAATGTAGCATTAGGCTTCCTGCTATATAATCTTAATTAACCAACAAGAATAGGAGCTCCATGTTTAGTCGTATAGACTTTCAGGGACTGAATTGCTGATGTGCAGTATTTAGATTCCAGATGTTATCAGTACATTTCAATTGATTTTGGAACACTCGATTGAACTGTGTTGTTTTATTTATGTTTATATTAATTCCTAAATTCTTCTTATTTAATTCACTCCTACATCACGCCACATCTACTTCAAATACACTGACTATATCATAATAGATGATACTACAATGTTATTTTGTAAGTGACGGATTTTAGCTATGCTGGATAAGGTAGACGGTAACATATACAGTGCAGTCGTGTTTCATTAAATGAATTTAAAAATAATAATAACAGCAAATGGCAGCTTTGATGTTTTTGGTAGAAGCCAAAATGATCAGTGCGGACAATTCAGTGTGGAAAAGAAACGCAGTGCTGGAATGTTTTTATAAACTGCACCATATTGACTGCGTGTGGCCGTTTGCAATATAGCTTGCAGGCGGCGTAGTTTCAGTTTGTTAGTGATGACTCCCATGCGAGCTACTGTTAAGAGACGATGCAGAGCAGATGTGAATCTGCGAGACATTTACCTTCAGGGAAGCTGTCCCTCTCTCTCTCTCTCTCTCTCTCTCTCTCTCTGTATATCCGCTCCTCTCTCATTAGGATTCTGCTCGAATCTGACCCTTTGTTCGCCACAGATGTAGGGCTGTTTGACTTAAACACTCAAAGTTTAGCGATAGCTTTGGAATAACAATGTAAGATTTGGAGAGGTGTGGCATTTAGCTGCAGCCTCATCATTTATCACTACAGTTTCTTTGACGTTGGGCCCAGTTCCATTGTTGCTTGTCTGTGAGATTTAAGTAGGACCTTAAAACTAAGTTTCAAAGGATTACCTGGACAAATATAAAATACAACTTTCATCTGTTTCTACATATCTAACTTGTACTTTATGCTCTACTATAAAAGCATGAGGTAGAGATGATGTTATTCCTTTTTCTTTTCTTTTTTAATGTGGACCTTTTGAGGTGCCTGGGGATTAAAGCCCACAGCTGTTTCTAAACAGTCCTTGGAAACAATTTCAGACATTTTCTTCCAAGGATAAGCAAAAGTCAATTATACACTAACCTTTTAAAGTCACCTTACTGCAGTAAGAAAAGGGTTGCGGGAAGATGGGCTATTTTAGTAGCTGCATTTTGCTTTAAAAAAAGATAAATCATTGTCTTCTAATCCCAAAGTTTTTGAGTCAAGGTTTGCTCAATGATGAGTGAATGTTGTTAGGGTTGAATTGAGTTTTGCATTGTTGGAAAGGTGAAAAAGGTAGTAAAACTAATTATTAATATGTTTAGGGAGTGACATATTGTATTTGCAACATCCAAAAATATATTAATACAAATACATATTAAAATAAATATTATGAAGCTGAAACTATCTTTCTGACACACCATGTCAAATGTTCTTTAGTTTACTTAATTAATTTACTGTTTACTGGACTGTCATGTGTGTGTTATAGTGAGAGATCCCATAAACTGCATTCCCAGACTATATTATTTATAGATATACTGTATAAATGACAGTGTCATCAGTGTACATAAATAATAAAAAAAAAAGTAGAAGCACACAAAATGTTTACAAAATGTTTTTTTCTGGCACCTTTGCACTCTCCCTTTTAGATGAAATGCCAAAAATGTTAATGTAATAATCACAGTGCAAAACCTTGAATGATGGAGTAAGCTCAAGTTGAAGCTGAGAGTACCAAATGCATTACACATTGAAAGAGGTAACATAATACACATATACAAAATCAAAGAATTCCAACCGTAGTTTTATTTCAGACTTTACCAAATTAATTGCACATGGCTAATTATGTATTTGTTTTGCCCATTGGCTTCATCTGAAACGTCCACTGATCTGGACAAAAAGAAAATACAGCTATTGGCAAAGCTTTGAAATAACAACTGGAAGGAAAAACGGATTCCCCCACAAATGGACTTGTGGAAAAAGTGTTGAACTGTGTGTGATTAACTGTGTTCTTATTAGAATGGGCTAAAATAATGTGACCCATTGTTTAAACATTTAAAATGGCATCCTGATGCTGCACATGGTTCGACCTGGAGCAGATATTAATTACAGTATGAGTTAAGAATGTATTTTCTGGTTTCTGGACTTTGCATGCTAACAAGTATAAACCAGCAAGTATGGTGTTGAAGAGAGAGCTGTTTAAGTTGAGCACAGTAATTTCATATACCATATCCACATTTTTATAGTTTTATAGTCCCAATAACATTGGATGGTAAACATTAGATAGCTTTAGATTAGTGGTGGTCAAGTCATCACACCACTAAACCATTCTCTGATGGAAAAGTTGCACTCACTTTATTAACTTTATATCATTATTCACACCTGGATGTTGAATTCTCACTTCTCCAGCCAACCTGAAGGAGCTGATCTCCCAGACCATAACCAGCTGGGCTCAGGAGTCTCACATCCAGGACCCAGAGCTGGTCCGAGTGATGTTCAGCCTGCTAAGGAGGCAGTATGACGGCATCGGGGAGCTGCTTCGGGCCATGAAGAAATCCTACACCATCAGTGCTGCGTCCGTGCAGGATGCTATTAACCTGCTGGTATCTCTGGGTCAAATCAGGTCTCTGTTGTCGGTACGCATGGGCAAGGAGGAGGAGAAACTCATGATCGATGGACTCGGGTAAGTAAATGTATTGCAATAAACGCAGACATTTGTTTAAATTCAATGTAAATTGTGATGTAAAATTAGGATTGTCAATTCATAATTTTCATTACACACATACATTGAAGACAGGGTTGGTATTCTTGAGAAACTAGCAGGAGCACGCTAGCTAAAAAAAAACACAACCCACTGTTGCAAACTCTTTGCTAATAAAAGTAGCGAGCAGCACTAGCTCCAGGTGTTGCTAAATATAGCAGGAAAGTCACCAAGTGGGCAACACTAACCCCTCCCTTCAGATCTTCCTCTTTTAAGCCACTCCTCCAACATGATCATTAAGAGCGTAAACGTATAATGAATGAAAACAACAAACATTGCTATTGTTGGTACTCATAGCTGTTAAGCTAGCGGCTGGTGGGCAGAATCCGTGCAGGCAGGAAGGTAGACATGCAGGTACGCTGTCTACTTATTACATTCAGGCCAAATTAAACTTGCCCAATATACAAAACAAAATTAAAGATAATTACCAACCCTGTCTTTAACCTTTAGCCTTTTAATGTGCAGTGTGTTGCATCACAAATTTGGGATGTAAAACACATTAACTCATTATTTTCTCATGTTCCCAGCGACATCATGAACAACAAAGTTTTCTACCAACATCCCAACTTGATGAGAGTGCTGGGTATGCACGAGACCGTCATGGAGGTCATGGTCAACGTTCTGGGAGGTGACAAGTCACAGGTGCGAAGGCGTGGCCACATATTAACATCAGGAGACTCGATAGGACTGTTAGTTTTAGCTGTAGTCAACCCAGTACAACCCAGTGCTGCAAGTGGTTCCTCTCGAGTCAATAGTTGACGAACCATCTCAACTTGAGGTCCAAATACACAGTTGTTTTGGAGCTTTTGACAGTCCTCATCAGCAGACTGGGATTTCTCAGTTGCAAAGGAACGGTTGATGTTTAAACTATTTATGATTCTGAGGAACTTTAAGACCATGCTGACCTAAAAGTTCAAGCTGAACAAAATAATTGTTTTAACTTAATTTAACCCGTGCAAGTGTCAGCTCATTGGCTTTCTCTTCGATCACCTATATCCTGGCAAGCTATTCATATGCTTTTACCTCTTTTCATAATTTATTTAGGAGTTTAGGAGAAGTTTTTGACCTTCCATAGCGTTTTTTTTTTTTTTTTAATGAGGGTCCCTGTTATATTTATGCATTCATTAATTTCTATACATATGTGTGTGACGGACAGCTAAGACATCCTGCAGATTGTTTCACACTATTGCATTCATCTACAGCTGCTAATAATGCTCTAAGAAAAGCAACAATGTGCCAACAAATGCTGGAGAGAAGAAGAGTGCGAGGAAGTAAACTTCAGTGTAAACATGGCAGGATTAAAAAGTAAGAGAAAAAAAGGGCAGGGAGAAAATGCATTCAACACTTTTGTCAGACTTCAAGGATACACATTGTGTTTTAGTAAGTAAACAATGACTGTAAACATTACTTTTGTTTGTTTCCAAGAACACCTCACAGGGCACCTTTAATCTGCCTTTTGAAAAGAGGATCTTAGTTAAAATGTATGTTGCTGAACCGTTGTACCTGCACCCTGCAAACATTCTTAATCCCAGGTTAGTCAAATCTGACGGCCCCAAAAATACCGGAGTGGAGCTTGCAGCACTGAACTGTTGATCTTCTGATTTAGATCAGTTTTGTACCTGCGACTACTTGATTGAAAAGCCCTGACAGACGCTAATCTTTTATTATCTTTTAGGTTGTATACTGATTTCAGGAAAGCACTTTGTATTGTAAGATGTTGAAGCCAAGATTAACAACATAACACTCAGAAAAGCCACAAGGGTAATGGAGAGGGCAGAGGAGGGCAAGAGAGGGGTGAGAGGGAGGCCTCTCAAGCCTGTCCTTTTTGGGCAGTGCTGACAGAAGCTGAAAGAGATGGTGGTGATTTAATGCCACGTCCAGTGCCAAGCATGAATTAAACCCCAGACAGAAAGAGCTCAGAGAGACATTCAGGCCTTCACATCTGACACTGACAGTCTCATCAAACCGTCTCAGACATAAATTCCAGACCAGTTTAATGCCACTTGATATGTGCACTTCTCTAACTGTGGCCATATAAAGTGGCATTACCACAGCAAGTGTAAAAGGTTTACAATATTTTATCTTACAATTTACAAATTGATGATATGTTACAATCACGGTGTAAAACAAACACTTCTATTTTTCAACCCGGACTTTAATACAATGTTGTTTCCCAATCGTGCACAGTGTTGCCACACAGGTAGCGTTTCCACAAAGGCTTAAGCACATTAGAAAGGGGAAATTGCTTTGGCTGTCAAACACCATGATTTGTTTTTCTGCTGTTGATATTTGGAGAGTGTAATTTGCCTGAGATAAGGTGTGAAGTTACCTCAGTCTGGTATCTATATGTTTCTCTAACAATTCACTTTCACATCCGGCAACGACAAAAATGACTTCACTCTTATACATTTTATGCTCACTGAACACTTGGACTGAAGCCACACTAAAACGAGGGGTAACAGCATTATGTTGAAGGTGAAATGATTTTCCCGTTGGGTTCTGAACAGAAAATAGATTTTCTTTATTGACTATATTTTAAGCTTTTCTCAGAGGCAAGTATATAAGACTCCAGACAAAATAGATTAAAATTGGCCTTAGCCCATGCTGTAGCTTATTTGTAGAAAGGCTTGATATCATCTCCAAAATAGTTTTCTTATAACCTGAGGGTCTGAAACTCCCAAAACTACACTACTTTCTATGTCCAACAGAAGAAAGAATCAGGACTCGAGATATCTGGAGATGATTGAAATGATATATCAAGTTGGCTGGACGACCAACTCAAGGTCCTGGAGAAAGTAAAAGAAAAGAAAGAAAACAATTTATTTTTCAACTACAAATCTGAAATGTATGAAATGGGGCTAGAAGGGACAGACAACACATTTCAGAGACGGAGAGAAAATGTTGGCAATAGTTTACTGTAGCCTTCTGCTGACCCCCTCAGCTGCTGCACTGCAGGCTAATTTATTAGAGAGATGGAGAGAAATGTTGCTTATAGGCTAAACTATTGGAGAGATGAAGAGATGGCTGGCTGTTGAGTTTATCCGGAAAGCCGGAAGAAAACCAGCATAGTCAGTCCGTCTGCCACAACACTGGTCACAGAAAAAGCTCAGAATAAAGTTGTCATTTATCTGGACATAACAATGTGCTTTCCCACGCTGTGACAAGAGTGTGTGGATGAAGTATTAGGTTGTTAAATTTGATTAATTGAACGGCTGGCTAGTAAACCAGGTACTTTGCTAATTCCATATTCATTATAAAAACAAAAATTGCTAACCAGCGTTAACTAACGTGCTCCATTTAATTATTCTGCCTCCACCTATGCTCTGCCCACAAAAGTATGTCATCATGGTCACTAACAAAAATAATTGGTCTATAGTTTATAAGTTTAATGTTCCCATGCTAACCCCTTTTTTCCCCCCCTGAAAATGTCAATACAAGTAAATCAAATAAAACCGAGTCTGTTTGACTCTAGCACATCTTTACATTTGTGTTTTTATTTTTGTCCACAGGAGATCGCCTTCCCAAAGATGGTGGCCAGCTGTTGTCGTTTCTTGTGCTACTTCTGTCGCATTAGCCGCCAGAACCAGAAAGCCATGTTTGACCACCTGAGCTACCTGCTGGAGAACAGCAGTGTCGGGCTGGGTAAGTGCTTATAGATTCACAAAGGAGGCGGTCCTATTATCTTCTGACAGTTGCTTTTCTGCATTTTCTCCTATTATAATTAGTGTATGTTATTCTGAGAAGAGGAAGACAGGTTTAAAGATGTATGTAAAAAAAGGAATATGTGTTGGTTAGAGAAGGTTAAAGGCTATAGTGAAAGAGAGAAACATTGAGAGAAGAAGTCAAATGGATTACTTGACATTTATAGTTTCTTCGATTTTTTTTGTAAAAACTGAAATGTGCCCTTTTGCTGCTCCCAAAATAATGCAAAATGTTCTTTGAAACCAATCGGTGCCACTTGCTGGGTTCTTCAACTAATCTGCAGACACAAACGCATTGCCCACAGCATGTCAGGGTATCAGTTTGAGAGTGAAAGAGGCAGAGAAGGAGGCAGCTGGTAGAGAGAGCACAATGGCAAAGAGCAAGGCAGAAAAAGTCTGGGCGGGAGTTATTTAGTCATGCAGGGCATGACTGATGAGTCACTGGGCTCTGTCTGCTGCTGCCCGGTTGCTTCTGTCAACTAACGCTGCTGCCTGTGAAAGAAGAGATGGTGTGAAGAAGACCAATGAATGCAAACACGGCAGTTTATTATGCCGAACATGAAACATGTAATGTTTGCTTACTCATAAATCACTTACGTCAATGTGAAGGTGCTTGGGAACGTCTTGTGTTCTGTTTTTTTTTAAATCTAGATTACCTGTGCACAACTATTTTCAGAGTATGTGCCCAATGGCAATGAAACAGTTTATGTAAGCAGCGAGTGTTTTTGCACATTGAGCCGCAGAGGATTCATTAAGTTATGATTCATTATTTATCTGACTGTTATAAAAACAAGCATTGATTACAATAATGATCATTGTAGTACATGGGAGACACACATGGCCATTAATAATGACACACTTAATCTGTGAAACATTCTAGAGATCATTTTGCTAGATATATTTTATATTATTTGTGAAAATGTGTTTGCAACTCTAATTAAGTGTCAAAATATTACAGCATTGAAGCAAAAAAGCATTTTCAGTTTCTATATCATATCCTATGTTGATAGACTGCCCCCTGTTGTTTAGTACAGCGCAAAGGTAAAGTTTTCTTTGCTGTTAACACTTACCTGTGTGTGTGTGTGTGTGTGTGTGTGTGTGTGTGTGTGTGTGTGTGTGTGTGTGTGTGTGTGTGTGTATGTGTGTGTGTGTGTGTGTGTGTGTGTGTAGCCTCTGAAGCTATGCGCGGCTCCACTCCGCTGGATGTTGCAGCATCTTCAGTGATGGACAACAACGGCCTGGCTTTGGCCCTGGAGGAGCCTGACTTGGAGAAGGTTCGTGACTCAAGCACACAAACAAACATGTTTAACTGCTGCAATTACGCCATTATTGATCCTTGAAAAGTTATTAATTAGTGCACTGTCAAATTGCAATTGCAATTTATTTGCATTACACATGCTGAGATGAGAGAACCAGATATGTTTGTAGTAATTTAGCTTAAATTCACTGAAACAACTTTTTAGTCTAAAAGCTCATGCACAGATTACATTAGGCTTGATGGTACGGGTGGGCGTTATTTTGAATATACTCTGTGTATTGAGGCTTGATCTGCGTGGGATGTAGTAAACGACTATATCCCAAACATTGAGTGTAAACATTAATTGTTGCGTAATTTTTAAAAAGCTGCCTCCATGAGACTCCCTTTGGTGTTTCGCTTCTCCCGCTGTCCACTCCCTATCACGGAGCAAGTGTGTGTGGCGTATGAGCATGGAGGTGGTGATGGAGTGTGTGTTTTTGTATCTGAAGTAAAACAGGGAGAGAGTTTATGCACTTTGTGTTGAGGTCTGAAACGATAATGGAAGATGCCGGCCTGCACCTTGAACACGACTATCAAACTAGCCCCCACATGACTTTAAAATAAAGGTCATCTTCAAGTGAATGCAGATTTGAGATTAATTTGATCTGACTGAAGTCAGTCAAAAATACATATTTAAATAGATGAAAAAATAATATTGTTTTAAACTACCTCCTGCCAACTTTGCTTCATAGAGAGAAATATTTAAAATGTAATTTAATTTATTTGAATAATTGGTCAAATTTAATAAGAATGCCTCATATGACTTAATGAATACCAAACTGATTTTAAAATGACAGAACACAATCTCATAGTGTTCATATTAGTTTTCTAGAATTATCCGGCTAGTATGATCATACACATCAATTGAAGAGTTGTGTTATGTTGAGAAATATCGAAAAATATTAAGTTAGGAAAAGCCTTAACATTTGGAGATATTATTTATCAGCCATATTGCCTGGTCTTGCTTGATGGTATTATATCCTCTGAATGAAGAATTGTATTTTCTATGATATTAGCAGATTATTATCCTTTTTTCTTATTATTCTTATTTCAACTCCTCACTGCTGGCCTTTTGTATGGTGAAAGTGAGCCAGACAGTTATAGAAACCTCAATGTTTTTTATGAGAATATGATGGATGATTGTGTCCCGTTTGAATAAGCTTGCTCAGCAAATGCTTTCAAGCCGTCACTGTTACTCACTCTGACAGTCAAAAAGACAAAATATGCCATTATAATACCCAGGAGTGAAACTGTGTGTGTGTGTGTGTGTGTGTGTGCGTGTGTGTGTGTGTGTGCGTGTGTGTAGGTGGTGACATATCTGGCAGCCTGTGGTCTTCAGAGTTGTGCCATGCTGGTCGCTAAGGGTTACCCAGACCTCGGCTGGAACCCTATAGAGGGCGAGCGCTACCTGTCCTTCCTGAGGTTCGTCGTCTTCTGCAATGGTACGTTTGACATTCATACTGAGTGCACAGCGTAAATACAGCACAGTAGACTCATTTAATCATCACCTCTAAATGCCCGTCTCCCCGTCCTGTTTGAATACCAGGTGAGAGTGTGGAAGAAAATGCCAACGTGGTGGTGAAGCTGCTGATCAGACGTCCCGAGTGTTTCGGCCCCGCCCTGAGGGGAGAGGGAGGTCAGGGTTTGCTGGCTGCCATGAAGGAGGCCATCAAGATCTCTGAAGACCCGGCCCTGGATCTGCCCAAGACTTCCTCTGCGGTCACTACCGGGTAGGAGTCCACACCAGTTTTCTTACATCCTGTCGAAAAGCCTGTGAATCAGCATTCAAATCATCACGAGACACTAAAAATGCTTGTCTGATTAGAAGTTGAAGAGAAAAGAATATAGCAGCCGTGACATTGATGGAAGCTGTGAGTAAAGCTGTGTAGAAAGTGTTGGGGGCCTCGCTCGCTCACATCGTTATGCAGATACTTTAATACACTGGCTGCATTTTAATGGGGTGGGTTGGTATTGCATGAAGTGAGGCGAGGGATTGGGAAGCGAGTCCAAATCGATGTGTATAACTGAGTGGCCTGTAAGGAGATTGTGTATTGTGCCAACACATTGTTATAATTCCTCACATAACTGCTATAATATAGTGCTCTTCTGATACCCATTTTCTTCTCAAATTACCTTGAATCAAATTACTCGTTGAGTAAATGGCTCCTGATTTTCTTTGTACGAGGGAGGTTTGCAGTGTCCTAAATATGTGTGTTTGTGCGTTTCAGGACTGGTGAGGAGGAAGGAGAAGTGATTCACATGGGCAACGCCATCATGTCCTTCTACTCCGCTCTTATTGACCTGCTGGGACGCTGCGCTCCAGAGATGCATGTGAGGAGCTTTTTCATCGTGCAAAGTCTCCCTTTCATGTTATCACCACCCTCTAAACAATAACAGAGACAATGACCTGAATGAAATAAGGCGTTGGATATTTGCAAAAATATGTTCTATTTAAAAAAGTTACTTTTTACAATCAGGGCTCTGGATCGACCTGCACAAGGAATTAAGGCAGAGTCAGTGTCACCTTTTAAGTCGGAAAGCTTATCTGACTTTGATTTTATCTGAGCTGCCTTTTATATTATTATTACTTTAAGATTTTTAATTCTGCCGTTCATGTATTTTATCATTAATTTAGGGATTTTATTTTGGTTTCTACTCTGACGCACTTAGCACTTTGTTTTGAAAAGTGCTCTATAGATAAAATGTATCATTATTATTTCCTATTTGTGTCTATTACAGCTTATCAATGCGGGTAAAGGTGAAGCGCTGCGTATCCGAGCCATCCTGCGATCTCTGGTTCCCACGACTGACCTGGTGGGCATCATCAGCATCCCTCTCAAAATGCCCTTGCTTAATAAAGGTATGTTGGTCTTGGTTGTTGTTTTATTTATTTCTGTATAAAGTCATGCAGGTGTTGGCGGTTGAATAACAAAAGATAATAAATAGGAACAAAATTAAGTTGAACCAGGTGCAGCAACAAAAACAAGTAATGGTCAGTTGAAAATAAAGCAGAAGAAACCTCTAATAGCAGCCAAAAGTGACACAGAAGATCTTCCAACAGATGCATAAAAAGGGTCTTTGGACTGGATTAAAGGATGAAACTGGTTTCAGTTGTAAAGTAAGAAAGTCGCACACGCGTAGCCACAATGTAAAACAATATTTGATTATTTACCAACATTTCATCTTCTACACGGTATTGAGTGACAAATCGCAGCTTCATTAGAAGTCAAATGATTACCTATATATATATATATATATATATATATATATTTATATATATATAGGTAATATATATTAGCTATGTATATATAGGTTACATATATATTCTTGCAATTACTGCTTTCTGGTACATGGACATCATAGAGAAGATAACTTTTTGCTTTTGGCAGACTTTTGGCTTTTGGGATCTATTCCTTAAAAACTCTTGCCCTTAATGGCCTAAATGTTCATTTTGACTTGGTATAGAATTGCTGTATATAGGTACATGAATGCCTAGGCGTTGTCCCTCTATGTCCTTCACCTTTTCTGCGTCTTCTTCCTCTGAGCTCTGCTCAGCTCTGGAGGTAAATTATGAAAAATGTGTCATACCAGCCAGGCGTCTCCCTCTGTTTCTACTGTAAAGAAAAGGTGTGCCTACACGGTGTTTCTAGCACTTTTGCAGTTTGTGCTTTGCTTCATGATTTTATTTGTAGTTATCATTTTACCTAATACCAAAAAAATGCCATCTTCAGCAGCAATCTTACAAGAAAATTACCATCATATCCAATTTTTCCTAATAACATTTTCTAATAAGAAAGCAAGCTGTGTCTTTAATGACTGAACTCATTTTGCTTTTGTATTAACTTTTCACAGCGTATCATTCTTGGAATCACTTTGACCTTAAATACACTGTTTTTTGTTTCTACATCTCTGTATAAATGTCATACTGTGTTTAAAGATATATTTTTTAATGTTAAATACGCTTTAATAGTCAGGATTTCTGATAAAAGTATCACATTAAATAGAAACAATAAATATAATGTTTAAACACTAAACTGAAACTTTTCCCCCCTAAAATGTGTTTAACCTCCAGACGGTACACTGACAGAGCCTGACATGTCAGCCTGTTTCTGTCCGGACCACAAGGCCTCCATGGTGCTCTTCCTGGAACGCGTGTACGGCATCGAGGACCAGAGCTTCCTGCTCCAGATGTTGGAGGTCGGCTTCCTGCCTGACCTGCAAGCCTCTGCGTCTCTGGACACGGTGAGTGAGAGAAAAAACAATAACATTCACTACATTTGTGTCCCATGTATCCTAAAAGAGTTAATTTTAGTTTTTTGTAAACGTGCCTGTTGCTAGCATGTATAATATTACATATGTGTCTTTTCCATCTCTGTTCACATCTGTTTCTAACTGTAATGGTCATCATAGTAATAATTCCAGTGCACACGGGTGAGTTTGAGTTTCCAGTTTGCTCATTAGAGTAAAAATAAATAAATAATAGTTTAGTGGCATCTCGATTGCAGATTGCGACTAACCTAAAACCGCTCCGCTCACCCAACCCTTTCCAAGCATGTCAAGAGCTTTAGGTAAAATAGTAAAGGCTCTCTCTAGAGCCAGTGCTTGGTTTGTCTGTTCTGGGAAACTGTAGGAACATGATGGTGGAACACAGCGGAGTCCGTGAAGAAGAACTGCTCCGTGACATGAAGTACTCATTCTACATATAAAAACAAAGAGAAAACACAAAGATCCTTAGTGTCAGGCGATTAAAAAATATTATAAACACAGTTCTGAAAAGTGTTTTCCTTTTCTGCTAATAAATAAATAAATGTTCTCCTACACAAATGTTGTTGCTGGTGCCAGGAGCTTATTTTCACTCCAACTTTCTATTAAGCATCAGATGTGGGGAGATGTGTTCTGTGCCTCTTCCTCCTTTAGTTCACATGCATTGCATTCTGCTCCACAGGATGTGCTGAGCACCACTGAGACGGCGTTGGCCATGAACAGGTACATCGGCTCAGCCCTGCTGCCTCTGCTCACCCGCTGTGCCGCTCTCTTTAGCAACACGGAGCACTACGCACAGCTGGTTGACTCCACGCTGCAGACCATCTACCGGCTGTCCAAAGGACGCTCACTCACCAAAGCCCAAAGGGACGCCATCGAGGAGTGTCTGCTGGCTATCTGCAAGTAAGGCCCGCTGAGCTTTGACCAGACTCAGCTGAGGGGAAATACTAAAGGGGAGGTTTGCAGAGGCTGCGCCATTATTCTTTCAAACAATGGTACTGTCAAATGGCTGGTCTCAGGGTTTAGGACAACACATACTGTAGGACAAACTGCAGCAAACAGTGACATTTGGTATAATAGATTAAGGGCTATCTTACAACTTAACCAATCCTTTAGCTTGAATAATATATTTTTCACTTTGTCACATTTATACAGTGAAAGTAGGTAAACTTCAGGGAGAATTCATACTAATTCTCACCTAAAACCTTAAATGTTTATTTTGACTTGTAAGATGCGCAATTTGAAACAAAGAGTAATACATGCTTTACTGTCTCTCTATTTTATAAGGGCCAAATTTAGCATCAGCAACATTATACTTTATTCACAGCCAATTTGGTATTTACAGAAAGATCACACTGATACAAGGATTGTAACCACATATTGTTGGCAGCCTAACTGCAGATTCAATCTAATATATATGCACACATCACACTTATCTGATTGATTAATTAATATATATATATATATATATTTCAAACAGGCACGTTTATGTTTATATATATATATATATATGTATATATATATTTATATATACATATATATATATATATATATATTAATCAATGAGATAAGTGTGATGTGTGCATATATATTAGATTGAATCTGCAGTTATTGTAGCTGTTGTATCAAATGTATGATGTCTAGGGAGTCTCCACTCCTTACGCCTGTATTTTTATGTTAAAAAAATGTAATTATTGTATTTCACAGGCACCTGCGTCCTTCCATGATGCAGCAGCTAGTCAGGCGGCTGGTGTTCGACGTTCCCATGCTCACTGAATACTGCATGATACCTTTACGGGTGAGACATTTCTTGTCATTATTGTGCTTGATTTATTAGTTGAAATAAGAGTTATAGCATCATTATAACAAACAATCGGAGGCATCGCATATTTCACAAGACATATTGTTTCCTCATCCAAGCATTTCTTCAAGTCTGTATGAAGGCAGGTGACATTAGGCGTCATGTATTTGACCCTTTATACATACAATACAGTATATATAGTCAAAAGCGAACTCTTTGGCCATTGATGTCCAAAAGAAACTTGAACTAAAATCCTTATTGCTTCTTTTATATTTTACTTCTAGCTTCTGACCAACCACTATGAGCAGAACTGGAAGTACTACTGCCTTCCTTCTGGTATGGGCAGCTTTGGCATCGCCTCCGAGGAGGAGCTCCTCCTCACCAAGAAGCTCTTCTGGGGAACGTTTGACTCCCTTTCTCAGAAGGTACAAGCACAAACCCTGTTGTGTAGATTATTCACTAATAGTGTTTATGATTTTTTTTTTCTTTATCTATTTTTCTGCTTGCTCACGTTCTATCTGTGAGAATAAATCAGGATGCAACACAATATTATGTCCTTTAATCCCTCTCTGCTGCAAAACTAAATGTTTAGTGTTATATTGGTGTCTGCTCTCTTATAGCTGTCCTCTGTTTGCTGTTGATTTTTTATATTCTGTTTTCAGACACAACTTGAGTTTTTGACACCTGAGTTTGGCTCTCATGAGAAAAAGAAAGTTCTTGTTATTCAGGGAAAGTGAAATGAAAGCTCAATGGAAAGCCTGTGAGCAGTGCAGCTGAGGCGAAGCCAGAGCAGATGAATCATTTATTATTCTGTGACAAGCCATCACTTGGTTCAGACCTTTTCCAGCTCTCTGTCTTCTATTGGGTCTCCTCCTCTTTTTCTCCTTTCGCTACTCAGTCTGTCCATCGAATAGCAAAGCAGACATGTCCTCATTCTGCTGATCTGTCTCTTCTGTAGAAGTATGATGCTGACCTTTTCAAAATGGCCATGTCATGCCTGTGTGCCATCGCTGGAGCCCTGCCGCCAGACTTTGTAGATGCCAGTCTCGGAGCAACACTGGAAAAACAGGCATCAGTGGATGCACAGGGCAACTTTGATCCTAAACCCATGAACACCGCCAAGTGAGTGGTCTGAAGATACATTTACTTACTTTTAGATTAAAAGGCACAATTTTGAAGAAAAATTGAATATATTAAACGGATGTACTGTTCTGCCAATTGTAGCTTTTGTTTAAAAATGGAAATTTAATGAAATGGGTGTTCATTTTATGTAAATCAAAACAAAGTAAAATTGTAATAATTATTAAATGATATCTCCCTTTTCTAGTATCTCTCTTCCTGAAAAACTTGAGTCCGTTGCCAACAAATATGCAGAGCATTCCCATGACAAGTGGTCCTCAGAGAAGGTTAGTCCAGACTCTGTCTGTGTGGTTTTAGGGTTTTTATTTATTTAATGCCATCTCTGATGTATAACAGATAACATAATTTAGTTTTAATTATGTTCTGCCTGGTCCAGTAGCATGTCTGGCCAACAAGCACTCCCAATATATTAGTATTTATACAACTTAGTTTATGTTTCTGAAATGCATCGTACTATAAGGCTGCAACTGTTGTTGCAGGTGTCAGCAGGCTGGAAACATGGAGACGGCCTGGACGAGAAGGCCAAAACCCATCCACTGCTGAAGCCTTACAAGGCTCTGAGTGAGAAGGTACGTGCACACCGGTACATACACAGCTGCTGCTAGGGGAGTAGGAAGCATTATTTCACCTGCTGATTGTGTATCAAGCATAAGGTACTTATTTTTTTGGTGTACGAATTCTTGGCTTTATCAGCTTTTACAGGTAGTTGAAGTCGTAAAGAGAACCTCTCACAGTGGCAAAGCTGTTGTCAAGGCAGACATCATGGGGTTGGTTGCCTGCATGGGCAGAGCTAGTTTTTGCTATTTCTTAAGAGAGCAAATTTATTGACCAACTTGAAAACTTGACTGGTATGGAAGAATACTTTTCAGTCAGGGTGAATCTCAAACAATTTTTTTTTTGGAAACTACATGATTTAGATGAAACTCCAATAGAAAAATCACCATTCCATTATCCGAACCGCTTATCCTATTAAGAGCCGATTCAGCCGACATTGGGCGAAGGCAGGGTTTACTCTGGGTAGGATGCCAGTCTATCTCAGGGCATAGAAAAATAACCTACTTTAGAAAATGTAGAAAGTAGTTTTATTTCCACATCTAATGTGTTTGCCTTGTATGAACATTTTCACTCATGTTGAACTGTCACATCAACTTCTGTGTGTTCAATATGTAGGAGAGAGAAACATACCGCTGGCCAGTGAGAGAGTCATTGAAGAGCATGCTGGCTATGGGCTGGAACATTGAGTGGACCAAGGAAGGAGACGCCATGTTCCAACAACGAGAAAGTGAAAAACAGCGAAAGATCTCTGAGTCTCAGGTAACATCCAGGATCCACTTAATATAAGATAATATTTCCATCACAATTAGACATTAATGTTCTCACAAATGTTTCCTTTGTTATACGTATTTACTATCTAACAGACATAAAATTCACTAGATTCTGCTATTTTTAAAGTTGTCTTTAGTACACAACACACATAACGTTAAACACTACGTTAGTGTGACCAGCCGAGTGCAAAATATATAAGTTATATTATTAAGAGCATGAAAAAGATGCGTATGTGTATCTTCCAGGAACGTCTTTAACATAACAACACGACTTTAGGAACAACAACATTCAGACAGCGGATGCCGTGTTAAATGCGTGTCTGTGGTGTGATGAGGTTAAATTTACCACTTTAATCAGAGAATGGTTTAATTACCCCCCCTTTCCTGGCTCCGTAACAGTTTTGTTCTTAATATGCTTTCATATCATGATGATTCTGCAGCATCAAGTTTAATTTGAAGTCATTTAACCATGTTGGCTCAGTGCTCATACCTAACACTGAAATACTACTCCGTTTAGTGGAGCCAAACCAGACGCATAAAACCTCGCATTAACCTCACATTGATTTGAAGGGAACTATTAAAATAACTGATGCATTTGTAGCTTTTAATATTCAAACCTGGTTTGTGCTTGTATTGTCGCCGTCTGACTTTTTAGATGAATGGATTCAGTCCTGCTCCAATGGATTTGCACAACATCAATTTGTCTAGAGAGCTCCAGGTTGGTTTTTGTTTTACTTTTTCTAATTGTTGTTATAATCATATAACAACGTGATCAGTGTTCATAACAGTTGCTATATATGCTCAAGTCTCAGTGTGAGAATGATCTTTTTAACAAAACCAATGTGCTCAGACTTGATCACATTTGCGTTTTTGCTGTACGTCTGCAGGGCATGGTGGAGATTGTTGCAGAAAACTACCACAACATCTGGGCCAAGAAGAAGAAAATTGAACTCGTTGGCAAAGGTGTGTTAATGTGCAGTTTAAAAATACACTTAATTCTGACCAGTGATCTGTGTAAAATGGGAATGAAATAATGTTTTAATTGGATTTGACTTGTCAGGAGGAGGGAGCCATCCGCTGCTGGTTCCCTATGACACCCTGACAGCTAAAGAGAAGTACAGAGACCGAGAGAAGGCCCAGGAGCTCTTCAAATTTCTGCAGATCAGTGGCTATGCCGTCATAAGGTTAGCATCCTCTCACCCCTTTTGTCCTTCATTAAAGAAACACAAAGCACAATGTCACAACAGCTCAAAGCACTTTTTAAAGTTTCCTCGATTGTATATGTCAAACTTAACCAATATGTGTATCTATCTCATCAGTGATTTGACCTGACCTGTTTGACTGTGCTTAACGAAGTCATTCTAGATCAAACCTTAATGAGCACGGCTATGAATACAAACCATTTTTCCTTTCATCGAAACACTTTTGCTTTTGGTAATTAATGGAAAAAAGAGTAATTTGATCTGCATGATGGTTTTAAACATTGGCATGGACACTAACGTCACTCACACACACACACACACACACACACACACACACACACACACACACACACACACACACAGCATGACGTCAGTGGGGCTTTTCCTCAGCGTGAGTGGAGACATAAAGTTTGCAATTTGTAACACCTTTTAAGTCCAAACAAGACAACAAGGTCTATTAACTTTTGAAGAAAAATTAAGTTATTTATTTGCCAATGTTTTATTGATAAATAGTAATCGGTAATTGGAAATTGCAGTTAGTGCATCCCAAATCTGGACAGTAACTATTTGTGATTTCTTGCCTTTTTTTGACAGAGGTCTGAAAGACATAGAGCAGGACTCATCATCCATGGAGAAGCGTTTTTCCTTCAAGTTCCTCAAAAGGCTACTGAAGTACATTGACTCTGCCCAGGAGTTCATCGCTCATCTTGGTGAGTGTGTGCCATTACACATTGATTCAGAATTACATTGATTCAGAATTCTTCCCTGATGCTGACACTTAACACGGTTGTTAATCCAGAGGCTATGGCCACAAGTGGGAAGACGGACAAATCACCTCATGACCAGGAAATCAAGTTCTTCGCCAAGGTCCGGAACCCTTTTTTGCAACAGAACCACTGGCATGTTGTTGAATCTACTCTTAGATAAGGCTTTAAGGTGCATTAATCTGCATTTCTTCTCTCCAGGTTTTGCTTCCTCTGACAGATCAAACTTTCAAGAACCACTGTCTCTACTTCCTGTCCACGCCCAGCAAGAGCCTGAGCAGCTGTGGCTGTGCTTCCAACAAAGAGAAAGAGATGGTTACCAGGTACTGTGTCGACACAATGGATCATCTTTGTCATCAACATTTTCCATCGTCAGGTTTTTGCTATTCAGAGATTTTTTTTTCCATGAAGTCCTCCCTTTCAGCTCAGTTAGAGGAGTGAAGAAGTTCTCTTTAATATTTTCTTCAGAACTTTTCTTATTTCCTTGCTTACTTTGCTTCTTTCAGCTCTTCTTTGTTCTCTCTGAAGCTTTTTGTTCAATTCTGCTCTTGCCGTCTTTCTTTTCCAGCTTGTTCTGTAAGCTGGCAGCTCTTGTCAGACACAGGATTTCTCTCTTTGGTAAGGTTGACGTTGCCTGTGTATGCGTGTGTGCCCCTTTTGCTTTGAAATCTCTTTCCACATCTACAGACCATTTATTTTTTCTCTCACCACAGGAAGTGACTCTGCAATGATAGTGAGCTGTCTGGACATTCTCAGTCACACACTTGACACCAGGTAAGTTTCCTGTATGTGCACAGTGATCCATCAAGTAGACACTGAAGCTAGTCTTGAGCATGCACATCAGCCTGTGTGTTCCCTCCCGTCTCTCAGAACGGTGATGAAGTCCGGCTCAGAGCTGGTCAAAGCCGGGTTTCGGACTTTCTTTGAGAACGCGGCAGAGGACCTGGAGAAGCTGCTGGAGATGCTGAAGCTGGGGAAGTTCATGCAGTCCCGTGCCCAGATGAAGAGCGTCACACAGAGCATCAACTACGTGACCGTGGCTCTGCTGCCCATCATCACTGCCATCTTTGAGCACGTCACAACATACGAGTTTGGACTGGATCTGCTGTGTGAGTTTGTGTTTATCACTCACTGATTTCATTGTTTGCATTTGCATTGCGTTTTGTTTGAAACGCAAACATGAATATAACACATTGGGGGAGATAGCGATAGCAAATTATACTCAATTAATGGTGCTTTCAGCAGACACAATCCATTCTTTGCGATTTTTCTTTTCTTTTCCTGTTGTTTTTAAGTTTCTATGTATGCAAAACATTTGTGTGCTTGCTGAATGTTTTCGTGTGTTTCAGTGGATGATGTGCAGCTGTCCTGCTACCGAATCTTGACTTGTTTCTACTCTCTGGGAACAGCAAAGAGCGTCTTTGTGGAGAAGTAGGTGGCCAAACTTTGTTTAAGCTTTGCAGCAGGATGTAAAATGGTATTTGGTTCAAAACTTTCTTATTTGATCATTACATTTTGTTATTGAATAATGCCTGCTATAATTTCTATCATCTACTAGAATTGGTATCAAGGAACTGTGAAATAGTATTTCATAAACTACATTATGTTTGTCACTCATAACTAGGATATGGCTGTAAAGCTTTTTTAATTAACTCTAATATTTGTGTCGAATGCACTCAGGACTTGAAGGAGGATTTATGTTACCTCAAGTACTCATGTACTTATTGTAAAAACTACTATGTCACACTTATGCCACAGTTTTTGTGGTATGGTATGCGTTACAAAATTAAGGTTGAGGTTTATTATTTAGTTATGTATCTACAATTTATAAGCCTAGTGGAAAAGACACAACAGAAACACTTCACAATGTGAACTGCCTTTCATTAGAACTGCTATTCTGTGGCATTGTTCTCTGACTGGCAATACAATTTTTATAAAACTGTTGTGCAAAAGAAAGTTCCCCACTTTGAGCCGACTCCAGCTGTTACATAACCAGTGAACAAGTTTGACCACAACCTTACCTTCACCTGAAATCATGTGGTGCCATGTGAAGGCTCTGTGCATTGAGAGCCTAGGTGTCAGGGAAGATTGATTTTTGAAGTCTGTACTAACAATTACCCCAAAACATATTGATTGTTGCAACGATTCATTCTTTGTAGACTTCTTTTTTAAATGACACTTTATCAATTTCCATGTTGATGTGCAGGCATCTCCCAGCGCTGGGGGAGAGCCTGGCGACCCTGGTGGGAGCCATGCCCGTGGCGTTCCTGGAGCCCCTCCTAAACGCCTACAACCCTCTGTCTGTATTCAACACCAAGACCCCCCGAGAGAGAGCCAGTGAGTGCCCACCTAGTCCTCCTTTTTATTTTGATCATCATCCCATTCATTTACAATGTTCTGAGATTGCTGTGTAGAGTTTATACTTTAGAGCATTAAATGTTGTCTTTGTGTTTATCTTTTCTAGTCCTGAGTATGCCGGACACTGTGCATGAGATATGTCCGGATATGCCTCTTCTTGACAGACTGCTGAAAGATGTCAGCGATGTCTCGGAGTCTGGCGCTCGCTACAGTGACATGCCAGAGGTCAGAAGGGCTGATTGGATGTTTGCATGTATTCAAACAGCTGCATTATTTTAGGCATTTGGTCCCACAAGGTCACTACTTGAACGCTAGAGAGTATCTTTATGGGTAGGATATAATGTTTATGGGGCTTGAGGGACTAAAAGTCAGGATGTGTCAGCCTCTGGTCCAACTATGTCTTACTATTCATTATTTTAACATTGAAATTTACATCAATTGTAAATATTTGTGCAAGTTGTGTTCAAAAGATCCAGGATAATTTTGTCAGCATACAATAATAACATGTTTGGTCGTGATTGGAACTAGAAGATTCTAGCTTTCTAATGCACCTAAAAGCAACATAGCTAGAAACACACTGCATCTACTTTTTACTGGGAAAGAATCAATCAAACTTCAATTTGATTTTTTTCCCAAAGGCATATGTTGTTTTTGCCAAAAATGGGAGATTTTAGTTACTTATGTAAAAAGCAATAAGCATGTGTATTTTCTTACCGAGAAAACCTCCATTGCTACCTGTACGGTCCAGTGTACGGCTGCTATTAGACCTTATCAGTGTGTTGCAAAACTGAGATTTATGTAACTATTCACATACGAATTTTAAACCTACATGACATATTTGCACAAATCAATTTGTACAACTCTTGTGCTCTGTCAATCATGCAAACATTTCCACTTTCTCCTGCAGGTCATTGAGGTGGTCCTTCCCATGCTGTGTAACTATCTGTCCTATTGGTGGGAGAAAGGCTCGGAAAACTCTCCTCAAGGTGCTCAGTGCTGCACTATGGTGACCTCTGAACACCTCAGCATCATCTTGGGAAACATCCTCAAGATCCTGAACAACAACCTGGGCATCGATGACGCCCCCTGGATGAAGAGGATTGCAGGTAAGAAAAGAACAAATATGATTTGAAAGGGTTTCTCGCTGGTCAGATTATGTTTTTTTCCAGACTTGCCAAGGCAGGACTTGTAATAAGTTTGTTTTGGGTTGTTAGGAAACACATTTACATGTCATTGAGTGGTGAGTTGTAGAAACTACCCTGCAGTCTCATTGTCTCTTTAAAAAATATATTAACAACCAAGTGAAACTTCTGTAATAATAAAATCTCTGGAAAGTTATTCTAAATGACGATGCCCATGTGGAAACCTAATGTTGATGCAATGTTAATTAACTTTTTGGAGAACATTTGCATTTCAGTGCACATTCCTCTGTGGGAGTTCAGGAAAGGCCAGATAAACATAATTGGCTGCTGTGAAGGCTGATAGCCTGAAGCATTTTCTCACTATTTTAAAACCTCATTTGAATATTTTTTTATTTAAGTAAATTAAACAAGCGAAAAATGAATATACTGAAAATTATTGTTAAAATAATATTCCCTGTTTTGCATAGTATTGCACTTTTGGAGACGAGGATAAAAAACACAATGGCTCATATAACTTAAAAAACTTGTGGTTGTTCGAAAACTAAGTGCTAAATATAGTCGACCGTTGTGACACTTGACACCAGAGCCAATAATCTCCAGGCACAGAGGAATGATTTTGGTGTCTGTATGTCTCAGCTGCCCATGTCCAGAATATATATGTTCCATTGTCTCTGTCTCCAGTCTATTCTCAGCCAATTATCTGCAAGGCTGGAGCAGATCTGCTGAGGACCCACTTCCTGCCAACACTGGAAAAACTGAAGAACAAGACAGTAAAGGTGGGAGCTTAGTATATAATGTACATTGTATCCTGTGCTTAATGACACTTGTGGGTAAAGTAGATTTAGTTTTGCTGACTCATCATAAGGTGCTGCATTTATAGTGTATTTCTGGAGCAGTCAGTAGTCAGAAGAGCTAGTCCAAGAACATTATGCTTAGTCACACCTGCTGAG
The DNA here is from genome assembly GCF_910589615.1 of Taurulus bubalis. Taxonomy (NCBI): domain Eukaryota; kingdom Metazoa; phylum Chordata; class Actinopteri; order Perciformes; family Cottidae; genus Taurulus; species Taurulus bubalis. The sequence goes on along the minus strand of NC_136591.1, from coordinate 31,262,026 downwards.
GGTAACACTAACTGTCACTGAGAGAGCATACAGGGAGGAGATCATTACCTCTGACTTGGAAGGGGTCTTGTGTGAGGACATTTTTACTAATGAATTGATTGCTGGAGATGAGTTGTTGATGTGCTGCAAACGAAGGTTGTGGCTGAAGAGGAGCTGCTGAAGGCCGACAGTAAAGGTGACACCCAGGAGGCCGAGCTGCTCATCCTGGATGAGTTTGCTGTTCTCTGCAGAGACCTCTACGCCTTCTACCCCATGCTCATCCGTTATGTGGACAACAACAGGTACAATATCAGCAGAGAAAGAATAGTCTTTATTGCAAGATTTCCAGGGGGATTTTTAATTACCAAACATTAGTTTATCCAGTTTTAAACATCATGATTGTTTTCCTGTAGTCCCTGAGCGTTATGCACCTATATGTCTGGTTAATGAACCATGAACCATGTATTGCCGTGTCCTGCACAGATGTAACACAACTTAATGTAACTCAATAAAAAATGTCTCTGGTTCATGTCTCCGTCCATTCCAGGTCCAGATGGCTGAAGCAGCCGGATGGCGACTCCAATGAGCTCTTCAGGATGGTGGCGGAGATCTTCATCCTCTGGTGCAAGTCCCATGTAAGTCTTACTATTCAATCAATTAGTGGTATCACAATATGAAGTTTGATAATAGTAAGCTGCTCTTGAGGATGTCTTTCTTGATTAACCTCTTTTCTTTGTCCTCTGAACCCAGAACTTTAAGCGTGAGGAGCAAAACTTTGTGGTTCAGAATGAGATCAACAATTTGGGCTTCCTGACTGGAGAGGGCAAGCCGAAGATGTCCAAGGTAAATATAACAAAATAATAGATATTGCTGATGACAACATTAATTTAATGAAAATTACTTCTGAAAGGGATTAGGGCTGAAACGATTTTCTTGATGACTTGATTACTGAAAACTTAATTGTATTGAAGCTTTGTTTAATCCAGCAATGAATGAATCCTATTTGCGTTCAAACCCCAATGCAACTCCACTGCGACCTCCATTTTAGGCCAGAAACTATTAAAAAACCATCAACGAGCCACACTGAGATTTTTTCATTACGAGGAAAATGGGCACTGTAGTTTATTTCAAGTCAGTCCAACATAAACGCTCCTCCTAAATACTCATGTGAGCACCTAATGTGTATTCATTTGTGGCTGAAAATAGCCCTTTTCCACTTGTTTTAGTAACATTTCCCAGTAACTACAGTAGCCAGCTGTTTGAAAACATTATCTGGCCATTTTTTAAGTGATACTTTATATTTGTGAGCAATTATTTTATATTTAAGTCTTTTGCAAAAACGAATAGCGGGACTGAGTACCACAAATATAAGGAGAGGCTCTAAGTATTGAGAGACTGAATGACCTATAAAATATTAAATAAATCACTTCAATGAAACAGGCATTGATTCATTTATTTCCTTTAGGTTTTTCGAGGGAACAGTAGGAACCAACACTGACAAATCTCCATGAACTTCATGTGGGTCAGAAATTGAGCTCTTTAAACCTAAAATGGCATTTTGGGGTTATTAGCATTGCGCTAATGGTTTGTGTTTTCAGACAGTACAAATCTGAATTTGCAAGAGTTTTGATAACATTTACTCAGTAAAGGTGAGGCAACTCAGGCCTCCTAAGATGAATAATGTTTCTTTGGAAGGGGACCTCTTCATTCTGTAAGACGTATGTCCTGTAGTGGACCCAGGAGAGTACATCTTAGTTCTCTTTGGGTTTATTTGGACTTGTCTCACTCCTCACCTGCTGTCCTCTTAACTGTGTCAGCACTTTGGAAAAGCTGAACACAACCTAAATACTTCTCCTGACGTGATCGCCAGGAGAAGCTCCGTTTGCCATGTGCTCCGTTTCTTGCTACTGTATTTTACAGACTTTGCAAATGAATGGAAAAGTCCTCAGCACTTTTCCTGTGTTTTTAATGGATCCCCAGACAAGTGCTGAACACACTGAATATCTAGATGTGAGATGTTCTACAAATCAACTGTATGAGTTCAAGCCTTCAAATGCCGAGGGTTTACGACGTATGACTTTTTAGTATATGAATGTTATCGTAAAGTCGGGTCATATATCTGGATGTTGACAGTGTTTGTTTGGTTCAGCAGTCGCTCAATACGATGTCACTGTGGGAGTTTGTTGTTTATTTGTTTTGGCGCAGCCAAACAGTTCATTTATTTGCACTCTCGGGTTGTTTTGACGCAATAACTCACAGTGGAGAAAACCTCCCCAGCTCTTCTTCCCGGATGACTCAGCATGTTAATTTATTTATGTTGAGGCACTTTGGGTCATTGTGTGCATTTCATCTTATTTAATGGTTTTTGAAAGGAAAATACTTTTTGTGATCTGAAAGCATAGTGTTTGGAAATTGGATCTCAGATTTTGTGGGTAAATAAAGGTAAATCATCCCATTGCCATATAGAAAGTAAAAAAACATAAAGCACATAAAAGCAGCAATCTGATGCAAATGCATGATTGAGGATGTAATGAGTTTTATTTGATTGTAGAAGTAGAAAAACAATTCATAATGTGAAATAAATTAAAAGCAATAGTGTCAATTAAAACTTTTTGATGCAACCTGTTTTATGGGACAAAATAAATTAACAATAAACCAAAGAACAAAACACGCAATAAAAGGCATATCAGGGAGAATATTGCACAACCTGATGATAATTGAGTGAGCTGGATTAATTTTGCTCTCTAAACCACATTGATGATAACAGTAGGATAAATAAATGAAATAGGATGAAGTTCAATTACAAATACATGCTGGGGAAAGTTAAAGTTAATTGTTAGGGAGTTAGCAATGTTAAAACGATACGTCTGTTAACATTGTGTTGTCTTTCCCTCTGTAGTCAGGCGGCGACCAGGAGAGGAAACACAAGCGCCGCCGAGGCGAGTACTACTCCGTCCAGACCTCCCTTATCGTAGCCGCCCTGAAGAAACTGCTGCCCATCGGCCTCAACATGTGCACCCCAGGAGACCAGGAGCTCATCTCCCTCGCCAAGATACGCTACAGTCTGGTAATGTCTCCTTCACACTACAGGATCCAAGATCAGAGTCTCATTGGCTCGCCGCTCGCACATCGGCGCCCGAGTGCCATGTTTGACCTGTTCAAAGACGCCAGCCGAGAGGCTTGCTGGTGTCTCTTTCATTCATTCCAGACATGTAACCTGCTAAGTATCTGAACTGGCTGGGGAGCTGCAGCCTATGAGAGCACGAGAAACCTGGTGGAGTGGTCTCATTTTACATTCAGCCATCTCTTCAGTTATTTTAGGTCTCAATATGTATTCACTGATAGATGATATTAATAGAATGAGCCTTTAATAAAGTTATTAATTTCATCATAGAGAGTAACTTTCTAAATCCCCTGTCAAAGATACATTTATACTTTATATTGAGTGATACCTCTTGACCAAGCTTATGTGATTGTATCCTCTTTTTCTGCATCACAGACTTCAGCTTTAATTTCCCTAATTTTCCCCTTTGATGCGGTAGACATTCAGTAGGTTATGGAATTACAATTATTTGTTTAATGTTTTCCAATGTGAAAGCATTATACACACATTAACACCCTGTCTATTATCTTTTAAAGTCTTCCACCAACAGGATATTAACACTTTGTCTCTGTGATGAATACCCTTTCCCTTCACAGAGAGACACTGATGATGAGGTGAAGGAGCACTTGCGTCAGAATTTCCATCTTCAAGACAAAGTGAGATGATGTTCTCTCTAGTTGTAATTCTAGCAAAAGATCCGTTTCAGTGATTTAAGTATAATGCTTTGATTGTTGTGGCGTCGTAGTCTGAAGACCCAGCGGTTCAGTGGCAGCTGAACTTGTACCAGGACGTGGTGGTGAAGAGCGAGGAACCTGCAAACTCCGAACACACAGTGGACCGAGTGCAGAGCATCTCAGCTGCTGTCTTCCACCTGGAGCAGGTACAAACATGTTTATTACAACAATATGTCACAGGACATAAAAGGTAAGCAAATGCGGTATTACTCTTTAGAAAATAAAGGTAAACCAACTGTCCACTCAGGTGACACCCTATCAGAGCACAGAAGGCAGCTGTTATTAATAGGCAACCATTTGAATAAGTCAGTTAGTTATTGATGTCATTAATAAAGAAAGAATAACAAAATAATCAATGGTTTTATCTATTAAAATCATGTCCTGTATTTCTGTGTTTTATTTTATTTTGAATTTGAACATTTTGGGCTTTAGGACTGTTGGTTGGACATAACAAGCAGTAGGAGTCCCTTGACAAAGTAACTAGCAGATTAATTAATCATAAAGATATTAATTTGTTGCAGCAACAAAGCCTTTGACATAATACAGTCCCAAGCATATAGCATCTTTGTCACTACACAATCGGTCCCCGCTTTGCGTTTCACCTTCAGCATTTCTTTGTCCCTCAGGTGGAGCAGCCTCTGAGAAATAAGAAGCTTGTCCGGCATAAGCTGCTGTCCAAACAGCGTAAGCGTGCTGTGGTGGCGTGTTTCCGCATGGCTCCGCTCTACAATCTACCCAGGTGATTCTCTTCAACACATATCAACTGATTTACAATGTCAATAATTCATTATTGACATAAAACCCAATTAAGACATTGCTTTATCTCAATCTAACCGTACATAACAGGCAATCACCGAGTAGTCGTCGGGGGTGGGGCATTTCTTTTCTTGATTGTGTGCCCATGTGAACCCCTCATTGTCTCCCTAATGACATTCTCTCCTCTGTGTTGTTTTCTTGCATAACACTACCTCATCCTCCCTCAGATACAAAAATAATAATTACTTCCTGAATGGCTATCGGGAGGTTTGGTTGGAAAGGGCATTCAAAGCCTCCAGCTTTGACCGCCTGTTCTCCCTGCTGACGGTAAAGTGAAACCACAGGGTGAATGCTTCATCACCCCCTTCATCCACCAGGCTGTGGACCGATATCTCTGCCTACCTGCCAACCAATTGTTTCTGCACTGTTGATTCTGATTGGTCAGCTAGCATGAGCCCAAGAATTGACTGAAACAAACTTATTTGGAAAGCGGAAACACACTGCAAGCTGCAGGCCTTGTCTCATTTCAGGTGTACAAGGAACGATTGAAGAAAAGGAGAGAGGAAGAAAGAAAGAAATCTATTTAAAACAATTTTAACTTTTATTTGTTGGCGACCATTTTCACAAAAGTATGCTTGATTACAGTAATATAAAGTATAAAAGCTGTTTCATGTTATTTTGCTTCCGGCTCTTAAAGATCTGTTTTTCATTTGACTTTTCGCCAAAAACTTATGTTACAACACACATCTACAAGAAAAAAAGTTGTCGATGCACCTATTTGTTGGAAAACTGCATATCTCCCCTAAAGTGTGCATGCTCCTCTAATGGATTTTACAACCTGAAGGAAGGAACTGTGGTTCTGTGAGAGCCCAAACGTGACCAGTCAGAAGAGCCAGTGGGTCCCACATTGACCACTCACCTCCCCTGCCTGAAATGCAATTCCTGTAACCCCTTCCCCTCCTTCATCTCTCCTTCCTGTCTCCTCCAAACACTCACCAGAACCCACCCTAATGCCACTGTACCTCCCTCCCCACTACCCTCCATTCCTCCCGACCTCCCCTCCCCAGGCATCGCTCTATCAACTTCTTCATCCCGGCCTATCAGAGACTTTGGATAGAGGCAGAGGAGTACTCCTTTGAGGAGAAGCTAGTTCAGGATCTGGCAGTAAGTACTGGGCTCGCCTTGCCCTTGCCCCATGTGCCCTGCGTTGGCACCCCTCTGCCAGTCCTGTCTGCCGAATGCTTCTTTAGCACTGCGCCCGTCGAGCCTTGGGAGCGCGCCCGGGTGGGGACCTCGCCCAAAGCACCCAGGGGCGGCCCTCGCTCTAAGCGTGCGAAACCCTTCAAACAGAGATCCGTCAGGGGTCAGAGGCTGCATGACCAACTCAGGAGACACAGGGCCGGCTCCGGCGCTCACGTCTCTAGGAAAGCAGGCTTTGCCTTTCTAACAGCAGTGGTAAGGAGGGCCGTTGAATAGGAGTCATTAGCTGTTTGGCTGTCAGATCTGGATCCAACCCATCAGTTGTCTTTTCGCTGTACTCTGTAAGTCTGTAGTGTGTATCCGTGACGTTGCAGTACTTTCTGTGGCCGTGGCGTCAGTGGCATGCTTGCGTAGTCGTGTGAAGATCACATTTCATTAGATCTTTGTACGCAGATGTGCAGCAAATTCATAAAGACACTAAAACGTTGCCGTTAAATAAGTACAGCCTCAGATACAGTTGCTTCTTGTTGAGGATTTATTTTTTAAATACGTTTATTCTACAAGTCTTTCAAGATTAGTTTGTACTCGTGGACATTTGTGTAGTCCCTCTTTGTGAGGCTCCGATACTGTCAGCGTCATTCCTCATGTTCAAAGTCATGTCACCAAATGGCTTACTGCTTGCATCTGTTTGCTGTAACATGCATGGATTTGAAAACTGGTTTCAACGCTGTCCATCATCTACACTTAACGTCCTTGCCCTGTCCTCTCCACGGATCACCAGGACATGGCAAAAAAAAAATCATTTGCATGCTAGTGCTCGTTGAATGTTACTGACTCATCACTGGGTTTTTGACAAATGTGTGAATGGGCACAATTGTCACTGAGTTTGTGACGATAGAAAACAAAATATTTTGAATTAGAGGGATGATTAGTGATCAGATGAGACAGTGCTAACTGTCTGTGGACTCCTACAGAAAACCCCAATGAAAATTGTGGAGGAGGAGGAAGAGGAGGTGGCTGAGATCCAGCCGGACCCTCTTCACCAACTCATCCTCCACTTCAGCCACAACGCTCTGACAGAGAGAAGGTGAGAGAGTCACGTGACTCACAGTGAGCATGCATCTGTCATAACTCTTTCAATGTGCTTTTTGAAAGGCACGGTATGATGGAAGATGTTTTACATTTTTGGTTTCTGTGATTTATTTTAAATGTGCTGCTTTTAGCTTTTTTATTTTAACAAATTATTTCCTCATTAAGAAGTCTATTGACTCAAGAGTGACGTACTGTAAATATGCTTTAATCGCTAAGGATGTAGTACTTACATTATTTAACAAATATAATAGTATGTGCTCTTGTTTCATGTAGTATAAAATATAAAAATAATATTTGTTGTTGATACATTGGGACATCACTTCTTTTCAGTTACTTGGAAGAAGATCCTTTGTATATTGCGTATGCAGACATGATGGCAAAGGTAGTGGCCTTTAAGTTATTTTTTATGTTTCTATCATTCTGGAAAGACTTGATTTAACAACATGAATGTTGACCTTTCTGTCTTCAGAGCTGTGCAGAGGATGAAGAGGAAGAAGAAGAGGAAGGGAAAGAAAAGACATTTGAGGTATGCATTCAGGCAGATGTCCTGATAACAATGTCTCTGTCACGTTCTCAAAACATCTTAGTTTACCCAAACTCTGTCACTTGCAAATAATCAGAACCGGTACGTAGAGGTTTAAGCTGATGATGACGGCTGTGCGTGTGTGTTGCTCCTCAGGAAAAAGAGATGGAAAAGCAAAAGATCCTGTATCAGCAGGCGAGGCTGCACGCCCGCGGGGCCGCGGAGATGGTGCTGCAGATGAGCAGCGCCAGTAAAGGTAACAATGAGCTGGACTCCACAGTGTGCAGGCAGTTTAAAGGAAGTCATTCTGTCACCTTTCTGCAGTTTTTTACGAGCTCTTTTTTTCTGGGGAGTTTCAGCTCCATTAAATATGATGCCTTTTCTGGGGGAAACAATTAATATGTATGAATAAGACACAAAAAAGCTAACCTGCCATCTTAAACATAATGTAGTATGTTTTTGGTACCCTTTAGGGCTGCAACTAACGATTATTTTAATAATCGATTAATCGGTTGATTATTTTTTTGATTAATCGATGAATCGGATAAAAAAAGCAAAAAAACATTGATTTCCAACCCTTTGTTCAAAAACAGAAGTGACAGTGCAAATTCGCAATGCAAAACATGTTCAGAAAGCACAAACAGGTTGCTCCTTGAACATCCCCGAGCTGTTAATTAAACAAATTAGATTAAAATGGACTAACACTAAAAACATACACATGTATGCTTTACATCTGCCTTTTTACTGTAATTGATCTCCTTGGAGCAGAGGCTGCTTTAGCATGCCCTGCTTTATCAATATGTATGAAACACTGGGACAGTGGGAAGCTGTACTGCTCCTCTCACGTCTGTTTTGACCGAAACCTCCAGGCCCAGCTCCACCTCATCTCAGCTCTGCATCAAGCTGCGCTGCATATAGAGTCCTCTTCCTTAAACTATTTCATTCTGGGCCTCTTGCAACCACGAAATGACGTTGTTGGCTAAGCCCAACTACGTGATTTGATTCAGTCTACTTTGAGTAAAAAAACAACCTGCAGCCAGGTCCGCCAGTGTGCCGATTTAACGTTAACGAGTGACAGCGTGAACTGAACCAGACCGGGGGGTGACGGCATGTTTCACCACGTTACGGTTTTTTACAAGCAAGACTGAACTGTAACGGAACATAACGGAACTTTAACGACAATACACAACCCAAACACGTTAGCTAACGTGATAGCAAGCTGACTAGCTTCCATTAACAACAAGTTAGAGGGAAATGAAGCCGCTGTAGACATCTTAACGCTGGTTGGCCAAGACTCGACACGTCACATCCAAGATGTTCTATTTTTGCTAAGATCACGACTTCAGCGTTTCTCAGTCTCTCACTCCAATCTCAGACACGCTGGCGGCTCTGCGCTGCTCTTTTTTTCTCTCCGCGTTGTTGCAGCCCTAGTACCCTTAAATTCCTCCTTACCATATGCACACACACCTTGCGTTTATTTATTTTTCCTTCATGTTGTTGACTTGCAGCTTTTCTTTCACTCTTTTCTATCAGGACGTCTGGGCCCCATGGTGACCTGCACCCTCAAACTAGGAATCTCCATCTTAAATGGAGGCAATGTGCAAGTTCAGCAGGTCAGATAAAGCGGCTCAAATATCCAACTTTGTTCATCGTGTTGTCCAATTTACTGTGTCATTCCTATTCTTCTGTCCAACCACCAACATGTTCAGAAACTACACTGGAGTATCACTTGTTTTAATGCATTTCATCTCTTTATCCCAGAAAATGCTTGATTACCTGAAAGAGAAAAGAGATGCAGGCTTTTTCAAGAGTCTCTCAGGACTGATGCAGTCTTGCAGGTATTATGCTGTTATATTATCTATGCCACAAAAAAATATTTCTGTGCTCACATCAAGTGCTTCTATTTTACGTTTGAGTTTTCTTTCCGAAGTGTCTTGGACTTGAATGCATTTGAGAGGCAGAACAAAGCAGAAGGACTTGGCATGGTGTCAGAGGAAGGCTCATGTAAGTTAAGAGACGTCTTATCGATGGGAAATTTGATCCTACCTGTTGCCCCTTCCTCAGTCTTCTGAGCGAGCATCACATTTCTGACAGTTCAGTTGACCTCTCCTGTTGAATGCACATGTCTTTACCCTTGATCACAAAACAACAAAACACCCCATGTTTTAACCTTCACTAAACTAATGCTGAACCATGACAACTGCATAACCTAGGTGTCCATTCAGAGCTTTTAATACATGCTAGTTCCTAATTAGTAGTTTCTCTATGGCCCTTGTTGAAGAAACAATCAGAATTACATTGCTGTCAATGTGAATTTTGATGTATACAAATAGCTTTCTGCTTTTGTGCTACAGTCTTGAAGCCTTTTAAGTCGGTATTGTGTTGCAGTAAAACAAGCAGGCATGGGTTTTAAATATATTATGGGACTGTGTAATATGTAGTAGTAGTAGTAGTTGTAGTAGTAGTAGTAGTAGTACAAGTATCAAGCCAGTTTCCTTTCACCTTTTTGATGATATTAAGGAATGTATGTATGCTGTCATCTGTTTCACAGCAGTGGTTTCTGAGTGTCTAAAAGGACATGGTCCAGCATTAAAAACAAATCTCTCTTCAACTTTCAACAAACTCTTCAGTTAACACTTTTCACATCAAACTCTGTTTGTCTTTTCATCATTCAGTCCTCTGCCCAACATTTCCATCGAGTTCTATGTTTAACAATTCAGAGTTACTATTTGTGTTACTGTTGTGAATTCTTATTTGCTACTCAGCTCGTTGGATACAACACAGACACAGACCAAGTCTATGACCTCCCCCCGTCTAAAACTATTCTTTTTAACTGCATGACTTTGTTTTTCACTCGTAGACGAAATATTCATAATTCTTTGTATTGTATTTCAATGTCCTCTCTTTTTGCTTATGTCTTCGTGTATTGTTTGTCTCCTTCCTGTCATTCTATAAAAACCATCGATGACAGCCAACACTAAGGGTAAATAGCACATTTAGATCGTCTTGATATGGCAATGCTTCCACCCTGAATGTCTCTTCCATATCTGTGGTTCATACGTCCTGCTTTATTCAGCAGCTCTCTCCCAGATGTGGAGGGACAAACTGCATGCAGAGTGTACACAGAAAGGGCGATCTTCAAGAATCCATTGCTCGTCCTTTTGTGTGTTATTTGTTCCCATTCCTCTCGTTTTAACATTTACTAATGCAAATCCTAATACTGATGCTCAAAGCTGTTGTTCGACAAGTGCTTCATCTCAAGGGTTTGACTGAAGGTTTGTGGACTCTTCCACAGCCTAAGCAAAGCTTTGTGTTGCTTTGGATTAGGGGCGTTATTCACAATGCTGGTTTCCATACAGATGTCCAACTTTCACATGGTCTTTCTGTGCTCATTTTGTTTAGCTGTGTTGAATGAATTATCTGGTTGATTTTATTTATTTTAAAAGTGAATTATGTAACCACGTCTGTCCACTGCTTTTCTTCTTGAAATGACATCCTTCATCACACTCAAACCCCGCCAACATGTGAAAGTTGTTTGGCTTCCTCAAGCTTATGGAAATTTCCAGGTGTTTCATTTGTTGTTTAATGTAAGGGCATTTTTACAAAAAGCTCTTTGGATTCAGTTTTAAACCTGCAATCTAAAGGCCCTGGACTTCAATTATGTATTGAACCTGTCCTGCTTCCCCCCTTATAATTGCTTTTGAGGGGCTTTTACATATTATTCAACTGTGTTATATTCAATACATAAATACTTAAATTACATTGTGTCGGGTCATAGTTGTTGTCACCAAGATGTATTTTCTTCTAAGGTTCCAAGGTGCTACAGAATGATGAATTTACTAAAGATCTGTTCCGGTTTTTGCAACTTCTGTGCGAGGGGCACAATGGAGGTGAGCTCCCGCTTCTGCTTATTGTTAAGTCATGCATCAGTGTTTTCTTTGTATGGCTTGTTTCTGCACTGCGCCACAACGGCATGGTGATCCATGAGAAGAGGAAGGACATGGATGAGAAAATATTTCTTTCTGTCAGATTTCCAGGACTTCCTGAGAACCCAAACTGGAAACACGACCACAGTCAACATCATCATCAGCACTGTGGACTATCTGCTGCGTCTCCAGGTGTGTAAAACACAAATATGTTCACACACTTACCTGCGCCGCTATATTTATTGTCTAACAATGTGATACTGCTGTCTAGGAATCTATCAGTGACTTCTACTGGTACTACTCTGGCAAGAATGTCATTGATGAGACTGGAAGACTCAACTTCTCCAAAGCTTTATCTGTTGCCAAGCAGATATTCAACTCTCTGACTGAGTATATTCAGGTAAGAAGCTGATCCCTCAGTCAACACTAATAAATCCACAATGAAATTACCTTAACAAATATTTAATCAAATGTCTTTTTCTTTCTTTCCCATCATTTCTTTCCTACAGGGCCCATGTATTGGGAACCAGCAGAGTTTAGCTCACAGCAGACTTTGGGATGCAGTTGTTGGCTTCTTGCATGTATTTGCGAACATGCAAATGAAGCTGTCTCAGGTACAATACACCTTGTAATTCTTCTACTTGGAAAGCATCTCCTTATAAGGAAAATATAGTTCAGCATGAGAGGATACAACTAAAACAAGCCGATCTTTTTTTAGTAGTGCTCTCTTCCTTTGTACTCCTTGTAAACATTTATCTAATTTCTCAATATATCTCTCATCACTGCTTTTAAGCCTAAAACATTATGCCACGTACAGCTATGACAGGTTAGTTATTTGATACATTTTCCACAACTTCTATTGGGCTTCTTTAATAACTATCCTGTCGTAAAGGCGTTCAAAACACATTACTGAGGTGAACATTTGGAGTCTAAACGACTTTGTGTTGTTCTTCCTTTGGGGAAACTCCTCCCGAGCAAAGCTTTAACAGAAAGACTCTCATCTCCTTGTAGGACGCCAGTCAGATTGAGCTGTTGAAGGAGCTGATGGATCTACAGAAGGACATGATTGTCATGTTGCTGTCTCTGCTAGAGGGTAAGAGCCTGAAGCTGTCATTCGCTGTCAAAGAAATGAGCAAGAACACAAACATCTCGACACAGTTTGAGCGTGCATGTAAATCATGTTGTGCATAATGCATCGTGTTTGTGTGTAATTAGGTAATGTGGTGAACGGAACGATTGGAAAGCAGATGGTTGACACCCTGGTGGAGTCTTCTAGCAATGTGGAAATGATCCTCAAGTTCTTTGATATGTTCCTCAAACTGAAGGACCTGACGTCCTCTGAAAACTTCAGAGAGTACGACCCGGAGTTCAAAGGCATTATTTCAAAGAAGGAGTTCCAGAAGTCAATGGAGAGCCAGATGCAGTACAGCCAGTCTGAGATTGAATTCTTGCTCTCGTGTGCAGAGACTGATGAAAATGACATGTTTAATTACATAGACTTTGTGGAGCGGTTCCACGAGCCGGCCAAAGATATCGGCTTCAACGTGGCAGTGCTGCTGACCAACCTGTCTGAACACATGCCACACGACTCCAGACTCGCCACCTTCCTAGACCTGGCTGCGAGTGTCCTGAGCTACTTTGAGCCTTATCTGGGTCGTATTGAAATCATGGGCAGCGCGAAGCGGATAGAGAGGGTGTACTTTGAGATCAGTGAGTCGAGCCGCGAGCAGTGGGAGAAGCCGCAGGTCAAAGAGTCCAAGCGTCAGTTCATCTTTGACGTGGTCAACGAGGGCACGGAGAGCGAGAAGATGGAGATGTTTGTGAATTTCTGCGAGGACACCATCTTTGAGATGCAGCTGGCCTCGCAGATCTCCGAGCCAGATGTGGTTGAACAACCTGAGGACGAGGACGAGGAAGAGGCTCACAGTATGCTGGACGAGCTGGCTGGAGAGGAAGAGGGCGCCATAGAGTCGGTCTCAGCCTTCACCACTGCATGCCGCTCAGTCAAGAAGAAGATCGGACATGTCCGCCAGATCTTTTCTGTTAAAAACGCGCGCAAGCAGTTCAAGAAAATCAAGAAGCTGAGCGTCAAGGAGATTATTACCGGCTTCTTCTCCTTCTTCTGGATGCTCTTCACTGGCTTCTTCAAGGGAATCTACAGCCTCATCTTTGGGTTCTTCCACGTCATCTGGTCCTCCATGTTTGGCGGTGGCCTCGTCGAGGGAGCCAAGAACATAAAGGTGACGGACATCCTCGGAAACATGCCTGACCCGACCCAGTTCGGTATCCACGGAGATGTGATTGAAGGAGAAAGGGTGGAAGCCGTAGAGTCATCTGGGAGGTTAGATACGGCCATGGCACCAGCAGGCGACTTAGAGGTCGATGCAATGTTGGATATGCTGTCGAATCCCAAGAGGGAAGGAGGAGGAAAACATGTGGAGCCGGGCCTGGGAGATATTTCTGAGTTGAGTGCAGAGATCTCCACTGCTGACAAGAAGGTTTGTATACACAGTTCAACTGATACATGGTTTTAAACCCTGCAGATATCTACTTGTTCATTATTTCTTCCATTCAGTTTTTCAGCTCATGACAATATAATTCTCTCCTTCCAGAAACCTGCTGTCAAGGCTGTCGAGAAGCCCGAAAGCGAACCTGAGAAAGCAGAGTGAGTAAAATGAAGTGTGAGGAAAATGAATTATTATCATATAAAATAAACAAACTGTTTTGAAAACAGCACAGAGAACCAGGAGAAGGAGGATACGCCAAAGAAGGAGGAGGAGGCCAAGGAGCCAGTGGTGGAGGAGAAGCCCAAGAACAGATCGAGTCAGCCGAAAGAGGCCGCGCCGGCCTTCATGTTGAGTATCTTTGCCGTTCTGGAGGTCTATCTGATGAAGATACTGGTGAGCCCCACTTATGCTTTCTTTTCAATAGTTTCAAAATGTCTTGTTGCTCAGTATTGTGTGTTTCAGAACTCATTCCTGTTTTGTTTCTTCCAAAATGTGCATAGAAGAATTACAAAGTTAATCTCGCGGGTAATCAAGCGTTTTCCCTCCAGAACTACCTGGCCCGGAACTTCTACAACCTGCGTTTCCTGGCTCTGTTTGTGTGTTTTGCCATCAACTTCATTCTTCTCTTCTACAAGGTAACTCAAGTCCAGTTTCCATCCAAATGTAATGCACATTTTAACTGAATTTCCAGAATTCTTTTAAACTATTTCAGAGGAGGGTGCAACAGGATTAAAAGAGCAAAACAATGTAAAACCGTGTCGAAAATGTGGAAATCTGGCATTTATATTCAGTCCACACAAATCGAATGTTTTTATTTGCTGCCATTTTTTTTTTTGAGGAACGTAAGCTTGACTTTCATTCTCTAATTCTCTTTTCATTGCGTTGCACTCTTTCAATCAACGGTGATATTTGAATTCTTTTTTTATTTCTTGTGTTTTAACTCAGATCCACTCACATGGAAAATACTCGAAGTATCCAAAGCCCCACAACTGTCCTTTTTAAACTCTTCTAAACTTGTTTCTTCAGTTTCTCAAACTTGTGCTTTTACACAATCTTTTTTTATTGAACAAAAGCCAAACTTTTCAAATGTCGAATGTCGTCTTGACACAAGCAAATGCACAATAACTAAATCATATAAAATTGGAAATTCTATCCAAAAAAAGTTACAAGATTAGACATTAAAGTTGTTCATAATCCTCATTCTAAACAAATACGCATGCATACATGAGCTGATTTGATGTAGCTACCTGAAATGGGTATTCTCTCTCTCTGCTGTGCTTTGAGGAAACCAAACATACCCCTTGGAAGCTTTGAATTTGTGTGTTGGGTAAGGTTGGAAAAAGTACTAATATTAACATTAAATAAAGCATGTAAATGACACTGATCCTTCCTTGTATATGTGGTATATACTCTTTGCTTCTTAGGTCACTGGTGAAGCTGGTGAAGAAATAGATGAGGCAAAGACGTGGGATGGCGAGGAGGATGATGGCATTAACACATTATTCGACATGGATGAGTTTGTCCTGCAGGAGAGCAGCGGCTACATGCTCCCCACCCTTCGCTTCCTGGCTATATTCCACACGGTCATCTCCCTTGTCTGTGTGTTCGGGTACTACTGTCTGAAGGTAGGTGTATTTGCCATGCCATTACTACTTCAACAGACTGTCCTCACTGAGACCATAATATTGTATTTGCAGATGATTCCTTTGTGTAAGCTACAGTTTAAGTTACCCATCTTAAAATGTTTGCCACAAGGTTCCATTGGTGGTGTTCAAGAGAGAGAAAGAGATCGCCAGGAAGCTTGAATTCGATGGTCTCTACATCACCGAACAGCCGTCTGACGACGACATCAAGGGCCAGTGGGATCGACTCGTCATCAACACCCCGTGGGTCACTGGCCGCGTTCACAGCTGGCTTTAGCAGTAGTCTCCTCTTAATGGTTTATGTGGATCATTTAACAACTTGTCTTCAGATGATCACACAGAACTAGGGTTGGGTACCAAACTTAAAGGTACCAATCAAATATCGTCGGTGGCTACGTCTCAAGTCACAGTCATGGCGAGCCGAATGCGGTCGTGTGGGGAAGTAGTTCAAAGCGTTAGCTGCAACATTTCTAATGCAAAACGCAAAGCTGACCAGTTCCAGATTAGAGAATATTTTGAATTATTAGACGATTAATCGCTAAATTAACTAATCAAGTATTCATCGTTGTTGATAAATTCAACAGTAATAACAGGGAAAGTAATGATCATTCCTAGCTGACGCACTTTGGATGCAGTTCGGTATCTATCCGACTTTAGGAGGGAATTTAACAGTTTTAAACTGTTGTAGTACCACAGCTGAGTCTTACTTCTCCTCTCTTTCATAGGTCTTTCCCCAGCAACTACTGGGACAAGTTCATCAAGCGCAAGGTGAGTATTTAAGAAGAATTTCAGGCCAAAGTTACAACACGTACAGATACTGATCAACCCGATTATAGAATACATAGCTAAATAAAATAAGTCAAATGTGACAGGCATTGTTTTCTATTTATTTAAAAAGGCCGTAATGGTAATTTGCCATAACATATGACGTCCTTATTACATTTAAATTGGTCTTATTGTCATTATTTGACTTTTTCCAATGAGTGGCTAAAGCAGATTTCCGTAGTTGTTCACATGTTATGTGAGGGTAATATTGATATGCACTCTACAGACTCTGGAGCATCCTGCGTTGCTGCATCGTCTCTAAAACCGACTGCACTTCTTTCTAATTTTTGGTGACCGAGCTGATCTCTTCTGTCTCTGAATGTGTAGGTGATCAACAAATATGGCGACCTTTATGGAGCTGAGCGAATCGCTGAGCTCTTGGGCCTGGATAAGAGCGCTCTGGACTTTGACCCCACAGTGGAGACGGTAGAGAAGGAGGCGTCTCTGCTCTCCTGGTGAGAACTCAACCCTTGTTTTACTCTATTTACAACCAATGGAAATAAACAGCAGTTTATTCGTCTTCAGGGATCATTGACAGTGTACTCAAAGGGCTTTTAGATTAGGGCGAGTCTGAAAGCATGAACGTTTGAACATAACCTGACGATGGCGATGTTTGATGCTGTTGGATGGACTCACTGAGTTTAACCATAAACAATACAGTATCTTCTCATGTTTACTGATAATTAGCAGATACGTGGATAGAATGATTGAAATTCCCCGAACTCAAAATTAAGCAGATTCATAGAAAACCCAGCTATCACCTTATGATCCTAATGCATAGTTATAGTTGATATAACATTGTGTTTTCTTGTTGGCAGGCTGAGCTCCATTGATACAAAGTACCACATCTGGAAAATGGGCGTGGTTCTGACTGACAATGTAAGTTAATTTAATGTGTGCACTAAAAGCACTGTGGGGGAAATACAATACAATGTTTGACTCAAGGTTAGGGTTCTGGCAATTAAAGTTATTTACGTTGTACTTCTACTAATTGAGATTAGATAGCGTTATTTTAATCTATTTTTAATGTAATTTAACCAGGACCTTATAAATAGCCTCATGAATAAGAAAATGCCAATGGTTATGTTTATGGGTTTATGGTCCTACTGGGAATAGACACACACACACACACACACACACACACACACACACACACACACACACACACACACACACACACACACAATATGTGTAGTGAAATGCAGGGTGGCATACTATGAAGGCTGTGCTCAGAGATTTGTTTGCAATTATTGACAAGATTAAATTAAAATGAGTAAAAATAAGAATTGGGTAAAAAAACTGTTCATTTAATAATACAAAAATCAGCATATGTTGCGAGAGTATGCCGAACTATACAATAACATTATGTTCACGCTTGAAGACAAATACACAGAGCAATGCAAACGTGTTTTAAATACTCGTTAGACCTGTCCCTAATGAATGGCCGTTATTCCCCTGCAGTTCTTCCTGTATCTGATCTGGTACACCACCATGTCCATTTGCGGACACTTCAACAACTTCTTCTTTGCGGCCCACATGCTGGACATCGCCATGTGCTTCAAGCCCCTTCGCACCATCCTCTCTTCTGTTACCCACAATGGCAAGCAGGTACGTACATCAACCAGTAGAGGGAGCCAGAGCACCGATACAACGGCCATCGCTCATGTGGCAGAGCAACGTTTTCTAACGGGCCCTTTTTCCAGGCTTCTACTCAGATCTAGAACAAAATTAAGGAGATCCGAGAGGGTTTTAAATTGTTAAAAGAGTAAAGGGATGTGATTTGCAAGATAGTTTGCTCTAATCTAGTAAAGCACAGTATAAACATGTTGTACCTAGTATTGTTTACGAGTTGATCAAACTAATTAAAGATGAGATAGAATTTGATTTACTTCTCACTGTGATTGTAAGTGTGTAGTAACTTCAAGCTTGGAAGTCTGAACCGTAAGTTAAATATCTTACAATAAATAAAATAGCTTGCTAAAAGTAATGCTGAAACAACTCAAATATTTAGGTAAATGACAATAGATAGGTCATAAGTGTTGAAATACTTTGCTAAAAGTAATTAATCTACGACTATTGGGTAGTAGAATAAAAGTAGTGAATAGATGGTTGAAATAGCTCAAAGTAATGGAATAAGAGATGAGATGTTTATCTCCTGCAAGGGTTTTTCATCTTTATACGTCTTTATTTTCTTTCTCAAAGTCAATGCATCAGGCATCATCCACATATAAATGCATTTCTGTTCAGAAGGAAGTTCTGTAATGTTGTGAATTGGATTTACTGAATTGCTGAAGGTCTCTGAATATTGATGAAAGCCGCCCTAAAATTCTCAATTCAGCTGTCGAGGCCTAAGAATATTGCAGTTCTTTTATGCTCCATTTACTCTCTGAGAGAAATCTGCCCTGACATTGACATGTTAATTCAGTTATCTGGCATAAGATGGAGAGATTACTCTCACAATCTACATTTAAAGAACAGGCACAGCCGCTCCCTCAACGCTCAGTTCAAATGATGACTGGGAATAAATGAAGGTCAAATGATAGATTCCCGTGATTGGATATATTTTCATGATCTGTTCGTCCTGCTAGCTCATGCTGACCGTCGGTTTGCTGGCCGTGGTCGTCTACCTGTACACCGTGGTAGCCTTCAACTTCTTCAGGAAGTTCTACAATAAGAGCGAGGATGAAGACGCGCCCGACATGAAGTGTGACGATATGATGACGGTCTGTATTCATTTAGGAAGACATTTTGAAAATAGAAAAAATGGCTTTCCATGTCTGCGGCCTGCAGCAAGGGCAAATGTTTGGAGATTTTATTTTATATGTTTGGCTTTAAAAAAAATTGCCAGGTGGCCTTTATTGTGGTATGAAAGCAGGAGGTGAGAACGAGACTGAGTCGAAAAATATATTTTCTTTTGTGAACTGAATGAAAAACATAACAAATGATTTATTACATAGCTGGTGAATTCATGTATTTGCTCTCAAAGAACAGTAGAGTAATTTTCTTCACCTTTTATGAGACACATCTTTTGCTTCTTCAAGCTTTATTCTTCTTCTTATCATCTTCTCACAATAGATGACGTCAAATTTCCAGTCGCAAACTGAATCCTCAGTAACATCGTGCAATGAATTTAGTTTTTTTTGTCTGAAACCACAGAAAAAGATACAACTGCCTTTAATACTCTCCTCGTGATTTCATCTTGAGTGAAGCTCAAAGGTTCTTTCCTGTTCCTCTCCTGGCTGCAGTGCTATTTGTTCCACATGTATGTGGGCGTGAGAGCTGGTGGTGGGATTGGAGACGAGTTGGAGGACCCAGCTGGAGACTCCTATGAGCTCTACCGCATCCTGTTTGACATCACCTTCTTCTTCTTCGTCATCGTCATTCTGCTGGCCATCATTCAGGGTACACGATCTTTACATTGTCCTGCCGTGTGTCTGTGTTCTGCTTCCTGAAGCATAAATGCGCCTACAAATGTGTTACAAGTCATTGCTCACCAACCAACCGTTGCACCCCCCTTCAGGTTTGATCATCGATGCCTTCGGTGAGCTCAGAGACCAGCAGGAGCAAGTGAAGGAGGACATGGAGGTGAGACTGTGTGCATTAGGAGGAAACAATTCAGCCACAAAATGTGTTTATGTTATGTTTTTCATATTTAAATGGTTCGGTTTGTGTCAAACAAACCCAGTCTGGTGCATTTTGCCTGGTTCATTTTTGGCTCATGTGAAAACGTCAACTGAAATTATGGAGACTATTGTGGTGGTTCCTCATTTAAAAGTGACGAACAAAGTGAAATATAGCGACAACAGTAAATATCTTCTCCTGTATGATAAACAGACCTCTTTATTGTCCTGTGATGAAGATACAGAAGAGAATAAGAGTATTGTGGTATTTATGAGTTCGCCCCGCCTCGTTCCTCTTTCAGACCAAATGCTTCATCTGCGGCATCGGGAATGACTACTTTGACCGGACGCCTCACGGGTTTGAAACCCACACCTTACAGGAGCACAACCTAGCCAACTACCTGTGAGTGCAGCAACTCATTTAAAGTCGCACGTATTTCTGATCTCCGATGTTTCTCACGCCTCGTGCTCCTCCCGCGTGCAGGTTCTTCCTGATGTACCTGATCAACAAGGACGAGACTGAACACACGGGGCAGGTACGGGACTGCGTTCACTTCTCCACAGCTTTTTCTTTTGTGATATATATATATTTTGTCTTTTGAATCTTAAGACCAAAGGAAGGTTCCAGTAACTTCAGTAGGTTTTACTTGTGCAACATTTCAACCCACTTGTGATGTTGCATAAGTACGGCTCAGCAGGAGGAAGAAGCAGCAATGCGTGGGTTCACTTTGCCGCTGACTTTTTTTTATATTAACGTATTATTGCAGTGCACCTGAGATTCAAGTCGGTTTTCTTTGATATGCATGCACTGTTCTTATGTCACAAACTTAGTGGAGGAAAAATAAAAAAAATTTTTTTTTAAAAAAGGCTGGCCTTACGGATCACTCAGTTTAGGTCTTAATACAAATAATACTGAATGATGCATTAACCTCCTATACTATCTTCTTACAGCCTGTTTTACCAAATGTGCAACATTCAAGCTGTGCAAGCTGTGCAATATATTAGATATCCTGTTGCTCATTTGGATATGTCACTAATCAAACCACATGCAGTGCTTATATCCCACACATGAGCATGCAAGAGCCATGTAGGATCCGGGTATGAATCCACTATTTCCACATCTGTGACACATTACGGTCCTCGCTCATTGTCACAATGTCCCTTTTAAATGGTCCATCGCTCATAAACCTAAAACATTGTAGTTTACATACTATGACTTTTTTATGAACTACTATCCTGACCATTAATTAAATACTATACGGACTACTTTTAATATTTTTTTAAGAGCCTAATATACTATGGCCAGTCATAGTGGTGCTCACCATATCTAGTAACCTCAGCCTAATATGTTAAGTTGATGGCACCACTGTAACTATACATATTCAGATGAATGTGTTTCTTCCCCCTGCAGGAGTCGTATGTGTGGAAGTTGTACCAGGAGAGATGCTGGGACTTCTTCCCCACCGGAGACTGTTTCCGTAAGCAATACGAGGACCAGTTGGGTTAGAGAGGGCCGTGCTTGTGCTGTGCCTCAAACACGCCTCTCTGCTTACCTTCCATCTGAAAGAGACAGTGAACTTGACCACTCTCTGGACTTTGTCTGCTGCCATGGTGATACACACACACAAAAAAAAAAGTCAGACTGATGATTGGACATTTTGGATTTGTGCATCCAAGTCCTCTTCCTCGTTACCGAAAACAAGTCCCTTGCCACGACGCCTCTTATATGCAAAGTCTTCTTTTGGTTCTGATTCACATTGCCTTTTCACTCGCTTGACCCCAACCTGTTGCACAATTTGTTGTGTGTGGACGTTTGATACACGAGATGGGTGACAGCATGACAACTGAATGTCTGAATACGCACAATTTCTAGGTTAACGCCGGGATGTTAGTGTCACGTTTTAACAAACCCACCGAATGGATGTGTGCTTTGAGTAGGATCAGTATTGATCCAGTAAACATTATACGACATGAGTGAAACCTAAATCTGCCTTTTGAAATCCGTCAGATGAAATGAGGCGTTACAGAAAACGGTTCTTCCAGGACCAGCGACGACTCGCTTTAGGTGTTATCAAGTGCCGGCGTGCCTTATGAGAAACTATGCAAAGAATTTATCATTTTTGTCCCTCCTGACACAAGCAGTGCTCCTGCTCTGGATTAGTCACAAGCAGATTTAGCTCAAGATTTTGCGGCTTTTAAATGATAAAAAGAGAAAACATTTCTTGTATAAAATCTAGATACTTGTGTACATGTAGCTTAGTTTGGTTATTTCTAAGCTGCGTCTGTGGTAATCTGCTCTTCTGTCCACAGTAGAAAAAAAAAAACAGGGAAATGCACATAGTTCAAAGATTTATTGACGATAAAAAGGTTCACTGCTATTGTATGGCTATTTGTATGTATGTAGTAGCTTTGTGGTAATCTGCATTTCTTTTGATGAGGGGGAGGAAATGAATAAAAGCAATTGACGCAATAAAGCAACATTTCACTTTCTCTCCGTCCCTTTTTGAAACAGATTCCTCAAACTGTGAGAATATGTGTAACTTTCACAAGTAACAAATAATCCTAAAAAAAAAAAATGAAGGGCAACAGGAACGTTTCCACACACATCACATGTCTCCTTATATACATCTTGTTTCTTTAATCAAGTCCTCTCCTTGGTGGCTGCTGTCAGGAGATCATGCTGTCGAGCCAGTCCTCCAGGTCTTCCTCGGTCATTTCCTGCCTGACAGAAGCAGATTTGGGTGGTGTCTGGACAGCTTTGTCTTTCACTTCATCCATTTTCTCCTCCGTCGGCTCCATCTCCGTCACTTGCTCACACGCTGCATAATAAAAAAAACACGGTGGAAAATAAATGTGACTTACCAAATTATTCGTTTTGAACATAGAATATTTGGTGGTTCAGCACCCTTCAAGGCTGAAAATTAATATCTGAAGATAGATATTGCATTAGTGAGATTCTCCAAAATGAAAATGTCATACAAAAAAGGTATGCTAAACATTTTTTTAAATGAATGTAGTATTTTTACAAAAAGTCAGGGAGGTATGTTGAATCGGTCATAAAAAAGTCAGTGTAGTATGTAAACATTTTTTTTTATAAAAAGGCAGAGTATAGTACGCCTTAAACATTTAATAAACTTTCATAGTATAATATGTCATTAAAAAAAAAACTCAGTCATAATACAGTCATAATATATATGTCATTTATAGTGTGTCAAAACGTCATAGTAAAATGTCATTAAAAAAGTTATAGTATGGCAAAATATAATTTAAAAAAGGAAAAGTATAGTATGTCACAGTAAGTCATAAAAATGACAAATTCATGGTATAGAATATAGTAACAGCACCTTGAAATTGGCCAATTAACATGTTATATCTTCTGTCACCATTTGACAGATCCAGACTCGCTGTTCCCATTGTGTTCAGTCTTTATGCTAAGCTAAATTTAGCGGTTGTTAGCTGTAGCTTCATACTTACTGAACAGACATGAGTGGTTTCATTCCTCTCGTCTAACTCTCCACATATAAATGTTAAATAAAAATACCGTAGAACATTTTAAATAAAACAAACTTAATAAAATATACTCACTTTCCTTTGGAAGCTCGCTCTCCTCATCTGCGACACTGATGGATTGGCTTCCTGAAACATCCCAGACTGGTTTCTGTAAACTGAGCAGCTGGTCCAGCTCTTCCTCACCATCATCATCATCATCATCCTCCACCGGAGGCTGTGCAGCACTGGAGGAAACCGGTGAGTCTGAGCTTGACGCTGGGTTTGCAGCCACGGGAACCTTCTGGTCGGTGATGACGTTTTTTAAAGCCGCAGACGGCGTGAAGGAGTCCGCTTTGGGCATTGCCTGTTTCAGTGTGAGGGTCAGAGTGGGCAGTTCTACTGGTGCCGAGATCTGAAACAGGAGAAGCGTAAAGATCATGCAACAGGGAATGCAATGCGAGCAGAAATAGTAAACCTGCATGTCCAACATTGCATTTCTTTTTCCAGAGCAGGATATTCAGCCAGACCGCCTACCTGGAGCAGCTCAGCCTCAAGGTTGAGTCTCTGATGGAGAGGCACTTGTTGAAGAATCTGGGCGAGCGCTGGGAGGTCCACAAACACTGCAGACATCTGGAGAGGGAACAGGAAAACTAACTGTCAAATCAGCCACAATCCAGCAGCTATTTCATGTAATGAGTCTCAAACTGATCATTTAAAATACTACATTTACAGCCACAGCCCACTGGATCTTCAGCAGGATTCAGAATCAAAAGACTGGCATGAAGTAAAACTATAATTAAAGTATTGGGAGGTTTGTGCCCTGGGATGTGAAAATGTCAATGTAATATGTCATATTGTAATTATATTACAAGTGCAGGTCAGTACTCCTTTGTACAAAGCATTGGAGCTCTGATAAGAATAAGCTGGTTTGAAGCTGGTAGTCAGGGTCAATGATGATTCAAAGGCTAACATTGAAGATTACAGAGAAATTTGTGTTGAAATAGGCGATCGCAGCCTATTTGCATTTGTACTTTTAAACATTCAAGTAATATTAGCAAAAGCAACGCTACGTCTTTCGCGGTCAAATCCAAAAATCTACGCTGTCTAATTGTTATCGCTTGAGCTTTTCAGCAAACTCTATAATAGCAAGACACTGTAGCGCATGAGGAGGAATCAGACTTGAGACTTCTTTAGGAGTGAAAGAATATGTGCAACTGGAAGTCCAGATAAACTAGCAGGTCATTATAATTAAGACGTTTCACTCAAACCCACGAAGAAGAACAGTGGGTTGAATCCATGAAAGACAAAGAAGATGTGGGACATAGATTTACCTGACTGGCTGAAGACGAGTGCATCTCCCAGTCCTTCTCTTCTGAAAATCGGAATTGAGTGAAGGAATCCCCTGAGAAAGAAACAGACCAGAGTTTGACATGGAAGTGCTGCAGTCAACGTCCATCAGGACGGCCTTCTGCTGCAGTTCAATAAAAACAGCACTTATCTTCTTCGGTTTATTCATTTCTCTATAATACAAGGACAGCTCCAGGCTCATGTAAGCCGGGGGAGTGGCCTTCACACATAGAGAATGTCTGAAATGCAACTGCAGTCCTTCTCTGGAAAAGTTAATAGCTTTGTGTAAAGTGTTGATCAGCATGAGAGTTAAAGCAGGCGAGCGAGCATGTGACGCCACTCTGCTTCCAAAACACCGACTGGCTGAGGGCTCTCGTAACTACAAAAGGCGCCGGGGGGTTGTATTATTAATAATCACAAACGGCAGCAGCGAGTAGACAATTTTCAGAGGTGTTGAGTTTTTCAAAAATCAAGAAAATCAGACGCGGGCGAACAAACGGGAAAACTGTCCAGATGAAAGCTGCGTTGCTACGGAGAGAAGCGGCTCAGTCAAAACACGACACATCACACACAAACTGCTTAACAAGGGAGCACCGTGTCACATGTGAAGCACCGCTATTACAAAAAAATAACTCCTCGTGTTGTGGATGTGGCGTTCACCACAAACCAGAACACTGAATACGTTTAGATGAAGTAGAGAAAAGTCATCTCTGTTTAGACATAGAAGGAAGAAGTACTTGAATACTTGAGTGGGAGGCTGCTCTATTCAGAGTGAACAAATCTATCGCTGTTTGAGGCCCTTTAAATAAAGTCTGTATCCATTTTTGCATGTACAGTATAAAGTAGTCTACCGTCTCCTGCAGGATTCTTGCTAGTGCATTGGTTTTCAGTCAGAAAACAAAAGACTTAAAGTCAGAAGCCTCACTACCCGGGATGAGGATGTGCAACGCCCGCTTGCGTCAATCAAAGGATGCTGAAGCTGAACCGCGTGCAGGTGAAGCCGCTCCGTCACAGCAGACTCCGCTCAGGCTGCCACACGCAGATGGAGCGGCAGTGGGAGACCTGACGGAGGCAGCCTCTTGTTTTGTTACACCAAAGACGCTCCGCACCATCTGCGGCTGTCCTTGATTGCTCGGCTGCACGGGGGAGTGGAAGGGGTCAAGTAGGAGAGGCTGCGGGACGGCCGGGGCGCCGCTGCCAGAGCGTGATTTATGAATCGAAGCATTATCAAGGTCACAATGGCTGCGAGGCGCACGGATAAGGGAAGGCAGTGGGAATGTCAGCTTTATGTGACGGCTGACGGGGTTGGGTGCCTTTATGTCGGGCCTCGCGATCGACTGATGTTCACCCTGGAGGAGATAAAGCCGGGCATATTAACCTGAGTATGGTGGACGGAAAATCGAAAAACCTAATCTTGAGAAGATTGTTTGGAAACAATATTTTGAGCGCCTCGCTTTTAAAAAAAGAAACCAGGGAGCCATTGACTCCGGGACAAAGTCAAGAAAGAGTTTATAAGGTCGACACGATGAAGCCCGCTGAAGAAATGTGACAGGAAAAATATTTACAATAATCACAATCACCCATCAAACCCTTAGCACATACCTACGGAAACTATGAAAGCATTAAAGAGCTGATATATCTATATTTTAATATACTATTGTTCACATTCATGTTGGAAACGCTGATATATCTATATTTTAATCTATCCTTTTTGGGGTTTATGAGCAATGTAATAAAGAGCAGCACAATAGCCAAGAAGTTCCTCTGTCAGAGCGTCTTGTTTGAGGTAAAACGATCAAATAAAACGTCAATAAGCAATAACCATTTGTAAATGTGTGTCCACTGTTGTTACCCCTGAAGATCATTTTTGCACAAAATCTAAAAAGGAAGAAATGCCAGAACAGAAATGTCAAACATTTTGTTAAAAAAACATCCCAATCCCATATTTTCTAAAATATATCAATCCAAGAATGCAAACTAGGACCTGATCAACATGTATAACAATATATCATGTTGGGTGATATTATTGGCATATCACAAAAAAATATTCGTATCTGCAGATGAAAAGTGACGGCTGTATTTTATGAATATTTGACCTCAATTCTTATGAACTAATGACGTTTTGTTTTACTATTTATGCTACTTAAATTTTATCCGATTCCTCTTATTCTCATATATCAATGTCAGAGTAAATTACCCTAAAACAATTCCAGTTACTTTCATGGAAACACAGCATAGTGAATTAAAGAGTCACTATCATTTAGGCCGTAATTTGTGATTCATCATCATCAAGTGCAGGAAAAGCTGCATAATTATGTCTTTCAAATGTTAATATTTCCACTCCGGTGTCAATGCAACAGCTTCAGGATTCAGTGCGAGACTTCACCAGGATCCACTCTGGTTTTGTTGTTCCCAGATATAAACTGTTAAAAATGTTATCTGCATCGAGCAGAAATGACCCTTCAGCATGTGGCCTCTCACTCTTTGGTTTCCTCTTTTTTCAACTCCTGCTCTTCTCGGTTTAATATCTGTGGAGACCCTAATCCTCCTCCTCTTCCTCCTCCTCCTCTGTCTCCTCCAGTCTGTCTCCAACACACAGGACTGCTGACACCGGTGAGCTGCCTCCCTCCTACAGCCCACAGCCCAGTGTCATCCTGATCTGTGTCCATGGAAATACCATCCCAGGTAGTTCAGGGAGCGCTGACACAACCATGGCAACAGCTGCCGGTGAGGATGAGGAAAAGCTTCAGTCAAACCTCCAGAAGACAGAAAGAGAGGATTGGAGGAGGAGAGTGTGTGTGTGAAGAGGAAGATGAAGAAAGGAGCGAATGAAGAAAAATGAGAGAGAGCGAAGCCAACTCTTCCAAACAGATCTAAGCTGACAGAGTTGGAAGTGCATACTACACCTGTAGTCTCACATGTGTCTCTGAGCTCTGTGAACAACACAGAAAGCCCTCGTATCAAACCTGAAGATCATAGCGAACAAGAGCCACAACGACAAGCTGATCAATCGCATTTCTAACTTTCCTCGGTTTTGCATTCTTGTAAACTGAATATCTTCGGTTTTAGATTGTAGGTTGAATAAACCAAGACGCTGGAGGTTCTCACATCTGGCTTTTCTTATTTCAAACATTTCACAACGATTAATTGAGAAAATAACTGCCAGATGAATTGATACATCCGTGCCAACAATGTGGATTGCCATAAAAATCACGTTCAGACATTCATGGTCCCCGGAGGATGAACCCCCCATGACTTTGGTGATCTCCAGACTTTTCCCTGTAGCGCCACAGCTGGGTGTGTATGCTTTAAAAACATGATACCAGTACTCCTTAAGGTGGTACCGATACCAACAGAATACTTTGTTACTCTGCTCTTGTTAGTATTTAACTATAAGAGAACTTAAGACCACAAAACAGTTCCTCGACCTTAAGATGTCTTCATGTCAGCTAGAACTGCAATCTGTGTTATTATTGATAAATCTAAAAAGGAGGAGCACGTGACAAGAGCAAAATATAGACGTATGCAGGAACTATTATTAAAACACGAGTGTTCTTAAACATTGATTAATCTCACTGTTAAAACCTTAGCCTCAAAATAAGTGAATGTATGTCATGGAAATTAAGTTTTTATGAAGAAACTAGTACAGGCTGTGATAGAGTATGTGTTTAAGAGTCTACGAGTGTTTATCTAAATACACTCCGGAGTTAGTTTATTCATTTCATTCTACTTGACAAGTTGTTTTCCTCCGTGTGAATAATTCTGTTGTGTATTTAGTTGATGAAAGGAAAATAAGATAAATGAAATAACAATACAGTCGAGGTCTGATCAAAGGTCTCATTAGCCATGTTGTTGCCAGTGTTTCGCCAAGAAAGAAAAAGAAAAACCTTTAAAACTAATTTAATTGTTAAGAATTTAACTTCTACTCATATAAAACTGTCAGAACCAGAAAATATTAGGCATTTAGCATGGATAAATTACAGATTATTGAATACCAGAAATGTGAATTGTTTGTGTGTCAGATACACATTTTGACCGATGGATTTCCATGACTTTTCCATGATTTTTCCATGACTTTAAACCAAATTTCCATGACCAAACATTTTGTGAAATCATGGTGTAAACATGAAAAAGTGAGAACATGTAGTATTTAAACGAACAATGAGAATTCCAAAGCATACAGTAAACCTTAAATGACACAAATGAATGAGAGACAATAGTTTGATTAAAAGAATAAACATTTATAGATACAGAGCGTATGCCTGCTTATATTTTGAGCGTCTTTCTTTTAAAAGCATTAATTATTTCAAACTCGCCGTAAATGAACGTCATGAACACATGAATATAAATATTTCCATGACTTTTCCAAAACCTTTGGTAATGTATTTTTTTCAAGGACTTTTCCAGGCCTGGAAATAACCATTTTAAAATTCCATGACTTCTCCAGATTTTCCATGACCGTAAGAACCCCGAAACATGTAGTTATGCGTTTATTGCTTTTTCTGTCATTCCCACATTATTCAACTTCACCTGGAAACATTTAAATGACCTTTTTCCCCGTCCTGCGGAGGAATTTGGTTAAACATTACTGTGATAACCACAGCGCCAGTAAAGCTCCTGGCGTCGCACTACGCAAAGGATTAAAGATCAATTCACAACTCAAATGACTGTCTAAGTGCGTCAGTTGGGGCGGCGAGCCTCTGCGAGTTATTCCACAGTGAATAAACACTGCATTACTCATGCTTTGTTCTAAGTGGCTCGGCTGGCATTGTGTAACTCCTGTATGATGTGGTATCCTGTCTCTTGACATCTTGCTGGCTGAACCCCACATGAACAAATGTGGCTCTTTGCGTGCTACCCGGGCTTCTCTGAGCTATCTATGGCTCGTCCCGCTCTCATCTTTTATAGTCGGGATGTGTTGTGGCCTCGCTCCTACCTTTCTGTTCCGCTCTGCTCTTTTCCTGCTCCACTCAACTCCACTCTGCTCTCACCCTGCCGCTGTTCATCTTCACCCCTCATCCCCTCCTCCTCCTCCTCCTCTCGCCTTGTTCTGCTTTGTAAGACTGTCGAGCACTGGCACCGAGTCAGGGCGAAGATAAGACCAGCTGGACGTGCGTCGCTGTGCTGTGGACGGGGTGATGAACTGAGGAAATGCATATGAGATGTCGCGAGGAGATAACCATGTTGTTATTTGACTTTTCTCTCAACGGCAACGTGGAACTCACAAGAGCATGAATGCCACCAACATTTATACTGTGCAGTCTTCTTTTATCCTGTGTTTGAATCCTGTAGTTGAGCAGAAACCTTTAGCCAAACAGTTTGAGAATCAATTAATCATTTCCGTAATTTAACCACAAAAAAAAGTCAAAACATTTGCAAGTTAAAGCTTCCATAAAGTAAGAATTCCCTGCAATAGTCTGTTTTATATTGAATATCTCTGGAGCCTCAGTTAGAGAAGAAGTAATAAATCTGTAAGATGACTTGCATGTCGACCGTGACACTCAATACGGGGCAGCAACGCTATGTTGCAATGCTAAACAAAAAACTGGGTTTCATGGGCGTGTGCCTGTGTCCTGTTTGCCAGAGCATGCCGCTGTTGCCCGGTCGGTTGTGGTGCCGACAACCACACACCCACCAACACACACACACACACACGACACACATCCTTGTTGAGTGAGCCACACCTTTAGTATACAGCCCTGCACAGACTCTGTCCACTGCAGCCTGGCCGTCACCTTGATTCGCTTCCTTCTTCCCTCACTGACTGGTAGAGCAGCAGCAGGAGGGACATGCGAGCAGCAACGGCACCGCTGCTCAGTCTCCACTAACACCTGCAGTGAAATGTTGACATTTGACCCGACTGGAAGAGGAACACTCTCCTTCCCTGCTCCCGCTTTCCCTTTTCTTTGTGCAGCAGAGTAATGTGATCAGTGAAGGATTACTGCTCTTTTAAACCGGCTGCCGTGGCAGATCGTCACTTGATAAGAGAGGAGATGGAGCGAGAAAAACTGATGGAGTGATATTACTTCTGTGACAAATCCCGTCTGATAGGTGTTTGGTAGCACTAAGGGGAGGAAACTGTGAGAGAAAGATGAAGGAAAAGATAAGGGTTAACAGATTGAGGGAAGATGGAAGAGAATAAAGAAAGAGAAATACAGACCGGAGAAAGCATGAAGACCGTTCAGAGGAACTTGTTGCGATCTATGGAGCCGATCCTGCATCCGAGAGCCACAGTACCCTGTCACGCCTTTTTAACCAAACCAATTAGCCTAACACGGCACAGCGCTGAAACCCACTATGCATCGATAAATCACTGTCTGCCTTAATTGCAATTAAAATCCTGAGCAAACCAGGCGAGACAATAAAGAGGGCTGAAGCTATTTACTCTTAACTTTTAATGGTGATTGCGGGAGGCTGTGTTTGTGACAAAGTCGTATCAGAAGAGCTCCGCTCAACTCGAGGCCTCGCTCTCATTAGACGGGTCGGCTTGTTTAGAGCCAAGATGCCGGGATCAAATCAATCATAATCAAACAGGTGATACGGACATCTTAAATTGCTTTGCTGGATATTATTAGGCTACAATCCCTGTTGCTTTTCATGTTTCATATTAATTTGGGACGGCTGAGATCAATAGTGTCGACAGGAAATATGTGGAAACAGTGCCGTATACACAGTGCTTTGATCAATGCCAATGGGATAGCCACTTCAATACCTTCATGTTTCCGTGTGATATAATAACAGCAGAAACATTCAAAGAATAATCTAAAAGGCAATGTAAGCCTGAATATAAAGTAATATTGACAAAAAGAAAATGCAAACTGATAAAATATTAAAAAAAATGTTGGACACGTAATGCACACAGAGATTCCCACAAAAATGCATTCATAATCTTTTTTTCTTCTTCTGTTTTTCAGTCAACCAACATTACCACAGTTACATTCTTAAAACAACTTAAAAAAACAACTGACTTAAAACAAGACCTCAGTGGCGCATTAAACTAAATACTAACATTAGCAGGGTAACAATGGAGTAAGTACTCCGGTTGTATCAGCATCACTTGTGTAATGTATCGGGATTTTTAAGCAACCCAGCCCTAACTGTGGTGGTAAAGGGAAAAGGTCAGGGGACATTGGGGTTCATCCTCTGGGAACCATGAATGTCTGACCATCATTTTATGGCAATGCAGATATTTCAGTCTGGAGCCACATTGTTGGCACGGTTGAAAATACTAAATATATTGTGATTAGAAACAAACTTTAACTTCCCCAACTGTGCATCATAACTAATGACAAAACACTTTTACTCTCAAATGATTTAGGCTGCTGTTGGAAATAAAACAAAGCTGACATGACTGCAACAGTGACACATAAATTAAATGAGAATGAGACACAAACTGACCCGTGTGACACATGTCATAATAAACAGGACTCCTGTGTGTAACAGTGCAACACAGCTAATCTTCAGCTACAACACAAACGGCCATTGCAGCACGAGGTGGCCCATTATCACTCGCTTATAGGAAACACGTTGCTTTGAAGCCGCTCTCTTCGTGCCATCGGACGACATCGAGCTCCAGACTTATGAGACGCTACGCAGGAGGCAAACCAGCTAAGACCGAGTGTGTGATTTAGGCTGACATGTGGCCTCCCGGCGCTGGTCCCGATGGCGGAGCATCGGCCGAGTGCCAGGATATCTGGGTCCCTCATTATGAAGATGCAAGGAGCCTCAGCTATTAGGTTAGATGAATCAATGAGAAAACAGCTAATACTGATCAATACCGTCACTCAAAATGGATCAATAGCGTGAAACTAGCAGGCAACACTGAACTGTCTGAAGATAAACCCGAGAGGAGTTTGAGTTATTTAGCTGCGTTAGCTAATTGTCATCATTCACCTTACAGGATGAAAGCTGAGAAAAGGCTTCCTACACACACCTGGTG
Organism: Taurulus bubalis; assembly: GCF_910589615.1. Classification (NCBI taxonomy): domain Eukaryota; kingdom Metazoa; phylum Chordata; class Actinopteri; order Perciformes; family Cottidae; genus Taurulus; species Taurulus bubalis. Next base: position 31,229,343 of record NC_136591.1, on the reverse strand, counting down.
CATTATATTTGTGAAATTGATTGGAAAACTGGGTTTTTGTTTTCACAGGCGAAGCCTACAAAAAAGGCCTCAAAGGCCACATGAAGATAGGAACAACGCACCCACAGGCAGCTAAATAAAGACCCGAAGATCGCCTTAAATACTGTAAGCTCCAAACTGCCAGAAAGCGTGATTGTTTCAACCCTTTGAAGACTTGAGCGGATGAAATGTGACAGACATCGCAGTGCTAAAATCCAAACAAGACTTCCTGAGCAGCCACCCCAGTTTGATTTATTCACTCCAGAAATCCAGAGTTCCTGCGTTTTTGTAGTAAATTCATCAGGAGACACTCATAACTGTCTGAGTCTGAGTGAGTCATGATGCTGCGGTCTCAAAGACACTAAACACACACACACACACACACCCTGCACTCTGCTCAGACTTACAAGACTAATAGAAGTTGTAGGAACGGTGTGCTCGTGGCGACACAAAGATAACGTGGAAGAGTTCTTTTCACCAGATTCTTTGAATCTTATGAAAACCAAACTTAGGTCAACAGTAAACTGTATACATATACTTCCAGCTTTTTATTCTGAATACAAAATTGCCATTACTTTACTAATACCGGCACTATATATATTTAACAAACTGTATACATCTTAGCATATTCGTATTTACGGCTTATCCTAGATTCTGTATTTATTCTTGATATTACTGTTGATTCTGGATCCTACTGGGTACATTACTTTGCACTTCTGCTGCTAACTGCCGTTTGAAGATAACAAGAAGGCATCAAATGATTGTTTAAAATCTATTCAACACTGATGTGAGAAACATTTAGTTTGCATTCATTGGAGCATTAGATGTATCAGTGCATCCGCGGACTATTGACACGTTTACATATATAAATGTAAACGTAATTAATATATATATATATATATATATATATATATATATATATATATATATATATATATATATATATATATATATATATATATATATATATATATATATATATATAATATATATATATATATATATATAAATAAGATTCGATTCTAACCACATTCCACTCTGTCCAGAGCCGCCTTCTCAGCGTCTAGAGAGATTCGGGGTCCTCTGAGTTCGAGGGCTTGTACACAATATTAAATAAGCTATTGTTAATAAAAGCCTGTCTGGGAAGGGGAAATTAAAGATGGCAGGACTGTTTCCAAACGCACAGCCAGTAGCTTAGCTAATATTTCATAGTCGATAAGTAATAAAATTGGGCGGTAGGAGCCGCAGGTCTTTATTCTTTTAGTATTAATGGAAGCTTTCTGTGACGCTTGGAGGGGAGAAGTGGGGCCCAAGGTAAAAGTGAGGGAGCTGATCAGGAGAGGGCATTCTTAAGCATTAAACTTCTGTAAAAATCGACAGGAAACCCATCTTGTTGCCAAGGATACTTGAAACATTGCACCTTGTGAAATCTCCTCAACCGTGAGGGGCACTTCCAATGGGAGATTGGCATCTGTAACAACAGTTAGAGTGATATATATATCCATCATTTATATATATATATATCAATAATTGAATATTGGACATCAGGGGTCGGTGGCGTGATCTCGCTCCACTAGTGTGTCCGCTGACATTTAATGCAACGTATTTTATAGTCTGCCTCGATGCTGTGAGGCACGAATGCCCCGGAGTGAACTCCGCTTGTGTTTTTGTTTAATGACTCTCGTTCATCTTGGTTCCCCGCCGACTGCAGCCTGAGATCACATTCATACTCAGAAGGCTCTGAGGAACAAGACAAGCTCTCGAACATGACTAGTGGGGCCCGCTCAAGATGGCACCACTGCAGAAGCCAATCGTGCTATCGATCCCTCATTATCTACACAGGGGGGAATATAACTTCAGTGAACTAAAGTAGTTGAAACTCATTCAAATGCTACTCGAAGCGAGGGTCATCTTGGTTTGCTGGTGACACCAACGCCTGTTGACAGAATCAGGCGCACACTGTTTAGTGTGTGTTCCAATAACAGCCTTTTGACTGATGACAAATGCTACGTTTGGTTGGTCACAGCTAATGAACAGCCCGAGTTGACAATAAATGCAAAAACGCTCAGACAGGACGAGGAGGTGGAAAGCTTTATGTGCCATTATTATCAGCTCCCTCCATTGTTATTTACCACAAGACAAGCAGCACAGTGTGGGAGGTGGGAAGCACACAAAGCAATTATCTTTAATTGAGGCACAGAAACACGCCATTAAATTACTAATTTTTTTTCTTTTCTTTTTAAACCGCAGACTTTAAATAATTGGCTCAGCTTTTGGGAATTAATGGTTATTTGAGACTGCAGCTCTGACACAATCACATATCCAAACTCACAGTTAGGTGGAAGCCACAAACCACATTGCTCTCGCTCCATCTGAGGTTCAACAACCGGTTGATGCCTTCTTTCCAGCGCCGTAGCACAAGCTTTCCTTGGGAGGCTGAGCAGCGTGATACCCGAGAACTTGAGCACGGCCTTTTGGTCCAACTTTTAAATAATGGGAACCACCACTGTTGTCCGTCTCGAGCCGACACATTTCTTTGCTTCTCAGATATCAAATAGATGTCAACGAGACGGGCTTAAAATATATTCAAAACCTTCAGCATAATCTGTGGTCAAGTCGAATCTTGGCAAGGCGTGACTTATTTCTTTCTTTTTTTGCCTTCCTTTCTGCCTTAAAAAAACAGGCAAAACTAAGACAACTCATAAAATGTCCTTACAAAACAAATCCAACATCTTGAATATTTGCTTTTTGTGCTACCTGAATAAATACAGCTCGTAATTGAAGACGTAAGTAAATTACTTATGATAACCTCTATTCTCATTAAATATTGGTGGTTAACAGCAGCGGGACACGGTGCTGATGTCACACTACAGAAATCAAGCAATCCCCGTATATCCGTGTGCCTCACATCCTTTGTATTGCATACTCCTGGTAATCAATAGCTACACAGGAACATACATAATAAATTAACATGAAAGCAAAACGGTTTCAAAGAAATGCACTGCACCCGGTCTATTCAACCCCTCCAATCCCGCAGAGTGAGGATGAAAAGATGTGGTCCTTTCAGGACAAGATGTGATTTCTGAAGGAGCCAGAAAAATGGTGGCTCTTCAGTGCAGGCTAGAATGGGCGGGAAGATGACGAGCAGTGGTCATCAAACCCGCCATTATAATAATTGCATAATGGAGCGACAATTTTCAAAGCCAATACCTTTGTTGTAGTGAAAAGACCGATTTTATGCATGCATGACGTTTCACAATGCACACAATTTTATTATTTAGAGAGTAAAGGGAGCTCCATTTCTACCCCAGGTTTCCAACGAGGAGCAATGTCAATATCTGTTTCATTCATTTAAAAATATATATGTATATATCAAGAGTGTGGTCTAATTAGTATCATTAAGACAGTTAACGCTATGAAGTGGAACAAACACAAACCAGATCATTTGCTTTGGTTGGGACAACCCCATCCAGGTAAACAATGCCCATGAAGTCTGTCGCACTCTCAACTTCCCACGACAACGTCAAGAGAATTTTAGGACTTAGATGGACCGGAAAATGTTGAGAAACCCGTTCTCAATATGACTGTGTGCACAACTTGTGGAAAGGTAGATAAATAACTTTACAGAAGCATAGAAAGTCCTCCAATAACGCCGACTTCACTGCTGCTCACCTGCGTGAGGCCTCATGCCAGTGGGCCGTTGGGTGCTGATTGAATGCTGCGCGACACGTCTCACTGCGTCAGCAACATCAAAAACAGCAAATAGCCCAAAGTATTGCTTCAGAGCAAGTTAATAATTAGCTTGGGACGCTAACAAGCTAATATGCTCGACTAGCCTCTTGCAATTAGAAGATATATTTTGTATTATTTAACTTTTCTCCTCATCCATCATACAATGATACTAACTCATTACATTTTCCACATGGCTCTGAAGAGGCTGAAGTCAAAGATTCTTCCTCTCAAAAAGATGGATAGTATGGCTGCTGTGGTGGAAATACAGCCGAACAGCATATTAGCATAGTATTAACTACCAATTATATTAAATATTACTCATCCATTATCATTTACTTATTGTTCAGTGAAAATAATGTATAAGAGCTCAGCTGTGGGGACAGACCATATTGTGCACAGGTGTATAACAAAAGATGTCATTAATTCATCTTTACCAAGATTAATTGTGGTACTAAGAGCTAATAAAAAGGTAGACCGATAAACAGCTGCGTTGATATATCGGCTGATATAAGCGTATTATAGATATAGTGGTATTAGTGTTTATATGGGCTGGTGAGTAACAACAAACTGAAAGTACATGCCAAACTAGATTTGTGGTATTTTAGAAACAATTATTCTAATTCCATTTGGCCACTAGAGAGCGCTGACAAGTGCAATTGTAAAATGTCCTGCTCAGCATGTATCTCAGTCACAATAAAACATCGAAGGGATCCATATAAAGATTGTTTGTTTATGGGTTTATGTTTCCCTAGAGCACTATCGATCGATATCTTCTGAAATAGGATATTTTAAACTCTCAAAGATCAATATCAGAATAAGCCCCAGACATCTTGTATATTCTGGCCTATACAACATATATGACCTCTTCCGCTCTGCTTTTAACAAAATGTCCATTTTCAGCCACTGAGAAAATGCATTTCTTACTTCAGTGCAGCTGCGTATGAAGAGGAAAAAAAATAAAACTAATTTAGTTTGCTCCCGCTATTGCTGCGTCTACAGCCATAAGCGTATGTGAACAGCGAAGGTCATTATCAACAGAAACAGAAAGCACACACAGAAAAGCACTCACTACGAGGCCAATGGAGGCACTTGAGATTACCTGGCACAATGAAGTCACCAATGGCTGCTTCCAGTCACTCGCGCTACTTTTTAAAGAGGGGATCAACACATTGGGGATTAACGAATTCACCATGAAGTGTGACGTCGACAGCCGTTGTGTGAATGCATTTTCTCTCTGATGAGGACAAACAGCTGTAAGCAAAAAGCACACGGCGGCCCTGTCTGACATCCACATGGACTCCTCCTCTGGCTCCACCTCTCCTCCGCTCTGCTTCATCCTACTCCTCTACCTCCACAGCTCTTCTTCCCTTCTCTTACATGTTTGCCCAGTGCTCGTATACAGCATGAGGCTTCCGGCCATGTGGGAATTTCTCCTAATAGTGGCTCGAGGTTAAATTTGCATGTTGGTACGGTCGTGAGAGCAGCGAGGAGCAGCCTTATCAGACGCGGCGAGCAGAAGGCTGCCTGGTAGGAGGGGAAACAAAGTCATTCAATCTGTGCAGCCTTGATGTTCGAGGACGCTCAACTCCACTCTCCCTGCCAGCGGAGCTGCTAAAATTTTGCAGAAAGAGTGAGAAACTGTGACTTTTGCTGCTTTCGTCAGTTTCCCAGAAGACGATGAGTTTATCTTCGGTGAAAGAGAAAAGGCTTCGATGAGATCTTCACTTGGTTACTGCTGAGGACCAGGAGTTCTAGTAATTCACCCTTCCGTGAAAAAGGTCTGTACAGCACCAGCGAGGCACCGAAGCTGCCCTGTCACATGGACACTGACACTGAACAGCTGTTGCATTTACCATCTTTTCTCAGAGACAAACCAGACGGCTCAGGAGCGATACAGCTACGATACGACGATGCAGAACAACTTGTTTGCAGCAAAGCGCCTCGTACTTAGCAACTGATGAGGATGAGAGACCGTGTGATGACCTACCTGTATTTGACAAGTGTGTTTTTCACCTCGTTGGAGAACGGAGCACAGAGGGGAAAAAGTCAGCGAGGGGGAACAGGGGAGGGGAAGAGCAAGCCAGTGAGGGAAGGTGTGAAGCCGACGCTGTGAACGACAGAACTAGAAAAGCTGGGAAAGAGAGAGAGAGAGAGAGAGAGAGAGAGAGAGCGGAAAAAAAACTCTGCCAGACTGAGGGAGTACAAGGAGAACCAGCGTATCAAAGAACTGGCCAAACGCCCATTTAACGCTGCAGGATTGTGTTTTGTCAGAGCCATACAGGGTGAGTATATATTCCGTTTGATGTGGCTATTATGACAGGAAATTAAACAGCGCACAGGAGCAGCTGTCAACTTACTGTTCAGTAGAATCCTATTAAAAATTCTAGAGTTGTTACATTTTTTATTACCCAATTGTAAATATGACCCGAGTTACTATATTAATGAATAATGGAAGAAGTGCTGGGGTTGTCACTGGTGCGTTTAGAATACGGAGCTCTACGGTACATTTTATTCAATGTGAATTTAAAACTTTGACACCCACAAAAGGTAATTAAATTGATCCGGATTTTACGTATACTTTGAAAGTCTGGGTATGACCATGTAGAGGTGCTCTGTGTTTTTCTCTTTAACTCAGGAGAAAGTGGGAGGTACAAGGAGTAAGATGATTTGATTTAAGGGATCATTAAAAACCCCGGTGATGAAAAGTCACATGACCGGCATCCAAACACTTGGACAACTGCATCCATGGGAGGTGTAAACAGTGTTATGTTTATCCAAATTAGTTTTAAAACTGAAACAACAAGAGATTAGTTGATCACCTAAAAATGCAGAGGCAGCTATTTCAGTCATTTATTAGACTATTTCACAAAAATACACTTGTTTGTTGAGTTTATGAAATGTTAAGATTTTCTGCAGTTGATGATAGCCATTTTAAATTATTAATTAATTTGCGGATAATTTTCGCAATTAATCGATTGGTCAATAGAACGTCAGAAAACACTTAAAATGTCCATGACCATCCTCGATTGTGGCGACGTCAGTCCGACAACTGTCAAAGACCACTAAATATATATAGATATAATTAAAAAAATACAAAGATACAGCAATAATTGTATATGTAAATTATTCTGGGATTATAATTTTTTTATATGTATTGACTATGAGACAATTGAATTAATTAAGATTTGTTCATCTGGTGGTTATCGTAAAAAATAAAATGACTTTCTCATTTGTTAAAGTACTGACTGAAGTACTAAAGTAGTGTTGACTCAAACAACAGAGCCGGTGTTTAAGGGTGAAAGTGGGGAGACCGGTTAGTGGGAGGATCTCAGTGAAAGTGTCGATGATCCACCTGCTGCTTTACTTGATCTCACACCATCCTCCGCTGGCTTCATCATTATCTGCAATCTGCAGGGGAATGAACCACCAGTGATGCTTTGTTTCCTGTTTTGGCCGAGCGGCCGGTACATGAACAGCCTCATTCCTCTGCTTTGACGCCGGTCTCCTCCGGTCTCCTCCGGTCTCCTCCGGTCTCCTCCGGTCTCCTTGGCTAATCAAGTATCCATAACAACGCCGGAACATATAAATTAACGGCATGATTGGGACTATTCATCTCAGTTAGGAAAATGTCCTTGTGTTTGTCAATCTGGTTAGCTGAACCACTGAAGCTCTGATGCGATTTCCTTTTGTCTCATCATGATTGAGCCTTGATAGGTGCCCATTAGCAGCCTCGCTAAACTACGGCTGCGGGGGAGGAGGATTGATCCTTGTGTTAATGTGTACAGATAGATGACCGTGTTAGGATGTAAATAACTGCCCGGCAAGTCACTCACACTCACACACACACACACACACACACACACACACACCATGTGTGATCATTACCCCTGGCAACAGCACAATCAACCCCAAACAATGCGAGGACTGAGACGAGACAAGATAAAAATCACAAATCCGTCGACAGCGATTCACTCCGAAAGGCTTAAGTGCAACTTGGTGCGTTTTAATTCATTCAATACAACCACCTTTCGTCAAAATTCCTCTCGGATAAAAAGCTTTCTGCACAAAAGCAGCTTGTAAAAAGCACCGATCCGGAAATATTTTGAGAATCAAAAAGCGCCAAGGTTTCATCCTTGAAAAACTAATCATCGGATTCAATCAAAGCACATGAATGGTAAAAGCACTTGGGATGTTTGGACAAACGGTGGGGCCACATAATCGCCATCTACGAGATCACGAGACAACGGAAATCAACATGACCTTCAATTCAAATCAAACACACTGTTTACATTATTTCCCTGTCGGGCTCCATTTGTCCTAATCACACTGAGTACAGTACAGCCTTTAATACAGCTTTTGCAAATAGAAAGACAGCCACTGACTGTTCTGATGACTTCATTATACATTTCAAATAGATCGTCGAGGTAAAATTCAATGGAACGATAGACGTCTTTATAGACCTTGAGCTTATGTTTTCCCTTTTTGTGCTTTCATTTGCATTGTGTGAAATAATTAAAACATGAAGAGATAAGATTTCCATTGCTCTTTGGGGGATTCACTGCAGCAGTGAATGCATTTGGATACAGTGAAATTGAAATTGAAATATAAGTCAACTGAGGTTATATAAATGGAGCAAACAGCAGCAAATAAACAGCAGTGACAGAATCTGCACTGGACCATCTTAGGTAGAATGTAATAATGAAAGTAGTGGGATGCATGGACTGCATTGTTATTATTATAGTGATGGAAGATGTACTCTTGTGTTTTACTGAAACAAAACTAGCAAAAACTAATTTGTTTTAATTAGTATGGAAATACTCTCCAACATTTGCATTCAAAATATTAACATATATATTATTTATACTTTAAGTACCAAAAGTATAAATACCCATTATGCTGAATGTCTTACTCGGTACCATTTTTATATCTTCAATTATGATTATTTATGCATTAATGTGTTTACTTTAATGCTGCAGCTGGTAAAGGTGGAGCTTATTTTAATGACTTTATATATTGCTTGCTAGCTTGTGACTTTTTCCTCTGTGGATCTCTTATCTTTTTTTTTACCTGCAATAATACATCACAATCGATTTGTTGATTATATTTTGAATATATGTTATCATTACAGCAACAGAATGTAAAAAGGAAATGTTATCATGTGAACAATACACCAAAAATGCAACTTCGCTTAAAACTTTAATTAAACCCACCTTGGATTAAGTTGATCAAAGGATTTCCACTGTTTAAATCTTTAACACGTCCCATTTATCACAATTTAGTATTATGATCGTTTAAAATGTTGAAAAATCAATCTCACATCAACTTCCATTTAGTAGGCGTTCTGTTGTCTTTCAATCATATCACACGATCTTCATTAGCAGATGGTGCATGTCCAAATATCTACTTCATCTGAGCACCTAGATGTAGTGTTTAGACTGTACAATAATGGCACATCTATTATTAATATTTCTAACTATAATAGTCACATATTTGTATTTAATAATTTAAGTAAAAGTGGTGAAGATAGAATCAGGATTTTAGCATCTAGAGGCTCAGTAAGCATTTCATTAAGACGTCACTCCATCTGTTCAACGTGGCACTGGAGTTGTGAAGCAACAGCAGCTCCTCCCAGTCAAAATGAAACTTTAACTTTCAGCATTTCTCTGTAATCAGATGAAATTGTCATTTTGACGTTCCACTTTGTTTTCACATCTTAATAAGATCCCAGGGGTGGGAAGAAAAGTAGAGGTCTTGAACCCAGCAGGTGTTTACTGGTGTTGACAGGTGTATTTCCCCTTTACTGTGCAGGAAAGGGAGCTAATGATCGCGATTTGTTTAATTATCTATTCAGCCTTACTTCCACTCAGCCAGAACCTCTGAACGTTTCAGATCCTTTGTAACTTTTGCTAAACAGCAGCCACAATGACAATATGATCATGTGAGATGCATATTTATAGCATAACGAGAGTACTGAAGAGTCATAGTCTGCAATGTCAAAGTACATTCAATTAAGCAAAGATGTGTTGTATTGATTATTAATTTAACTTTTAATTTGAAACAGGAAATGGCGGATTTGTCTTTACGATCGAAACTACAAATTATTTTATTGATCAATTAACCTGCCAATTTTCTCAATGAATTGCTAATTGATTAAAACATCAGAAAATAATGTCAAAATGCGTCAACTTGTTATATTTTGATTTCCTTGTCATATCTCAATAACAAAGATATTCAGTATTTACACACACTTATTTATTTTAAATAGTAAAAAGATTTTAAAAATTGTTTCAGATCAATTTTCTGTCAATCAACTAATCAACCGATTGTTTCAGCTTTGAAAATCCTCTTTAAAAAGTTGCATGGTCTCACTTTGACAAAACTTCAATGCTTCCTGCCCTTTAATGTCAGGTAGAACAAAACAATCCCCGCCCACACAGATGTATATTTATAGAGTTTTGTTTTAGGTTGTTCATGTGTGCTCAGCTTTCACAACAGCAGACGACACCATATCAGATAACGTCTCTTCTCTGGCAGCGTCCTTATGACATGCTGCTTTGTGGCATGGAAAAACCTATTTATTTGATTAAAATCTTGAAAAGTCAGCCCATAATCTCACTCATATCTAAACCTGCTCTGCTCTGGGATGCTGAATCCTGTGAGAACTTCACAATGCATTACAGAGATTGAAAAGCACTGCTCTAAATCATTTCCATTCTAAAATACAGAACATCTGCACAGACTTCTGACCTGTACATCCTGCACAGACTTCTGACCTGCACATCCTGCACAGTCTTGCCAAAACAACAACAACCAGAATACTTCCAACACGTTGGATACAAAAAAAGAGACAGATAAATAAGCCCCCACACTAAGAAGTATTCTATAATAACTTAAGCCAAGAGGAAAAGGGAGGTTTCTGTGGCAGATTCCTTATTAAACAGCAAGCTTAATTGGCCAGGAAAACGACTCTTGAAAGCATCGCCTCCCACATACAATTAAGTATCCTCTAGAGAGCGGCAGCCTCTTGCTGTACGGCATGACTAATCTGACAATGTGGGCAAAACACAGAGACGGGCGACACGAGTCAAACAACTCACTGGAGAACCTTTGGCATTTACGCTACAAAAGAAGAGGGGAACGCTCTCCAACTCTCTAATGGCGTGAGAAAAAAAACACATTAAAAAAAACAACAACAACCCTGTGAAAACCTTTAGCTGCTAAAACACTCATTCTGAGTTAGAATTGGCCTGAATAGTCATGCAAAAAACATAAGCAAGTCTGGCACAGATCAAAGAAATCTGATCAAGGAGCCAGATGCTGAATAATACACAGTATTTTGCTCAGCGAGTATTCGTAGCATGTTGCATTCAATAAATTAGAGCTTTGGTCAAAATATGGCCCATTTAACCTTTCACATCCATCAGCAATGATTAACTCACTAATATTCAAAGTTTTATAGTTTTTTTTTATATTCAAAGTTGATAATAAAACCAATATTTTAAGATACATCTTGTGCATTTATTCATTCACCACTAAAGAACTGCATAATAGATCATAAAAGGACAACATCACTTAAAAGCAATTCTATAAAAATGGGTTTTAAGAAGTGATTTAATTAAACAATAAGGTACGAGAGGCAGTACTGTATCGTCAATAATGTACAGTTCAAGGGTGTTGTTAGGCCCGACGCGTAGCGGTAATACGGTTACCTGCGACATTATAAATAGTAAGTAAATAGTAAGCTCCCTTTCAGCACAAAATAGTTGTAGCCACCAAACGTTGTGTATCGCATTTCAGCGATAGAGAAAATAGTCCCCGTATGTGTGGCTGTTGCTATGCAACATACAATCAGCATCGGGAACATCACGTGTGTTAGCCTAGCACCCTAGCTAGATCTTGCACCATCTCATTCATTCACATTGCTGTGGGATGAATGGCTGAGTGGCTTTCATTGCTTGCCCACTCAGCCACCGATGTAAAGAAGTGCTCTCGCTGCTTCTCTGTCCGTCTTTTCTCCCTCACTTTATTCCCCTCCATGAGGTTTAGAGAACTTGCCTCGCGTCGGAAATTACCGACGGTAATTATCTCTCACTGGAAATCATCACGAATTTGTGATCAAACCCTTTTCATTCCTCATCTTAGTGTCCGGTTTTACGCACTCGCTCCCCGCTAATGAGTCTGCTCTCCTCTCTCCCATTATTTACCCCTGCCATTCTCATCAAAAGTCATTCCCCCCCAAAATATCAAAGTTTACACGAAACGTGTTTGTATGAAATGACAACTAACGGTCGCCCAAAATCTACCTGTTATTTTGAGTGCGCACTGATATGGAGCGCTCTAGTAAATGTAAACAGGCGTACAGTACATTATGGCTCAATAAAGTACACCCCGTGACTTACTCTCAACCAATGCTTGATTTCATCTACCCGTATTATAAAAGGAGTTATTGATTCTGCAAGCCTTATCTCCTTCGGTAGGTCGTTCCAAAGTCGAGTGGCCTTGATGGCAAAAGCCCGGTCAACCTTTGATTTAAGCCTCAATTTCGGAACAGCCAGGAGGAATAATGTAGCTCGGGGCCAGACCCAGGCGGGCCTTTAAAGTGATCAACAAAATAAAAAAATCAATTCTAAAACCAACCGGGAGCCAGTGGAGAGAGGCCAGAACTGGAGTAATGTGATGTTGTCTAAAACCAGTAAGAAGCCAAACTGCTACATTTTGGACTAGTTGGAGGCGGGAGATAGATTTTTGGTTAATGCCTGAGAGGAGTGAGTTACAGTAATCTAGTCTAGAGAAAATGAGTGCATGGTTGATTTTTCCTGGTCAGAGTGTGACAGTGTGGGTTTGATTCTGGAGATGGTTCTTAATTGAAAGAAGCAGGACTGGACGTTTTTTTTTATCTGTGTTTCGAAGTTTAATTGAGTGTCGAACATTACTCCCAGGTTTCTTGCAACAGGTTTTATTTAGGCAGACAGGGGACCAAGTTCACTCTGAATGAGTCTAGTGTTATTGTTTGGGGGGGTTGAATAGTATGACTTCTGATTTTGAGTTATTGAGTTGTAAAAGGAGGGCAGTTTATGTGCTATGTAGTGTTCTAAAACCTGACTGAAATTTGTTGGAGCTTGTTGGAGCTTTTGCACGAAAAAAAGTTGCTGAAAATAATACCGAGATGTGAGACTGAACCAAAACAGAAAGCTGTGGGTCCTTAAACCAAAACAAAAAGCTGAAAAAACACTCAAATGCCCCATAAATCAGTCTGATAACTATCTGTGTGTTTGATTAGTACAGCTTCAAACCATTACGAAACCCACAGGCATTTGAAAACATACCCAAAACATAAATGCATAGTAAAAGAGAAAATAAAATATGCAAAGAAAGTAAAATCTAATTGTTATACTAAAAAGTTAATTTATACATCATGACTAAGCTTTCTACTTGTGCTCCTTTGGGGAAACAAATATCAACAAAACCGGGGATCAGAGACTGTTGAGAGCCCAGGGAGCTAAAACACGGAGCGCTGAGGCTGAAATTTGCAAACAAAGCCAAATGAGGATTTATGCAGCCGTTTGACAGCAATGTCCAACACAGACATTTTATTTGACCTAATTAGGATACAGAGACAACTTGAGAAAAGTACAATTAGACTCAGTGGAATATTTGACACTGTGTGAGTTTTACATGTCGTTATGTCAGAGAGGCTAATGCACAAACTAAAAGTCAACACGAAAACATGAATACCTTTGTACAGTTCCTTTAATTATTGGTAAAAAAAATATATAAAGCTGAGCCCACATTTATTTGTGCACACTGAAACAAAATTGTGTAACAGCAAATACATGTGTAACGGACAGAGAATTTGTCTTTGCTTTTCAGCTAATTGGATTTATTTTGTGATGCATACAAATATAAGCCTAAAAAAAAACTCTGAATTATAGGAATATTTCAAGTTTTTGGGAAACTCAGATGTCTGACTTGTCTCCCCCGTCATTGGCTGACTGAACACTCTGGGTGTGGTGGGGAAAACCAGCTTTATTTTGTAGTCAGATCTTACCTGCGGACTCCAGCAGGACGTGGTAGTCGGTTCCCCTCTGAGTGGGCGTGTCGTCCTCAGGCTCCTGCCTCTCTGAGGCCTCATAACGCTCATGGTTTGACCCCAGTTTCCTCCTGGAGAAAACCTCCATCCTGTCGCCTTCCTCCTGAAAGTTGTCCCCCTCATCTTGATCCTGAAAGAAGAGGAACATGGCAGGGTACACAGTGAGGAGTGTGTGATTTAGGCAACACATGGAATTTAATGATGCACCCTTTCCAACAGTCTCACCTAAAACTGAATACTTCCAGACGAGAACAAACTGAATCTTAAAAATGTCTTGCGCCATGATTTAATCATTTTTAATTGGAATCAATGATGGGACATAAAGGACAGAAAGTTCAAAAAAGCCTTTGCCCACAATTAGATTAAGAGATGAACGTTGTAGATTAGTTGTTCCATCTATAAACAGAAACTTAATTGGTGTACTGCTTTTCAAGTAATGCCTAAAATGAGCTGGTTCCAGCTCCTTAAAATGTGAAGAAAAAACTTATTTAACAAGAAGCTATCTTGTCCTGAAGAGTCAATGTGCAGGCCTGTAATGTATGTGCACCAACTGGCACACCAGCGCATCACCTCTGAAATATGCCATCTTCCCATAGACAAAAGGAACTGCATTTTGGTGTCGTTCAGACACGACTCCGCTGGAGTAGATCATACAGAACATACAGACATGACAGATGGTTTAAAGTTATTCAGGCGTGTTTGCTTCATTTTTACAAACTTGACAAAGAGTTTTCAAAGCTAGCTGGCCTTGGGTGCAGTGACTAAAGATGTACCCAATAACACATTCTCTGACAAAGCGCCACAAAGTAGAATTCAAAGAGCATTTTGGAAATTGGTCATTAACACATAGCTCTTATTCATGCTCGGTAGCTAAGCCTAACAAAACGGGTCAAGGTAAATGTCTCACTGGGAGACAAAGAATAGACGTAAAAAACTGAGCGGATTCAATTAGTCCGCGTCATAGATTTCTTGCCATTTTGTCACATGGCTGCACACACCTTTATGGAGGGTTGTCATGGAGATGTGCAGGTGTGTCAGGGGGGGCAAAGCATACTCAGGTGTTTTTCGTCGGTGCCCCGTCAGAAACACAATCACACACACAAAACAATCAACAATATCATCAAAGACCCCATGGTAGCTATGGAACCATTAATGGGGATTTTTTTTCTTTTTCCTTCTCATGATTGCAATCAAGGAGACCCTGTTTCAACGGAGATTTGTGTGATTGCAATCAAAGAGCCCCCATTGTTTCCCTTCTAGCTCTGTGGTTACCATAGCAGGCGCATCAGCTGACAGAGCATCCCAGCATCTCTCCAGTGTCTCATCCGAGGCCCCGGGATAATGTTGAAGTGTTGTGGAAGATCAGAACTCTACACATGCTGACAGGAACTCATGTGCATTGAGCATGGACAGTGGAAAGGTGTGCTGTAATCACGATGACGCAAACCCATTTCTGTAATGGAGAGCGATCAAACAATGTGTGTGCTGTGGCTATTTATATTGAGTATGTCGCACAGCTCTACATGAGCTCCGAGGCTGCGCAAACGCGATGACGTGATCACTTTGCCTCACTTCTTTTTATCCCCAAAAAACTCATAAAATGAGCGAACAATAGGCCGAGTTGAAGAGGAGTTCTTATTGAGTTTTACATCATCGTCCTAAAACAGTGTACGTTTTCTTGATGACGCAGCGCCAAAATTACAATTCTTTTCAATGCGGTTTTGTAACGCGGAGATAACGGGAGTAACGCGCGCTCTCTCTCTCTCTCTCTCTCTCTCTCTCTCTCTCTCTCTCTCTCTCTCTCTCTCTCTCTCTCTCTCTCTCTCTCTCTCTCTCACTTACTCACTCACTCACCCGGTGTTGGAACTCCGCTGAGTGGCCGCTTCCCCCGCGCCCACGGCCCCGGTAGTGGTCTCTCTTGCCGCGGCCGCGCTGGTGGCCTCCTCTCCCTCTGCCCCGGTGTTCGCCACCAACACTCTCGCCGTTGTTTCCACCTCGGCCGCTTCTTTTCCAACTGCCGCCTCTGACTACGCTCGGTCGAGCGTCCATTGCTGTCAAAGTTGTCCGGACAGTTTAACATGTGACACCCTTAAACTCGAAGGGGATATGTGTTACATTGAATGGTGTCCGACGAGAACACGGCGGTTGGTGGTTCCGCGTCAATTAGACAATAATCAATTTTACATTTCGGTTTTTTTTTTCGGTTTTTTTTTCAAGGTTTTATATTGGAAACCTGGAAGAACATTTTGAACATCATAACTTCTACAGTAAATCAACCATATACATATATATATATATATATATATATATATATATATATATATATATATATATATATATATATATATATATATATATAAAATATGTTAATGTTTTTCTTTTTATTTCAGGAAAACTCATAATGGAGCCACAAACCGGCAGCTATCTCTGACCTGTCAACAGTAACACAGACAGATAGCAGCATGGAAGTAGACCCTTCAAACAGCACTTTTGCCAACGCATCACATGTCCAGGCGGCTCCCCACAACGTCTGGGAGGTTATTGCCATCGCGACAGTGTCAGGCATTGTCAGCTTGATAACTATTGTTGGTAACGTGTTAGTGTTGCTGTCCTTCAAAGTTAACAGCCAGCTGAAGACTGTAAACAATTACTACCTACTGAGTCTGGCTTTCGCTGACCTCATCATCGGAGTTTTGTCAATGAACCTATACACCACATATATCCTGATGGGTTACTGGTCCTTGGGGAACCTTGCATGTGATCTCTGGCTAGCTGTGGATTATGTTGCCAGCAATGCTTCAGTTATGAACTTACTCGTCATCAGCTTTGACAGGTACTTCTCCATCACAAGGCCGCTAACTTACAGGGCTAAAAGGACTCCAAAGAGAGCTGCCATCATGATTGGCCTCGCATGGCTGGTGTCTTTTGTCCTTTGGGCGCCACCCATCCTGTGCTGGCAATACTTTGTAGGAGAGAGAAACGTGCCTCCTAACCAGTGCCAGATCCAGTTTTTAACAGAGCCAGTGATCACATTTGGTACAGCCATTGCTGCTTTCTACATCCCTGTCTCCGTTATGACCATCCTCTACTGTCGAATCTACAAGGAGACGCAGAGACGCACCAAAGATTTGGCAGAGCTGCAAGGCCTGGCTACTGGAAATGTTCTTGAAGGGACTAAACCACAGAAAACTATCATTAATTCATGCTTTCATTTCACCAGAGAGAAGAGAGAACGGAGTCAGGCCTCCTGGTCCTCCTCTAACCAAAGTAATGCCACTAAAACTACCACAAGATCAGATGATGCGTGGGTGAAAGCAGATCAGATCACTTCCTTTAACAGCTACTCCTCATCTGAAGAGGAGGAGCAGCAAGTTTCAATAGAAACCCCACAGGGGTCATTCAAAGAGCAAGGTAGTGAACAAATTAATAAGAATGGACAGGTGGGTGATCATACAGAAGATTTGTACTTTTCCACGCCTCAAAAGAAGAGCAGTAAAAAACACACCTATTATAAATTCAAACCTGGCTTGAGCTCGAAGGGTAAAAATGGAAAACCAATGACCGCCACACCCTGCCTGCCGAAAGCAGAAGAGCCCACCAAAAACGCGTCCCCTTCCTCCTCCACCACCTCCAAACCCATTGACCCTGTCCTGAAGAACCAGATCACTAAGAGGAAGAGGATGGTACTTGTGAAGGAGAAGAAGGCGGCCCAGACTCTCAGTGCCATCCTGCTGGCGTTCATCCTCACATGGACGCCCTACAACATCATGGTGCTCATCTCCACTTTCTGTACCAAGTGCATCCCCACGTCCCTGTGGCACCTGGGCTACTGGCTGTGCTACGTCAACAGCACCATAAACCCCATGTGCTACGCACTCTGCAACAAGACCTTTCAGAAGACCTTCCGCATGCTGCTGCTCTGCCAGTGGAAGAGGAAGAAGAGAGGCGACGACAAGCTGTACTGGGGTGGACAAAACCCAAATGTCAACAATAAAATTACTTGATGTGGCAAAATGCTAGTATAGAACGGATGTATTGCGTTTGCCCACGTGTGGATTTTCTTGCTATATACTGTAGTCAGTGTCTTCAGCATGAAGTGCTGCATGTGATTCGTTTGTGTTAAAGTACATGTCGGTGGAAAATGAGCAGAACCTGATGCAGCACTTAAACTGCTGTTCCAGAATATTACAGAAAAGAAACCTCACGATGGCGGCGACAAATTCTTCAATTGTTAAAAAATGGTTTCATATTGTTGTATAAATCCACCGGTACTCCACCGATTTAATTAAAGCCTATTTACTGGCTTTGGGGGGCACTATTGCATGTGAAAAAAGTTATAGTGTTTTTGTTGCTCCAGACAGAGCTGCACAAAGGCTGGTAAACTGCCTCAAATGATGTCACTCGGGTCAGCAATTGGTTTCTGAGGACTACAAAAGGGGAAATTAAAAAGATTATGCGTGTGCCTTGAGAAAGAAGTGTGCTTATCAGACGTGTGTGGCTCGTTCCTGATCTCAGCTGCAGGCTATAGCGGCCCCAAGCTACATTAGCTGCTACTTGCATAACACACGGTCAAGTTGCATTGTGGGTAATGTAGGCGCCAGGTTACATTAGAAAAAGTTGATATATTTGGTTCTGCTGTATCCATTTTGAAACTGTCCATCATCAACAATGTCATAGGAGTGCCACACCCAAATAGGTGTATCATGACTCAAGTGTAAAAAAAATTGCATGTTCATAGATTCTGTCTCTTTTTCTCTTTATGAGGGCGGAGTAATAGTAATTTCAAGATTAGGTAATTTAACTTTTTTGTGCAGAAATCTTAACTCATACAAACCATTATTTATTATCTGAAGGGGTTAATCTGAGGAATCAGCTGGCCTCCCACCCTCTGTGGCTTTTTTTCTGTCTTTACATTACATCATCAGCATTTTCTGGCGCGGATGGGTTTATATTACTCGCCGCATCTCAGACAGGCGCTTAAAGGTGGCTCGTGCCAAAGGGGCGTGACAACGTGTTGGTATTTGTGGCCTGGACATGAAAACGAGCTGCCCAAACCCACCACAGCCGTGTCAGCACATTTCTAATATAGTCGGGCTCATTTTAATCTACATGTTGAGAGACAATGGCTTTTTCTCTCTCCTAAAACACTGCACATTTGCGGAAGCCTCATAGTTTTAGTCACTATGAAGGATTCACTTCTTCACAAATGTGGAAAGGAGGAATTAACAACATACGTTTCACTAACATGAGCATTTTTATGTGAGCATGTGGATAAAAACACTGAACCAATCCTTTAAACCTCATACAGTATAATCCTCCTTGATTTGTATTGCTCACTTGCACTGTATATAAAGGACACATTGTAAGCATACACATTTCAAATTAATCTATAGTATAACAATTATATTTCACTGATTCTGTTGGATTTTACACCTCTCAAATGGTCAATGTAAATTGCTTAGTGTATTATCAGTGTTTAGTGAATGTTTTAGATTTCTATCTTGGCTCTTGAAATCGATATTTGATCTTGTCTTTAAGGGCTAATCTGTACATGTGCATTTAAAGCTGCATTAGTTTCACAGTGGTAACATGACAAATGAGAATGTTTATGGTCACTTTTCATATTACTGCAACAAAAAAAGAAAATTGGGACACATGGTATTTCAACATAATGAAGCCTGCCTACCAACACGTCTTTCTAAAGGATGAGTGATGCTGTTGTAAATTATTGCACTTCTTTGTCTTTTAGTGATGTAATGTCAAACGTTATCTCCCTGAACTCTGTGCCTTTTGTTCTGCTCAGAGGCAAAAGAGCTTTGTGAATGCATTTTTGCTCATTGTCCGTCTGTGCAGTTATGTGAAAGTGTGTGTACCGATTTGAACAGTGAAATACTCAAGTGAAAACAGTGAAAACTCAAAGGCAGAATTATACTTTTGTCAGCATGAACATTTTGAACATCTTAGGTGTTGAATCTGATGTGATTTGGTTTTTATTTGTACATATGTATTATTATTTAAATTGTGCCAACCATTACCCATTCAAACGTGCCATGGATGACATGTACAAATATTACTGTTGCTGAGTGCAGAACAGAGCTCAGACCTCCCGGAGGTTATCAGAGGAACTCCATGTTATTGCAGATTTAATGCTACTTCAGTCTTCATTATTAAAGGATCAGTCTAGTGGTATTCTATAGTTTTCTTATTGTCAACAAAAACTGTGAAAAGACCAAAAGCGACAGCAGATTAATCCCACAAACAAGCAGTGTAGTTACAACTTTATATAATGTATTCCTCTGTCATACCACCATTGTTCAAAACGTCTTGAATAAACTCTTGAATAGACCACACAGGTCCACCGTGTCATGCGTTACTTCATTATCATGAACATGGGACCAGCAGTTTGTTTTGAGTCAATCCCACATACACCGTCCTGCTGCCCTGAATGTTAACCTGCACACCGAATCCGCGATTGAAAATAGTCCATGTTCTCATGTTTGAGTAGTGTGTACTGATAACTACAGTTCAGTTTTAATACATTATAAAGCTTGAAAAAAAATGTTTTTAAAAGATCTATATCTTTATGTATTGAGTGGGCTTGGAGCTGAGAAATTTGACATCGAGAAAGCTTTGGTCTTATGGGATTTGTTGACGATATGAACTATAATCGCCGACATCATTGCTTATAGCGGTGGTTCCCAAACGTTTTGGATTGCGACCCCTTAAAGGAACAGTATGTCGAATTTAGTAGGATGTATTGGCAGAAATTGAATGCAATATAAGTAACTAAGAATTGTGTTTTCATAAATATCTGAATAGGGAGTGGGTCCGTTTCACAGAGTCCACAATGTTGCACCGTCGTGTTTCTCCAGTAGCCGGGACAACAATAACAAATGTATATTTTACCTGAATACCCCTGCGCTCACTCCTCCCTTTCTACTGCAGTAACGTGAACCACAGAATGCAAGATTGTGGTACCGCTGTCTGACTTCAGTTGCTCCTAATATAGTGTTTTATTATGCTAAGGATACCAGTTTGTCACTCTGCTGCTCACGTTACTGCAGCCTTGGAAAGGGAGGAGTGAGCAGAGGGGTATTCACATGGTTGAAATCTGCAAACTCACAGCTAGATGACACTAAATCCTATGCACTGCCCCTTTAAAATGACCCTTCATCAAAGTGTATGGCCTTAGTGTGCTTGACTGATCTGTTCAAATTAGATCTAATCAACGATCGTTACAGAGTGTAGATATTCTGTCTGACTTCTGCCTGGTTGGTTTGTTGAAGCAGCACCTTAAGTATTTTGGTTGTCCTACTGAGGACATCAGTTTTGAGCAGTTCAACCAAAAAGTAATTTCTCAGATCGTTTGATTTAAAGGAATTTTAGAGGCCTGAAGAAGTGAAATTTGTTCTTATCCCTTTAATGAGAAGTAAGACAACGTTATATTAATCTGGGGACCCTGTAATCGGTCTCAACCCTCAGGTTAAGTTCATTCTTAGCCACAATAGTAAAACAAAAAAAATCCCAACCTAATGTCCACTTACAAGCTCTTCCCTGAGATCTCTACTATATAACTGGGTCTTCCATCAGCAAATGGAGTTTGCTCAGTCGTAATGGAGATTAATCTCTTGACGTGTTGCAATTATGATTACATCCACTTTAAGGATTTGTCTGTTAAAATTTAATTTTTACAAAAAAAAAAAATCATAACAGCTACTGTGACCAGATTACAACAGATTACTCTCCATGAACCCTTTGCGGATGAGAACGATGATGGAGAAACTGGAGACGGGGTTGTTTGTGAAATGTTATAATTGAAGTCATTTGTAAGAGTTACTTGTCATGTCGTGAAAACATTTATCACAAACACATTTTATTATTACTTTAATATGGACTTAACTGTCCGCTTTATTAAAAGTTAAGTTACACTCTAGAGATCTTGAAGCAACCACACAGCTCTTTCTTCGTTTGAACTGCCAATCATTACCGTTTTAATTTACAGTATGTGAATCCTGGTCATACAGTAGCCACACAATGATAAAAAAAAGACCATGTGTTCACTCACAAAATAAATATAATGGAAATAAAAAAAAAACAAAGTTGTTATATACCATTGCAATTTATTAATCTAGGCTTTTAAATACAAATTTATCAGTCTTAAAATTCAATTAATCTTCATTCACAGTCATATTACTGAAATCAAAAAAAAAAAAAAATCTCTGTATATATTTTCTCTTTCAGGTAGTGGAATTAGCAGCAGTGGGAAAAAGCACACCGGAGGGTTAGCACAGAAAAGATTTATGAGTAGAAGAGCCACAGGTAGAAAGTATAGAGCAAATGAAGGAAAACGGCTTTTGCAGGGGATAAGAAATGTCTATCAGTGCAGTAAGAACATTTCCAAAAGCGTATTAGAAGTCAAGATGTGCTTAAAACATCTAATATTAAAGAAAAACTGTACAATAGACCCAGGGGAGAAAAATTACACTTAAAAATCTTGCTTCCATGGCATAACTCGAGCTTCCTCGGGCAGATCGAATGGACACGTAGAGTACTACCTCCTCTTCACGGCCGGCCTGGTGCCCTTGCTGCTGCTGCTTGCCTTGCTGGAGCCCTTGGAGCCAGAGAAGAGCTTGGTCATGAGCTCAGAGACGTCTGGAAGCTCGGGATTGGGGTTCAGCATGTTCATGGACTGCTCCATTTCCTGTAAAGACAGCAGTGAAATGAAAACAGCTGGAGATGAAGAAGTGGGACCGACTAATAAAAATATACAAAAAACGATGTCTCTGTGATTTCTCAGCGTTAAGATACACTCACACTTCAAGTTGAGGCCAGGACAAGGTATCATGAATTCAATACAAGTGTTCCTTAAGGGTATAATGGATTATTTACCTTTCTCATCTCTGGGTCGTTGGTGTTGACCACCTTGGGCAGCAGAACAATGATCAGCAGGGGCAGAACCATCATCATGACCTGGAGGAGCAACAAAAACAACAAATTTAAACAAGAGACCCAGAGGTACAATAGCTTTCTTTAACGTTTGTTTGTTTGTTTGTTTGTTTGTTTGTATGTATGCATGTATGCATGTATGCATGTATGTATGTATAGTGGTCTGAAATGAAAGTCTGCCAACAACTAAACATGTTCATGGGCAACCAGGATGAAGAAGTCTAAAAAGGATAATCAAGTCTGGGCAACAGCAACTGCACATGTTAGGCACAGTTTGATTTGACTACTGAATAATTTTGGATGACCATATTGCTTTTACCAAAGCAACGACAAGCCTTTGTCCCAGCTTCTCTGCATTTTGCTCACCCAAATGACTTCCACTTAACCTCTCTTTGAACCCATTTGACCTCTAGGACCTGCTCTCCTGGGGGTCACATCATATATAATTAGGCAGTTGATAGCAGTTTTTTTTTTACCATTGGGTTCATGAGAAAATCTGTCCAGCCCCAGGTTTCTCTCTTCATGAAGTAGGTGTGGGGGCCATTAGCCCTGACTTGAAGAGGATATGGCTGGCGAATTACTTCTGAAGTCTTGATGTAGTTCACAAGACGTGCCCTGTGAAATGAAACACGGCGACTAGTGGGTTAGAGATGGCTCCAAACAGTACACAGGAAAATATGCAATGCTGGTCAATGTGAGACATTTGTGTACACCTTTTGGTTCTCTCAGAATAGTTTTACCTCATTTTGCCCTTGGATGTGATATCAACACGTACTGGCTCAAATCTATAGGTAGGGGTGACAACTTCTACAACGTAGGATCCTGAAGGGACGTCATTCACAGCAAAACTTCCATCAGTTCTGGAACAAGAAAACATTTTTTCAAAGACTGCACATGTATTAAGTTCAGTAAGCTTCGAGAGGAGTCAATTTGACCTTACATGTTTGACACTGTCGTGTTTGGAGCTATTGAATTAGATGTATAATGTGATGTGTCTTGTGTCAAGCCCATTTATATAAATTATAAACTGATTGTGTTCATCTCGAGGTTAACATTTGAGGCTCTGCCATAGGACATAGGACTAGCCATCTCCGGTCAAGTGGTATGCATCTATATTAAACCCATTATATTTTGGAATCTGCCGTTTATTATTTTAAAACATGACAGATATATAGTTACACAACCCTTTACTGCAACCTTAAAAAGGGGAAATATGTATGCTTAGGAAAAGTCCAATCGACTTCACTTCGTGCTCGTTTCCTGACAAATGATTTACTTCAAACAGTTGAATTAAACGTGACTGTTCTGTGGGAAGCCTTTGTTTTAATACGCGACTATTTCAGTGCTTTTAGACTGCAACCACAACAGACGAGTCTCTGGTGGCCCAGGTTTGTTGTGATCACAGCTAACGCTGGTCACCATGAGAGCTAGAGGCCTGGCTGAAAACAGGTAAGTTCAGTGACAGGTAAGACATACTGATATAACCGGGTTGTTCTCCCGGTTGGCACGAGTCCCGTCAACAGTTATTAAGCTGTTAATTAGTCAGAAGGTCCTAACCGCCGACAACAGCCGCCTCGCGGCCAGTGCCGCGCCAGGGAACCGCTCTGGCTAGCTAACCATGCTAACGCTGCCGCTCCTCGCTAACAGGCTAGCCGGTACAACCGCGGCCGTTTAGCTGGTTTCTTACCTCACAAATCCCACGTACTCTTCGCCTTCCACGAGGATTCTGGCCTCGGAGACCCAGTCTTGCGTTTTCACCCCCGGAACTATCGCCCGTCCCTCGATTTTGAACCGATCTCCGTTGGACTGCATCGATAGCGTTACACCTGCGCCAGGCCCCGTTTCCATGTCGGTGAAACAGCACGCTGCTGCGACGAGCGCGGCCTGCACGAAGGCCCGTAACAGCGCCATCCTGTCCCTGTAAACCATGTCGTCTGTCTTTATCGAGGTGAAATGAGGGCTAACTGTATGTCCGAGAGATATTCAAGAGCCGTTTGGAGAAGGAGCGGAGAACTCGTCACATCAGCTGTGGCGGCGGAAAATGACGTCACATTGAAAAAAATACCAAAGCTTTATTGAACCGTCAACAGTCGCACTCGGTTGCCTTTTTCCGTGGTAATTAACATTAAAAACACATTTTAAAAGCTGTCAGTTAGATATGTACTAGTACATTTTGAATGCTAGCTAAGTATTTTGTGGCAAATGTTGTGATTTTGTAATGCGATTTTTTTTTTATTCATTTCCAAATGCATTTTTTTTTTTTTAGGAATACCAATGAGATATTCTCTTAAAGTTACATCTTTTTACTCCTATAATTCAATCTGCCTTTAGCTGTGTCCTTTACTACGTTTGTTTAATTTTATTTAATGACCGGGACTTCCATTTATGAGACGAAAGACACTTTAATTTTGCCAAACAAAAAATGGAAACTAATTTGATTAAGTTATAATAAAAAAAAAAAGTAAGTGCACCAACCAGAAACTGTTTTCATGGGTTCGGCAACTACAAAAAAAAACAAATAGTTTAGCCACTTTGAATGACTTATTCAGCAATGAATCAAGATAAGGGCATAGCAATTACTTAATTATTCTTAGTGTACTTTTGTTTGCACACACACACACACACACACACACACACACCAATAAACCATAAATAAATCTGATTTTTATCAAATTTATTTAAAAGAAGATTAAAAGAATCACTTGTTTTTACAATTTATATTATACAGTCAAATGCAATATGAAGAGGCAAAGTGAAAACAAAACGAGTTCTGATAACTTAAGACTGTTGCAGATTCATGTTCATGATTCCAAAGAACCCAGGCGCAAAAAACATTAAAACAGCCGAGCATTCATTACTTCCACAAGTGCATTTGCATTCCATGGCAAAGAGTGATGTAGTGAGAGACAAAGAGCTTGGCACTTCATAGAGCGACGTTACACCCAGTCTCATGGAGGTCCACTAAATATGCCCCTTCACAAGGTCCACTTCAATGTGAAGCAGTCATTTGCCGTGTGTTTTTCGTCTTCCGGAACGTCTCTCTCAGCCCCGTCTCCAGCTCGAAGTGAGGGAGTTGTCGAGTTCAGTCCCAGTAAGGGGTGGAGTTTATGGTGGCAGAATGAACCAGTTCATCTCTATCTGGCGTCATTATCAGTTCAAAACACAGCCGTAATCCGGCAGCAGTGGTCACATCCTCAGGCAGCCACATTGACAACCGTCAGGGCAGCTGCAATAGATAAGACTGGATGGCCTGCAGCATGAAGTGGAGACAAAAAAAGAAGAAAAAAAACACATAAGTTGTAGTAGCAGCAAGTGAAACAGCAGCACACATTAAACTAATGTGTTTTACATTTGATCAACTGCTAAAACCATCCACGAGTTCCCCATTACAAAACATCAATATATACTGGATTACTCATTTATAAAAGACTGGGAAGTAAATATGGATTTCTGCAATGAATACTTAAAACTTGAAACTCAATAATTCCTTTTAAAACATCATGACATGGCAGGAGGAAGCAGGATGCAAAGATAACAAATGAACCACAAAACAAATTCAACTCATACAAATGCATATGCTAGTCAGCTTATGGTAGACATAGGTTTTTCTATGGGAGTGGTTGAGTGTCCACCCAAAATCAACAAAGGGTGGGGTGAAAAACTAACAAAAGGAGCACTTGTGATACAATGTTCATCTCAAACCATTTACAATTGTTTTCTTTTAGTTGTTCCAATAACAGGAAAACAAATAGTGTGCTCTAGCAAAAAAGAGAGGCATTATCAGCACATTGTACTTAACATCTGTTCAAGGTGGAGCAAAATATAATGCTGGATAGTTCAATGAATAATGCATCAGTGTTAACAATAACATTTATCTGTCCATTGAAGAAGTACACAGACAGTAGCTTGCATATCTTTGAAGTTATTAGGGGGCCTTTTGTAAATTATTTTAGAGTACAAAGACTTAGAATTGTAACTTATTTCAGTATCTTTCATATCTAAACAGCATATTGAATATATAGCTGTTTGGGGCCCCTTTAGTTGAGGGCCACAAACCGAGGGTGCCTACCTTGGTTAACGGTAAAGACCGTCTCTGGTATTTTATCCTGACCCAGAGTGTATTTCCCCAGTGTTCTTAACCACGAGGAGTAGGAACTTGGGTGTGTGACCCAACTCTATCGTGGCAGGTGTGTAGCTCAGGACCCAAGGAAGCAACAACTTGAGTGTTAAGTTGTTCGTTTGTGTGGTTCTCTAGACAGCTTCGACCAAGCATTATAGCCCGTTCTGAACGGGCGCTTCACTAGTCATAAAATAAATCCCTGATATGTACTACCATGTCATACTTCTCACCTTTGCCAGATCCCCCGTAGATCCTGGAACCGAACATAACCGGGCCCCTTCCTTCCACAAGTCCTTCAGCCTCTGCTTCATGACTTCAATATTCCTGCAATAAACATACACACATTACCATTTCAATATGCGGTGACTGCACACTGAACCCATAGGAAGCGACCGTAGAAATCCAAACACACGGTGCCAAGACTTTGATTCAGAAACTCAAAACAGGTACATGTTTTTTTTCTGGTTAGAGTTGATGGTGTAGTGCTTCTGAGTTACCAACTTAGATATTGCTCATATTCATTAACTCAAATGTTTGAGTTAATGAATATCTACTGTACGACTAGGAGTGTTTGTGACCATTTTATACCCATTATGATCACAGCATCAATATTCAGTTCACATGCGAGGCACATAAACGTCTTATACAAAATTAAAGAAGGATAATACTGGACACTTTGTAAATAAGTGCACAATGGTCAAATCCCTAGGCAAACCATGGAGGATGTGAATAAACTGCTTTGGTGGCATTTCAAGTTTTCCTTTGACAAGACAGAGTTATTGATTGTTCTGGGAAAAATCATGTATTGCAGAAACACAACCAACATGCATGTACATCTGCCCTGAACCCAAAGAAAGGGGAATGCTTTTCAAAATGAAAAGGAAGCAACGGTTGTATTAAGTAGGCGCAGTATTAGTAAAAGAGAAAAATATGTAAATTGATTGTATTATAAAGTACTGGGTTGTATTAAAGAGAACACTGCCCACCTGTCTTCTGAACAACTGTCCTGCAGTCTTTTCTCATTCTTAGAAAGTTCTGGCCACCATTTCCTGATGACGGATTGAACCCAGTGTAAAGCCACCATAATGTTCCTGTAAAAAAAGATAGACGAAGTTAGTCAAATCATAACGTCAATAGATATCATTTAAACTTCCCCAGGTCATAAGTCACAAGTGCTAAATCAATGAGATTTCATGACTCATCCGAGAGGCTTCATTAGTTCTCACTTCAGATTATTACTTTCATCTCAATGGCTGAAGTATCTTGAACGAATGGAAAATTGTCTTCAAGACTAAAATGGTAAAAACAAATGTTTACTCAGTGACACTTACTCTTCATATTTACTGGCAAGAATCACTTTCACAAGGGGCATGAGGTCAACGCAGCAGCCAAGTGACAAACATGGTGCTTCAGTTTGAAGGCTGCGGGAAAAAACAAGATGAAAGAAAGTCAGTCGATTTCCAGTGATATAGGCAGTCACAGAAAAAACAAAGGCTACAACAGTCTTAATTGTTGACTTCAGTCAAATTATCTATGAGCAAGCATACAAAACAGATGAAAGAGGCCATTTAGGACTTCATGATTTTCCTCTATGAACTAAAAGTTTTGCAACTTTAAACTAATTTGGCCTGTGGGCTAGTGTTTTTTTCATATGATCAACTGTGTATTTGTATTTTATTTGGATTCATAAGAACATAATTCCAAAAAAATGATTGAGGTTATATTGCTTGGAGCTAAAACAATTGATCAAGAGAAATGTTCGATAATTTACTTAATTGTTTAGCAAGCAAAAATAGATGATTCCAGTTTTTCAAAAGTGAGGAATTGCTGCTTTTCTCCATTTGATATTGTTGTAATTTAGCTCAACAATTCGTGGGCGAAAACAAGAAATTTGAGACGTGACCTTAGACTAAGAAAAAAAACATATGCTGCACTTTTTCACTTCTTTCGGCCATTCTACAGACTTTCAGATTAATTGAGAAAAAGGTAAATTAATCAATACAATTATCTTGTTTAATTACAGGTCGGAGCTATTGTACATTAGCGTCATTGCAAACAGTCAAACTGAATATTTTAAAAATGAATATGTGAAACACCCAGATGAGACTCACTTATTTGTTAAGACAGGTAAGCAGTCGAGCAGCACCCCTGTGTCTTCAATTCTGTAAATCCAAGAAATGATTAAAGATGCATGCCATGAGGGATTTACACAAACTACAATAAGGCAGTATTAGACGTCACTGATTTACCTTATTAGGTAGGCCACTAATTCACTGGCATTTTTTCGCCATAGTGTTTGGGCCACTTTTAGTCGCAGGTTCCTTCCGAAAAGGATGTGAGTCATGGCTTCATGGTCCTTTGATAGCTGTACATAAAGACAAACAATGCACAATGGGAATTTAGTCTGTAAAAGTGTTGCAAATTGTATGAGCCCAAGAAATAATGAGTTATATTTTGTTTTTTTGAACAGAGCATCAGTTTTAACTCACCTCAGTGAAGTCTCTGTACTTGGAGCTGGCCCCTGCCATCTTGGAGGCCTCTGCAGAGTTTACAGGGAGCCCGCAGAGGTCATTGTAGTGCATGCCCCGCACATCATCGGTGCACGTCAGCTCATTTTCTTTGTTGGCCATGCCAGGTTTACAGGCACGACCTACATCTGATGTTTTGCGGTGCAGCTTTAAGCCCACCTCCACCAATGGACAACCTTTCCTCTTGCAAGATGACAATCGCTTTGCTTTGCCTGGGCTCTGTACTCCGTAATGGACTTGAAATCTGCCAAGAGCAAAGTTGTCATGGACCCAATGCAAAGCTGTCACAATCTTGAAAAAACATGAAATGCATAGCCACGGACATGGTGATAATGGTTAAGGAAAGGTGCCTTAATGGTCCAGTGACTGAGGGAGAGTATCTGTGGGACACAGAGCGAGTGAGTGAGTGATCGTAATTAGATGAATCCCACAGATGTGGATCAGAGACTCACCTTTCTTTATCTAATTCTTCCTTATTTATAATATCCACCTAAAACGAAAGGATAGGGGATGAAGCCACTACTATAATATCTACTTCTACAACACCACTGAACTGTACTACACAGTCACAAGGATTTAAGAAACATAATTATCTACACAATAAGATGTGGCATTTGTCCTCGCAACTCCATACCTGCTTCATGTTCTTTTCAGGAGAAAAATGCAGGCAGGATAGCAGAAAGCCATATGGATGTATTGTGGTTGATCCCTAAGACGTCTTCGTTGCCAGACATGCTTACCAGCTCCCCCAATGCGAGACACTGTTGGATTAAACAATTGTGGCAAAACAGAAGGGACAACTCAGGAGTTGTAAGAGTCAAAATCACTTAGTTACAGCACATCTAGCAGGTTGGCCTCCTTCATTTGAACATGCGACTTAACCTGCAGCAGTGAGATTAAAAATAAGACCAAAAAGCAGACTTTGAGTTAGATAAAACAAAAAACCGCTTGACTGTTTGAGCTACAAAGGCGTCGGCTGCTGCGATGCGAGCGTTGAGGTTAGTTAGGTGAGCGACAACAAACGTCACTAAGGCTACATGTCCAACAAAGTTTAAGGTATTGCGTCTGGCAACAAAGTGGACAACTAACGAAGTGAACAGCGCGTTTCTTGACGTCCATTAGCTGAAAGGTAGCCTCTGCTCCTCGCTAGTTAGCCCAGAACCAGTGGTTAGCTTGAACTGTTAGCGTGTAGCTCAGCAAGGAGACATACGAAGTGACGAGCTGGGCCGCTAGCGCGAGCTAACTAGCTAGCTAGTTAAGGCTAGCTAGCTAGCTAGCTAGTTAGCCTTCTCAACTCGGGGAGCATATGGCTTCGTAAACTGCAGTTTATGTTCAACGTTTAAACAGGAAGGTTGGAAACAAACCTGTTCATTTTGTTTTTGTTAAGACGCACTGGGTCTCCTCAGGTGTGTAAATCCAAAACGTGAAAAACTGGTTAAACCCAGGAGCACTCTTCTCTGTGTCGGTCCGGCTAGCGTTTGAGAGTCACACCATTCAAATGATTACACCGCCGGTGTGTGGGGATTGTGGGATAGATTTTGGACCAAAAGCTGGATATTTAGCGACGACTGCTGGACGTAAAGAAACACATTTAAACCCAAAGGGTACTATGGCGCCATCGTGTGTCGTGAAAGACGAAACGCAGAAAGGCGTGCTGCGAAGTCATATTTTAATTCGTGAAAGCTGACAGGCTTCCAATGGAGAGGGAGAAGTATTCAGAGTTTTACTACCACACTGAGAAAATACTCCACTTCAAGTAAAAGTCCCGCATTTAAAACCTTATAGTTAAATGTTCTTAAAGTAGACTATCGAAAGGTGATTTGGTTATTAATCTGTTATTAAAATGTTGGCAGTGCCACGCGAACAGTTGATCCACTGAAGGCCCAAGTAGAAAATCCACACCAGCCACTGGTTGTCAGTAACATTTTCAACACATCAGTCACGGGAGAGTGTTCCACCTGCTTCAAGACAGACACCACTGTCCCTGCACGTGCAAAAAGTCTCTGCCCTGTTGGCACTCGGTAGAAACTGGTTCTCCAGCACACAAACGACGTCCCAGCCAGCCAAGGCTCTCACCAGTTTGCATACAGAGCCAACAGATCTGCAGAGGACGCCGTCTCCACTCAGCCCTCACACATCTTGAAAATAACAACTTCTACATCAGGATGTTGTTTGTTGATTTCAGCAATTCCTAATAATGTGATCTTAAAATAATTAAGATCCTAAATAATCATTTTGAAAGATTTTCTTTTTTCAGATTAGATTAAATAATCGAACCAGAAGTGAAAAAAGTAGTTTAATGTATATATGGTGGTACTATAATTTATAGTAAGGGTAGATGAATACACTAATATATTACATGAGGCAGTGCAGGTACATACTGCACAAACTAATTCAGAATTGACCAAGGTAATGCAGCCAGCCTCCTTCTTGTCTTCCCTATATTTTTTTCTTTGTTTTCTTCTTTAAAAACTCTATTAAAAAACAATGGTTTATTTTTCCACTCCTGATTGACCTGCAGTGGAACATGAAAGTTGAAAACGATACAGTGTATACTGTCTGGACAATATATATAACCTCCTGTTAAAGGTTGTTTAGACCAAACCATTGTGTCAAATTAATATGAAGTAAGTCAGCAATAAGCAGGACAGTGTTGTGGAGTAGAGAATAAAACGGTTGCATTAACATTTAGAAGTTTCATGTGATATGCACATAATTACAATTTTTTTCCAAACAGATCATTCATATTTTTGAGTCCCACAATTGAATGATCCAGCCTTTTGGTCACAATACAGCACCCGAAGCAATATTCCTTAAAAAGGAAACACAAGTTACACAACAGATCAAATATGGAGCCATGGCAACATAATGTTTTCAGCATCTCACCTTCGAGGTGGTCTGGTTTAAACGGTTTTTCTTTATTTAGTCATCAACTTCTCTTTGCAGCGGGGCCTTGAGCAGAGTTTACATCGTGGATAGATATTGGCAGAGCTTATGAATTTATCAGAGCACTATTTCACAAAAGTGAGTTCAATCTAGTGGGGGCAGTATTTTGTTTTGGAAAGATTTAGACAGGTCCATTTACAGCTTTCTGACTTCTGACGAGACCCACCTGCTCCACCACGCTCTCTCTCAAAATAGATCATGAACAGATTTTTGCTTGTGCAAATCTGCGAACAATTTGTATGCCTAAGCAAAAGCATATACACACAGCACAGAAATACCAGTGACACATTGCGTAAGGCAATTATTGGAAAGAAGATTTAATGTAGGTTGTAGGAACTCTGTAAGCTATTTCTCTCTTTACACAATCAGTATCTCAACAAACTAGCAAGCAAGAGGTGCAATTATTTAGGGACATAAGATAATTTACTTTCCCCCTAAGGGTCTCTTGTAAGGTAAATAAGTTGCTGGAGCCAGCTGCACAACCTTGATCTTGCACTATTTATTTGAAGATCCATT
Source organism: Taurulus bubalis (assembly GCF_910589615.1). Taxonomy (NCBI): domain Eukaryota; kingdom Metazoa; phylum Chordata; class Actinopteri; order Perciformes; family Cottidae; genus Taurulus; species Taurulus bubalis. Next base: position 31,196,447 of record NC_136591.1, on the reverse strand, counting down.
CCACAGTATCTTTGATTTTACCAGACTGAGTGAGTGGTTTCTGGTTGCTCTGTTATGTTACAAAGGAGGAAAATGTCTTGGCAAGTTTTACGTAGACTGAAAACATCAGCGGGCAATGTAAATGCCAAAAAATACAAAGCAATTCTGAGTGATTGCCTTCATCACCTTATGGTGAAGCGTTTTTTTCCTGATGGAAGTGGAATGTTCTCAGGGTGATATTGTCTTTTCAGGCTGTGAGGATGAAAATGAAAACAAAGTGAATCACTCTGGTGCTGTCACCACTTCTCCACTCAGTTCAGCATCTTGTAGTGGCAATGGAAACAGAGTGCTTCATAATTACAAGCCAAACACTGAAAAATAGGATTTCCTTCAAAGTATATTGGTGTTAATGTAATTGTGGAACTTGTAGAATCTATGTCCCATAGTGGTCCAACACTCTATTCCAATACTTAATGATGATGTTTTCTTTATTTGACAGTTACTTGCAATTACCTTTGATCAAAATAACGTCTGTCTCTTTCCTCAGACAGCCACAAAAAGGAAAAGGCCTGGTGGCTGTTTTTGTTTATGTCCAACAATCAGAGTGCAGTTGCGTGTCCCAACCAAAACATACCGATTCATATGTTAAAAGAAACCAAAGTAAGATCAATTCAAATCATTGTACTGTTGGTGTATATGAACAACATCCAAACAAAATGTTCCAGTCGTTTGATGGAAGCATAATTAGATTTTGGTAACTCTTTGGTAGATTGTGTTGTGCAGTGGCAGTCTACATCTAAATCACATTTAAGCCACCATCAAATGCTTTGGATATTTGAGACTACGCTGCTTTTACAGGCATGTTACACAACATTCAAACTCCAAAAACAAGTTAGGTCTGGAGTGAGATGATACCATCTGATGTGGTCACAAAAATGGCCTTATCTTTGTTGTACTGTGGTTTACGGTCCGTACACGGACCCGGAGGCTACAGCCATGCTTTGTCAGAATGCTAACATGCTCAAAATGACAATGCTAACACGCGGATGCTATGCTATGTGATGCTATGTCGTGTTCATGTCATGTTGGAGATACCAAAATTACCTATGGGAAACTATAACGAATTACAAGGTATTTATTAGAGCCAAAGTCTGTGGTTCAAGGTAAGTAAATAAACATTTTAAGGATGTAATACTTTGATGTCCGTGCGCAGCATTTCTTTTTGTCTGATGATGTGAACTCTTTCTCGTCTCTACCATCCATCCCACATGACATGACATTAGAAAGCCTGTTACTGTTGCATAATATGTGCATATGTGTAATATTGTGTCCACCCATTGTCCACCCATTGTATACTTCACAGTGGGGGATCTTTGACATATAGCAGTCTCCAAGGCATATGCTAGTTATTACAGAATGCATCATTTTGCTTTAAAACAAATTAGCACACAGATGTTTTAGCTTGACATTTAGGCAGATTTAATCGCCGTGACTGAGTAATGCATTTTCAGTTCAACCCTCAGAAATGTAGAAGGGCATGCCTTCTGAATTTGAGAGTAGAAAAATATGTATAAGACAATAAAAAGTCTTATAGCTCTTATATAGACTAGAAGTACATTATAATCTAGTCATAGTGTTTGGTTCATTTGAGGTAGATTATTAATACATCTGTCCAAGTTGTACAAAATGATACAACACTAAAATATGTACTGTAGCCAAAATACTAACTGTACAGAAGATACGGTCAGATAACTACTGAATATGTTAATATAATACATATTTTATCTGTGCAGTGTGTTTGATGAATTTAAACTAATCATCGATATCAGATCTCCAAAAAACTTGAGAAGGCACAGACTGTGTTCATTTCAGTTATTCAGGCCTTTTTGTAAACATATTTCCTTAATAGATAAACATGAACTGCAAAAATCTGCATTTCTCAGACAAAAGCAACCACCCACAAAGTCAGTAAGAGTATTAGGAGATTTACATTACCGAGGTAGGATTAATATGACAAGGTTTCCTGCAGATGAAAACAGAGTGCTTGTTAGAGTCTGCGGGTGTTAAAAATTTAAGCTGGAATTATTTTGAGGTGAAAGGAAAGTTCTCTTCATGTTCATCAAAGGTTAAGGCTCTTGTAGCAGGATGTGCTTATTGCTAAGAAGCAGCATGCTGCGATGATAGAAAACCTTTTGTTTGCAGTGAAACATGAATGAAACTGTGTTATTCAGCCAAATATTTTTTTTTTCTTCTACAAGCTAAAGGACAAAATAAATCCAATCCAGTCCATGAGCTGGTTCAACTTTCAGGGGGTCTGGCATGAAAATGAAGAGCTTATGTTAATGTTTTAGCATACAATATGCCCAATAATTCCCTAGAATCATCACAGAAGTGGGAAAGTGGAAGCAAGAAGGATTTTGGTCTGTTTGACATTTCGTCGATTGACCACACCAACTATTGGATTGTGAAATTTTATAAACATTCATGGTTCTTAAAGGATGAATCCTTACGACTTTACTGCTGCCCTGACTTTTCATCTAACGCAACAAGTGGGTCAAAGTGAATCAAAGTGAATCCTCGTGAATTTTATCAATCTCCAACAACTATTGGATTTTCTGTCTTTAAATTCGGGACATTTACCCCTCAGGATAAATCATAGTAACTTGGGATATCTCTTTTCATATAGAAGCAACGTCTGGGTAAAATTTTGATTTGTTCAATATTTACCTGCAAAACATATTAAAATCAGCCTCAGTTGTACTTTGTGTTTGATGCTTATTACCAAATGTTTGCATGCACGCTAAACTCAGATGGTTAACATAATAAACAAAACCTGCTACACGGCATATCGGCATAGCTCAAGACTCTCAATCTTTTTCATAGATTCCAGTCACCTATCATATGCTGTTGTGTGGTTTGTTAATAAGTAATAACTCATCAGCCTTTAAGGCAGTTAACTTACTGCTTCGACAGGTTCCTGCAGGTCAAGGTCCTGCCTAAATACAACCAGATATTTGATCTAAAGTCAACATAAAGTGCTTTACATAGTGTGAAACAGTGGAAGCACAGAGCTCCTTCCCTTGGGCCTGACAACAAATAAGAAAAATAATCTGCTACTTTCTTTTATCAAGAGAGGGAGAGGACACGGTACTGAAGACCAATCAACTTTGCTCCCTAATCTGTCTTTTCCTGCCCCCCCCTGCCCCCTTCATAAAAGCCCTCAGATCAGGGAGTGAAAAAGCTCTGGCCTGTTGCCCTTGAATTTAGTGTAGCCACTAGAGCTTAATGTGGGTAATTGTGTTGACATTATGTAAGACTGTTTTGAGAGGTGCTTCACACACAGCATCTCTGTTCTCAGAGCGGCTCTCTGCCACGATGAATGATTTGAGGTCCTCGTTCACAAGCCGCAAACCAAATAAAATCAAAGGGATGGCAAAGATGTCAGGAAGGGAGAGGTGGCAGCGATTTGAGCATTCCTGTCATATGATTCAGGGACAGATGCCCAGGATTTCTCAAACCAAGCTAGTGTATTGCTGTATAATTCCCTGGGGAATCGTCTAATAACCATAACACCCCACTAACCATAACACTGCAGCTAAGCCTCGATAGTCGACAGGTACATCGTCCTCTACAGATCTTTAAATGTATGTTGTACCTCTTCTAACGGGGCAGCACAAGGGCCTTCCATAGAGGACCAGCAGAAGACATGCGTATGTCATTTAATTACAGTGAAGACATCAGCTGTATGGCTGACTGTAGGAATATGTCCATATGTTGTCAAATAATCGAGGCCTTCGGGGAGTTCTTTGGATTCAGATTTTATCTCACGAATTTCAGAGCAGCATCGCTCTCTTTTTGAGCATCCTCTGTGTTTTGTTACCTCGTGTCAAAGAAGGGCTATTATTTGGGAAAGAAACATAATTTGTCACTCTGTAATGTTCTCAGATTCTCACACAATCAGGGTTTGTGTTTGACTTATTCATTCTTGGTTATCTGACAGATTTATATGTACTTTTCACCACCACAGTCAGTCATGTTCTGAAGATTTCAACCAACCGCAATCATTTCATCGAGAAAGCAAGTATGCAGCTTCAAAACATCCATAATAAGGCCACAAAGCACAGGTTGTATGTTTATTTCATGCTGTAAGAGTGGCTTGTTATCCTGTCTGGATCTGTTTTCTGCCAAGTTTGTTTACAATTTCAGGCCGAAGTGCTGATTAATTTGAGCCGCGAGTCGGCCGAGAAGGCACGTTTGGATAAGTGACAGATCCCTTTTGTTGCTCTGTCAGGACATACAGATCTTCATGTAGGTGGCCCTTTACAGCAAACAGATGCTGAGGATATGAACCCCGACATCCTTTCAGAGCTCATTGCAACACTAGATGGCAGTGTGTGTCTGTAGCGGCTGGACATCTGGCTGGTGTCTAGACAGACGGGTTTGCTGCCAGCGGCTGCAGGATCTAGCCGCTCAGTCTGCCTCGGATGGTCTTTTTACACCTTTGCAGGGTTGCCAAAGTCTCTATCCCCAAGAAGCCAGAAAGATTACGCAAAGAAAATCACACAGCGAGTGTATAGAGTGAAAGACATGGCAGGAAAAAGGTGGTGTGGTTTGCTCTCTCACAGGTATAAGACTCTTTATGATATTTCAATATTTCTGGATGACCACCCTCAATCAACGGGATATCAGGAACTTTAATGTCTGTGCAACCTGGCGAAACCTTAAAATACCGAACAGCGCCGTTCAATCGTGACTCTTTTTCTATACTCCAATCTGACAGAAGGAGCTGTGTGCTTTATGGTGAATAATGTTGTTAACGCTAACGTACAAATTGAAGGTTGACGGGATTGGATTTCACTGAAGTTTCAACTTTACCTTATACAAATTAATTGATTGATTGAATGGAGAAATCCTGTGCTCCAGTTTTAAATATTAACATTATGATTGGTTTTATTTTTACGGCATCGCCGGTACCAACCGGCAACCGTGAGCTACAAGATCACAGAGTTAGCCAGTTAGCATCAGCCTAGCTTTGTTAGCCTTAGCTAGCTTGGTAGCTTCGAGCTAGGTGGACTTGACGTGATTTAGCAACTAGGCTTCACTTGATCCATCTTTGTGTAAATCTCCAAACCTGACAACAAAAAGAAAGAAGGCAGACTTCGGCATTATCTTTTAATCCCTTTTTCTTCTTCAAATTCTTGACACGACCTATTCTGTCACTTTTCATGTGACCAACCGAGTGCAACACTCTGGATGTCTGAAAAAGTGCACCGTTATCCCCATGTATAAACAACTTTTCCCTCGCTAACTCTAAAAAGAACATGTGCCCAGCAAGAGAGACTCAGGTGTAATTGGTCTGATAGCTATTTGCACTTCTCCGTATTTGAAAGAATAAGAAGAAGCCATTAATCAGGCATGTGTGAAATGTGCTTTAGGAAGCGGATGTCTTCCATTATAATTTACAACCAAAGGGCAAAGGTTTCAGTAATTGAATTAGACCGCAGCACAACAGTTGAAATCACATCCAAACACAACATGAGAACAACTCCTGACAATAACTCAGAGCATGACCTCCATCAAATCATCACAGGCATCCGGACTCTCGTATAGTAACCCTGATTCTCAGCTGCCCCATTCACATTTGACCTTTGACCTTGGTCTGTCATTCAAGTCTATAACTTTTACATGTTCCATATTTTTAGGGAGCTGCTACATCTGCTTATTATTCTATGCTAACACATCTCACTTTGAGCACTTGCTACTGGGGAGTATAACACTATCAAATGCCGACATTAGTCACTATAATCATTTGAATTCAGGATGTGAAACTCAGGCCACGCCAGTAAAAATACACTTGTATAACTTCACGACATGCGCACAGACCCGATGATGATAAACTGCTTTCACACTGTAGACTGCAGACCACATTTCTCAGCATGTATGGAACACATGGCTGCACTGAGTTTCTCCTTATATTTATATATTTTCTCAGCCAGAGATTTATAGATCAAATTGGTTGAACGTATGTTTTGGCTCGAGGTCTTTGGAAATGTTCTCCACTTTGGTCGTTCATAGCAGAGAGCATGAAATTGACAGGAAATAGATGCATCTATGTGCTGCACCTCTCAGACGGGAGGGAATGTCTGGAAAGGGCAAGTCTATTTGGATTGCAGATTGACCTTCGAGCTTCGACACTTATTTTGAACAGGCACAAGAGTTAAGCTGTGTGAGAGGATTTGGCTGGATATATATCCACTTCTTTCAGGAAATCATTAATTTATAACACATTGGCTTTTATTTTCGTAACTCTGGTCAGAGGTTGTATTGACTACAATAACTATATAGTACCAAAATATAACATAGTTTATCTTTGATTCCTTTGAATATGATTTGCTTTTATTTCCTATGAGAGGTTGGAGACTTTTGCCAATCTATGGCAGATGGCAAAATATGTGCCTTGTTTGAATTTAAAGCAAAACCGGACTCTTCTTCAAGCTAGGGGTTGTAATTAAAATGCAATGCTCCCTGACATAATTTCTTGAAAGTCTGGCTAACTGAAATATATCCAGATGTAGAGGACAGATGTGAAGCTTCAAGGAATATGGTAATACAGCTGCATTTCCCTTGTCTGTTAAATCTCTATTTCTCAATTAAGACATTTCATTAGAAGAAAACTAATTTGCCTTCAATTCATTTGGAAATTTGGTGAATAGCATGGCATTCGTTGGGACTCCTCTGTCCTTAACCTCAATGTTGAGGTTGTCACTTGACACAAGAGGTTCCCAACCAGACAGCATTTACAATCTCCAGTTTAGAGTTTAGCTTGAATACGAAATCCTTAAAGTTTGAATATAATCTGTCTCTCAAAGTTTTCCACTGTGCTTTTCAAACAGAGAGCTGAGTTGAAGGAGCAACCCAGGATGAACCAGCTACCTTGGGCTCTTTAGCAATTTACAAGACTAGCATAATGTCCAGCTTAACCCCTTCTCGCATGGCTCCCTGTCAGCAGCCTGTTTCGCTAACCCCAGAATCCCAACACCCGAACCTACAGGCCACAGACATGCAAGAGCAGCCTCATACAGGAGATTAGTTGTGCTTTTCCCGGCTCTCCGTGATGAAGTCAATATTCCACAGCCCTATACAGCTGACTGTATGTACGAATGAATGAACATTACTAGCGTCCCCTGAAAGAGGGATCTGCACCACTGACTACACTAAACAGTCTTTAATTCTAAAATTAAAACAGGAAGAGGGTGTTGGGCTGTGTGACACCGATGGTTATTGTTGTCAGGATTTTCCTCTTTACATGTGGCTTTGGAAGATCATGATGTCCTGATGTTTGCACTCATGCATGCATGCGACATTTCCTCTTCCCGCCAGAGCTTCCAAAAGCAAGTTGAAGGTGGCAGCGAAGCCGGATCTGGGTCTTGCGATGGTGGACTGGTCGCAGCCTGAGGCCCCGCTGGAATCTAAAGGACTTTCTGGTGAACCTGCATGATTTCATCTGATTTTGAGAGGAATCCGACCCTATGGCACAAATATGGATTAAGAATAATGATAAAGAAACAACACATTTTCTCTCAGATGGTCTTGTTTACATATTTAGGGGATAGCGAGACATCAGTATCAAATTGAGACTGTTTCATAACCCATTAAGAGGTCCTCACAATAACTTTAAGTATGCAATTGCATTTTGAAACTCAACATGCATTATATCCAAAACAAAAGTAAGCTAAACAAGCTTTTACAGAAAATGATTGAGCCACAATTTTGATGATCGCTTAATCATTTAATTAACAAAAATGTAATTGATACATTGAATATATTAGGGTCTTGTTCAGCGGGTTGTATTTTGTTTGTTTATTTGTAAGACAAAAGAAGACATTACTATCTGATAGTACATTTACTATGTGATAATAGTGAATGAATGAATGCATCAAGAAATAATATGCAGATCAGTCACGACAAGCACAAACAGGAACTCAAAAATCAACTCAATTTTTAAAAACAACATAAATGCATGTACTTTATGCATTTATACGGAATAAAATAAAATATGACTAGCATATATGTTCACAGGAGTCATGCACAGCTGGATAATTTGCTGTGAGTGGAGGTATGTAAAAGCAATAAAGAAGATTCATGTTGAGCTGAAGATGTTTTAGTTAGAGCCTGGTACCGTCAGAGGTCTCACCTCCATGTAACACTACACCCCTCACCATGTGGCCTCAGTGTGTGTGAGTGTGTTTGTGTGTGTGTGTGTGTGTCACAAAACATTGCTAGCTAATAGACAAAAGTTTCCATTTGTTTACTTTATGGGTAACTGCATGCTATGAAGCATTAGTTAAGTATACACTTAAACACTTAATTCATCATTTAGTTAAGTATTTGATGTGACCTCATCTAAAGTGAGGACTATTTATGCCATACAAAGTATTTATACATTTGAAGCCACTCTATCAGCTTCAGGGTGGATATTTTAGAGATGTGATTTTAGCAACCTGATGTAATGAAACAGACCAAAAGAAGCATTTGAGGTGTTGACTGTTCATTAATCATGAAGACAAAACAATACTGGACGCTGTCAGTGTATGGGGATAAACGTATCTTTCCCTCGGCTCCTCGGTTGATCCAAAGTGACGTTCAGGCACAGCCGGTCACATCTTGTCACTCAAAAACGATGAGTGATCTAAGGGCAGTTTGATTAATATGCTGACCCTGAAAGAAGGAAGCAAACCCTAAAAAAAGAGAAGGACTGGTGGAGAAAGAGTACAGACCTCAGTGAAAAAGAGAAGAGAGCACAGAGAAAGAAATGGTGAAAAAGGAAGAAATGGGTCCCTGAGCCAGGACCATTCTTATCCAAGTCCAGACACTCGTCCAGAGCCAGAAAAGGCCCCATAGCCGTTAATGTTTAGGTGTGTGAGTGAGTAAGTCAGTTAGTCAGTACATGCATTACTCATGTCATGGGGACATACATCTGTTGGGGACTCGCCTTCCTTTTAGGCTGAATACTTGGTTTACGGTTAAGTTAAAAGAAAGGCATTCTCCATCCTCAGGGGCAGATCACACTGAGACGCATCGCTAGTTGCTGCTAGTTGTTTGCATTCCTTGTGATGGATGTTACAAAAATGCATTGTATGGTGCAACCCTTTGAAATGGTTGACGCAATGTGATTGGGGCCCAGTGCTCTGAATGTCAAAGTGAAGGAATTCAATGTAAACTCTTTCCACAGCTCAACCTGAAACTGTTCCTCATTTTCTGGCATTGTAAGTACTTATTACGGGAAGAAGTTTTAAAGTATATTACCGATGCTTAGTTCAAAGATCTTGCATTGTTTTATGAACATGCTATATATTGTTTATGGTTTATTCTTGCAAAAATCTATATACATGTCAGTAAGTTATATGTCTAAGTTTGCAAGCAAATTCACCCTTTTTAGTGTTTTTTACTACGATTTTGAACTGTACATAAAACATATTGAAAGCTATGAGAACAAAAAGGCAATACAAACTGAAAGGATATCCAATGCTTAACATTTAACAATTAGAAATGGTTGCCTTAGATATTCCCCTATTTTTTTCAATTTTGTTTTTTTCATCTTCTGCAATTGCCCCCTAGTGTGTTAGTTTGATTGGAATTAGTACTTGTTCCCTACATTATCTGAATATATATATATATATATATATATATATATATATATATATATATATATATATATATATATATATATGGCTGCCCTCTGCATGTTCAAGTGCTAATTTCTTTGGTTGAGTTTAGTTTCAAACTGCGCAATAATTTTGAACACTGAGGTCCAAACTGAAGCCATGGGAGGCTGATATTCTGCTGTGCAAGTCAGAAACATGCAGTCTGTCAAGCCTTCAACCTGATGGAAAATCACTTCTCAACACAAGAAAAACACATGAGTATATCATATTCTATTCTCGGATTCCTGATAAGTTTATGTTACTAAGGAGCAACATGCTGTTTGGGGATCTTGGGAATATCCTTAAAAAATATTTTTTTACATTCAAGATGGGATGTTACACAATTTTCTTGTGTATTGTCTCTATTGAAGCTGTAAAGTCGAAGCTATGTGCATTCAAATACAAATCAATGTATTCTCTTAACATCAACTGCAACTTTATTTCTTAAATAAATATATACTCTATAATCAGTTTTAAATAACATGAAAGAACAAAAAGAAGCTAATTTTAATTTAATTTTGAGCAGAAATCAGTTTTTACTCCTGTAACTACACCTTTAAATAAACCAACACCTTTCATTAACACATTCTGACAACATTTACATATTCACTGCACTAACTTTCTGCATATTACCTGTGTGTCATTACGGGCTCCAAATGAGTTTGATGGATGACGACTTACACACATTCCAGCATTCTGTCTCCTCCTCCTCCTCCTCCTCCTCCTCCTGCGCTCTCTTACCACTGTACCACCCGAGCACAGCTGGACTATAATAAGATTTCCACTGCTCTCTCACTCACCCTTCAATTCTCAATTAGAAGTAATTGGACAAGCCTGGAGAAAGCATAAATCACGGACCACTAAACCCAAAAATATCTAACTACAATTTGAACCAAAAGGCAGATATAACGGGAATAAATAGCTGAGGGGAGAGAGGGAACACACAGTGAATACAACTTCCCATGCAGAACTAAACAGCTCTGCCAATGAGCCACACGGAAATATCAGGAACAGATTGCAGCTTTACTTTTGTCAGATGGCGTGTCGAGTCAATGTGGATGAAAAATAGAAAGGGTATTTCGACATGTGTGGGCCGACTCACGTCCGTCCTCTCCAGCTGACCAGGTCGGCAGCACATTACACCGGTCTGCTTCTGTGCACTATCAGTATACTGGTCAGAGGAAAAGCCCAGACTCCTACTGAAACTGAACACACAGCAACATGCTGAGCAGATGTGAGAAACCTGTCTGTGGCTCCGTGCTGCTGGAATAACACTCTGCACATCTCAACACACAGCCATGTGAAGAAGAAAAAAACACGTTCTCCGCTGCATGCCGAGCTCCTGTCCCACAGCGTGGAAATGTCTGCAGAGAGAAAGTCACGCTGAGGTACTGAAAGCATCTGGCTGGTCCTTCTGTTGATTCTTTAGAAGCAGAATGACAGGTTTCTACTGGTTCCTCTTGGTCAAATGACCTGATGAGGACACAGACACCTCCATCTTTATGGAGACAAGTTTGATAATAGAAAGATTCATTTTGGGGTGTTTGTGAAAGTTTTCACCGTTTTACAGTTGCTATTTTTCTAATTATCGCGTGTGGAAAACAATGCTTTTTGGGCACATCACATTATGCTCCCAGAAGTTGCAAAACAGAGTGTGGTCTGTTTCACAATAACTATGTTGAGTGATAACAGGCCCTATTACATTTGAGCACAAACTATGATTTATGGCCAATTCTGGTGGATTGAATGCAGCATCAACACAATAACGTGCAAACACATTTGGATGTGTCCTGTCTCTATGCCCGTTCAGTTCTGTTGGGCCAAGTTTCAATGTAGAAAAAGAAATAAATGTTGTTGCTGATCTTCATGTTGATGCAAGCATGTGTGTGTTTCAGAGGAATAGTGACAATACAAAGCCATTTCAGCTGAAAAGAAGCAGGAGATAAGAAAACTGGTCTTGACAAGAAACCTGCTGAAAAAAAGCTGCATCATGTGGCATATTTTGATGTTGTATAAGCTAGCAAGTGACATTTGAAACCTTCCTGCTCAGGTGGGGGCATTTGTAGCAATGGAGCTCATATTGTATACAGCAATTCGAGAGGGGAACCACATAGTAACTCAGAGGCCGAGCAGTTGTTTGAAGGAGAGCTGCTAATGCAAGCGACATGATGAGGGAATGGGAAACAGGTGTACTTGTTACTGGGATTGGCAGGGAAAAAACTAATGGCAACTGCAGAGCAGGTGGGGAACGACAGGTAAACAAGAAAAAGATCTAAAAAATGTCTCATTCTAGATATTCAGAAAGATGTTGGACTATTTTCAGTGGAAGTTAAGGTGGTGGGCTATTTTTTTTTAAGACACAGAAAGTGAATCACCCAGTGGAAAGAACTCCAGTCCTAAAGACTAAAAGATGTTTCAGTTACCAGAAAAATGTTTCACACTGTTGATGCCCCGGTATAGAATAACACACACCCGGCTCTTAGAACTGTTGCACAAGTTAATCAGGAGTGAAACAAACCACCTGTGTGTTTGTCAGTACGTGTGTTTGTAGTTATGCTCACTGGTTAGTGAACACGTAGTACCAAACAACACACCTGCCGAACAAATTTGTTCGCAACACAAATCCTGACTGGATGCAGTTTGTCTCAAAACGTCAGTTCATGGTGCATTAATAAACAACGTGTGAATTCAGACAGTCCTATCAGATCACATTTGAGACTTTTTTCCCCCTTTCCCCCTGTTCATCGGGAAAGAGCCTGCAGGAAAACAGTGCTGCCCATGGAATTAAGAGATTGAATGCCTCCTCATCTATGTGTTCATCATCTTAAAAAGTCACCATTAGCGAGTGAAAAACCTCCTTCAAATAAAATACAAACACAGAGATCTGGTCTTGATGATAATGAAGAATATATTAATGAGCCATTGTTTACATCACAACTGCATCCATCGTAGTGAATTATATTTACAGACCTGCCAACACTTTCCCCTTCTCCCACTTTAGCTGTCCTACATTCCTGCTGGCCCTGATTAGTCGCTAAGCCTTTCACTCTGTTATTATTGCAAGAGTATCTCAAGTCTTGAGACTTAAACACCAGCAAATTCCTGCCCTCTGGATCCCCCCGTCCCCTCTGTTAGGTTCTGTATGTTAATGCCGGGAATTACCAAGCTATGAGAAGAATGGTCGTCCAGACGTGGGCTTGTTGAAAGGCTCTGTGGTTTCCAGGCTGCGATTAAATAATACATCATTCAAATGTGATCAGCAACAACTCTTTTGGCGCCTGGTGGAATTTGGGATTGTGGTTTGTCTCAACAATCTGGGAATTATTGCTGATTTGAAATCCATATTTGCTTGATCCCCAAAAGTTATTTGTGGTTTCATTGAATGTTTAGAGTTTTCCTGGAACTGGTAGCATGAAAATGTGCCATGAATTTACACAAAGGCTCATTGTAGAAATATTGTTCTTGCTGTCAATAAATTACTTAATAATGGACTTCCATTTTATTATCAAAATGCTCAACTTGGATCAAAGACGGATCCGTTTCAGCAATGTAACACATCTATCCTAAAGTTTTGGTTAATTTAGTCACCAGTAAACATGTTGAGAGTTTACAGCCTCCAAATTCCTCCCGGTGCAATCATCTACCCTTGTGAGTCCATCCCTTAATTACAGTACTTATAATTAACTGGCCTAAGATTGACTGACAGTATGATTGTGCACACTGACAGTTCCTCATTGTTGCCTCAACCAGATGCTACAGACCTGCACACATGCAAAGAAAAACACGTGCACATGCAAGACCACAGTTGTCACTCATGGGCACTAAAATCAGACAAACTGCATAATAACAGCACTACAACCTAAGAGTTTTCCTGCTCCTAAAGACTGCAATATTCTGCTGATAAGCTCTTAAGATACAGGGGAATGGGCTCAGAGTGAGGTGCAGATCTCATGTTACTCTCACCCCCATGGGTTGAAAAAACACATGACTTGATCAGTGACATTCATGGAGATTTTGGAGAGTCAGAGGATCATGTTACCCAAGTAAGGCCCAAAGGAATGCGGCACATACTGTACATGTTATCAACTCGCGACCAGGAGCCGATGAAAGGTCGACCTTTTTGATGATTAAACATGATGTAACCGATGACGGTGAAGGTCCAGAGGCCATGCAATGCTGGATATGTGAAGCCACCTGGCAGCTGAAGAACAGAAGGTCTGCAGCTTGTAGTGGAGAGCGTGTGTTTGCTGCCCACAAGGACTGGGAACCACCATGGCACGTGACGTGGTCCACGTAGGTTGTTACAGCAGCATCCATCTGGACTGAAAACGACATCAGTGGGATGGATACGTCAGACGCTACTGATTGGTTAGTTACCAAAATAACCTCACCTCCCAACAGTACATCAGCTCACATGAACACAGAGTCAGGTTGAATGAATGGAGTGAAACAAAACAGCAATTCACTCTGATTTTAAGGTTTACTAGAAGCTATAAACAGAGAGGACTTTGTCCACTTACAAGTTTACAGTTCAGGATTTGGAAATAAAAGTTAAGGCACTATTTTACCAGTATTAGATCAATCTGTTTTAGTATACATTTGAATTTTGTCATTGTTATACGAGAATCTTTTGTTTGTTTTGCCAACTTTCGCCTCCCAAATAAGTTCCAAACCTTAAGCCAAGGTTGTTTTCTGTAGAGATTCCCCTTCATACAGTATTATATTTCTGGCTCACTTTGTTTAAAAGTAGCAGGCTACCCTCTCAGCCAAACATTGACTGATCCTTATATGGAGCACATGAAGGGTCTGTGATTCTGAAGAGGCCTATTGAGAGGACATCATCCTGTATCTATCTGCAGGTCCAATCTTCTCTGTCTTGGCCTTAATCAACTCAAAGCTGGGCTTTATTTGCTAGTTTTTGCTGTTTACCTTTCACCAAAGATTTAACCAGCGTCGGCACATTTCACAACCGACTCATCAAAGAGTTACTTAAAACTCATGAATGATCACACAGAAATTATGCTTTTTGGGGCTTTTCTTGTGTAAACACTCTTGTTTGGTGGTTTGCACAATTCTCCAGTGACTGCAGCCATTCAGAAAGTTGAAAAAGCATTGACTTCAATCAAGTTATTTTGTCACCGTTGATCATGCTGGTTTAGGAATACCAGCAAAAAGACAAACAGGCTAGAAGTATTACATGTTTTTCACTATTTGCATGTTTAAATCTTCACATAAATATTGTAACTGGACCAATATTAACTTATAACAGATATACTGGAAGCATGTAGGCGGATAAGTGACACGCGAATGTGATGCACAGGAATGTAACAGATATATAAGTTTGTCCACCAGAAAGCACTGACAAGCCTTTTTTTAAGTTGTAAAATCTCTCAACACATTACAATAATACACAAAATGCTAGTTTACAATAAAAGTATATAATCAGCTAATATGCTGTTAATATATCGTGTTCACATCATTGCCACTATTATCACTGACCTCTCTACAACAAACCTTGGCGACCAGTTCTGATACGATGAATCAAACACGTTTCTTTTTTTGAAAAATGAGGGACCAATGGAAAGAAAAAAACTTGGTTGAAGTTGAAAAAGCTGATGTTAAGCAGGTATAAGATGAATCATGTTCACCATCTGAGTTTAACGTGTTAGCATGGTAACCTTTGCTAATGAGCGGCAAACACAAACTACAGCTGAGGCTGATGTTATTAATTCTGCAGGTATTTGGTGGTAAACCAAAATACTGATCACATACAATGTTTTACCCAGGGATGGATCTAAATGAAGAGTGAAGGGATCATCCTGAGGGGTCAGCGAGGTCTTCACCAAATTGTTGGACAACCCTTTTATAGTAATAGTTGTTGAGAAATTTCACGCTAAGGTTATCAGGGTATCACCAAAGTCATGAGGAGTCATCCTCTGGGGACCATGCATGTCTGTACAGAATTTCATGGCAATTCATCCAAAAGTTGTTGAGACATGTTATTATTCTGGACCAAAGTGATGGACCGAACAATAGACAGACCAACTGTGCCAACTCTTGAATCATACTGTTACCATGGTGAGAAACAACCCTGAAGATCAGACATAATATACAGCATTTTGCATCAACCTCCTCGGCTTGTAGGAACCTATTCAGAGGAAGAAAGTCACCCTGAAAGGATCCAGAGCAGTAAAGTTAGTTTTCTTGTTTGGTTGAGGTAAATATGTTAGTTTTGCATCATTTGCATTATAGAAGCGACCTTCAGCGTCCATATTTTTCTTGTTACTTGATAGCAGTAAAGTTTTATTTCACACATATCAATCAAAAATTTCTGCACACCTGCAGGATTTTCTTTTTCTTTGCCACCTCTTGTGACCACACATAACATAACCCCTCTATTAAGCAGAATAAATTAAAGCAACATCCTCAAGCCAAGTTTGGTTATAAATTAATAGCGAAGGCGATTTATGCTGAATTACCGTGCATCATTCATATGCCCCATATTATATTTGTAATCCAAATATTGTTTTATGCAAATGTAAAGGGCATCAGAGAGACTGCCGGGAAGGAATCAGCATTCCTCCTCACTGAATCCCACAGCTTGTTTCAGTCTGAGGATATATTATACACCAGAGGAAACTGAGAAAGAGAATAAAGAAGATGTTCACAAGAAGATGTCTGCTTTTTTCGACTAAATCAGAGCAGTGACTGTCATTGTGATAAGGCCACACTGTTTACAGCTTTATCGTAACAGACACCCTAAAAGGATGAATATAGATTAAAAGTTATATGTATAGTCAGTGCATTCATAGTAATCATATACGCTTAATTTTATTTTAAGTAATTTGTTGGTCATTAAATCTATAAAACTCAAAAAAGATTCAAAATTTACAAAGGGATTTCAGATGTCTGGATAAATTATACTATAAATTATTCTTGGATTATTGAGGGAATTTTTCACTTGATGTTGATTTGGCAACCTCACTGCAGTAACTAACTCATACTTTGTGTTACTCTGCACCAAAACTAAAGTCAAACAACCAACTGAGACGTCTTCGGTCTCCAAGTCTCCTGCCTTCAAGATCAAATCTTTTTTGTTTTCTTTCTTGAACACAAAGCTCCTTTTGGCAAATACAAAAGGGTATTAAACAGAGCAAAGTAAGAGAAATGATTGAGAGAAACAGTAAATTGATTTGATGAATAAGGTAATTTGTAGTTCTTGAATTCTTTTATAATTGCAGAATAAACATGTTTCAATCATATCTGCCAGAAGCTCACCACATTTGAAAGGTTGAAAAATATTTGTCATTTTCATCAGTATGAAAGGAAATACATATCTTGTAACTCTGCTGATGGTTTCTGTTGAAGCCATTGTTTTTTTTTTTTTTTGCATTTTTATACCCAGACCTCCAGATGCAAGTGATGGTGGGTTTTTGTGGAAAACTGATATCCAAGCTGTGATAATTCCAATATTGGTTAAATCAAATGACTAATACCAGGAAAGCCAACCTCATGGCTCAGAGCTTTGCAATGATATTTTAAATAGCTGCATTTTGATTCCTTGAGCATCACAAGCTGGTCCACAGATTGTCAGACAACGTGATGTAATCCTGTCGGGATCAAGCAGACGGATTTGTCGCCATCTTGCATCATCTGGCAGTGGAGCTTCTGTGTATAAAATCTGCAGGCACGGCTCTCTGTCAAACCCCAAGTGTTGTAAAAGGCTGCGTAACGTCTAAATATTGCATTTCCGAGGATCAAAGTTGAACTCAGTGATGGCTGCCTGATGGAAATGAGCAAATAGGTAAAGAGCTCAGGAGTCTGAACTGTTGCTCTCTCTCTCACCACTCAGGTGTTCCAAAACAGGAAAGGAAATCTTTCCAAAACCAATTAAAGTGATTGGTTACAGTTAAACCATAGTGTCACCCAGTCAGGTCAGAGGTCTGGGTAAGAAGCTGTTTGTCTAAATGAAGGAGGAGGGTGAGTTAAGCTAAACAGACAGGCTCCCAGTGAGCTGGACACAAGGAGAATGTAAAGGGTAACATTAAAGACAGGACGCGGAGGTTTGCTGAAGACACAAAGTTCAATATGAAGGAAAACGGGGGACGACTTCAAACGAGGCCTCATTTCCAAGTTTATTTAATATGAAATTAATGTTATCTTGTGTAATGAAGAGAAGCCAGACGCAGAGGTACAGTACGAGGGGGAGCAGGAGGGTGTCGGGTGGTGTGGGTCTGTGTGAGTCCACTCATACAATGCCCCTCTCTGTCTGGACCGCTCAGCCAGCTATGGTCCGATACTCCTTCACATACCCCGTCGCCACCCCCTTTACCACCAGATATGCTCCAGGGCTACAGAAACAGCGGGGCCCGGGCCTCCGCATATTTCTTTTTTTTCCAAGCTGGACTTGGTCTCCTCAGAGAAATAAGGCCGTCTGGCGACCTTGCGGTCGAATCTACCTTTCCTGCTCTGGGAACCACGGCTATACGTTTCCAAGAATGAACATTATCCACCTGTGCTCGGTGCAGAGAATCACATGCAGAGCACATGGATGCTCACTTGGACACATGTCACAAGCTCTGCCCATGTGGGCATCCACACATGGTGGGGAAGTGACATAAAGCCCTATATAGGAGATCTAACTCACTGGGTTGAGGTTGAGCGTCATCCCCAAAAACACAGAAGTACTGATAACATGTTTTTAAGACACATATGAAATAGTCTTATCAGGCAATTTTCTCACATTTGGTATGGGCACTGCATTCTTCTGACTTTTGTGACATGCTTCTTTTGAGTAGCACAGCTGTTAATCAAGAAACCCCAACATATACTTCTCTATATCCTATGTATATATAGACCTAGAGCCTTAACATGCTCTTAGTTGAACAGCATATCCACATTCATATTAGAGGAATTGGTTTATCGTAGTTCCACGATGACACTGAGACAGCTCCCTCTTCATCTCATTCCTCCAATATCGTGCCTTTTCTTGTGCAGAAACTAGCACTTTTGTATTTTTTCTAACAGGCACCCACATCCACTCCAACTCCACCTTACCCGAGACTCGCCGCCAGGGAAGGCTCAGACGCCCTCCTGCAGAGCGCTCTGCCAGTATCTGCACCTAAATCCTCTTATAATGGCAAAACCTCTTCTAGTTGAATTGAAATGAACCATTAGACCCTCTTGCAGAAAGAACATACTTTTTCCAAGGTGGAACTCGGTTGTTTTCTCTTGACTTCCGTCCAGTCTGATTTTACTTGGAACCAGCATTAAGTGGCCATTAGACAAACAGCAGCTCCCACATTGGCTTCCACTAGTGGTTGCAACTTGATTAAAATTGTTTTGATAAGAGAAAGCTAGTTTGAGCCTCATTTATCAAAATAATGCGGGTAGTGTCTTAAAAAAAAACTCCAACTTTAATTTTAGTCCCTGTTTACACAGGTTCTAATGAAAGTGTTGGCCGCACTAAACTGGGTTACTTCTGCAGGTGTACAAACCAAAGTGAGCAACCAACATGTCTCCTTACCTGCCACCTCTTTGTGTTGCAGACTGGGACGGTATCTACAGCTGCTGGCCGATGCTTAAAAGGCTTATTTCCTCCAAAGTGGCAGGCAGAGCTGCACACACCTCAGCTGCTCAGGATCAGGCATCTTTCGGCATGCCATCTGATAATCATGTCGGATATATGCTGAAGATATTGCAACCCCCAGCTATTTAAAGTGCAGATTTGTTCGCATGAAGGCCATAGAGTGGAAAATGTGGAGACGTATGTGACGTGTGAGGTTTTAGGTGAATTCCCCACATGTGCTCGATCATGAGGGGCTTATGCGATCGGGCCGTTCCAGGGACATCCATCAGTGTCTATTAGAGAAGCGGCAGAGCTCGGTAAAAGGACTGTCACAGTGAGCATCTGTTGAGCAGTAATGCAACTTTTAATGAGGCTGTGGCTTCAGGGTTTGGCCTCCTGACAGAGCAGCGCTGTGCTGAGGATCTGAGTACTGGCTTGTCATACCTGCCTCTGTGACTTTCTGTAGCGATGTGTGGCAGATGTGCAGAGTACTGCAATCATGCATTATTTTCGTTTGTGAAAACACAAGTATTTATTTCAATTGTCATAAACATCCTTAGCAGTTGATAGCAGCAGGTTGCTGTGAAGAGCAACTTGGGGTTCAGTGACTCGGGACACAGGAGGAGCCGGAGATTGGACCGGCTAACATTGTTGTCAAAGGATGACCTGCTCTATCCACTGAGCCACAGCCACCTGTATACATATCTAGATGCCCTCCGGAAACATGGCAGCATTCTTCTCTGCCCTCCTTTCTCTGTTTTATTACTGTTTTATCTCTCCCTCTTCCAGCTCTTTCCTCCTGTGTTGACAGATTTCCTGTTTGGTTGAGTACTGTCTCATCTATGCATTGGAGACTGACTGATAGCAGTGTGTCTGGCTTGTCCATGTCTCAGCTCCCTTGGGTGCTGTCATCAGCAGAGGAAGAGCTTCCCCCTGCAGCAACAGCATAACATAGCTATCAAAGGACAAGTGCTGTAAATGTTTGAAGGCTTTGGGTGTTTTTTTATACGATGAAGGCCATACGTGAAGCACATAAAAGAGGACCAGCATGATGGCATGTGCGTTTTCATCCAGATGTTTTTCACATGGAAAATGTGAGGAAAAAAAGCTTATCACAAAAACGTTTATTTGTTTGGCTAAAGGGGGGAATTATTTGATGTTTCCTGCTTCAGTTGAATGTAGACACACAACAGGAGAGAGATTTTGCTTCAGGATAATGTCCATAACGCTTGAACTGCTTTGTCTCCATCTTTGCAGCTCAGGTCTCATCCCTGTGATTTGCCTGCACTCAACAAGCAGTGTCTCCACTGCTGCGACCTGCAAAACCTCATGTGTGTGAAGACGCCACAGCCGTCACCACCATGTCAAATGTAACATACAACTGTGCAGATTTATTGTCAACATCTTTGGATAACAAAGTATCACACTCTGCACTGTGGTGTGAGTACGGACTCTGCTAAAGAAGTGTTGTGTATACATTTACTGTTTATGTTCATGATAAAAGACCGAGGAGACGACTTTACACGAGGGTGCAGTGAGCTGCTGAATAATGTCGACAAACATACAGACACACCTGAGACCGTTCACTTCACTCATCTGTATTCTCCTAATTTACACCTCCAAAAAACAGACTCGTCCAGTGTGTGTTTTTGTGTGTGTGTCACGTGCACTCAACTCCTGTAGCTCTGAAAACAGACGTAGCAGGAGGCCGTCTGAGAAAGTAAAACAAACGTGACGTGTAGAATTTAAATTTGGTTATTGCATCTTCAATATTACTCTGATGCAGAGAAAAAGAACAGCTGAAAAAGTCATGCATGTGTGTAGCTGCCTCCATTGCTGTCTAGCACGGTGTCCTCCTTTATAATACTACTGAGTGGCGTCAAAGTAAAAAACAGCTTTACTATTTTGGTACTGTTTATAATCTTTGTATGTTTATCTTTTTTCATGCTTCTTTTATGATCACCTGAGTGAAAACGGTTTGTCTTTGCTTCACTAAAGAGGCGGACTTGAGTGCTTGGTGCAGCACCCAAAGAGCTGTTGTAGGGATTGGTAAATATATTCTATATTCACTGAGAACTATTCAACCACATGCATAACTGATGAATGAAAGTAATTTATGAAAACAAGACGATAGTTTGGAATATAATGACTTTGTAAAAACTCCTTCTCACTCATTGTCTGCAACTCTGTAGGAAGTAACCATGGTTTAAGAGCAATAATAAACTCTCTATATTATTCTACAACTATAACTCTGCTTCGCCGGGTATCAGACTCATGAGGCTACAGTGTAATTCCTAAAATATTTCTATCAGCAGCTGGTGGCGACAAAAACAGAGTTAAGAGTAGAGTGAATATTGGACTTACATTTATCACCTGGACACAAACACGGCTCCAAATAAATGGCAATGCAGTTTTGCAGCTGTTTGCTGACACGTTCGCTATATTGACTTTATAAGGTGATAATACTGATTCACTGACACATAAAGTGGATGAAAAAGCAATGTGTCTGCCCGTCATTGGAACATTTTTTCCCTTAAATTCCATCTCTTCTCTTTTATCCACTGTCCCTCAGTACCTCTCCTGTCAGAGTGAGGGGTCAAGGGAACAGAGGCCGGCCTTCAGGCTGCCTCACTGAGGCCTTTGGCTGGGTCGTGTCTCTCTGGAGGCCCCCTGGCCCACTGCTCTCTTTTCCTCCTTCTCAAACGAAGTGGGTAAAGTCAACAACTTTAGAGGAAGGAGGAGGAGAGGGCTGCTAGGGAGATCTGTGAGACAGGCCCGTGGTTGTCAGCGGGCAGAGGGACGGTTGCCAAACAGTTGCAGTGTGTGAGCAAGCGAATAAACGACTCATTGAGTGTGTCTGTGTGGAGCAGAGAGGGTGTTGTAGCGTTCAGGAGGCTTCAACCATCCGCTAGCAGATAACACATACCATGGGGTGTAAGCTTTGACCCAGCGGTGTTAGTTCCAGACTCGGTGATCCAGACTTCACATTGGCCTTTGCTGAGGACAGAGAAGGGGACTACGGGTGTGTTTAAGGGCTGGAGTGTGTACGCACATGTGTCCTGGCCCAATACCAGCTCGTAAATACGACAGAGCGATATGAGGCACAGTAACAACGCTGCCAGACTACCCAGACTCAAAGACAGAAAGCCTCACAAGCACTGAATCTAATTCACATGTCGTTCACGCCAAACGCAGGAAGAGAATAGGAAGGACTGGGAAGGTGCCACACCGCAAGGACGTGATCGACCCGACTCTAATCAAATAAGATGGGTCTCTTCATTTTAAAACCCTGATTGAATTTCACTAATTGCAACAAAAATAAATTCACTCGATCAGACTGATGTAGCAGTATTGGACAGAATTTTCTTTATAATGGCCTTTGTGTGTTCTGGCTCAACAATGTGGCCCACCCTGAAGATGATGAAAATGCCTCTTTTACCACAGAATAATAAAGAAATCTGTAAAATGAAATGATGTTTTTTTTTTGCGTATGTTTTTATTCATCTGATTGGACAACACTCATGTGAGGATAATAGTGTATCAGCCTGCCTCAAGGAACCAGTGACCCAAAGCAAACCATTTACTAATCTAATTTTGATTTCAGAGTTTTCGTTTCAAACAATGCTCTACATTTTGGAGATTGTTTCACTCTGAGGTTCTATGACAATATTTTATCATAAAAATGGCCAAATCTAAAAATATTGTCATGAAATAACATCTTTTAATAATGACTAAATCATAAAAATGTCAGTAATGCCCAGTGGTCACACAAAAACCTGCCTGCATCAATAATGGCCCCGGTATGACCATTAAATGTTGTGATGTTGATATGCCTTCCCATGAGATCGGGTTGTTTATTACACTTTGCGATGGTCTCTCTTGAGAGGTCACAGGCCTAACACACTGGGAACCATTGGCCTAGATCTTACATGTAATGTAATTTATGTAAATCATTTACAGTCACTCATATGATAAATACAACAAGGGTTCTCTTTAACATTGGTTGCTTCTGCGTTTATGTGTTAACTCTGGTTGAAATCTAAAAATGTCAACAGTTGATCAGCTGCCACTCGTCACCAACCTTTAAACACCTAGGCCCACAAGGAGAAAACTTATGCTAGTCGACCAGTCGGTGCACATTTACAAAGCGTCACGCTGTTTGTCTTACAGACTAAATGTTTGTAAGTGTGCCCTGTGACTTCGTCAAAGAAATTAACAGAGTTCCAAAACAAAGCTACACATATAAAAGCCCCATTAGTTGATGTGGTAATTACCTTCCATGTGTTGTAGGGTCCCATTAAAACCGACTAAAATGACAAACACTGAACATGTGCTCAACGGTCTCCCATGTGTTGATTGGTTAATTGTAGTGTGATATTACATCATGTCGGACCTGCGTTATTCGTTAACGTCTGGTGGTACTCAGCTGCTGATTTCAGACGGGAAAGAAGCTGAGAGGTCAAAGTCTTACTGATCTAACTGAAGGCTGATATTTGGGTCGTGGCAGTTCTGGGGTCTATGACGTGTCACACCTGAACTTCCCAATAAAGCAAAGGGTCACTTGGCTTTTACACACATCTAGACTCTCCACTCTCCTTCTCCTCCTCCCCAAGTTCTCTGACCCCCTCTGAGACTTGGCCTCAGCTGATTCTGGTGTGTCGCACCGCAAGCAGCTGCTGCTGTTTGACAATTGCTCAGCTTGTTCACAGGCACTTTGACCTTTCACAGACAGCTCAGGAGGTCCTGAGAGTGCCACACATCATATCCATGTACTCTGGAACACCTACCTGCAGTGTACAGTACAGGCGGCTGCACATGAAGTAGGCCAAATCAAAGGGGCCAGTTTAACGGCACAAAGCTGCTGTTGATGCGCGAGGGCCAGACGTCACTGGCAAAGCTGGATGTTTGGCCTGAGGAGAATGCCGAGCTCTGTCTTCTCTTATGTGCTTGATTTCTAGATTCAATTTTTACTGTTGAGATTCCAGGTGCTAGAGAAAATACATGTATTCTCCTTTTGCAGCCAACCACAAAGACATCCTGCAGGTTTTTATAAAAGGTCTCTGTATTCGTATTACACTATTCAGCCCGATTTTGTATCTTTTGCATTAATGTGGAAAATCTTCCATCAAAGTAATTACTAGCAATGCATGACTAGTTTGCCATTTCCATGCTGGATACTGGGAAGGGATTTGCTAATAAATAATATCAGCGTCTGTTCAAAGCAATGTTCTACCATCCAACACATGAATGGATATTAGAGATAATGATGACATAGAGCAAGTATTTTGGCAACTTCAGTGTTTTTGGCACGTTGTCTGTCTCTGATCTTGGAGACGCAGTAGATCACGCTCACTCAGTCCTCTGCCTTGTTTTAAGTGTGAAGAGACATTTTAACTGCAGTTCAAAACAAGGACCAGGCAAATGTACGTCTTACAATGAGACGCTGGAGTTGATGCTGCCATATTACAAAAGGTCTAATATCAGAGGTTGTTTTGTCAGCTACAGTCATTTAGAAAGTAATATGTATGGATACCTACTGCATTCATATAAGCCATTTTCAGACATGGAATATTTGACATTGTGAACATAATGGACTCATTATGTAAATGTCCGTTATGGCTTTATTCAAATATGACGCGACCATTGCACAAAGAACCACAACACTGGTGCAATATTTGGCACCTGGTGAGCAAGAGGGAGTTGAGTCACTGCTGGAGTACCGTGAAAGTTACAAGCCGCTACTACCTTCGGTCGGTGTCCCTGCTAGCTCCCCGCTGTAGCCAGCTAGCGCTCCAGCTAGCACTCCGCTAGCTCTCCGCTAGCTCCCCGACAACCACCGAAGGTAACGGGACCAGCCCCGGCTTGACACCCGACTCGGGCCAATTTTTTTATGAATTCACAGAAAATTCCACTTTTGAGTGGTCGTAGAGTCATTCATTTTAGAATGTCAATTATCGAGAAGAAATGCCAAATACTTGCTTGCTCAACTCTCTTAAACTTGCTTATATTCTCTCTTTTAGATCATATTAAATGTACTATTTTGGCGATTTTTTGTACTCTTGGGCAGACAAATTACTCATTTTGTTGATGCTACCTTAAGCTCGTTGAACTTGTGATGGTGTTTTTTTTTTTTTTTGAAAAACGTCTCCCTTTGGGATTTAGACAGTTGAAGCAGACATCAATGTTGAGCTAAAATAAATGTTTAAGCTCAGAAATGTTGTGATTGGAGGGTTAGATAGGCCTTTGTACAGGGAGCTTTAAAGGCTCTCTAAAAAAAACTGCAAAGAAAATGAGGTCTGTGGCAGCTGACATTAAACATTCACAGAAATAATCTGACGTTTTTATAGAAATTTTACTTTTTTATTGCACATTACATAACATTATTCATATCCAGCACATGAGGTATTTTGCATTATTTTTAAACTTCCAGTCTGGTGGTTAAATCTTCTGGCACTGGAAAGATGTGCATGTAAGTAGTTATATTATTCTTATAAATGTCCTTATTTTTAAAATGGTCTAAGTTGGCTAGATGGGTTAAATGAGCAGTTACAGTGTTTTCTCTGGTCTTGTATCAGACCGGGAGCAGAACACCAAACCTTTCTCTTTACATTTCTTATTTATACTACTTTTTTGCACAGGATATATGCTTTAAAAATATGTATATATTTTAAAGAAACATTTCTGCAAAGTCACAAAATGTAAAATTCCAATATAATGCCCAAAGCAATACAGCAATAAGTATGGCCTACATGGCCTATTGTGCAAAAATGCATACACTTTTCAAAGTTTATGCAAAACATGTATATCATCCGACAAATAAAGAATTTAATTATTGATTTGGCAGAGCAGTATATTTTTCTAGAAATCAAGAAACCCTCACAGTTGCACATGATGGTATGACATGTTCTGTAATCCCATGTTTATGCTGCTACTGTTACTACATAAACATGCGGGAAACAAGCAACAGCGCTGGTTTGTAAGCATGAGCATGAGTAACCATGATAGCCATGGATGAATAAATGAAGAATACTGCAGTCAGAAACTCTCTTATACGGCTGTAAGTTTATGAATCCGACACATGTCCACTGCTGAAAACACAGAACAATTAATCTCTTATAATATTAGTTCCAGTGTGTCTGGAGAGTAGAAGTAGCTGGAGCAGAGTCAAGATCATCCTCTGTCGGTTTAGCCTGATCTTCTGATGGATCAATCAAATCCAGGCATTCCAGAGGGAGCCGTTTCCCTAGCGCTCCGGAGGAATCTCTGCACGGGCCCTAGAGGAGGGGGTCCGACACTCTGGAATGTCCTGGGACATCTTATCTGATGGGCCCTGGGTCTGCAGTACTGGTGCATGGTAAACTGACCCCAGTTGGCCCTGGCCTGAGGGACATTTTGAGCCCCTGAAGGCCCCTGAAGACTTAGGGACCTTGAGGCCCCTGCTCCAAGCATCAGTCAGAATTTGGTAGGCAGTTGGTCTCGATAACTTTTAACGATTCACACAGAATTACCGTCTGCAGAAGTGGCTCCTGTATGTCAACTTTCCTTGTTATGCAACTTTAAGTTTCTCTCTCTGTTACGGATAATATCAGAGGTGACATTGTTGCAAGTGAGCTAAAGCTGCACCTAATGTTTTTTTTATAAATGAATGGCCAGGATTGTATTATTTTACTGCAAACAAAAACTTAAAGAATCATAATATCAAAGATGCTACTATCACATTCAAATGACACACTTAGTAGCTTTAAAGCTGCTATTAGTTGCTTTATATTAACAATGGATCAAATGACGAAGGTAACAGCAGGAACTGCCCAAAGAAATTCGGCACACGTCCTGCACGGTTAGCTACCACAACAAATAAGAGTTTAATTCTCCAAAAACACTGCACTGTATCCTACCAGCTCATCACCAAACGGCAGCCAGACACAGTTAGAAAGCTGGAGAACATGGTGGAGCATTGAGCAGACAGGAGTCTGGAGACCAAAAACAGAGCTAAAAGGAAAGTTAATGTTGCACCTTTTTTTGTTTTAAATATGCAACTTAAGCTAATACATTCGCTGAATCAACTTTATAAGGATTATGTTGTGTTAATGTTGTATTTATTGTGCTGGAGCCTAAAGGCGATCTATGGCTCCAGAGTTTCAACCATTTGTGACAAATCAATCATCTATCCCAATTAAAAAATGCATATAGACCTTCTCATTATACACTCAAACGCCCAAAACAGGTTTTGGGCACACAGTTCAGACATGTCCCTGAACATTTTCAAGTTGCTGTACATAAAAACAACACTTTTGCACTCTACCTTTCCCGTTTTCTTTGCGTCTAGTAGTACGCCCAAGACCAAAAGTAAACAGAGCATCTTTACAGATACCTCATGACCTCAAGAACCTCAAAGCAGAAAGACCGCACCTTTTTGGATTACATGGTGACATTAGATGTAAAATGAAAAAGTAGCTAAATTTACATTGACGTTTTATATTGATATATGCCAGTCCAACAACTGGAAGCAGAACAGAGGTGAGAACAGAGCCAAAGTGAACCACAGAGAGCAGAGCAGCCAAAGGCTTGTGACGAAAATACTGAAACCCCTCTGGAACCGTTTGTGACTTATACTCAATGGATATGGTGTGGGAATTATTTTGGCAGAGATGAATCCTTTTTCCATTTCTGTCTATGTTTTCACTCCTTCATAGGTCATTTCATTATGTAACACATGAAAGCTGGTCCTGTCAAAAGAAACACCCAGCTCACTGGGTGCCAAAGCAAATCTACACTAAGTGGCCCGAGCAGGTAAATGCAATTGAAATGCACTTCCTCCTAATTGTACACATGAAAACATGTCAGGCAAGAAAAGGGTGGATTAGTATGATTTAAAAACACATTTCCTAAAAGATTGAAAAATAAGTACATGGGACGGATCTTCACATGGGCTTTTGGGGGCCCGTTTAGCAACCGTTCCTCCCGAGCAGGAATATGCTGAAGCATTTGCTTGAAAGACTAGCCGTGGGGCCAGGAAGGTGCTGAACTCTTACTCACAAAGGCGCCATTCTGTGGGTGCAGAGAGAGAAAAAGCAACACCCAAGGAAAGTATGACACTGGATGTCCAGGTAAACATTTCCAAGGCAGCTAAGTTTACAATTGCATGTCGGCTGCCGTGTGCTCTTCATCCCTAATGCCCTGAATCACACTCTAAATGGAGGAGATTGGAGGGCCGGGTGTTGGTATATATGGTGGTTTATTTTTCCCTCTGTGTAAAAACATTCCAGGCGAGGCTGAAGGCGGACGAAAGATTGAGAACGAGGGAGAATTAAAAGGATTGTAGGGCTGTGGGGAAGCGTGAGAGACAAAAAAAGAGCGAATGTGCAGTTAGTGGTATGTATAGGGGTTGTAAAGGTGGGAGTGCACGGACACAGGGCAACAAGCCAGCATGGGCAGACCGCGAGTGCTCCCTTTGCAAACAGACATCCGTGTGTTCGTGAGGAACTGCAGCGGGGGCCCCCTCACTCATGAAAGCTGCTTCATAAATTGGTAAACCTAGAAGGCTGGTCGCTTTTTGCCCTCACTGCGCTTTTTTCTCTCATTCCAATACCTTAATGATGAAACGGGCAGAGGGCAAACATGACGCACACAGACATCTCTTTATGAGGCTGATGCACACCTGCAGAGGAGACATACTGTCCATCAGGGGAAATAGGTGGAGGAGACTGGGGTCAACATCCCGCCACAGTGGACCTGTATTCCCCTCACTGCAGGACACAGGAGCGGCTACTGTACGATCAGGCCCAGGTGCTGCTCAGTGATGGGCAACACTCGGTCAGTTTATTAGATGGAATGACCGTCTGCTAAAACCCTCCACCAAAACAGCGTAGCCACTATAACTAGGCCCAGCAGACTTTTGAAGCCCTGGATTTCTGCGCATGTTGAGGTGGGGTGTATAGGGAAGTGGTAAAATCAAGAGTTGGCATCGTAAGACTTCGCACGGGAGGTGTAAAAAGTCAAATTCACGAGATCAAAAGTGCAAGGACTAGATTAGACAATGTTTGTCTGCTCTGACGTCAGCTGCAAGTGTTAGCGTGGAAGGCTAAGTAGCTTACTATCTCCAGCAGTAACCACTATCAAACACTATCATGCATTAGCTTGTGAGATTATGCATTGTCCTTTTGACAGAATGCCCTGTTAATCGACTAACCTGACCCGCCAGATGGTGTGTTATTCTGGGAAGCCGTCAATGGAAACTGTTTGGAAAAGGTCAGGTACTTTCCAGAAATCCTTGGTCGGGGATTGGATGTACCACCTGTCAATCAAACTCTTGCCGAAGCAAGTCTGGAGAAGAGCAAAAACATCTTTTCCATTGAAAAAAGCATTTCCTGTTTTGAACGAACAGTCGGCCGTCCGTGTCGTCTCGCACACAGCAAAGCAACGGCTGTAGCGGCCAGTTGATCCTCACAGGACGCCGAGTGCTGTACTGCAAACACAAACACATTACTTTGAAGGCTTTTTGTGAAATGTGACCCTGTGATTCTTGCATGGTCTTGTGACATTGCAAGAATCCAGCTACTATGCAAGATAAGTTCACGGTAGCATATCCACTGCATAGATTTGGCCCTGGACGCTCTCTGAGTTTAGCTCTGTCCTGCTTTTCATTGGATTTAGGGTCGACATTCCAGCAACAGACAAAGTTGTTATTCGAGAACACACAAGTTAGTCCTCATTCTCAAAGCAAAGTTAAATATACTGTTTAACTAGCTTAACTAGCTCTACACTTCAATTAAGTACATTTTTAAACAAGTCAAATGGAAACATTCAAAAGTTAGCCGGAGACTGTTGGGACCAACTAATGGAACTAACTTTGCTATAGCTGTAAAACTCTGGTCGCAACAAATGTCATGTTAGCCGGCAAAAATGAGAAGCATGCTTTTGTTTACTTTGGTCTGAAATGAAGGACCTATGTTTTGAAAATTACTATGAATTTCCAGTGGTAAATCTGGCAATTGTAAGTAAACCAGTAAACAGTAACGAAGGGCTTAAAAAAACAATCAATTTGCTGAATAACTTTACCACTTTCACTTTTGATCGAAGATGTTATGACAAAAGACCTCTACTTGTTTTTTGTCTCTCAGAGTTTTCAACAAATTCTTTTAAGTATCAACTGATTACCAAAAGTGTCTCAGGGTGATATGAGTTTTAAAAAGGGATAACAGTCGCTGGCCAGGTGAAAACTCTTCCCGTCTGCCAGAAAATAAAATATGACTGGAGGAGATTAATCTGCCAGGATCATCATTGAGAGATCAATATGTCTTCATCAGAGCAGCCTTAAGAATCAAGTATGAAGTGATTATGATCTGGCAAAGCCCAACTCGCATGAAATAACTCTCTCAGTCGTCTCCAGTTTGTGGATTAATAGAAAATAAGACAGAATAAAATGTCTAAAACACATTATTTAATCAAGCTTAAATAATTAGGTACAAAATATGCTGACTCATTTCCAGATCTTATGACTTATTCCTACAGCACTAACTAATGCTAATGAACACCATGTGCGTTAGTATGATGTTAACTCGATTCAACTTTTGACCTAAACCTCTCTTCGCCTTTCATTGCTTGGTTCAGACAGCACGATTTCCTAGGATGCAATGGTAAAAAAAAAAGGCATCAAAATTGTCTAGTATTGTCTGGAGCCTCAGATATTAGCATGCTTCAGTGACTTCTGTGGTTTGAGGGCTAATGATGCGCCTTATATAGTAGTGCTTGGACGAAATGTTGCCTATAATTTACTGGATATAAATGAGAAAGTCTTGCATTAATTCATTCATAAATATAGTTCTATTTTTTTAAATTCTGCAAATCAACTAGACTGAATTGCTCAAGAAGAAAACACCCATTACACTAAACGTGTCCCAACATGTGACTGGTTTTCTTTCAGACTGCAGGATCAAATGGTTGCATCGCGTCATAACATTATCATCTTTTATCGATTTTCCTGACTGGAAAAACTACTGAATAGCTTCAACATGCCCCAGCTGTAAATACAGACCACATCACTTATCTTTGAAGCTGGCCAATGCCTTCACAGTGGCAAGAAATTAAAATAAAACAGTCGCCAAAAAAGTGCTGCTATCCTTGGAAAAAAAGGAAGACCTTTGAGGGGCGTCAGAAAATGAAGAGCGAAAGGACATAATGGATCTGTTTGAGACTTTTTTTTTTTACCGTAACTCACCTTCATGTGTCGCTCAAAATCGGTGAAAGAGACCGGCTGTGAGACCACTCGCAGGAAGCAGTTCAAACCTCACATATGGAAATTCAATTTGTCCGTTGCTTTCCTAGCTCCGGTCCAACACCCGGGAAGACCTCCCACAGGTAACATCGGGGACCCTTATGAGAAGTTCTGATCTGATTCTGGGGGGAAACAGAGACACAGAGGTTTTTCAGGCCTGAGTCGGAGGTCTGGACCTACACTACCTACAAATGTCACTGGCAGAGCGTACAGGAAGCGCTGCTGGATGTGGGCACGTAGTCGATGCTATGAAGCCAAAGAAACCTGACTACAGGGAGGTTGTGTTTGGTTTGGTTAGCTTTAACAGAAATGCTGCAGAGTCACTGTACCTGGAGCCACGATGTATCATAACAAGAGTGCCTGATTGATTTATCAGCTGGCAAGATCATTTGAAAAGTCAAAGTCTCTGCTGGCTGAGGCAGCCAAAGGCTGAATGGTTTTTCTTGACTCTCCCTCCTCTCTTTGTGTCTTCATCGTTTTCTTCTTGGCTCCTCTGTCATTTTCTCATCTTATGCTGACTTCCAGACCTCACTAAAAGCTATACTTTACTATATTGTTGTCTGCTTCTCGACTTGGCTTACAGGAGCGAGCTAAAGGGAGAGTGCGTGAGAGTGAGAAAGGGAGGGTCGAGATAACAAGAGAAAGAGGGAAACCCAACTTATCTTACAGTTCATGTCATCATCATATGCACTGTATCGGTACAGTGTTCGCGTGTCGACATCGTTTCCCTGGACACATGGAAGACTTTTGTGTCCATAGAAGTTTTATTGGCGGTGCAAATGCAAATGCAAATGCAAAAAAAAAGCCCTTGAAGGTATGTGGCTCTCAGGGGAGCTGCCCAGAGGGCAGTTCTTCTCACGGAGTCCGCAGAACCCCTCATGGCAGCGAGGGATATTGGAGGATATTTATGACCTTCAGACAGTTGTAAATTAATACTCATAGCTGGAGGGCTACTCATGCCTGCCATTACAAGGATTGTGAGTAATAAAGCAAGATGTCTTCTCACCTGTGGATTATGCCTCCCTTTTAAATAACAGGGGGATCTTTGTATTACCTCAGGGACAGGTGACAGGGTTGCTTTAGTAATTTATGGAGAATTTATTTTTAAGTCACGTCAAATTGAAACGCTAATTTTACTTTTTGCGTAGAGTTAATTAAAGTACACATGTGTGTCTATGAATGCCTCATCATTCAATATGATCTAAAACCAGAGGGAGATGTTTGTGAGATCGTATTCAGCGGTAACCTCATTCACACACTATTAAGTCTGTCCTACACAGGCCTGATGTCGGGCAGGTAAATCCACTCTCACAGACTGAGTCTCGCTCCCAGTCAGATGCACAGGCGCCTCTCTTTGCCGCTCATGGAAAGTATTTAGCTAACCTTCGGCAACTGTTTTAAGTAAACATCTATTTCCAGTCAAGATTGCAAAGCAGGTTTTCACATTTCACAGCGATCGTTCTGTCCCTATCAACAGAACGCTGAACACAAACATCTCTGACTTAGTACATTTCACTCGGGTGGAGTAATTAAGTGTACACAGACTGTCTGGATATGTATAGCCTGCTGAAGATGAATGATTAAGTAATGAAGAAGCTTTTTGGCTTGTGACCCCTTCAAGATCATCTTGCGCTTGAAAACTGTGATGGGTATTCTTTCACCATTTTTTCTATTTTCTAATATATTAAACGATTATTTTACAAAATAATCTGTTTAATTTTATCAATTGATAATGAAAATAACCATTGGTTATCATCCTTGTTTAGTCATGACTGGTGACATACAGGCTACAGATGTAGCTTCTATGTAAATTCCCTGCACTCATATTGATCTTTTCTATCGAAGAAAAAGTGTTACTATTTGCTTTTCTTTCACCCATTAACAGCGATGCAAAGAAAAAACGTGTTTGTGACGTCACAGTAATGGGGAAAGTCTGGATGATTACATCGGTACTCTCTGGGCGGGACCACGATGAGGGAGATGAGCTGGAGCAGCTGACGTCTTTCCAAACAAAGGTAAATATGCCAGGCCTTGAGGCTATATTAGCTAGCAGACTACTATTTACAGATATTAGGTTCACTGCAATGCATTACTACAGCAAGTTGTAGCACCAAGTCAGTCTCTGTTTTGTTTACAATTTTGCCAGATTTGAAGAAATTCCCTGCAGGCGTTCCTGAGATCAGGAGAATCGGTTGGATAGATGCAAAAGGCAAAAACACAATGTATCCAGCCATGGCTGCAGAGAAATAAAAACACAATGGGGTGTGGCAGAGAGCTGGAGGAACTGCTACTAGTCGACCTTCTCTATCTCCTGAGCCAAAGCCAATGTCTGCAAGTTGTGAGCAGTCCAGACGAAATTCTGTTATTTACTTAGGCCGACAATTTTTGGAGGCCCAAAATAATCAAATAATTCTGTATTTCACAATAAACACGCAAGGATTACAGTAAATTCATGGTGCCGAGAAAGAGGAGTCCGACCCCCAGGATGGGAAAACCTGATTTAACTAACTTAGACTTTATTAGATCCAGCTGTAAATCACAACACTGTGACTGCTTCAGCGTTGGCTACTTAATTCAGACAGTCTGAAAGATGGTGGTCGACAAACTCAGTGTGCTTGTTCTCACAATAGTTTCAGACATTGGTGTCTAACTGTGTCTCTCCTTGATGCCAATTGTTTAGCTGACTTAACTGTCACAATCACACAGAAAGGGAGCCATCATGACATGCAATAAGCTTCTGTGGATGAGACTGTTCAGGCAGTATAAGTGTTAATTTGACCATGGCAGATCATTTCAGAAAATTCCTCTCTCCATGTGTTATCGGCCCAACTCACGCAGCATCATCTGATCTTCTGTTTTGACTAAGCAGGAGCACCACGGTCCCTGTACGGAGGAGACGATGAATGGTAATGACATCGAGAGGTTGCAAAACGGCAAATCCTGCATGTGAATCAAACACAAAGCGAAGGCTGGGAATGTTTCATTCAACATCTGGAGTCTATTCATCAATTTCTTATTGACGGTAATTATTGCTGTGGGAGAAACGGTGGATAACCTCTATCACATGCAGACAAAGCTTTTTTCGCCAGTTGTTTTCACTCTCACACCCAACCGTGTTTTTGTGTGAGGAGACTTTGGTTGTCCTGAAAGCTTCTTTCATCTTTTCTCAATTTTTTGTTACAAGGTCAAAGGTGACATAGATGACATGTGAAAGCGGTTGCAGTTTACAGGACTTCATGTCGGAAAAGACACACAAGTTTGTATGGTTCCAGCTTACATAAAAGTTGTCGATTTGAGCCAAGCTTGGAAAATCAAATTGAAATGACAAGATCCTCTTAAATGGCATACAGCTCCACAGAAAGCTTCATTGGTGGTTAAACGGTGGCCTGTAAGTCCAATGTGTCATCCAGTATTGTTTTATAATAAAATGGCGATACAACGGCTTATTTGCTTTCTTTCAGAACCCCAGGAAGTCACTGAACTAACTAATCAAGGTGTTTAGATGGTTAATTATTGAGTTTTAGAGGTACTGGAACGCAGATGTTGTGCCCTTTGGACAGAGCCAGGATAGCTGTTTCCAGTCTTTGTGCTAAGCTAATTGACAGTAGCCTCATATTTACCATACAGTTCCATATAATAATACCATTCTGCAGAGATCCTCCCTGTATGTAGTAATAAATTCTTCCCATCCTTTGCCTTCCCCCCCATATGTCAAGCTTCGAAAGTCTTTAGGCTTTAGGATTCACATGCAACTGCTCAGTCTCTGCATCTCCTGAATTATACCTCGCTACTCTTTGTCTTCCTTATAAAACAATAGGATGAGGAGTGGGCCCCATAAAGTTAAGGGCTCATCCCCCCCCCCCCTAGTCGTTTCCCTCCAAGTCTTCCTAATGGGAACCTGCTGCTTGTTCAAAGGCGGGGATAGAGAGCCCTGCATGGGCAGATTCCTCAGGAAAGCCCTGACTTTACTATCAAAAGACAGCGGCGGGGCGAGTGGGTGTCATCACCATTGTCTCATCAACATCGGATCAAGGCCACAGCCACTGAAAAACAAGGAGGAAAAAAGGTCTTAAGTGTCCGACCGAAATATCGTCCTCGTAGGTTTTACGAGGCTGGAGGAGAGAGATTGGAGGCAGCAGGACTTCATGTGACCACAAACTCGCTTTGATCGCCCTCGCCACCCTGGCTTTGAAATGTTTAACACACGGAAAACACCATTCCTCATCAAAATGCTGCTTCAAAGGAGAGTGAACACGAGAGGCACTGTAGGTGACCCGGCCCCGGTGGAGAGGAAAGAGACTGTCAGAGAGGGGCCTAGAGGGGGCATAGAGTGTCCCTTTATGACCAGAAATCCTGACTTTGATTTATAAATGAGATGAAAGATAAGGAGCAGGGGTGAGGTGCTCTTCCCCATGGAGTTGTGAATGCCAGAAAATGGTGAGGTATGAAGGCGTGAAACTGTTCAACTTGGCCGGAGTAATCTTCCTAATAAAATGCTCTCATTAGCTGCATGTAAGTCATTGGGTTGGCATTCAATTCAGCAAATGTGGTGTTTTTTCATGGAATATGTCAAATAAAATGACCTGGCTGTGTCTCACATGGTGTAACTAATGTCGATGGCAGCCCCAAATCCATTTCAAATAGGTTGAACTTTTCTCGGAAACTTTGCTGGCATAATTGAAAGGTATAGGCCACATACTACATACATCAACGTACTTTCATCTCACAGGCATGTATTATATCTTCGCCTGGCAGTCAGTGTAAGGCAACATATATCTCTTTGAGTCACACCCAACAAGACACACAGTTACAAACTGTTCACCGGCAGCGTAATCCACAACAGCATCATCAAAATCATGCTGCATATCCCCACCGTCAGTTCCTTGATTTAAATAGCATGGATAATCTGCTAAAGCGGAGGTCTTTCTGGGAGGACTGTCAAAGGCTTTACTGCTAATAAAAACCAACATGGAGCTCATATAGACTCCTGCTTCCTGGAATTTACCTACAGTTGATGGACCTCTTGGCAGCCAGTGAGAAGACTTGTGATAGCTGCAGGGAGGCTGTAAATCATGCTCATTTTTTATCTACATGTGCTGGAGCACGTCACGTGGCCTTTTGGGGGTATTTTTTTCTCATGCTGTTTCCAAATACTGACCTTGACAAATATTATCTTTTGTTCAAACCCCTGAAAAACCCTGGAAAGAGTTCAATTACATATTACCATTGTTTTTCTTTGGTACGGTGCGCCGTTCATGAGTCGCACAGCTCATCAATGTCCCCCGGTTGCGTACGCAGGCCCGCTCCACAGGCGCACCGGGCTGTTTTGCCCGGCGCGTTTTTGCCAAGGCGTTTTTGAAGCGGCTGCAATTTTAAAAGTCGCATCTGGTGTGATCGGCCCCCTAAGGGAGGATTTTTCTTTCCTGAAATGACAAAAAATGTGGTGCTTGAATGTGTGTGATAGTGTTTAGGCATTTTCTAATAGTCTAATTAGCCTAATTATTTATGTTTTTTCTCTAATTAGCCTATTTATTTATCTACTTTCTCTCGTTACTCCAGTTCACATTTAAACATTGCCGATATCTTGGTATGCCTTGGATAACCGTTTTAGGCTAATTTTACAGGAATGGTAACCGACCAACCATCTGAATATTATATGACAATGAAATTAGTAAAGCAATTATCTGGATTTGAAGGTCAGGTTGTCTTAGTTTTTGTAACATCCGGCTGCATGTCCAATGCGAAATTTGAAATGCATGACTTCCACACTCCACAAAGTAGTGTCCTCAGGTTTGAAGCAATGTTAAGATGACATTTTGAGTGTGACAGCAAGACAGCTTCCTTCCTTTCCTTTCAGCTCTCAGCCTACATTTCTTTCTCTGCCACCGCGATCCAAAGAGCTTCATCAACTCCTTGTTCAATTATAAAGCACGAGCATGTCCCGAACAGCAGTTGCTCCTTCAAGACTGATCAGGGTTTTGGGATCAACTACGATGAAAAGGTGCTCATCGTTTACAAAGGAGGTCAATCGATTATAATACATGTTTTAAGTCTACTATATAATACATTTGAATACTCACAGAGCATGAGCCCTTTGTAGTCTATTATAGACATCAGTAATAGGCCAGAGCATCTGTGTGCTAGATGTGCTAAGAAAAGATGATGTGCCATCTATAACAGGATGCAGATAACTTTGCACTTGTTAAAGTGCTATAGCTCATTTTGAAGATTAAGTACATCAAACAACCATTTAAGTGGGCAGATTTTGTTTGTATGAATCATTTGGGCAACAGACTTCTACATACAACAGATACATCAGAGGAAAACAGTGAAGACAGAGCTCCAGACGGCCATCAGTGTAATCATTCCCCAAGAGTTAAGCTGGTTATATGCTTGAGGTAGCACTGTTTGACTGCTGTCTCACAGGGGAAACACTGACTCATGCCAAATATGATGGAAATCACTGTTTGAAGAAATTACTTTTTGTGTCTGACTCAGCAGTCAGGAATGTGAACCCCAGCACAAACAGCGGCATGACGTCTCAGCGCCGTGTGGGGTTTACCCGGCGTTTCCTCATTCTTTTTTAACTTTATCTTGATCGTGCTTTGGCACTAACTGTCAATAGAAACCCAAATGACCTGAGAGAGTGCCTCCGTGTAAGGCGCTTACACATTTTATAGGTTTCCAGAGAAGATGCCTTTGATTAATGTGAATAAATACACTTATTAATCAACAATGTTTCACTATTTTTTTGTTTGACTCCAGCTGAGTTTGAAGTCACTTTACATGAATCTTCAATTTGTCAGCTTTAACTTACAAAGGTAAGTTAAAGCTTTCAAAATTATTAAGTATTTTTTACAATTTCAGTTATAAGTAGGCCATTAATAAGTAGCTAACTTTATAATGTTAGTTTTACCAGGTTAACCCCTCTTGATGGTGAGTCATTAATAGTCCTCGTATTGTATTGTATTGTATTTTATATATTGTTGTTGTATTTGTGTGTTTTTATGCTTGGACCTATGAGTCTGAATTATGAGTCTAAATTAAAAGGAATATAATAGTACAGTATCTCTCCATTTCTAATGAACCATCAAGTATGCTGAATACATAGTGATCAACGGTCATAAACCCCAATTACACATGCTGAAACAGGGTGTGTTCTCACTTTGTAATTGTAATCAGCAAAAAGTTAGCAAAATCCAATCAAAACTTTTACTTGATAGTAAAAACGACACAAATATGTCTGTCTGGAGTCACATTAACAGGGGTTTTCTTGATCTTGGACTTGAAATAAAGAAATGTATTCGTCAACATCATGAAGATCGAGAACCTCAAGATGCAATATTGTCAGCGCAAACTCCTGCTAAATACAGAACAATCACTCAGTAACACAAGAGTGCAAACAACAGTGTACAGCAAAGTCATTCTTTATGCTACCACAAAGAGGGAGACAGCCAGTTTGTTCAAATCCCTCTTTGGAAATGTCACCTCGGCTGAGCGACCTCCATGGGAAACTGGACAGCTCCTATTTTGGCGCCTGGGTCTGCCCTTATATGGGCAGGAGGGATATC
Source organism: Taurulus bubalis (assembly GCF_910589615.1). Classification (NCBI taxonomy): domain Eukaryota; kingdom Metazoa; phylum Chordata; class Actinopteri; order Perciformes; family Cottidae; genus Taurulus; species Taurulus bubalis. The sequence goes on along the minus strand of NC_136591.1, from coordinate 31,157,351 downwards.
TCTTACCAAACAGCTGTGCTAGGCAACGAGTGCAGTGTCAGTGTGATCAAACAAACAGGCAGACAGCGCTGAAAGGAAGACATCAATTATGTCACAGCTGGTCGAGAAGGATGCTGCACAGTGTGTGATCTACTTTCAGACGGATGTACAGTAACAAGCCCTTGTAATTACATGATGGATGGATGTCAGTCAGACATGACTCTTTTGATATGATGAGCTTCCTCCCTGACCACAGACACATAAAGACATGGGGCTTTATTGGTGTGCAGATGGCACAAAAGCAGACACATCGGTTTTTTTCTTCAGGCTCAAGTCCCACACAAATAGCAGTGGCTTTGATCATTGTGTCGCAGCATACGACAGCACATTTTGTGTTTGCGTCCATTTGTTTGCATCCAGCAATATTTTGGTACGCATTTTGGGTTGAAATTGCCTCCTTGTCTCCTTCTTCGACGATCTCAGACCACCAGTTTCTATCCCGGCACCAGGCGCCTAATGATCCAACACACCTCTCTGAAAGGTTTTCTTGGACTGCGAGAACTTAGAAGTAAGCGTTGCGTTCAATGTCTGAACTTCTAACTGCAGAATGCCAGGAATGCCCGCAGACATGAGGTACAGGACGTGCCCTCAGTGAGGCTGGTCCGGCCAAACCAGGACAACAAAGTGACTATTGTTCCCGGTTGGCACTGATCCGAACTGCTGCCTTCCACACTCCCTGTGTGTTTTGGGACAGACTGTTTTTGTTCAGAAGTGAGAGCAACCCGAGTGATGATCCCAATTATTATTAATTATCACGTCAGCACAAATAAGAGACATGCAAAGTCATCATACAATACGGACAATTTGCATACATTCTTGGGCTCTCAGCGTCATGCAGAGTCACAACAAACAAATAATCGGTCAGAGCCTCTCACCACACGTTCTTCTTCTGTAATCTATTACAGTTTGGCATGATTGACTTCATTAAAATTCTCAAGAGATGCAATATATACTTTTATATAGAATAAGGGCCATAGTATACATATCGTTTTATCATTCCAACACTGACTGCTCACAAATTCAGCCCAAAACTAAAGCTTAATTTTACATGCAGTCAGAATGTCTCAATGAAGCATCTTCTAAATCTTCTAAAGAGCCCTACAACAAATAGAGGACTTGAGCGGTGTACTGAGGCAGATGGAAAACACTCATGAGGCATGAATGCGGCCTAATTTGCGTTGGCTCGAGCTTGCCTACGTCAGGGACTTTCTCATCTGAGAGCGTTTAGACAGAACGTGGTGGAAACCCTGCTTCCCATCGCTGCTCATGTGCTGGTTCTAATAACTGCTGTGAGCCGGTTTGGACGAGGCTGATTAGTGGCTGGCAGCGGAGACTCACAGGTCAGTGGCTCTGGAATCTGACCTTTCACAATGGCAAGGCAAAATATGGTCCTACATTATGTTTACTACAATGCAGAATTAGACTTTCCTCTGTTTCTTGAGCTGCAGCTTTTCATAGTACAGAGGCACTGGCCACTTTACCAACATGCAACTGTTCTCATAGACATACAGGAGGTCTTTAAGCTTGACGTACAAGACGTTCAAAATCGCTGCACTGCACACATTACAAGACTGTCACAAACTCTTACATTGACAAGTCCAAGATTATCAATATTCCAGTTGAAATCGACAATTGGGACTATAAACTGCATTTTGCAATATGAGATTGACAAGTTTCACAAATGCTTGAGCCCAGTTGAACATATAAATGTATACATTTAATGACAATCATTTGTCAAACATGATGCAGGCAGCCACCATTTGCAAGTTGTCTTTAACTCTCCTTTCTGAATTGTGAATAATTGTGATATTTAACTTAATCACATGAGAAGCCACTGAAGTCACTCGATACCAAGGTGCTCACACAACTTGTTTTTGGCTCCAATATCATACCTGAAAACAATTGATCAACCTCAAATATATCTGCGATTATTTTAACAGTTGATAAGTTGATTTCAGAATGCAGTGCATTTAGCTTTCCCTGCATAGTTGCTGTTTTTTGTAGTAGTCTATGGGGGATGAGTGGTTGTCCCGCAACCACAAGGTAGCCTGTTCGATCCCCAGTCCCCCCATAGTTCACATGTCGAAGTGTCCCTGAGCAAGACACTTAAGTCCTAGCTGCTCCCCGGGCGCCTTACAGGGCAGCCCACTGCTCATTAACCAAGGATGGGTCAAACGCAGAGAAGAATTTCCCCAAGGGGATTAATAAAGGATAATAAAAAATAATAAAATAATGCTGAATATCTTTGGCTTTTAGATTGTTGGTCAGACAAAACCTTGGATTCGCATTTTTCACTAGTTTCTGACCAAATCAATCAGTGAATAAGCTATAAGCAATACGGATATTGTTAGTTGATGGATTAAGCTACAATAAAAACTACAACAGAATAAAAGCATAGCTTTTCTAAGTGTCCATATCAAGGAGTCAAAACAAAGTCTGTCTGATGAAATACAAAAAACCTTCGATCTGCAATAAGGATTTTGACCCTGGAAACGTCACAGGAAGATCAAACGGTCTGAACACTAATTAACAGACTAGTCAGTGACATCATTCTGTCCGTCACACATTCCAGGGAATACACAGGGGACAAAAACAACTTCTGTATTTTAAGCTGCTGTCTCATACCGACACACACAATTTCAAGTACACTTTCATAGCATCAGAGTATATCAAGTTGGGGAACTATTGCAAAAGCTTAAGTCTCCTTATATGTTTTGAGAAAGTGAATAGAAGGAAAACACACATTTCCTTTCCCACACGACTAAATGTAATGCAATAAAATCTTGAAAACAATCCTTTTGGACTATTTTATTGACTCACAATGATTCATAAAACATAACCACAGTATAACAAACATAATTGTATTGGTTTGATACAGTACCACATAAAACATTAAAAAACAAGCCATGTTTTCTCCAGATCCTATAATCACTACTGCAGAACTATTGCAACAAGTTTCCACATGAAACCTCCACATGTCAAAGAAGAAATGCCAAGGTCATGACAGAAAGAAAGCCACAGATGAGCTTGGCATATCAAATACCAAGCTCATTTTACAATTGGCAGAGGTGTGAAATGTAATCAAATTAATGATTAGAACATCCAAAGCCAGCAGGCGAACTAGTTCTGACGATTGACGTCAAAACAGTGTGTTTTTACATTTCAGAGAGGAAACAAAACATACTTGTATTTGTATATGTACATCACTCCGAAATACAAACTACACACAGTGTTTGATAGAAAAGACTCTCTAATTCTCCAAGGATTCATCACTACTAAGCATCCACTTTCATATTACACATGCTTGGCCTCAATGACACTGGTGTTTGACTGCGCTCCATCAAACATATTTAGTGGGCCAACAAGTGACCAGTGAGCACATATTAGCTATATTAGCTTAATCGTCCGGACAACAATAACCCATCAAATTACAATTAGCTATGTTAGTGATGGTTGCGTCAAGTTTTGCAACTGTCACAAATTTGCATCTCTGCTGGTCTGAACAGGTGAGTATTTTGCATTTCCGTATTATGTATTTGTCGGCCCCCTCCAACCATCTCAAAGAAAACTCCAGGAAAACACTCGGCCTGTGGCTTAGATTCCATACAGGTCACGATAGTAACTTGTGTTCAGATGACGCAGTCTTGCACAATCTAATCACCCATTCAGAGATAGAACTCCCTGCATTTACTCAGTGAGCACGAGGGAAGTCTACTCCTTCCATCTCCTCGTGTCTTTTTCCGGACGAGGAAAGCGGTTATGGCAGCAGCAGTCAGACGGCCTCCTCCATCTCCGCGAGTGAGACAACTGATCCTCCTTAAATTCATCATGCAGAGTGAGGAAATTCTTCTGACAGTAAGTGGAGCCATGTTTGGGCCAGAGACGTGTGAAACAGCGCTTGTTTCCTTTCTCTTCGACAGACTCTGACAATTTCAAGAGTTTGCCATCGCCCTGTCATTGAGGGCTAGCCAAGTGCAGCGTGTGGAAACGGACCAAACAGTGATAGAGCATTAAGGGTCCTGCCAATTTATGCATGGCCTCTTCTGACGTCCACGAAAGGATAGCAGTCCTTTACGTTCTCACGAAGCAGAGACAAGGCCCGGTGTAGCACTGGAAGAGCATCCAGCAATCCAGTTTGACAAAACAGGGAAAAGAATGTTTTGTATATACAACTATATTTAACTTCTATACAGGGGCGGACTGGGGGGAAAAAGTGGCCCGGAAGTTACTGTCAGACCGGCCCACTTAATACGGCGCGCTGCCCACTCAATGCATCGCACGTATCAACCAGTCAGTGGCTTACTTGGAAATATACACTTAACATTATTTTGGACGATTACAAAGAAATCACATCATATCTGTTTTTTTTAATAACATTTGGCTCCACCAATTTGCCTGGATGGACACATGGAATACAATTATACTGGCTATTGTAACACTCCAAGGTAGGTATAGTCTGCTAGATGAATAAGCTTAACTCTGGGCTAGTATCAGATGGTAATACGTATAACTACACAGCCGTAAGGAATGAATGTCAGCAGAGAAAGACCACACAATAAAGAAACTGGTATCAGAGGGTAGAATTAGTAGAATTAGTACGAGCTATATTGTAGAGCAAAACATACGATGGGGTGTGAACATCAGTGGTATCAGTAGTGTTGCATGCTGGGTAGGGGTGTTGAAGGTGCATAACAAAACAATAAGTTAAGTGACAGAACCTAAACTAACTCTGCCGGCCCAGGTGCATTATAGTTACATGGTAATAAAAACAACATCAGTATACTCCTTTTAAAGGATTTACGTTTTGGTGCCATGCTGTTGGATCACGCTCAAAAATGGCTTCGTCTGCGAGCGAGTGACGCAAGATCCCCTTAGTACCGGACCGCACAGAAAGAATGAAAATAAAAAAAAAAACGGAAAAAAAATCAAGGCTGGAAAGATTTTTTATTCTGAAAAAGGAGCGGATTCACCCGTCTGTGCGTCTGCGCCTCTTAGTCTTGACACATGTCAAGAGGTTACGTGACAACGTTACCCCGAAAATGAAACTTAAATGCATGTTTCAACTCTGCTGGAGTGCCGGTGTTCTGGATTACAATCAAGGCAGAATATCCTAATATGGCCAAAAAGCTCTGAAAACCTGCAAGCAAGATCCAACCCGGAGTGTGAATACAGATCGTGAGCAGTAGTGTTGCATGCTGGGTATGGAAACCATGAGTGTGAGTATATATCGCAAGCAGTAGTGTAAGAGTCAGTCAGTGATTTTTCACTTTAAATATTAGAGTAAATTTAACGTGTTCTGTGAAGCATTGAGCGTAGTCAGGCCGGCAATGATAGAGGGAGGGCCGCTTAGTGATGGAGGTGGGCCGGCCTAACGCTGTCGGCCCACAGCCAGTCCTGCTTCTATACATTTAATATAACGTAAACTAGTACCAATGCAGCACAAGTACAAATATGAGCACATACATTCACACACATTTGAACTGCAGGAGGAAGTTTGCTACAAAGCAAGGAATCCCTGTCAGTATGTCTGTATGTACGCATGTGGTTGTGTCCTTCGCATATCAAGAACTGTCTTTCAGATCTAATTCACACTCTTGCTGAGGACCTCAGGGAATGGAAGCAATTTGGACACGCAACATGTTCAACATTAATAAACTTTGACTAACAAGCTAATAGTACTCTATGCGGCAGGGGCACCGGGTTCCAAACAGGTATGCCATGAATGGGCACTGTACTGGTAATTCAAAATGACAAAATAAACAAATGGGCATTTGACAAACAGCTCCTGCCGTCATGGTTGTCAAGCTATTGTGAATGTTTGTATTAACAAATGTACTGTAAATGTTCTCCCCGTGGCAGCGTGGGTTCTCCAGCTTCTCCGGCTTCCAGCCAAAGCCCAAAGACATGCAGCTAAGGTTAATTGAAGACTCAAAATTGCCCGTAGTGATTTAAAAAGGGCAGGTAGCGTCCACTGCATCTGGTGTAACAATTGACCAATAAGAGCAATGCTGAAGAGATGTTGCTTCATGGATAGCTAGCTTTGTAGGTGCATCCATGAAAAATAATGGTGATAAGAATGGATTATATGATGACATCAACACAGCTGTAGGTTTTTGTAAGTGGATTAACACAACAAACTCTTTAATCTTAAGCAACACATTTCTATAATATTCCTGAAAAAAACAAGTTCTGTTGTGACTGAAGATAACATTGGCAGGACGGATATGTTACCCACCACTGATTGATCTGATTGGGCAAAACAAAACAAAAATACCCCCCATGAAGACAACAATGATAGGCTGATCATGTAGTGAAATCAAAGTGAAATCGATTCAATTGGATTATTAGGAAAACAGCCCAACAACACTCATGAGGAGAAATAGTTACAACATCCATAGAAACTTCTCAAGCCATGAAACAACATCTAGCTTGAAGCCATTTTGTCTTCCGCAGCATTTTTAGCATTGTAATTGAATCCCATTGCATCATGTTGTTGACTGCTGGCCTCAGCTAAATTGCTACAGCTAAAAAAAATCCCCACTGACCATCTGAAATCAAACTGGTTAAGTGAAAAGCACAAAACAAAGATTCAGGACCAGTATGTTAACAGACAGACTGATAAGTTCTAGGTGTAAGTACTCTTTGCAACCTAATACAGACCTCTGTCTGGACAGACGCTCTTATCTCCTGCCTGTGCTGGTTGGCATTTCTCTTATCCGGCACACATGCCTCAGAGCTCAGCCCGCTCAGTCCTCCACGGCAACCTGCTCGGCCCACCCACCTCGCTGCCAAACAAACCCAACTTTGTCGGATGTCGGTAGCAGCGTGGCAGTTTCCTGCCTTGGTCTCCATGCAGCAAACCCACAGCAAATTTTCTCAGCATGTGGAAATAGGTTTGCTTGTTTTTCAAAGTAATGAAGAGACTGTTGTTACTGAAGGTAAGGAGGAATGGTACCTGCAAAATGTTCAAAAGTAAAAGAAGGTGAGTGATGTTTTAGTAGTTCAGTCCATTGTTCAATATCTGACAAAGGTATTCATGCCTATGTTGTCATTGTAGCATTTAAAGGAGTATTCTGGTTATTACATAGTGTTGTTATTGTCAATAAATCCAAAAACAAACTATACTAAAAATGACTAAAAATTATCTGACTAATTTGTATAGTATGTATTGCCAAAACGTATTCCTCTTTGTCATATTTTCCCTCTTGTCCCAAAACTATTAAAAGAAAATACTTGAGGCAATGTTCTTTCATTATAATGAACACAAGCTATATTTCATCTTGAGTCAATCTCACATACACCGAATGCAATAAATACTATCGCACCAAATCCTTGACTAAACACACTATTTACTTCTGTTTTAAGTAACATTTGTGTATTAAATTGATGTGTGTTATGTGTACTATATGTCATCATTCACACACATTCATACACTGATGGCAGGGGCTACCATGCAAGGTGCCACCTGCCCATGAGTGATCTAACTAATCATTCATATCCGCTCCTCTGATTGAAGGATGACCCTGTTCTACCAATGAGCCACAGGAGGTTACCTAATTTGATTTAATAACATTCTTGTTAGCTTTTTGACTTCACATTAAAAACAAAAACCTTGCTTTATACTAGGTTGTCTGCTCACAAAACAAGAATAACAGTTGTTACCATTTGACCACTGTAATGTGTATGGCCATAAATCTCAAATGTATTAAAGATGCTCTTCATTCACATTTGATCTCAAGCCATGCCGATTACAAAAAGAGGATTATGCTGGTTCTTCATATGCTCTTTGTTTTCCTTCCGTCCTTTGTTGCTCAGTCCACATCAGACACTCGGTAGACTCTTACACAGCAGCTGTCTGTAATTCAAGGCATCCTCCGCTGGCGCATACGATGTGAGGCTCGAGGCTGTTTTTCAAAAGATTTAATCTACCAGATGGAAAAAGTGATGACATGAAGAAATGAGAGATTTTGGATAGAGGATTGCGGACGACTAATAGCACTGTTACGTGGTGTTTATATTATATTTATATATCCTTAAATATTCTCTTGTCTTCATCTATGATTTTGAAATTAAAAAAATAGATTTATACACAGGTGACAGGTGTAACAAGAGGCATAACGTTGTTAGGTTGTCCGTACATCCGGTCCATTCTCGTGAACACATCAAGGACATTTCTTCAAATTCAGCCCAGATATCCACCAAGACTCAAGGTTGAACTGATTTGATTTTGATGGTCAAAGGTCCAAGGTCAAGGTGACTGTGACCTCACATCCTCCCGTTCTCAGGAACACCTTGGGCTTGTGTGTTGTAATCCAAGCTTCTCTTTGCTTTGTTGGAGCCTTGTTCTCTTTTAGTCCATGGCGGTGCATGTGAGCTCCTAGCCGCCGCTCTGCACTGCGCCTATACGGCGGTTACAGCCGATAACACGTCAAGACTGAAAGCATTATCGGGAAAGCGTAGCGTCCATCCTCCGGTTACCCCTCAGGTAAACACTGTGAGCTCTGTCAGTACTGATGATATTGTTTTGTACTGTTAGTGCTGTTAGCACAGTTAGCTGCAAGCCGCCGGCTCAGCGGTCACCATATTCAGAGCCATGCAGAGGCAATAAAAATGCTCAGAATCTCATATTAAGCGCCTTTAAACAAAATGTCCTTCATAAATATACTGTTTTAAACATTTTGTTTATTAATGTAAAGAATTTGTCAACAATTATAAGTTATCTCGTAAAAATGTGTGATGGGTTGTTTAACCCTTTAAGCCCTAGCCCTAACCCTAATAACCCTAACCCTAACCCCTAATCCTATTTATTGTTTGAGTTGTGTTTAGAGGTTATACATCGGGATTATATATTATTGTAGCCCTGATTTTTATGTTTAATTTGATACCTAACATGTTTGTTTTTTTGGGCGGGAGGGATTTATACCATGATTCTTTCTTGATTTTCCTGATATAAAAGGGTCCCCCGATTAGGGGACGCTAGGGCTTAACAGGAGTGTTACAGATTTGGGAAATAAGGACATAATAATTTACCCCAATCTGAAAATGTTTAACCATTGCATTATTACTTAAGGCAGCAGGACAGTGGCACACACAAGAGCCAGATGTGCAGGCACATCGCATGGGATCTGCTCAGTAGACAAAAGTTTGGAAAAGAAAGAATAAATAACACATGCTATTTGAGTCTCAAACTAAAATAAGTTGTGTTTTTCTCTCAGACTGTTTATGACATCTGCAAAAGAATATTTGCCACACGAACCGTAAACAAAATCCAGCATGAAAATATTAAATTTGTAGACTTCATAATGGCTGTAATACAATGTTTTTATGTAATCTCATCCTGAGGGTATATACAGCTGTGGAATAATAACAATAAACACATTTTAAGGCGGCTTAATTCCAGTTGACAAAATATATTTTAAGCCTCAATCTAGGTACAAGTTTGGCAATTACTTTTGCATGAAGAGTCAATTTTATTCATTAAACAATAAAGTCATGACTCTCTCTAGGTTGTTTTTTTTGTCCACAGTCCAAATTAAAGTGTCTTTTGCCGTGCTTCTTAAACAGCACAACGAGTGCAAAGAGGAGGTGCTAGAAAACATCAAATTAGCAGCAAATGGTCCAGAACTTTACAAAAGGAAAATCACATTAAAGCTGTCCAACTTTTGGATGCATTGAGAGGTGGATTTAAAAGAGGACGAAAAGCCAATGTATGACCTGGCAAATTTGCCAGAAATAAGTTTCCGTATGGAAGAAATTATATCCAACTCTCCATTTTTTTATGTAGTAAAATTAAAACGAGAGGGTCCTGCACATCTCCATGTCTACTCAGGTACAACATAATAATAATTGAAGTGGGAGATCCCATTAAAAAGTCACAAATCTGGCATTCTGATTTCCTATTTATATACACAAGATAAATAATGAATAAAAATGCAGAATATCTAATAAACTATAATGTATTCTGACAAATTAGGAGTTTTGAGACTACGGTAATCTTTTGCTGAATCATTTAGCATTTTGAAATTCAAGCCAACAGTTAACAGACATTCATTCTGCAGCAGCTCCAAAGTTGCTGACCTGCTTTATCAGATTTTGGCCTTGACCTTCTCATCAACGGGGGATCAATAATGTCACGTCAGTAACTGGCCGGCAGCCCAGCTACTCCGTCTCATGGTTTTCACAGATGTTAGCTATTGGCTCAGGATGTCTTGAAATCACAAAACGACACGCACTGGGCTCACTTCGGCCTCTATGACGCCGGTTGTCTGATGGTGAGAGCGACACTTCTGGTTTGTTGCGGCCCCGAGCGCGAGCTGACAGGCAAGCTGACTTCCATTGTGGTGACCCTGACATTTTGAAGCCAGATGTGAAAAACAATTACGCCAATTTGATCCATTTTAAAATCCACACACAGAGGTGCATATTTACGCACACACGTAATCCAGTGTTTTATTATTGGGTAATTAGACATTGTAAATCCCAGTCTAGTATTGGCATGTTTGCTCAAATTGTCTAATGTCGGAATTATTCAATTCATCTGTGTAGAAACAATAATATGTTATTTATGAACGCATTATGAGTAATACTTGGCACCAAGATAAGCACAATTACTAAATTGCCAACCCTTTTAAACCCTCTGCACACAATACTGACCCTTTGAAGGCCGACCTTGACTACATCCAACCTTATGTATGTATTATAAAAGGTAAGGGTGAGATTACGTTTACAATATTAAACCATTATTTGGTTTTGGTCGACCGTGTTATAAAGCTGCATACTGAACATGATATCAAAAATATAAACAATACAAAAAACATGCGCACAGATTAGAAACAAAAGAGAATGGGTTGTACATAAGCAAAGATAACAAATCATATAAGACTATAAATAGCATGAAACACAGTTGTTATGCAAAAAATAGAATAAAAACAATCAACATACATTTTTTGTATGTCTATGCCCAGCTGCAGTATTCTTGTTTAAATAACAAATAACGTAACCAGGCACAGTGTTATTTACAAGGAAGACCAGGACAGCTGCATTAAGTTTACTTGTCCTTCCTTGTGTTCTGTGCAGGGAGAACAGGGAGTTCCACAACAGCTCAGTCTGTTATTGCAGGCTTTTCATCAGCTAATGCACATACTGTATATGAGCCATGTTTCAGTCCACTGGTGAGGACAACATTTGGGTGGCAGTAGAGCTTGCAGGGAGACAAGCTCGCTGGCCAGACCAGAAGCAGACAGACAGGCAGAATGAACACAGGAGACAGGAGCTGTGCAATGAGAGAATAAGCTAATAGGGAAAAATAATTATAATACAATTAGTGTATTTGTGAAAAAGAATTACATTACAAAATAGATATCATTTTTAATTATATATATATATATATATATATATATATATATATATATATATATATATATAAAAAGAATTACAAAATTAAAATATAAAATAGCTATAACTTTGTGATTCTGTTTAGGCCAGCAGAGAAGGCTTAGCAGGCCCTGACGGCCCGCCACTGCATTTTATAGACCAAACTATTCTCCCAGTAATTGAGAAAGCCCTTCAGTTGCAGGCCCCAGTGTCGTTGTGCACTTGTTATAACTAATGTGGTTTTAATGGATCAAATAGAAATCAGCACAGACTGCATTGCTACAAATACACGTAAAGGCTCAATAGAAGTATAAGAAGGGTTTCACAGGGTCTTTAGGTTTTTCAGGTCGAAAAATAATGTATGGTTCTGTAGATCACAAAGGATAAATATCTTAAGGGATAAAGAATAACACAAGTGAACTGCTTTTGGATTAGTATTTCACAGCTCTTTACAGTTTATTGTTATGTCATTGAACTTAAACAGTATATGTTTAGGGCAGCCTCATATATTGTTCTAAAATGAATATTAATACCTCACGAACACGAATGAAAAGGTAGTTGTATTTCTGCACTTTTAAAATACTGTCGTAGGCAGATCAGTTAAAGTGCTGACTGTGCCTGGAGCCTCTGTTTTTCTCAGAGGATCAAAGGCATACTTGTCCAATCTGGGCAGTAATACAGTGATTTTCTCCAGCTCCTGTGAAGCATTAGGTCCATTATGCAACACTTAAAACTGCTAAAGAGAATTTCACCCAGTTTTGAGCCACAGCATCTTTACTTTCCTCAGTCATTGTTTTTCATCTCATTTTAATCCTAATCGACAGGACTGGGCTGTGTTGGATCTCATAAAGACAAAATATTACAATCATGGAAGAAATATTATGGTAAAAAAATGTGGGTTTTTTGTGGTAGTCAGACATGACAATTATACCTCCACTCACTTTAAAACCCATGAGAATACTGGGCTAAATTTCTGTCACACCCTCGCAGTTCTTGGACAACATCAACTGAGCACATACTTGGGGCAAAGCTGCTCGGGTAAATCAGCATCGGTATGAGTCAGACACAATAATAACCTCAGAGCAATTAGGCTGCATCTGATAGTGAGCAAGAACGCCTTATCAGCCTCTAAGTACTCTGTTCTCTGGCCATCATCAAGGAAGTGTGCTTCCGTTTCGACATAACGGCTGAACAGCCGTGCTAAACAACTCATCTGTGGCCTACAGAAAAAATGCATGGCAGTCAGGCTCCTCTAGTAGATAACACATGTTATCATGTATGACCCCTTTTCCTGCGGCTGACCTCAAACAATGCTGGTTGATTGACAGGCTGGAACTCCACATAGGAAATCAACATAGCATGAAAACATGTTTTCTGGATGCAATTTAGCGTTCAATTTCCAGAGGTCTCTCTCGATAAGTAAATTGCTGAGGATGTTTATAAGCAATTATCAAAATGAGCTCAAAATGAGCTCAAATTAAACGTGTGTTCCTTACATAAATGCCATTAACCAATAGAAAACCAACTTATTTTTAGGCCTCTGCTCGAAAATTGCATACCCAAACTGAAAAAGGGTGTATCTCTGGAACCACTAGGGCTATTTCAATAATATTGGTGTTATAATAAAAAGCTACACATGTGAGATTTAGTTCAGATGTGTAAATATGAGTCTATATGTTACTGGTTAAGAGTAAATGAAGATGACACACAGCAAAAATTAAGAAAAAAAGCACTTTCAAGCTGATTATTTCTTTGAAATGATGCAGCTGTAAGGTCCAACTCTAACCCAAATCACAGCACAATATGTGAACATTCTCTCTGCAAAGGTTGACTTTGATAAAGTGAAGCAGAACAAAGTCATAGAAGGTTTAGTACAGAGAAAATTCAGGCAAGGTCTCCAAAATTTGCATTGGTGCACATTTGCGCATCTGTGACATTTTAATGTTTTCATGTACCAAACCATATATTTCACTTGTATATTACTTATGGTGTTCAATACATCCAAATACACTAAATAAAACAAGCTATGATTTACAATTTACAATCGCTCAGTCTGGATTGGGTTTTAAAAGGTATAACTACATCCAGTAGCACAAATTCATAGTGTATTCATAGCTCTAACTTTTAGGTCTTCTTAAAGCCACTTTGTATAATTAGAAAATGTCCCACATAAGTGCTCTTGTGCGGAGGCATTGTCATTGACAACAATGCTCACCCCAACTAGCTATGAGACCCAGGCAAAGAGATGAATTTCATTTTTGCTGTTATTTTCTTCTGCAATGTAAGCAGACATGATACAGCTTTCAAAATGGGTACACTGGACCACCATGTCAGCAAATGTAGGCTTCTCCAGGTCAACACAAGAAATTAACTCAGTAAATCAGGACATGGAAGAGATGATGATGTCACCACAAAAATATAAAATAAAAAATACACATTGACCTGATCTCAGAATTTCCAAAAAATGTCAACTAGTTAACTAGTTTGGACACGTCCTTGGAACAACTTTCCTGCAGGGGACCAAACTCTCTTCTACGGTCCAAACAGGAGATGAATGTGTGAACAGGTTTGGGACAGAGCATCCAAAACAACCATCGAGAGTCTTTTACATTTGGGATTACTCATTGGCGATCAAAGTGCATTCTTTTACCCGCGTCTATTCAATTTGTTTTTGATTGTTTAAAGGGCATCTCAATTTACTGTTCATCTTGCGAAACTTATTTAATGTCTCTTATTACAAGTAATTTACTTAATTATTTAATCAAATAACCAGACTGAGAAGTGTACAGTTTGGAAAACAAAAAAATGACCCGCTGTATTTGACAAACAAGTCTGTGATCTGGCAACTACACAGATCCACTCTCATCCACTTCACAGAGGCCGATGAAGGAAAGAATGAGAGGAAAGGGGAAAGGGAAGAAGAAACCCAGACACCCAGCAGAGGAGCAGCCAGATTATAAATCACTTAATTGTAACCAGAAAGGAGACGCTCGTTCTGCAACAGCATCACTGCTTTTCCACTGCAGCTTCAGCCACCGGTAGTTAGTTCCACGTCTAAACACTACGGGGAGATGATGGAGGACCTGCGTCAAAATGAAGAGCCTTTGTGGAAAAATGTGAGGGAAATGTCAGGATTTCCCTTCGATTTCTATGAAGCGTGACATACCAGATTATACACTGTCCACACGTCATGTTTCCTCTGGAGTTTTGGGCGCTGGTTTGAAAACTTACTTAAAGCTCCAGAATAATTGGCATCATATTTCAGTTGAAGAGAAAAAGTTTTGGCTGGATCCAGGAAACACAATCATGTTGTTATTTGTTTATTGGCTCAGGCAGTGGGAAAGTTTTGAGGACCGTTAACTGGAAGTCAGCGCTTGGATTCCAGTGCATTTCACTTTGGCGGGTGGTGACAACCCAGATATAGTCAAACCCAAGCCAGGCTTAGCCGTCCACAGCTCCAGACAGAAGCTTGGAGTGGGATAGTGGATGGGGAAAGACTCGATGACTGCGATGACAGTGAGTCAGAGGGACAAAGACAGAGCCAGACAGTCTGAGCATCGCCACAGGGGCATGACGCTTTTCATCTGCTGGAGATCCTCCGATATTCCCATGAGTATCAGTCTCAAAGGGGAACTCAAGTAGATAACCCCTCAGAGAATTGAAAACTCGGTAAATAAAAAAAATAATACAAAAAATAAAAAGAGATGAAAACCTCAAATACTGTACATGGATTGATGTGAGAAAAAAAAGTGTGCCACATAATAATTCTTGCAAAGAAAACGTCTGCTGAGGTGAACAGGTGTTGAATCTGCTGTTGCCTGCTGCATGATGTGTGCACGTGTGGTTTAGACTCAAAACAAAATTTAAAGACGGGGAGGTGAAACCATGACATCATTTCATTTGTTTGCTTGCAGAGGGCCGTAGTGTCGTGCAGATTTGGGCTCAAGACAAAGATAAGCCAAATCGAGTATGAATGTGTATTTGAAATGTGGAAATTTACATTTCTTTTAAAGGGTCAAGGAAAAACAAAACATTGCGCAACAGTATTTTCCATCTTCTGTTGGCACGCTTTTAACGCTGCTCATTCATGGACCTCTGCCGTGAGATGCTGGAAACGTCGGAGGATTGCCAAGGACATTTGAGTGATAAAAGTGAACCAGGCCGGAACGGCTCCTTTAACTTCTAAGAATCGCAGTCTTGACGTCGAATCAATCAATCTTCAGATGACACAACTGTATAACCGTCAGCATGCCTTGTGGGCAAAACTTGTCTTCGATTTTTTTTAATCTTCTGTGAAGTGAACTACTGTGGCGAAACAAACACAAATCACGGTTTTTAGACCTGAACATAACAAAAGAAAGTTTGGCATTTTTGGTCACGGCCAGTAACTGTTTGATTCCTGTCCAAGAGAAGAAGGTTTTTTACTTAACTTAGCCACATCTAGAGGGGGAGCATAATAATAATAATTAAATATTATATATATATATATCATAATTTAATATGTAAAGAAACCCCAGGAACATGTTTGCTTTTGTCACACAGGCGAAATAAAGGCCTCTTGCTTCCTTTCGGAGACACCGATGTAACGTACAAAGTTGCTCAGTAACATTAGCAGTTGCACAAAATGCCTGAGTGAGTGCGCCTTCGGATGCTAATTTGTACACTATGTTAAATGACAGCCAAGATGCGATGCCCTCGGCGATAAACAGCGTGCGAAGAGATGGCATTGGAGATTATCTGCCAGCTGCTTCACCCCTCATTATAGCCTTTTATCTCCCAGATGCTGCGGGGAGATATTAAATCTGAGAAATATGCTACGCCCCCCCGGAGGCGTAGATACATCTCTGGTCTTAACTTCGCCGCGGATCACAACATTGTGTGACAAGCTACACACATGCCCCAAAGCGAGAGGAAACCCAAGACAAGAAAAGTGTCTAATGGTTTTTGGGAGAAAACTAGTTAAGAACATGTTTGTTTAAGCGTCCTTGATCTGAGAGAGAGCCAAACTGTCAATGGACATGATCGGACAAGTCCCAACTTCTATTCTGAGAGCTTCGTCAGTGTGGATGTTTTATCTTCCAGGCTAATTGTATTTATTTTTTTGCTGCTACTTGTCAATGCTTTGTTACAATGATGTGCTTTGGCAGCCAAGATGACTGTTAGAAGAATAAAACAAATATGTGCCATATTTATATGGAAACTAAGCTTCCACAGTGACACAGCCTTGAGGAATTTAAACATACATCACACTATCGGCTGTTTTGATGTGGTCTGACTCTTAATGGACCCGTAAAAAAAAAGAAGGACTTCTCCAAACATATTTGTATCGTGTTAGTTTAAGGTCACATCATCCAGTTACAATTGACTTATAAACTGGTTCCAGTGCAGACTTGTTCGTTGACTGTTAGAAAAATTTACTCGACACCTTGAGGTAAAATCATAGATCAGGACATTTATTCTTCGAAGAAGGAACAGAGTCAGAATCACAACATGATATGTCAATTGCGTATCCTGGACTGCTCAATGAATGAGCAGAGAGATACCTCTTAAATACATTAATGAAACAATCACAGAAGCTCTCATGACGTCTTCAGATTCGCTTGCATCGGCATGGTCATATGATAACAAGGAACACCACGTTCTTCACACAGACACATGTAGGCATCCACAGTCTCAAGACTATCAGAAGGTCACTGTTAAAGCATATGTATGTTTTAACAGGAGAGTAGGTCAAATGAGAAGCTACAAGCCTTTACACAGTATATGATTAATAATATAACTGTGAAACAGTAGTTGATTAAGAGTAAATAAGTTTTTCTTCTAACATTGACCTATACATTAGTTTAGATTATAATTGTTATAGTTTTTACCTTCACCCTGAAGTGTTTTTTTTGTTTAGAGAACTGTTTAGAAGGCTGTCAAAGGGACCCTGAAGTTAGAGGTTTCTGTTTCATTGGGAAACATCAAAATGTTTAAAACAGGGTGCCTACTTTCAGCGGAAATGTTATTAATCTTAAAGTAATTTATAAGTGAGTAAGTAAGTTGATATCTTTGCAGGTTTACAACATTTCAATGACGTCGATTGACAAAAGTATTGTACGGGAATTTCTGGACACATTCATGAGCGAACTATAAGAGAATTGGTGGCTGCACTTTGTAAACTCAACTTTCGGAGTTGGCCCCACCTTGGCTCCGCAACACCAGAAGTCCCCTGACTGTGGTTCGGGTGTTCGCCAGCTTGAAAAAGCTGAGCCTTGATCAATGATGAGCTTGAGGGAAAATTTGGGGATTTTGGAGGCTTCAGTTTGGCTCTAAAACAATATGAGTGTGGCGTTGATACCTTGGACTGCTGGCATCGATGGAAATGCTGCTTTCACAATTTTTGTTGACAGAGTTCTACCATGTGATGTGAGGTTGGAGATATTAAAGCCTGTAAAAAGTCCCACACAATATGAATGGGATTTCCCCCTTTGGCAAATTGTACTTCCATACCATAAATCACAGAAACGATGTTCAGAGTACTTGAACATGACTTCTTGTAATGTAAAATATAACTAACACAACTGAGAAAACGTAAAAGTTTAAAAGAAAGCTTAATTTTAACCAACTGTTCACTGAGTAATAATTGGGCCTTCTTACATTTCTTCGTAACTAGTACTGATAATATGTGTGCCACAAACACAGATGACTTGTCCGCCCATGCCTGACACACCACATACTGATAGGGTGCTAGCAGCCCTTCTCCTTCACACACAGGCAGAACACTGTTATGTCTGGCGTGTGCGTCTCAGGAGGGAGACAGGAATGCAGTCGAGGGCTATTTTGATTTTTTAAAGGAGCACCCGAGTTTTGTGAGGTCTGACCTCTCAGAAAATCTTACGTAAGACTTTGTCAATATTTGGGAGCCCACTTTTCTTCTGTCAATGGCCGTGTCAGTGCACACATAAACACATGTAGAGAGGGCACAAAACAGGCACGCACTTTTTATGTGCTTGTGAATCTTTACTTCCTAAACTAAACCCAAACAATAAACAGCTTTCATCCACTGAAATCGTGAAGAGAAGATGAAAGTGTGACAAACAAGGAAGGTTTAGATATTAATTATAGTATTTCTTGAAATAAAAGTTTCCAAACTAAATAAACATGTAAGCTTTGTTTCATTCAAACATCCAGATCGTGAGCGCCGATGGGACAGCAGAGGCCGTGGACCACTGGGCATCTCATTGCCCTGGCACACTGCGGCCGGCATCATGATGTCGAAAAGGAAATATGTTGATTCATGTTAGGAAACTCGCAATAACAAGGCGTTATTTCAGAATTAGTGATAATTGGTTCTCGGTTTCAACCCAACGTATACAGACCTTTGGCCTCTGAAGAAGTTCAAGTCATAGATGGAGAAGTCTGAGCAGCCGATCACTTACAGCTTCATCACAGTTTCATCTCCACTCATTTGAATAACCAGAGGATTCAGCCAGGATGAGACTTGAGTGCTGAAGTTGTTATATAAACATTTGAAAAACATTTCCAAAGGCTTTTCCACTGACTATCCAACTTAGGTCCTGATGGCTTTTTGTGCATGCACCTGTTTGGCCGGTTATGGTTTCGCTTTGGTTTGTTTGCTTGTTGATCTGTTCATCTTTTTTTTCAGCAGGATTGCGGAAAAAGCACTGCTGTGGTTATCATGAAACTTGGTGGAGTGATGCATGGAACCCATTACCGTTTGGAGCAGGTCTGCATGAAGTGGCCGATATACACATTATTTTTCACTAATGGAAAGGGCCTTGGGGGAAGTCTGCGCTCTCTGAGTGCCCTTCTAGTTATTTTGGTGAGGTCACAACACATACTTGCTGTCTCCTTCAAACTGTGCGCCACAGCTGGGAGATGTGAGTCATCTCAGTACAAGTTGTTGGAATTTAGTGTTTGCTTGTTTCATAAAAAGAAAAAAATCTGTGAAATTTAAAAAGGGACTTAATCGCAAGATTAATATAATACCAGAGACACTGTGATTTCTCGATTCAATTTGTTATCGCAACTTCCTTATCTCCTTCTTTTATGTGTGTTGGTTTTATTCGTAATGTTCTTAAGTGTTATCTTAATCTATGTTTGGAGTGTATTGTAAAAAGTGTCTTTTATTAAAAAAAAATCACTTTCATTTTTGTTTCAAATTGTTCATATATATATTTTTTTTAAAGAATTATTTGATATTTAGGCACACATTCTTACATGCATTTGCTTTCTTGCCCAGATTTAGATTGGTCCCACTCTCATATCTGGAGCTAACAGCATGTTAGTTTAGTGTAAAGACTGGAAACGGGGTAATAGTTTTGTCTGAATGTGGCAAAATCTGCATTCCAACCCCTCTAAAACTCAGTAATAAACACGTTATGACTTGTTTGTTTGACCTATGCATAACGACTAGCTATTTTTGTGAATGGTTCCATGGAAAAGATTTCAAGAAGGCACTACCTTCTAGCCAAGAAATAGTTCAGCACATCAAGTCTTGTAAAACTAACACTTCTCATTTCACCCTTTGTTACCTTTGGACAAAGACAGACTCGCTGTTTCCAGTCTTCTTAATTTACCTGACAGATATGAGAGTGGTATTCATCTTCTCTTATCAAACTCTCAGCAAGAAAGCTTATTTCTCAAAATGTGAGACTATTGCTTTTTAGTTACTTGATTTCTCTGCATAGGACCAGTAAAGTTGATCTTAAATGGTTATTTTTATAAAAAAGATCCCTGCCAGTAAACAGCTGCACTTTGAATTTGAGCAAAGCAAAAGCATAGTACCAGATCAAGGTCTAGGATGAAGAAGAATGAAAAACAAGACCTGTTTGGATGAGACCTCAGATTGTTCTTTGATTTGCTTTAGATGGGCTCCTGGTTTGATTGAGGCTGCTGGATGGTAAATTAATTGGCCTTTTGGCTGCACTGAGGGTGTAATAATGACCTCACTGCTCTCAGATTTCTGGGTGCAGATCACTGAAATCATGCAGGCTATGAAAAAAACAGTAAAATAAAAAAAAAATAAGACAAGATTTACATATTTATTTCTTTAAATCAATGTTTGGATGTACATGCATTGCAATGCATGTAATCATCCTGCAGGTGCCTGTAGACATGCAGATTGCTTGTTGTTTTAATGGAATATTTGACGAAGAGTCAACCTCCGCGGGATAGCAATTGTGTAACATCTTGGCGTACCAGACAGGAAAAAACGAGCAGATTAATATACAAATATTTGGATAGCTTCATTTCAGCAGAAGGAAGTTCAAGGGTGACTTCTCACAAAATAACGCGCAAGCGGACTGACAAGTTACTCAATTTACTGAGAGCTTCAAAAGCTAAAACTAACCCTCCACCCACCTCCACTGCACCAAAATATAAATCATATCAGTCTTGACGTACACAGAAACTGACCATGCTTCAGACAGCTGCCTCGCATCAGACTGGGACGGTGTGCAGTGGGACTAGTAGTGTGAAAAACAGACATAAGCTAAACTCCCAGAGCAAATACAAACATGGGTCATGTGACTCTCCCACTCCTCCAAGTTCTTTGCTTTGTGGCGTAACATGTTTGAGGACTCAATTTTTTTATTCACATAAACACATATGCTGCCGTGTATCTGTGTCTTAAAAAGTAGCAAAATGGAAAGGAAGTTTCACATTTAAATCCAACACACACAGAGGTCCATTGACACCCATAGGAAAAGGACAATGTGTTATACAGACCATAGGAGTAGTGTTTGACTACACAGCTATGAAGCAATGTTTATGCAAACATTGTATTTGTATCAAAGTAAACGTGGATGTGAAATTGCAGGATAACAAATGTGCTAGACTATTTTTTGGACTTCAAGGATACACAGAGTAAATAAACAACCCTGACTGAGCACATGCTGGACTGCTAGCAAGTGTGTGTGTGTGTGTGTGTGTGTGTGTGTGTGTGTGTGTGTGTGTGTGTGTGTGTGTGTGTGTGTGTGTGTGTGTGTGTGTGTGTGTGTGTGTGTGTGTGTGATTAGATAGAAAACTGTTGTTGAAGGTGTTGTACTTTGGTGCAAACTGGAGCAACAACAGAATATTAGAAGGGTGTTATGTAAGCATCAGTTAAATAGCTGATTATTGTGGCTACTTGCAGGCAGAATAACTCCAAAACAAGCTTAAGGCCTGACACATTATCACCTGCTAAAGTGACATTGTGCATCAGCTGAAACATCCAGAAGACTTCAAGCAACATTAGCATTCTTTGGAGTTGTGTGTCCGGCCCATTGAACTGACAAAAGTCCAATATTCACCGTCTCTTTTTCTTCTAGCTTGGTCATCCTGAAAGAACTATTTTGGTCTTTAGCTCGCTATCTACTCAGTCCGTCTCTCTGTCTGGTGTCTGGAGCTGAGAAGATTGGGGTTAGTGGGTTTATCAGAGCTGGTTTGTTAAGAAACAGCTGCGTGGTGCTGCTTCAAATTGATGAGTTTGATGAGAGATGGTGAACTAAAGGTAGACAAAGTGACCCCTTGAGGGAGCAGTGTCCGTCTGAGGGTCTGTGAGGAGACATCCTCTCCACCCTCAGGTTGTCCGTACCTGATGTTTCCCTCAGCATCTGCTCCCCATTCCCAAGACCCCGAAGCACAGGGCCTCTCAGTGGGAGGGAAAGTCACATTATACGTGAGCTTGTCTTGGAGCGAGAAGCTTTACGGAGATATAGCTTTGAAAAGGGCAGAAGACCGAGCGCAGAGAAGCTCAGTAGATTTATGGCGATCATTGATGTTGGTCCTGCAGCAGATTGAAACGGATGACAATCTGCCCAAAGGAAGAAACTTTGAAAGCTTCTAGTTTGAAGGTGGCTTTGTGCCAGACTAAGGATCAATCATGAAGGGACAGCGGGATTTACCAGGAAGTACATTGTAGTACTGCCCTTGAGCTTGGCATTGGTATGGAATGGATAATGCACTTTTTAAAAGTGCCTTTCTACTCTTCCGACCCCTCAAAGCGCTTTACACCACATGCCAACATTTACCCATTCACACACATTCACACAGAGGCTGCCATGCAAGATGCCACTTGCCCAACACAAGATACACTAATGCTCGTGCACACTCACACACCAATGGCACAAACTTCCCGAGCATTTTGAGTACCTTGTCCGAGGACACTTTGAAGCTTGTGATCGATCAGACAATATTCTGATTGGTGGACAATCCACTCTTCCTCCTGAGCCACAGCCCTACGTCTCATAACATGTTTGTACTGCTCTGATCGATAAAAGTTTCCAAACAAAAATGTGATCAAGGAGATGCAACTGTAAAAAGGTTAGACAAATACGTGTCATGCTGGAGAACCAAATCATTATATGCCTCACCAAAAAAAATTATATTAGAAAGTCAAGGTAAAGACTTATAGCTCACAGAAGCATTTAGACACAGTGTCTCACTCTTGGCTCACTCTTTTTATCCAGTCCACTTGTTTACTGTTATAACGATGGATGTATTAAAATAGCTGGGTGTGGCGCCACCACTTATGATAAACTCATGGTATCTCAATGGAGAAAATTCCTTTCTGCCCATGATGCATTTCCCTGATGGACCACCATTATAAGAGAGACTTCTGTAAAACTGTTGACAGGTCAACTCAAACTGAAAACAAGGTAATTTAATCATCTTTACACATGGTCCATCCATGTAAGTGCTTGGTGCTAATTCACAATGTTAATGGTCTTAACATGACAATATTAACGTTTTAACGTTTATCCCAATTATTTCTGTGACAATATATCGTCCAACACAATTTGCTATCATGACAGGCCTGAACAGCATTGCCTTCAATTTTTTCGCTTGTTGGCCATCTCTTGTTGGCCAACATATAAACACCCCTTTAGTTCACGCACAGCCCTACCTTTTGCTATCACTCACACCCTCCTGCCAATATGAAACATTGGTCTCAAATCAGTTGGATTATTTGGGGTATATGACACAAGGCAAGACAATCTTTTACATTATTAGTTTTTTCAGTACCTTATTTGTACTGCATATGATACAGGAGAGGAAGAGGCTGATTACAAACTACATCATAGTGAGATAATCACAGAAAGTCACACTACAAAGTTCACTCAGTTAGTAGACTCGAGACATCTCTTTCGGTGGAGATGTAAATCACACACACACACACACACACACACACACACACACGCACACACACACACACACACACACACACACACACACACACACACACACACACACACACACACACACACACATACACTGCCTGTAGACAGGATATGTGGAACCTCCTTGGTCCTCAATGACTCCAGTGTGTTCCCAAAACCAAACGAGACGCCATCTGGTTCATATCAGAACGAGTGTGTCCACCAAACCTCAACCTCGTCCTCGTTATGTAATATTTGACCACTGTGATTGATTACATGACAATCACCTTCTTAATTAATTCATGTTTTTGTTTGGTGCAAATGTATGCATACGGTAGCATGTGGACACTATACCATCATCGGACGTATACAACACTTTGATCCCTTTGAATTATTGGCACAGGATAAAATGAATGATTTAATGGTTGACTTGGCTAAATTGTTACACCTGGCATTGGATCATTCCTAAAAGATCTCGAACAAATTCATCTTTCACATGGAGAGGCTTTTAAACTATAGGCTCGGTTTGTATCACGAATGAATGTATATTAGTACATTTTCCAACATCAAGATTTATGCAATTTGCTGCCCAGCTTGGAAATGATTTGAAGCATGTCGAAAGATATGATTGAGAGATTTAATGATTTTACAATATGGCACACATGTCGCTTTAAAAATCTGAACAAAAGTTGAACAATTCGTTTGAAGCTGCAGCTCATGGATCGTGGTTACTTCAGGGAGGTGATATGATACATGGACACAGTTCAGAAGTGATTCATTAAAAAGTGAAATCGTATTTTCATCTACATTCTCAATCGCTTGCATTCCTTGGCTGTTGAAAGTTATTGTTGGGTTCTGTTTCTGCAAGCATGAAAATCAGTGCTGAAGGGCCGTCCGCACCTTCCTACTACAGCTATTCTGTGATGCCTAATGGTGCACTAATAAAGTTGGACACAAACTCATGGCGAGGGGGGAATAAATGTGGCAACTAACTAACAGAGAAACTTCCTGTGGGGAATCTTCTGATAAAAGTGTGTCGACGTCACAAATTTTACCAAAACATACTGACTAGACGCAAAAGGCCACTGTTACGTTAAAACTCATCAGGTCACCGAGAATGAACCTTTTAAAAACCAAGAAGACTGAGCGATTGCTATATAAAACTGTAAATCATAGATTATTTTATGAAAAAAAGCCCAAAACTGCTGTATTTGGATGTATTGAACACCATAAGTAATATACAAGTGAAATATATGGTTTGGTACATGAATAAATTAAATTATCACAGATGCGCGCAAATGTGCCCCAATGCAAATTTTTGAGACCTCACCTGAATTTTATTTGTACTAAACCCTCTCTAACTTTGTTCTGCTTCACTTTATCAAGGTCAACCTTTGCAGAGAGAATGTTCACACATTGTGCTATGATTTAGTTTAGAGTTACACCTAACAGCTGAAAAGTGTTTTTTTTCTAGGCGGACCTGAAAACCTTTCATTTTTTTGTGTGTGTCATCTTCATTTACTCTTAACCAGTAACATATATACTCATATTTACACATCTGAACAAAGTATCACATGTGTAGCCTTTTATTATAACCACAATTATTAAAATAGCCCTAGTAGTTGCAGAGATACACCCTTTTTAGTTTGGTTATGCAATTTTCAAGGAAAGGGCCTAAAAATAGGTTGTTTTTTAACTAAAGGTGATATTTTGGAGACTCGGCACAGAGAGTGGTTCATACAGAGTGAGATTGGATTCATTGATGCGTCGGAGTGGTTCTTGATAAAATAATTCACAAATGCATTTTGGGTGCATGTCCTAATTGCAACTGTAGATACAACATTCCCCCTCCCAATAAAACTACCTTCCTGCTTATTTCTGAGTGGGTGTGTTGCCCTCACTGATGTGCTGTGCAGCTCAATGTGTACACAATCATATCCGCTCTGGAGTTTATCCTGGATAATCTTTCTGTGGAATTCAGAACGATTCCTTCAGGCAAAACTGTGACAGCACAGTGTTTTTTGGACAAAACAGCTTCTGGACATCGACGTAAAAGGAAATATGTCCGACCACCTGAAACCAGAGTCGGCCTCGGTGACTGCCACAACATGTTTTATGATTTGACCAATATATCATCAACTTAATAGCTGTCATTTCTGTTACTTTCTCCTTTTAATCGCTACTGCTCAAAATACAATAAAAATCATTAACTTGGCAGGACTGTCAGAAAAATATTTAGCTATTGGGTGTAAATCGCTCAGGAGTGTGAGCAAGACCAGCTGCAATGCAGCAGATAGAGAAGTGAAGGCTGACAGATTTAAAGCTGCTATTTTAAAAACTGCATATTTGATTTAAATAAAAGCACCCCTGCAATAGTGCCCATGAGGATTCTTGGAAGTCTTATCATTCTTTCTTGTTTCTTCTGCTATCTTCTGATCTAGATTAATCATTTTTTTTCTTCTTCTTCTAATTATGCCATGAACTTGGAGGCAGTGGACACTGCTCCATAACTGGTCCAACACTGGTAGCTGTTTTGGTTTTGATGGAATCACACTGGGAGTGTTGAAAAGCATGCATTCCATCACATTTCCTGGTCTGCAGCCTAATCGGGAGGCTGCTGTGATTTGTTCTGTGCTTGGTGTTATTAGCTTTATCTGCAGCAGGCCTGCCACTGAAATATGCTGCTCCTCCATGCTTCCGAGACCTCATCGGGAGATGCGATCAGGACTAACTTAACCCTGCGTCTGCGCCTTGAGCATTGTACCAACAGCAGGGCATGTGAGGCTAATGCTGGGGCCGGGGTCATTTTCAATGCTGGACAATTACGCAAGAGCCCACTGGCTGTTGTAAAACCTTTTTATGAAATGTATTCTTTTCTACAGTAGCAAAGGCCAGTCCTTCAGTAAAGTGCATCATGGTGTGAAACCAAGGGCTATGAAAACATTGATACGGCAATAAAGCTACAGGGGGTTTACTTAAATGCTGGAGCAGCTGGTTTGCTTGCTGGAATGCTCTCCTCTCCGGCCTATTTACTTCAACACACACTCACACCAACCCCTCGAGGCCTTAAACTTTAATCAAGCTGCTCGAGATGCCATTGAGGCCAAAGAGACTGTTGCACAATAAACCTCCAGCAGCATTTTGACCTCCCAATCCAGATAATCTTTTTTTCAAGCTACTTCACTGCAGATTATTGAGTGAAACTCGCAACACTTGTCTGGTTAACAGATAGAGGAAAATGTTTTTATCAACTTGGGTTTTCGTTGATGAATCACATTTTGTATCGTTTGCAAAACCTCAACCTACAACAGAAGATGAAAGAGATACAAGAATGGCGGGGATAAAAATGATTCTGATGCAGAATATTCGTGCTGTGTGTTGGTGCAATCGCCGGAGAAACACGGGAGGTTGTTACAACAAAGTGCTTTCAAATACATGACAATAAATTTGAGACAACGCAGATACCGTGAGTAATAAAGCAGTGCTGTCTTTTATGGCTTTAAAGGGTGTTAGCCTTCATTAGGAAGAAGAACGTTGTTGCCTAATGTGTAGTTTGGATAAAATGACCTCACCAGGACTCACTTGAACCAGCAGAACTGTTCAGGCAGCAGGTTTTCTCACGCAGGTGCAACATGCAACATTAGCATGATCCAGTTTTTACCACATTAAAGCAGCCACCACAATCATTTCAAGTATGTTGTTGATTATCCATGGGGAGTGTTTTTCATTACTGCTGCAAAGATGGTGAGTCATACTCTGCATGGATAATCTGTACAAAACAAAATTTGAATTTTGGATATTTTAGCTACAGAAATGTTGAGAGAACAAGTGAGCTAATAGCTAAGCTTTTTGGCTAACGGGCAGCTATGGTATGATACTAAAAGGCAGCAATTTGATACGGAGGGTCTGTTCATTTTGACACATGATGTGAATACAAAGGTTATTTAAGCATCGTAACAAGACATCTTGCAAGACGACCAAAAGTTGGATATTTGGTGGTTGGATCACTTGTAAAGAGAAGAAACGGCAA
Source organism: Taurulus bubalis (assembly GCF_910589615.1). Classification (NCBI taxonomy): domain Eukaryota; kingdom Metazoa; phylum Chordata; class Actinopteri; order Perciformes; family Cottidae; genus Taurulus; species Taurulus bubalis. Next base: position 31,129,766 of record NC_136591.1, on the reverse strand, counting down.
GATGGAGGCCAACTTTCTATTGTTCTCTACGCCTTTCCTCGTCCCTAGCTCACATGTGACTGAAATAACCAATCAGAAGCAAGGAGGTAGATAAGAGGAAACCCACTGAGGCAGATTATTGTAACTGTAAACGTTGCTGATGAAAACATTTAAACATGTCAATAATTTACTGTGTAACACTTTTGTAATTTAAAGCAAAACCAATCTGCTCACCAAGTCAGTGTTGAATGTGCATTTCAATCAATCTTTAAAAAGGATTGTAGTTAGAATGGATTGGCTCATTGTCTGCATCTGTTGGGCCTTTGCTTCGAAGTGGTCAGCTATTCTGCAAAATGTGGTTAAGTTTTTTCTGGTGCTAGCAAGTAGCCGCATCCTTTTTCTGACTAGGATAATGCAATTGGGATCATAGAAAGTGTGTTTTTCATTTTTTTCAACAATAGTGTTAAAATGTAGGCACTAATGGTCTCTTTAGTTTAGAACATCAACATTAAGATATCAGTGCATCTCCTGTCTGGACAAAGATGGAAGAGAAATCAACCCACAACCAGACCAACGTTGCACAAAGCTACGCAAGGCTTGATGCATTTTAAGTATATTTTGTGTTTAGACATCCATCCAGCTACTTCCAAAAAACTTCTGCAATTCCCAAAATGTAACACTAAACTCTTTTGCAGATGAAGATACATAGAGTTTTGAGAGTGGATAATGTGTTAGCCTCTGTGGGATTCCTGAAGTGATCCAACTTGTGTCTCCTATCAACTGTTTTCACTTCCCGCCAAGAAAGTCACACTCTGCCTGCCCTTGGCTCCTTGACCTTAACCATGGCCATGGTTTTCTTCAAACCCCAATTTCATGTCCTCAGCTGGAGGAGTGGTTGGTTGCCATTGTCTGGCACTTTGACATGTTGTCTGGGCACACGTACAAAGATGTATTCCTTATCTGTATTATGGGATATTATACAGCATCTAATTGAGTTGTGAAATAAATGTAAAACAGTATGTTTTATCCAAGGATTGAGTGAAGGAGCAAGCCAACAGTATAAATTCAATCTGAGGAAAAGGCCGCCCCTTAGGTTTGGGAATGTCATTAATTTCCTGCCAGTGTTGTCGAACTCGGTCGTATTTCTGTTCTGGGAGTGTATAGTTTGGCTGAAGCCCTCGCCTCAACATCTCTTATTTCTGATCAGAGAGCAGCAGCAGGAGGACGACAGATACTCTCACATGGCTAATAAAACTGTTGCAAAGCCCTTGATTTTCTGCTTCTGATTCTTGTGAATGAATGTATCCGACTGAGGCGTTAGACAGTTTGGTCTGTGGTGAACTGTGCCTCCAGCTGACAAGTATGGGATTTAAATACACTGTTCAGTCAGCAATGAGAGGCTCTTTTTTTCTGTCCATGCAGCATATGTGTATCTAGTTAAGGGCTGTGTGTCAACACTGTCTGATGGAAAACACAGTGGACTGTCCTCCTTCCCAAAATAGATCCCACAATCACTTTCGCTGGCACCTGCTTGTAGAGAGGATGTTCCTCCTCACTTACACTTATTTTAATAGAGAAACTCAGGAAGGGCAATATGAACAAAATTAATGCGCTAATTATCAAAGCATTATGTCAAAGCCAGTATGTTCGGATACTGACTTGAGGATATTAATTCACATTAAACTCATCTTAATCCCTCGCAAACAAAATATTATTATATTTACATAAGGCTTGAGCGGAAGTTCAGTCAGGAAGACTCTCTTTGCACTCCTTGTCATTCATTATCTCTCAGTCTCTTTTTCTACCTGTGATTACTCTATTAGCTGATTGTGGGCGTTCGCTTTAAACAAACCAACCAGATTCTGCACAGTTTCCTTAAGCCAATCACATCGTTGCTGCCAAACTTAAAAAATGTTCTCTGCTGGTGTCAGTTGTCATTTCTGATCAAATCGGATGCAACCCTCCTTCACACCAGTCTGATCCTAATTCAGGATGGAGTCCAATCGTCAAAAACTTTGCACTATCCAAAAGAGGCAATGAAGAAGACTATCAGCTGTCAAACATGCATGTAAAAGTCACTGGTTCCAAAATATCCCAAATTAATCTGTTTTGCAAATGTTTCATGAGAGCGAGCAATTTCCTTTCATAAAAACTCAAGAGGATACCTTTAAGGATGCAAGGGAAATTGTACCTTTGTCATTTTACAAACTGAATGAGAAACAAAACCAATCACACAGTCAAACCCATTATTGTTTGTGTGTTCAAACCAGCAGCGTACTCTACTCTTCAGTATGTATTAGTTGAGTCTTTTGGTATATTAAACAAGTTTCTCTGATAAAAAGGAAACACACGGAATACACACACACACATCTGCGGTGACCGCACAGACACACATATTTACACACACATTTCTGGCATAGCTATGTCTCCTGTCACAGGTCTCTTGGGACGGCAACAACTTTCATACGGCTACCTCACAGCTGAGCTCCTGTTCCAAACACATCCTCCATCCCGTCACAACACGCCTTCTTCAATCAGCTCAGTTTTATTTCCCTCCCCTGCTCCTCAATGGGCCTTTATGGACCATTTTCATTTTACAAAACCCACCTTTGTCCACCACAGCCCCTTTCTTGACGAGTCAATCTACATTCTTTTGGCCAAGACAGTCTTTGATGTGTGGATGTTTCCACTGGAATCGACGTAGTTAGTGGAAGCCAAACAGCTCTTCGTCGAGCGGGGGTCACAGGTCCTCTGCTGTTTTGTATATTACGTAATTCAGTCTGTCAGCTGGGGAACATAGATGGGAGCTACATTTTCAAATGTATTATATCAAACTAAAAGTGAGATAACATATATTTAATCCAGGCGTTGTATCCCATTGCTGACACTTATATTCACACAGGTGACGAGCGACTTACACCAGTTTTATTTGATACAGCCATCAAACAACAAGCAAATCAGGGACCAGCCAAACAAGACACTCTTCCCCATTGATCGCAAAGGTATGAATTGGAAAGTAACTATGCACACTAAACAAAATAAATACAAAAATATCCTTTGCTGTGGGACCCACCACAGTGAACAAGGTTAATGTTATGTGTAACTGAAAACGAAGAGACTGTGGTGGGAGGCTCACTGAGGCAATGAGGTGGAGATGAAGACGCCCAGAGGACAGTCTCTGAGATAAAACTGTCTCACAAAACCACTGATTTGCAAACACACCCCGACAGCAGAGAGAAAATAATTATCTTATATATTTTACTGTAGTCCCGCCTGCATACTTAGACTATATACAATACGTCACGTCAGTGTCATTGGCTCTGCTTCTTTTCATAACTGGCTCGCAGGCGAAGCAGCATTTCTCGGTTTTCATGCATGAACTAGAAGAAGACCTAATATTTTGTCGGGAAAACAGCAGGATTAAGTTACTGTGTGGATATTAAATTACATCTGCACACAAACTCGCCAAAACACAGCCCTGATGTACCACCTCCCTATCAAGTTATGTGAGTCACAGACACAGAGGAACAGCAGCATCTGGATGATTAAATTATGAAATTGGGACACTTCAGTAATTTATGTCCTTAAAACTTGCTATCGTGTTTTTACATTGTGTCACATGTTTAATAGGATCCAGAGAGTAGTGGCACCTAAATACTTCATCCAGATAGACATGTGGACAGATATGTGTATTTATTTCATCCTTTGTCTCCCTCTTCATCTATAGATGACTCTTCATGTGACACATTTGAGACAGATAGAGGGAGTCAGAGGAACTGAGATAAAACCAGCATGTACAAGTTAATTAAAAAGTCCATTCCAGGCATAGCTGGGTTTGGTGAACTGGCAGTGTCAGTGGCTTGTTTTATGTAAGCCAGCACCTGGGATCCTTGAAGCATGCAAGAAATGCAATATGTGATCAGGTGCTGTGAGGGCAATCCCTCATTTCAGCTGATAAAACAGTCGGGCCCCTATGACATAGAAAGCTTAACTTTTAGTGTCTCTTTCTGGGTTATTTAGTTTCACTAAACAGTTTGTATTATTTCAACAGTATTTTTGATTAAAAAAAAGACATCCTGTGTCCTGATTTTGGATTAAATGATCTAAAATACAAGATTACATCGCTATACAAGTAATGGGTTTGCATGACGTTTAAGAAGCTTACTGGAGAAAGTCGACAGTATCCCGTTTACTCAGTGGCGGGCCGTGGATTTTCTACCTGCGCATTCAGTGGATCAGCTGTTTAACAGCGATACAGGGGATTGTAGTAGTTCAAAGAATGTTCTTACTGCTGTTAAATTAGATACAGTCTAACTAAACTAATCAAGTAGACTAAAGAAAATATTAATATAATTGATAAAGCCAACTTTATCTGAAGTACTTTGTGTACAATTAACTAGAAGCTATTTCACAGTTTGGGAATATCATTTCAGCACTGCTGTTTCTTGTTTGTTGCCTTTGAGGTGGGGATGGTTACATTTTTCTTTTGATCTGCACAGAAATATAATGGCCTCTCCACTCTAAATCTCTGGACCGCACCATGATGTCACTAAACAACAATTAAACAACACAGGTTATCTCCTGGCAGACTCTTGTGTAAACTGTGGAGGACCTCGCTGCTGTGGTGGGATAATGCTCGTGATAACAGACAAGGAAATGGCTGAGTGACCACAGAAAAACATGTATGCACACACACACACAACCATAAAACACAATACTCCATCACTCCCTGTGTCTCTCTGGAGCTCCCTCCCTCTTTTTCTTTGTTTCTCTTTCTCTGCCTTTCTTTGCAAGGGTAAGGACGTCTGGTCCAGTCGCATCCTGTCCAGCTTCATGATCCAAGATTACAGCTGAAATACCGCAGATTTCCAGGGCAGAGTTATAAAGTGGGTCTCGCCAGCTGTGTAACTTTCTAAATATATGGTAGATCATTCTAGGACAATACATTTGCAGGACAAATAATTGTCTGTGATTTTGAGAGAACAAACCTCCCTCTTTCTCAGAATTTGCTTATGATTCTTTTTTAAATTGGATATCAAAAGAACAATGTCCCTCTTTAGTGAATTTGAACGGATAAAGATGTGTTCTTTGTGTAACCGAGTGGACTTCAAGCATAAAAGCTGGTCCCTTATAATCTCTCTATCAAAGCCACTGAACGACGGAGGAGCCAGTAGACCGGCAGTACTCCCAGAGTGAGAGATGCAGAAGGATTTTGAATGAGTGTGTGGGTGGGTGAGTATCGGTGTGTGTTCGTTAATTGATAACTTGACCCCCCACAAAGACTCTAATTCTTTAAACACGTCTCGGTTATGCAACAGTGCCTCTGCTGCCACAACATTTTGTGACAAAGTTCACTTGGCTGGCAAGGTTGCTTTTGAACCCATACAGTAATCCCGGCTTCTTAACTATTTTTCTGCACAGAAAACACTTCACTCAGACAGAGTGGATGGTCGTGTGATAACTTGGATTTCCTTTGTTCTTTCTTCGCTACTCATGCTAACAGCAGATAAAGCTAAAACGCCATTAGTTGTTCCAGGAAATCTGAAATCCAGTGTTATGAGCAGCAAGTTGACTGGTTTCCACAGATTGAATCTAGGTCAACTTTAAACGCATATTTGAACATGTATTTAAAGATAATTGTAACACAAGAAAAGCCTTTTTATGTTCGTAATGGATCAAATGAATGCATGCAGTTTAAAAGTGATTCCGCTCAGTGAACTCAAGGCAAGGCAAGTGTATTTGTATAGCACCTCTCAACAACAAGGCGATTCAAAGTGGTTCACATAAAACCATTAAAAGCATCAACACATGATGCAGAAGAAAACAAAAACAATTAAGAACAACCATTTTAAAACATTAAAAAACAGTCAAAAAGCAAAAATTGTAATAAAAGTTGCACAGAGAGGTCTGGAGCTCTGATGTTTTTTTCTAGCCTCTTTTAGCTCTGGATATTCTCACCATTTCGGTTTCCAGTAACAGCATGCAGAAAGGTTATCAACAAAGTTAGCGACTACCTGAACATAGTGGAGCATGTAGTAGCTGAAGGGGATATTATTATGTTCATTACGTTGTCATATTGCTTATTGCTGTAACAGATTTTATGCTAGTCCCTGTTAATTGTATCCCTCGGGGGTTGCCGACGGGAAAAAGGGGAGGTGTAGAGAGCTGGAGCGAGGAACAGGGGGAGAGAGAAAACCCAGAAATAATAAAGCATTTTGGCTGATGTTTAACTGGATTCTTCCTGTGCATTAAGTCTTTTCTTATAGAACCCAGCTAGGCAAACTTATGAAGACGTGCTTACATTACTGATCAAATACATGCTGGATTAGCGCCATTACGCCATCACACAGGTTGCTGTTGTACGCTACTTTTGGTACTTTATAATAACTGAACGCTATGAAGCATTAGTTAAGTATGAGTAAACACTTAATTCATCATTTATAAAGCATTGTTCCACACTATAAATGATGATGAAGTATTAACTAATGCTTCATAGCGTGCAGTTATTATAAAGCGTTACCCCTATATAATCTTTTCCCTCTACTTATTCATTAAGCCAGAAAGTGTCATAATGGTTCCAGCCTGGACCGGGCCGTCAAAACCAGAAATCGACTCATTTCTGAAAGTGTCCGACCAGAATTCTTCCGCATGTCCTCTCAAAATATGTGGCACTAGAATATTGGTAATAATTTCCAGACACATGACTACAAATGAGTACATTTTTAAATGGTATACTTTGTAAGTATTCATCGCCACACATGCAAAGAAAGGTTGTAATAGAAGCTTTGCAAAGACTGGTCCTTGCAGAAAGGTGTATGGCGGCTGGTGGTCGTCTTGGCATCGACACAATATTAATGACTTAATCATGTAGGTGGTCACAGGAATTAGCAGTAATCACATTATAAAACAATATTATACAGAGGTATTTCATCATGCAGCCTGTAATAAAGTGACCTTTGTAAGTTCTGTTTACAGTTTATTCTCTCTCTCTCTCTCTCTGTCTCTCTCTCTCTCTCTCTCTCTCTCTCTATCTCTCTCTCTCTCTCTCTTTCTGCTTCAACGGCTGACAGGCCTCTTTTGAAGAATCCCCCAAAAAGGTTTGAAAGTGTTGAAAGAAAGAGGAAGTTGCTCTGCGACATCTACTCTGTTTTTTCCTCGGCTCTGAACAAGTGATGGAGCCGCTGCCGTCGTCTCTAAGCACAACCTGTCATTGTGGTCCACATTTTCCCAAGGATTACTGTCACTGGCCTCTTCCTTTTGGCCAATCATGGCATCACTCACACTGTCCTTGATTACAGTGGCTGGCAGGTCAACGTGGAGGTAATCGCTATTCACTTTCTAATCCCTATTCTCATATTTGAGAGAGAGACAGTTCAGTGGATCTTCTCACCACCCATCACTCCTCTCACTTCTCCTCACTTTCTTTTATTTCTATCTGTTCTCTCTCCCATGCCGGTCAGCTGCACAACGGGTCCATTCTCCTCCCTGTCCCTCTCCCAGATAAATGCTTGGATAGGCCATTAAGTGCTTTAATGGCGCACACAGGCGTGAATGATTTCAAAGAGAAGCAATGTCACCTTTGAGACCTATGAATGTGTTTAATCACAGATTTAAGGTCTTAAAATCCCTCTAATGACAAAATTAAAGGTGAATCAAAGGTAAACTGTATTATTACATAAAAGTCTTAGTGGGATCAAAAGTGTGCGGCCGTGGGACAAAACATAGAATGGATTATCAAAGCGCTGATCTTCTTCCAGGGCTTCTACTAGGGTGATAACTAACACATGGGACCAACAGTGGATCATCATCGCCATGTGCAAATTACACAAATAAGTAATAACTTTATTAGGTTTGTTGCAGTCCAACACAACAGAATAGCCAAAGAGCTAGCAGAGCAGAGAGATGACGATCGTTTAGAGATCCTGATTGCATAATTAATCTTCATGCTGAGAAACATGACATGATGCATGAAACAAAGATATGTGGGTTTTATCAAAACCTGAAAAATATGTTTTGTATAAACTTTATGACGCTTTTGCAGGTTGCAGGTTTTTTCCATCCTGATACTAATAGCTGTACTTGAGCTTTGGCCATCGGCTGATACCAATCAGATATACCAGTGTTTAATTAATAACCTGTATGCCTTACTGTGTGGAGACCGGGATCATTATTTTTATTTGAAAGGCAACATTGGGCTTGACTTGTACTTGACCTTGGAAAACTAAATGTAACAAATAAATTCGTAGATATGAATGATTTGAATTACCAGATAAGCCTATTGTCACTGATGCCGACCCAGAGTCATTATCGGACCGATATCAGTATCAGTGCATCTCTACCACACAGATAATGTGTTAGGGGCTAATGTTTCCCACACATGACGTGAGATTTGACGCTAACGCTAGCCGTAGTGGCTCGCTCCAATAAAAAAGGCAGGCTCATGACAGGCTGATTTTCAGTCAGCAATGCACCTTTATCGTCTTGTAGTTGACATTTTTGGATTAACTTTATTATTAAAAGTGTAAGCACAAGCATCTGCACTCACTCATCAGCAGAGTCACTCAGCCCTTTAGGAGGTCAGGAGGTGAGGAGGCAGTGATTGGCCTGTCAGCTCCCCTCTTCTCTTTAAGGACCGACACACCAAGTGCACCCCAGAGACAAATTCCTCACCGCCTGAGACAGACGAGACTGACCCGTCTCCACACACACACACACATGTTAATGTCAAGCACTCAGCCTGTAGCACCTGTCAAGCCTGTGACACCTGTTAATAGCTTCTTACAGGAGCTCCTGATTACCCTCCACTCAGAAACACATAAACATGTGAGCACATATGTGCTGCACAGGATCAGATACTGTAAAATATTGTATAGGGTGTAGTATATATTACACACTGACTGTTTTATCGTCAATAAGAGACTGACAGTTCAGAAAATGCTTGAGAGGAATAGGAAATTAGAAGAAAATGAATCAAAAACTGCTGATTATCCATTAGTCACCCGTATTCTTTAAATCAAATTCAGAATTTCTCCCAGTTTTTGAAAGTTGCATGTGTCATGTCAGTCCCTGATATTTAATTGATGACAAACTGACAAAAAAAATCACATTAGATCATAATAATGATCTACACCGACACCTACACTTTTGATTGAAATGTAGAAAGGAGAAAAAGAAGAAAAACACTGTTCATGATTTCAAACCAAACCAACTTGGCATTAATTGATTACCTAAAGATTATCAAATCTGTTTCACTGAATCAAATAACTGGAGATAAATATCAGCAGCTGCTATATAAAAAACTGCCCAACTCAGCGGCAACAACAACGGCAAAAACAATCCTGTTTGACACGTTGGCTTGTCAGCAGACACGTTGGCTTCACACTTTGTGGTCTGTCTGAAGCTCTGCATGGCAGCACAGGATGCCTGTTCAAAGACTAATCACGGTGCTATTGAGCCGCTTATCCGGTATTATGTAATTAGCATGCAAAGACTTGAATGTGAGAAAGGGGAAAACACATTCATAATGAGAGCAGACGTGGCAAACACAACCAACCTTGAATATTAAGCTGATGTTTTGAGTCGAGTGTTTGTTAGTTAAACGGTAACTAACCAAAGGCATAAAATGACTGGAGCTACATTTTGCAGCACTATTGGATGCCCATCAAAGTTTTATGTTTTGTGGCATTGCTGAAGTGTTTTGCCTAATTTATGTGAATATGTGTTGAAATAGTGATCTGATAAGTTCAGAAGTTCTGTTAAAAATGATATCCATTAAAACGTATGTGACATTGCCTTTTGAACCCTATTTAGGAAAAATTCTAATGTGTCCCTTATATAAGTGACACATATGTTTCTATTATTTACTTTTATGATACAAAAGAAAAAAATCATCATCATGGCTGTTGAAGTCGCACTCTTTGTACGCTCCTTGCCATCCGCCATGACCTCCTTCAAACGACAACAACCAACTTTCTCCCATTGCTGCAGGAGATCAAACAACCCCAAGAGCTCGCTTCTCGCCTCTCAAGGAACAAAGTTTCAAGACTTTGAGCAAACGATTAATGCTGTTGTGTTATTAGTGAGGAAAGTCTCACAATAGCACAAGGAGCGTGTCCGGAGACAAAGATGGGCCTTTTCAGTGTGACCAGAATGACATCGTCACTGCTGATCCTGAGGTTTAACAATCAGACTAAATCTTTTGAGTAGCTTCAAAGAGAGGCATCTTTTTCTTTAGAGCCATGTTTACAACTGAGCCTTCTTAAATCCAGCCCCTTTTCTCTCTGTCTCCAGTAACAGTTGAGCAAGCTTGGAACCCAGCAGGACCTCGGACCCTTTTCCTGTTTGCTATGCTACGTCTGTTCAAAGGTAACATTACTACGTAAAACATATTACATTGGTGTCACAATCTACACGGACACATTACATTGTATATGGTCACAGTAACTACGGGGACCTTTCCACGGTGCCTTAAGAAAACCTTTTATTTTACAGCAGGTTCTGCCCTTCACAGTCCTGGTTCTGGTTCACCTGTGCCTCCCTCCCCTCCATCAGAGTAGGGACCTGGTCGAAGAAGGAGCTTTCCTTCTTTTGTTTAGATCATCTGTCCTACGTAACGCCCCGGAGTAACTTTTTATTTGGATTTACACAACGTCTGGCCTCCCAATTGAAAAAGTAGTCGTGCTGTTGGCTTCTTGAAGCTGTATCGCCTGCATGCCACGGAGAAACTTAAATACAAACACTTTTACTAATGATGTGAGGCAGACAATAGCTAAGGAGTAATTTTAACAATTACAGAATGTTAGACGCTGAATAATAAAAAGAGCTAAATGTTTTGCCAGACATTTGTTTGCATCGGAGCGAAACAAATCAAGTATTTTGTAAACTATGAACCTAAATTGAACAGGCTAGCGAAGGCCGACCCAAATCAAACACCTGTATTGGACAAATCATTCTCCCTCAGTGTCTCGCCACTGAGAAAGCTTCTAACTATCACAGTGACCTCTGACATGGAAGTGTGCTCTTATCTCCTCAAATATTTCTTGTATGGAGGACATGTCTGTCAAATTTGGGAAGCATCAAAGATCTCCTTCCACATTCCAAAAGTAACTGCAGATGAGGTCAGTTTGCCTCCTCTGGCTGAGAACAACATATTCTATATTAAACCGTATCCAATAATCTGTGAGGACATTCAAAAGTCATCCTTCATACATGAGCTTCTTTAAAGTCCTTAACTATACAGCTTCCACTTCTGCAATTACCACAGATATGTAATTCTGGCCTTCCAGTACCTTTGTGCACAGTCTGGATTCACTCATTGCAACTAGGTCTGGGACGTCTCTTTCCTCAGCATGGCAGCTCCCCAAACTGCTGAAGTCCACCACCAAGTTCTTGGGTTCTATAACAAGCAATGACCACCCTCTGACAAAAGATATTTGCAGCTGTTTTCATGATGGAAGTTTTGAACAGGGTCCACTCTGACGTTGCGTCCCCAACCTCTCTTTAAACCACAAGCCAAGTTCGCTCAGTGGTGAAAAAACAGGCGTGAGAAGGAGAGATTTGTGACTACTGAGTCTGGCAACCTTCAGTTATGCCTGACCCAACTCACCATCAGATGGTGATCATTCGGCAGCTCCACAGCTCTTTTTATTTCATCGTCCAGAACATCAACTTTTGGCCCAGTGTTCCTTGTACAAGCCTGGTATTCCAGTCCCTAAGAGAAGCCAGTGAGTGCATTTACATGGCCCAATTGGTCGCATGGTAAAGATCTTTCCATTGGAACACTATGTCCACGATTTATTCAGTGTTGGCTGTGCATATGTATGTTTATTGGCAAAAAACTAGAACAGTAACAACAACAAAAAACAAAAAGATCAGGTTGTAAGAACCTGAAATACTCATCGAGATCTGTTGTTTCCAACAGGATGAGAGTTTTTAACAGAACCTCTATCCTGCCGCAGTACTGCAAACTGCAACACACGCAGCGTAACTTTATTTAATGCTAAAATGGCACCCATAGCATACACTATACGGACATGACTTGTAGTCAAAGTATAGTAGCTGCATTTCGTCTTCATACCCAGTGTGGGTCCAAACCTGTTATTCCTGAAACGTGACAATTCCAGGACGATCTTCATCCAGAACTCCACCTTGAAAACAATTTCTGGAAGTACCTAATACATCATTCATTACGTTATTATGAAATCAGAATCAACATTGCCCCAAACAGAACCAAACCAGTGGATCGCTCTGGTATTCAAATGTGTAAAACAGCGTAGCCACCATTGCATCCTGTTCTGACTCGCCCTACACTGGTCAGCCATTATGTAGGCCAACCCCGTTCACCTAACCATAAGCAGATTCAGGATACATATAGAGTGGATGGCCCCATTTATGAAGTGGTATTAGGGTTTATTAAACTTGTGCTGCTGTGCTCTGGAAGCCCCCTCAGATAGAAGATCGAGATTTAACATTCCAGCCTTTGATCTCGGTGCTAGTTTACCCCGAGAATACTATATGGGGAAGAAGAGAAAACAAGCCCGACGTAATTATGGGAGAACTCATTTCTCCTGGCTTCCTGTTATTGAGAACATGCATCAAATAGGCTGACGGCACGGTATCAGCGACGTTAACAATGTTCCCTCTGACTGGGTGACTGCCTCTTTGATCTGCTGAGAAATAGTCACAGACACTGCCAGTCCTGCAATAATTAGAAATAGAGAGAAAGGCTTGGGTAAATGAGTTAGGAAGGAGGAGAGCAAAATATGAGAAAGAGAGAGGAGAAAAGGGAAGAGAGGTGCAGAGACGAAGTCTCATTGATTAATTTGAGAGTCTGATCCAGAGAAAAGTATAATAAAGTAAAGTAATGTGTACAGCCCTCAAACCCACTGAGTTTTGAGGAAATCTTATCAAATCTTGTTCATGGAAACAACTGCGCCATGGTGTGGCACTGAACTCCAAACAACCAAAATGAGTTCAAACTCAAACGTTGACTGCAGCTGGTAATCTGTGGCTGACGGCTTAAATGGAAAATGATAGATGCCACACAAAAATTAAGTGAAAAATAAAAGGAAACGGCAATCCAAATATGTATATTTAATCCCAAATTGACATGTTTGTGTATAACATTTCCTCAGAAGTTGTGGTATCCCACCGCTGCCTGGAGCGAGTTAGAATGGATGATCCAATGCTGTAGCGGCACGCAAGCTGTAATGTTAATGCTAACACAATTATAAAAGTGGGATCCTCCACTATCATTAGTGGTGAGAGTCTGAAAGGCAGCGATGGATGCAACACGATGCAGTTGACATTACATCGCCCCAGAATGAGAATGAGACTTGGAGACTGTTTAGGGCTGCTAGGGTTTCAGTCAGCCAATCACCCCCAACATCTTGGAAGTCAAAGACAGAATGAACAAAGAAAATTTAAGAAAAATGCAAGACAGATTTTAAGCCCCAAACTAGCCAAATCAAATACGATCTAGTCGGTAGGCAAAACCAAGTTTAAGAAAAATGCTTGATTTAGAGCTTTGAATCTCTGCTGCCACCAGACTGGGCCCGACCCAGACCGGGATGGGCTGGGCTATAATTCCTTAAAATTCCTCCTGCTTGAACTTGGTCGTGTTTACGCCAGTTTCATGGTGTTATTTGTTTAGTTTTTGTCACGGACAGCAGGGATGCTGCTGCTGCTTGCAAAGCATGCAAGTTAATGTCGGGTGGAATTTGATTTTTCCGGGCCCCATCAAAGTTCTAGTGCAGTTCAGCTTCTGACCATGTGATAGTTTGTGATACACAGAGTCTTGTTTTTCTGCAGTAAGTTTATCATCTCCAGGCAAAACAGACATTGTTATCATTTTAGTGCTCTGGCAGCAGAAAACCTCAAACAAAGATACCAGTAATTTAGAGCTCATTAGAGGCTGCAGTTAATGTTTTTACATAAACTGTCATAAACACAGTCATAAAATAAAATTACATAACAAAATATTTTATATAAGATTGAAATTAAAAGCATCTGGGAAGTTTGGTAAACACAGAGTGCTCATGCAGTTTGATACAATGAACAACTATAACAAGATGTAGAATGAGCACACTCTATTCACTAATGCACATAGATATATGCAGTATGATTTAAAGCCCTCCTCTTTACATTATCTTGGGAATAGGGCTGATGCTCTGGTTTTAGGATGGCCACTGATCTTTGATCCTATCTTTCAAGCTCTATTCACGGTCATCTTGCATACCACAAACCGGAGTCATCAACAGTGAACTATACTCACTGTTTTCTCCCTCTCTGTCTCTGATTTTCTCTCTTTCCATTCTCATTTCTCTCTCTTCTTCTTCTTAATGACCTGTTGTCAGCATAGTAATTTGCACAGAAACTGTGAGGGAATCTTCAGCTAACTTTCTCAGGTATGTCATTTAATTCCCGATACATGACGAGCCTGAGAACCAACATGAGTCATACAAATAAATCGGGCTGTTTGCATTCCAACTCCTGCTAAATTGACTGTGAGCGTCAAAACAGGCCAGCAACGTGACCGCTGTGCTTGCATGGGCAGCGAAAGAGAACTGTTGGAGGGATCGCTCCCAGTTCAAAGAAGACATTTAAATGTCATCTGCATTTTGAATTAGTCATTTTTCATCATCAGCGGAAATAACCGTACTAAAGATTAAGTGCTACTCTTCAATCAAAGTTAATTGCTATTTTTTCTCAGTTCAGCTGAGCTAGAAGGATGTGACTCAAAGCCGTATGCCCTGAAACGTATTTATTGAGCCACTGCTCAGTATGAAAAAAAAGCTCTTTTATCCTCTTCCTGTTAACATTTTGGTCAAACCGTGTGTCCAGTACTGTGACGTCTACTTTGCTACTACTGCAGAGTCTCGACCAGGATCAGGGGCCACCATTATATGCTCCAGGTATTTCAGGGAGGTTGACTCTGAACAAATAAGGGACAGTCCGTCTATGTTTGGGTTCACGGAGTTCATCTTCATATGAGCTTAATTGAACGTCTTGAGACCCCCTGCAGACAAAGTATCTGGACCAACGTGAAAGATTGGATTGCTGCATCTATATTTTGCAAGTCTTTCCCCGGCTTGCTTTGAGTTGATACTCAATTTGGCATTTTAAAAGCTTTAGGATGTGTCTCAGCCAGATAATGGAGAAGTTTTATTGTGGAGGAATGGAAACTGGACACTTGACAAGAGGTCAAATGCAAAATATGGAAATATGTTGCATGTTAAGTCTTCCTTTTTATAATACAATTTATACAAGTATTGTTTGCTTTAATGTTGATCATTATGTCAAAGCGCTCATATCTTACTTGAAAACTACAGCTCAATTGGGTGTGAGGTGGGTCATGATTGGTCAGCTGCTTTGCTGCAATGCAAACATTATTTATGTAATAACATTGCGAGGCTACAGCCATGATAATATAGCTCTGTGAGGCTGTACCTTATGCTCATGAGGACAACATTAACATGCTAAGCAGGTAGTATGCTCTCCATGATCACAAGCTAACTTTAGCATGTTAGCATACTAACATTTGCTAGCATTTAGCACGGACCCCTGTCTCTGTAGCTGCATTTATGTCTATCTGGGGCTTCTTGATTCCCATGTCAAACATGCAGAGGCATTTTTATTTTTATTCAATCTGGCAAGGAATATCGAAAGGTGGGGATTCCCAGCAGCATCCAACCTCTGAAATTAATACAGTTTCAAAGGTTTATGAGCACCTCTCATTCAGGTACAAACTCAGACGGCAGACATTCTTTGCATTCCTGGCTCCTTCCAGTAAACACCAGTTGGGTGTTCAAAGTAGTTCAAATTAGATTTCTGCTCTGACTTTCTCTGACAGCGGCCTGACGCATCTAATGAGTTATCTCTCCATTATTTGTGTGGGCGGCTGCAACTTTCATGTGCTGCTCTTTAATCAAATCCGGACAACAAGAGGCTGGTGTGTACATGTAAGCCTCTGAATTACATTATTTCGCTCCATTTTCCTATCTTTTTTTTCTACCTGTTTTTTCTAACCACAATTGGCTTCACATTGTATGTAATCACTTTTCCAGTGAAAACCACTGGAGTTTCCCCAAAATATTTGCTTTTCACCGTGTAGCGAAGTGTCTCTTGCATACTACACTTACACACAGTAAATCATACCCAGCATTCTTCAGAAGTCGCACCAATGTCGGCACATTCCTCAAAATTGGTTCTTTCCATGCTCCATCACAGTGACAAATATCCTGCATACCTGCGGGGCTTATACACCTGGGGTGTAAATAACAGGCTGGGGAGAAATAGACTGACCTGCCTGCACATACAATAACGGGGACGAACGCATTGTAGTAAATCATTGGGGTCCAGTGGCTTAGCACGACCCTACTACAGCAACAGTATGAGTGCAATCCCTGATTTATCAGTAAAACAATTACCCAGAACCTTGTGTTATTTCATACCTCTGTGTCACATGTCTTCTGAGAATGAAAATTCTTTTTTTAGAAAATTCCTAGCAACATACAACGTATATTTCTGAATGCATATGAAAAATATAAAAAGCAGCAAATATAGATTGTATTGTCCAGTGAAGTGGTCTCAATATATCAGTGATAGGATGTCGTAGAGATAGGGATAAAAAGGGACATTTAAAACATAATTAACCTTCCTCTTGTGTTAGGGTCGGCGCCGACCCGTTTTAGGTTTTAAATGCATAAAAGAACCACATAAAATGTGTTTATTGCATCAGGGCTTTTTGACTTTGTCAGGAACCTCTATTTCTATTTGTTAGGGTCGGTTTCGAGCCAGTTATAAAAGTAAGATTTGCTTGATTGGTTGTTGTTTTTTTGACCTTGCAAATCTATATTTTGTGTTATGACTTGTTCTGCTTTTCATTTTGTGTTTGTATTAAAGTTCTATTGCTGAAAAAAAAAAGCCTTTTTAGCCTTTTTCTTGAAGTAAATATATATGGGTCGAAATTGACCCGTAACACCATAGATGTTACTATAGTTAATAATATTAAAATGAAAAAATAAATAAAACAAATGTATTTAAGAGATGTGTTCTAATACCCTCAGTAACCTGACTCAGTAATAATCAGGTTACACAACCGCCTTTTATTTATTTATATGATTCTCTTGAGGTTCATTTGACCATTTCTTTATTGAAATCGAGGGGTATACTGACAAAGAAAAGGTCCAGAGGCACACACCAAAAATATTAAAACATACAACAATATTTTCATGGATGAGGAAGCCTAACAAGGTAACCAAGAGATGGATGATAGATAATTGGTTTTAGTGTATTTTACAGCTGATTTAAGACATGGGTCAAAACCGACCTGTTAACACAAGATGGTAAGAGAAAGCTAACACAAGAGGAAGGTTAAAAAAAACATTTTTCTGACAATATTGTCATCCAAAACATCCAACTATTGGGATTTCAAACCTTTTACCAGACACGCTGATTTTCCTGGATTAAACTCAATAACAAGTTTCTTTTTTACGGTCGAAAGCCAACATTTTTTAAACATGTACTTTTTTTTTCTCCAGTATCTCCGTATGGCAACTACATTATGTACTGGTAATGGTTAACATGTGATTGGAAGGGATGTCTGAGGTCGATCCAGGTATATTTTAATGGTTTATTGGTTAAAACACACAAATCCAGTTTCCTGCATGAGAGTATACAAACCACACAACGACTGACTCACTGAAAAACAACTCACGGTCCATTTTCCATTCTGTTTAGTCGAGTGCACAAGGCTACACCGTTTCCTGCATTATGGAAACTAGAAAAGGTGCACTGAGTAGAGTGCAGATCTCCGCCAGGTGTGTCTGCAACGACCATTGCTGTATTGTGCGATTAAAAGAATACAACCTACCAATTGGCTAACCAGTGGGCCGTAAGACATCATTAAAACTCAAAAGCAAGCTTCAACACAGGCAATCAGTAGTGTGTGTGTACTAGTAGTTCCGTTAGCTATCAGCAACACATACCTTCAAAAACACTTTAAAGTGAGCCAACTGCCTCCCTCCTGTTGTGACTCTGGGTGCAAAGAAGTGGCTAGGGGTTGGCGACTCACTAAACTGTATTATCACTAGTGCTGCCTACCGGCCAGGGGATAGTGAAGAGTAATGAGTGAGGAGTCAGCATGCAGTCAATGGCTACATAAAACAGGCAAAAGAAGGTGTTCTGAGAAAGTGCGAGTCATCGCAAACACGAGAGGTTTTTAAGCATACAGCAATAACTGACGACCCAAAATAGTATGCAGTGTGCTGCAGCAGAATGTGAAATTAACCGTGGACAGACACAGAGTTGCACACCTAGTCACTCACGGACACCCAGAAGCACAACTGATCGCATGATCCTGCTGGCGGTGATTATATTTCATGACAGCATTGAGAGGAAAAAGGCATTGGCCAGTGACATAGGTCAGGGATTGTGACACGGTTGCGTCCCTTTTTTTTCACGAGAGTTTGCCGTCACGTATAAAATCACAGTAGACAGGACATGGTGAGGGACAGACAGGTGACAGGACGTGGTGAGGGACAGACAGGTGACAGGACGTGGTGAGGGACAGACAGGTGACAGGACATGGGGAGGGACAGACAGGTGACAGGACGTGGTGAGGGACAGACAGGTGACAGGACGTGGTGAGGGACAGACAGGTGACAGGACATGGGGAGGGACAGACAGGTGACAGGTCATGGGGAGGGACAGACAGGTGACAGGACATGGGGAGGGACAGACAGGTGACAGGACATGGTGAGGGACAGACAGGTGTCCAGCTAGAAACAAACCAGGGACATTGAAATCACAGTACTGAGGAGTTTGCATCTAAACCACATTGCCAAAAGGCCATCCTGTATGCAACATGTGAAAGATTAAAAAAATATTAACAGGATGGTGAAGCAGAAAACTGTTTATATAGAATTTTATATTTGCTTTTATTCATTCGCTGGTTAAATATCTTCAGGCTTCTAACAATTATTCAAATAAAATCAGTGGTAGAAAAAAATAACACTTTCTCTGACCTGGTCAATACTCATTGAGTATGTTCAAACTGTGACGATGAGAACCACTGACGTAGGAAATAAAAACTCTAATGGCCATAGAAGGTAAACCTCGCTGTAAATAATTAAACTAACAATGCGTGAATTGCTGGCTCACTGTCACAGTGTCATAGTTTACAGTACTAGGATTACAATGGAGCCGTTGCTCATGTTATTAGTAACACCTGCCCTCTTCTTACAATGACAAGTCAAAATGTCTGGGGATAAAAATACTCTGGTAAAAAAGGTCACTGTAAGGTAGAGTTAAGGTCATAGACATAAGGTCATAGACAGTCAAAATGATTGACTTCACTGGCACTGTTTCATGCTCCTGATTGGTCTTACACCTCAAAACAGCTTTGGATTGCTCCGGGAAGTACTCGATGTCGAACAGATTCAAAGGCATTATGATTCTTTGAACTGTCCCTAACTACAGGCTTATGCCAAGGTCAAATTTTATGAGTAGCTTCAAGTTATTTAGAACAGTTGGTAAATCTTCTGAGCACAATCCACAACAAACTACTAATAACTTATTCTAATAAATGAATTACTAATGGCATGTTTTGGATATGCCATAGTACATGCTATTTTTACGGGACTATTTTTTATGGGACTATTTTCTCACACACACACACACAAGAGAGAGAGAGTCTGTGATTTGACGGTAATTATCTCTCACTGGAAATCATCACGATTTTGTGATCAAACCTTTTTAATTCCTCATCTTAGTTTCCGGTTTTACGCACTCGCTCCCCGCTAATGAGTCTGCTCGCTCAGAGCGTGATCTGCTCTCCTCTCCCCTCGCCTCCATTATTCACCGCTGCCGTTCTCACCAAAAGTCATTCCCCCCAAAATATCAAAGTTTACACGAAACATGTTTCAAACAGTTGCGCAAAATCTACCTGTTATTTTGAGTGCGCACCGATAGGAACGCTCTGGTAAATGTAAACAGGCGTACAGTACATTATGGCTCAATAAAGTACACCCCAATTAATCAAAGAAGCCTAGAAGACATTATACAACATCTGAACACATCCTCCTGCTGCTTGGATATTCTACCAACACACTTTTTCAAAAATATTTCACACTGCATGACCGCTGATCTTTTCCAAATTGTAAACACATCCCTTCTCTAAGGTGTCTTCCCACAATCCCTAAAAACTGCAGTTATTAAACCACTTCTAAAGAAGGCTAGTTTAGACCCCGAAATATTGAAAAACTATGGACCAATATCAAACCTCCCATTCTTAAGTAAAATAATGGAAAAAGTGTTTTTTCAACAGCTGAACAACTTCTTGGCCGAAAATAACTGTTTCGATGTCTTCCAGTCTGGCTTTCGTCAGCACCACAGTACTGAAACTGCTCTTGTTAAGGTTTTCAACGACATCCACTTAAACACAGACAGTGGCAGAACCTCAGTCTTAGTATTACTAGGCAGACTGAAAGTCTGGGTAGGACCCTTATGGCGCAGCACTTAACTGGTTTTAATCCTACTTGAAGGACCGACAATACTTTGTGTCGGTAGCTAAATACACATCAGAGCTGACTAGGATGACATGTGGTGTTCCCCAAGGTTCAATACCGGGGCCTCTTCTGTTCAACATCTACATGCTTCCACTGGCTCAGATTATGAAAAACAACAAAGTGTGTTATCATAATTATGCAGATGACACACAACTCTACATAACTATATCACCAGGGGACTTTAGTCCCATACAAGGGCTGGCTAAATGCATTGAATAAATCAATAACTGGATGTGCCAGAATTTTCTTCAATTAAATCAAGATAAAACAGAAGTAATTGTTTTTGGTCCCAAGGACGAACGATTGAAAGTCAGGGCTCAGCTTCAATCACTAATGTTAAAAACCTCAAACCAAGCTAGAAATCTAGTGTGTAGTTATGGATTCAGATCTCAACCTGAACAGCCATATCAAGACAATTACAAAATCAGCCTACTATCACCTGAAGAATATATCAAGGGTTAGTTTGGAGAAACTTGTCCATGCATTTATCTTCAGTAGACTTGACTACTGTAACGGTGTGTTCACAGGTCTCTGTAAAAAGTCAATCAGAAAGCTGCAGCTGATTCAGAACACTGCAGCTCAAGTCCTCATTAAGACCAGGAAAGTGGATCACATCACTCCAGTTCTGAGGTCTTTGCACTGGCTCCCTGTCAAACAAAGAATTGACTTTAAAATCCTGCAGCTGGTTTATAAAGCACTGAATGGTTTAGGGCCTAAGTATGTTTGTGATCTGCTGCTACCTTTTGAACCATCCCGGCCACTCAGGTCGTCTGGGACGAGTCTACTTTCTGTTCCAAGAGTCAGAACTAAACATGGAGAAGCAGCGTTCAGCTTTTCTGCTCCACACATCTGGAACAAGGTTCCTGAAAGCTGCAGGTCTGCTGAGACCCTCAGCTCCTTTAAGTCCACATAGAAGACTTTTCTGTTTGCTGCTGCCTTTAATTGAACCAGATTCAATTACTGCATCTCACTACTGCATTTTATTTCTTAAACTGCACTGCAACTTTTATTCAACTTTTATTTTTTATTTTGCTTTTTAACTGTTTTAATGTTTTCTTAACTGTTTTTAAATCTGCATTATGTTTTGATGCTTTTAATGGTTTTATGTGAATCACTTTGAATCGCCTTGTTTTTGAAATGTGCTATACAAATAAACTTGCCTTGCCTTGCCCCGTGACTCACTCTCAACCAATCAGAATGCTTGATTTCATCTACCCGTATTATAACTTTTGGTAACAAAAATAACCATACATATAACCATTAAAAACAAACTGAACAGCTGGGGCACATGTGTTTTGGTTATACAATAAGGTATCTATCTGTAAAGGTATTGCTGGTGTGTGTGTGTGTGTGTGTGTGTGTGTGTGTGTGTGTGTGTGTGTGTGTGTGTGTGTGTGCTCTAAGCCAAGTAGTGTATCAGGGATGCTGATTCAAGATGTTGGACTTGGTTGAAGCCAAATGGCATTGGACCCGTGACTGAGGACATGACCTGTCTGTTAGCACATGGAGTAAGTTTTCTTTTGATGGGGCAATACAGGAAGAGATGGGAAAAGAATTGAACCCATATTGTGTTGTTGCCTCGTGACCCCGACCAGCTCATGCAGAGATGCCGTCTCGTCACACAAAAGCACGTGGATGAGAGAAAGTGGAAAAATAAAGATAGATGAAAGAAAAACAACATCCCTGCCTTATTTTGATATACAAAATAAGTTAACAATTTGCCTTGAGCATCATGCCGTGAAAAACTCGGATCTGATCTCATGCTGCGTGAATGGCACGAGTAGTTTTGTATAGTTAAAGGAGTAGTTTACTGTGGTGAACATAGAGGTGCTTCCATTTTGCCCTTGCGATATTTAAAATTGATCCAAGTGCCAGAAATGCATCTGGTGGGGAAATAAAATTTCCCAGGGGTGGGTGGGCCTTATGAGTAAAGAAAAACCTCCAGTTGAAAAGACCACCAGTACAAAAAAGATGCAAGTGTAAAACATGGGAACTTTAAGTCATATTTCTATCTACAGGTCTGAGAGGTAGAAATGCAATCCTTTACACCCCACTGTAAGCTGCAACTATAATCCTACCATACATGCCGGTGAAATCCAAGACACTTTTAACCACTATGTTTTAAGATTTGCTATCTTTCCAGCGGGACCGGTGTAACCCGATATAATACCGAGCACTGTGTTAATAATCATATCTCAGCAGGTTTTCGTTTCCTCCAAGTCAACAAGCATTCCTGAGCTGTGACCGTGACAGACTTTCACAGAGACCGGGATGACTCCCAGAGCTAAGCGCAGCTCGAACCTCAAATCAATGATGGCTTCAACTGATGCAGGAAAACAGATAGGAAGCTGGGCCTGTGATAAGGGCATTTTATCAGATGTGTATCAAAACAGCCAAAACACCTGCAGAAAGTTAGATTTGTTAGGATCCAAGTGGCATTGGAGTGGAATGAGGTGGATAGAGGTGGAAGTATTAACTTAAGGTGTAGACAAAGGTCATACTCTGTGAACAAACACTGATGTTTACCATCTCTTTCTTTTTTTTTACATTGAAATAAACAGCTGGCTATCAGATATACTCAAGGTATATTTGCAGCGATATACATAAAATGTGCATAATGATGTCTTAGCACTTTGTGGTCGGCAGCAAAGTATAAAAGTGAGATTTAATGTATCCATGACATCTTGGCACTTCTCATTATCACACTGCTCCGTTGATGCATCCTGAAACATATTTATTCATCCTTACAGAAGACTTGTGACACAGCGATTTGATTCTGATGTGAGTTTCTGACCAAGCACAGGTTACTTCATCTGAAGAAGTGCTATTGAAGAAGAAATCCCCCTACAGCAATTGGTCCAAAGCCCCTTTGAATGTCAAAGGAATTCACTGCATAATAAATATTTTACTAATTCAAGTAAACTAAGTAAAACTACTTCATGAATGGTTTTGAGTTCATTATTTTCTAATTAATGTATGGCCTGTGTGACCTGACAGTGTTACCAAAGCTATCAAAATATGTTTTAAGTAGGAAATATCATCAGCCACCTCTTTTTAAACTCAGTCTGCCTCTGTATCTCAGCAAGGTCGAGCTATTCCAGCTCTATTGTTTCTCCTCGAGGCGAGATTATGATTTGTTTATTTTTACATTTCCATGGGGAAACAGAGAAATTACACAGATTAGAGGAACTCAAATAGTACTTGAAGGAGGGAATATTTCAGCATTCAGTGTTTCCAATTGCGTCATACTGGTCTAATGTCAGGGACACTGACTGGTCTCGAGGTTACTTTGAAAACCGTCTTTAATAAATCTAATTTGGTCATTTCCATAACCAAAAGAAAATAGAACAAAAGAAAAACGTAAATTGGGGAAACTCAGTGGAAGGAAGAAGAAAATTTGTTTTGAATAAGGAAATCATTTTCCAGACAAACAAAATAAATCTATGACGTGCTGGCATGTGAATGCGGTATGTTTTTGTTTGTTTAGTTTCATATAAAGTCAGGTCATGTTAAGAGCCTTTGGAGAATCTCAAATTGATAATCTCCTGGAACATTAACTCAGATGAGATCACAACAACAACTTATATCTCATCATTATTGGCCACGTTTACGTTCTTTTCATACTCACATGGTGTAGTATCGGATGTATTTCAGAGAGGGGTTAAGACCTGATACAAATACAGTTACAGATACGAGTACACATGTAAAAAAAAAAAAAAAATGACAGCACATGGGCGTGATACAGAGTGTGAACAGATAACTCCCCAGCAAAGAAAAATAACAAACACTGAATAACCTTTTTATTTGCAGCACCACTAAAAATAACTTCCTGTGCCGTCAAGAAGGCTTGTCAAAAAAGCACCGGGGAGCCTGGCAGAAACAAATTCAACCTGCACCCGGTGTCACACCCTCCGGATCAAAGTTGAGGACTCGACTGCTATTGTGCCGTAAATCCTGTTGATATCCACACAAACATGACCCCTCTGACACTCACAGCAGAGAGGAAGGGCCATAAAGCTCTATGCAGACATTTCCATTCAGGATTCTGCTGCGCTTGCGGCCGTGCCACAGCACCATGAAGAGTGATTATTTTGCAGCTGTTTCTCAGGAGACCCCGACAGAGAAGGTGGAATTGGCTGGATGCCAAAATGGGGCTCCAGAGAAATCTGAGGCAAATTTGTCATTTGTGATTTTGGGCTGTACAAAATATATTGAATTGAATTGAATTGGTGGTGCATAGTCACTCAGCAGACAATATCAAATAAACAGTGCAATTGTGCAAAATGAGGATCATGTGCCAAACATTCTGTCACCTATTAACATGTGAAAAATTTAAATCATATTTACAATAACTTTCTATATAATCACGTATGTTTCTAACTTTTAAATAGCGCTCGTGACAAAATGATTGTGACTGTGAAACTCGGAAAGCATGGCGCTTCCAAATACGGAAGTGCAATACGTCCAAATGTTGTTCTTTTTATCAGTAATTCAACCGTGGTGTTCAGTCAGGAGATGCAGTGACTGGAACAAAGTAGGAGTAGAAGAGCTATGGAGAAGTCATCTAACTGCTGGACTAAAAAGTGCAGTGTAAAATCCCATAGGCTTTGTGAGGCATTCGAGTGGTGTTGAAATAAACGAAAATGAGCTTCCCGACTGTGGAAACGAACATGAACGCCCCCTCAAGTCACATCAATCATATCTTCTTTGGGACAAAAGTTTGCCTAAAGTTAGCTTGAATATTGAATGGAAACACAGTGTTGGTATGCACTATACCTGAGCAGTGATCAGCCTTTTCTGCTGCTCGGCTATGTTTTGTTTCCAGTCTGAGTCTCAAACGTCAAACAGGCAAAATGCTTTCAAGGAAAACTGAGTAAAAATAATTGCAACTAATAGATTTCGACAAAATCTTTTTCCTTTCAAAAGTCATTCGAGATCATTTGAGGGAAAGACGCTGTAAAATGTGTTACTCAAAACCACGCCCATGCCAGAGGCAATTAATGAGTTCCTGATAGATTTGTATTTGTTCTCTGTGAAGTTCAAAGTCCTATTAGTCAGATTTACTAATTACTCTCCTCAGGAATGTGATACAGAGGAACTCAACAAGCGGAAAGAACAACATCCTGACGACTTAATAGCAGAAGACAAAGACGTTTACATAGTTAATGCATGCGTCTCTTCAGCACCAACACTTTCTTTAAAAAAACAACCAATCGTGCATCTTAATATCACATTTTTAATATCCAAAAATGCAACATGCTTGTGTGTCTGTTGTTAAATACATAACAAAAACTGCTACTTTGATAGCTAAATAACTGATTACTAAATTAAAATGTAAGATGCATCAATTCCTGTTCAGAGACATTTTTTTCCCAAGTAAAGATGAACCAAACAACAAAGTATTTCAAGCTGAGTAAGCCAGAACTAGAATAGTCCTATGATAAAAAACTAAACAAGAGGATACTGACGAGGAGATGAAATAAGATTCAGAGGGTCCAGTTTGAGTAATAGATGGATGAACACAATATCTGGGAAAACAGGACTTCACAAATTTGGAAAGTTATCCCAACTCAGTAATGTTCTCCCCTGTCTGAATGAATTTAAAGTAATGTACCAGGAATGCACAAGTTGATGAGTGACGTTGCATGGCTCTGCTGCTGCACCTTCCTGGTAAAGTCATTTGAAAGATGGATGGCTTTTAAACATGGAAACAAGAAAACATGAATATAGCCCAGACTAAGACCGCTTCAGTTTAGGGTTAATGTTAACGTTAATGTTAGGATTATGGTTAGTATAGCTAAGTAAGAAAGAGAAGCTTTGGGTCTTGCCAGAGGCCTCCACTTGAGATGCTTGATCGCCAGAAAAGTCCTTTTTGGCTCCCGCCTACAAATTGAAGCCGCATTGGGAAAGCCACGCTCAAGCACACGTTAACCTTGTGACGGACCTGTACTCCTCTCTGTCTTCATGCACGCTGGAGACTGTTATCCTGGAAGCAGGGCGGGACTGCGGTTCGGGGTCTACATGTTTCTCCACCTTGGTGAATAATGGATATTAAGTATTCCTTTAGGAAAAACATATTCAAACACTGAAACGTACCGGAACAGCACAGCGCTCATGTCAGTCAGATAGTTAATCTTGCATTTTACAATTGATGTTTCAAACAGTAGCAATTGAAACGGCATGGGGAGTTGAGTAAGTTCAAGCTCAAACTCTGTGTTTATAATCCTTTAGACAAGACTGAAGTGTGTACATGTCAACATCTCAACCCATCTCTGGAGATTTGTGCCCTTTTCTTTTGGGTCATAACCCCCACAAGCCTGGTTTGAATCAACTTTGACTTCAAGAAATGGAATAAAAGAGATATTTGGGAATCATTTAAAACATTTCTCTCGAAATAGTTCAGCTGTGACAAAGAGAAAATGTTGCATTTTGTCAAAATAAGCGGCTGTTTATTAGGATGCACAGTTTTAAGGGACATTTCTGCAATAGCATCACTGCTATTGCAGAAATAGTATGTGAATGATCAAGCACTGAATCAGTTAAATAAATCTGTTTTATGTTTATACAAACACTCTCCCACGAAGTGAAACATGTAGATGTTAATTTGAACCTAACTGACCCAGGATGAAGTGAGAAATAAACATCAATGTGTGATGTTGTTGAAAATGTAAATTACAAGTATGTAGACCTTGACTTAAGATTGTTTGTACCTAATAATCTATATATCCATTTTTGCATTGTTGATAAGTTTGTAGTAGTATATGTTTGATCATGTTGACGTTTTTACCTTAAACCTGAAAGGTAGCCAGCATTAACAGATGTTGTGTTTAATACAATGCTGTCTGGCAGTCACAGATGGCAGAAAGAATAGCTGCTTCCAATGTTTGTCAAATTCTTTAAAAAGTCACATTACAGAGCCCTGCTCTTCCTTGTTGTAGCTGAATAAGTTTAGTCGGGACAAAAACAACAACTTCGGAAGCGGATTTTCTACCTGGAGCAACGTTTTAATGCAAAAGTCAGAGGATAGAATACCAAACATGACACCACAAATAGGGAAGCTTTAAGTAAACACTTCAATGAATGTCTGCATGACAGACATTTTAACGTCTGTTTTGTGAGACGGATTTAGTAAACAAAGGATTTCTCCCTCTGAGACCAAACACAGTGAGAGGTTCTCAGCGTCGGAAACCCGCCTCACATAAGCCTTTAGACATTAGACATTAGATTCCCGAACATGTACACAAAACCTCTCATGTCCCACTGAATCTCCAATCCCACTGATAACATGAAGTAACATGACAGTCAGGATGTGGCCTCCAGTTAGCCAACACCTTGATATTGAATGGAGGTTGGCAGTTCAGTACGTATGTTGACAAAGTAGTCAAAGAAGTGCTATTGATGCCACCATCACTCAAACACAACCATTAACAGTATGGTACTC
Source organism: Taurulus bubalis (assembly GCF_910589615.1). Taxonomy (NCBI): domain Eukaryota; kingdom Metazoa; phylum Chordata; class Actinopteri; order Perciformes; family Cottidae; genus Taurulus; species Taurulus bubalis. Next base: position 31,101,779 of record NC_136591.1, on the reverse strand, counting down.
TTGCATGTAACGTAATATAATAATGAATAATGAAGCAATATACAGGGATAGAGAGGTTAGTATTTTGAAGTTAGTGAAATGAGGAGGTACCGTAAAAGTCGGGTTACACGCCGCTACTACCTTCGGTCAGTGTCCCTGTTTGCTCCCCGCTGTAGCCAGCTGGCGCTCATGCTAGTTCACCGCTAACTTCCGCTAGTGCTCCGCTAGCTCCCCGACAACCACCGAAGGTAGCGGGACCAGCCCCGGTTCGACACCCGACTTGGGCAGAGGGGACGTGGGCAGTAGCAGCAGCAGCGGCTCAGAATGACTCAGATTGTCCTGACAATCATTAATAGCTGCCTAAAATTATCTCAAATAATATTTAGTTGTGTGAATCATTTCCCTTGTCATTTGGGACCAAACAAACTAAACAACACATACACAAACAGTGTGTCACTTTGACATGTTTCACAACCCATTTCCTGTTAAGGTTGGACCATAACACTCGGTTAACATTTCTTATTAACGGAAACTTTAACCAAACTATGATCTTTCTCTCATCTCAACCATATACTGTTTGCTCCCTTACCCCAGTTAAACATATTACAGAAAAGTAATATAAATATAAGTAATATAAATTCTGTCATGGCGCATCAGATGAGAGAAATGCTCATATTTGTGGTTTTGGAAGGAAAGGATAAATTACGTATTTCGGCATTTACTTTCGAGCATTTTTAGAGTTACTGCTGGGACACTGATGTCTGACAATGAGCGGCTCCTACGTGAGCATGTGGTCAGAGAATTAATTGAACCGTCAGTTGTTCACCCATGCACTAAATAGTTGCTGAAAGATGTTTTCGCACTCCGAGGTGCTTAACCTGGTGGTCGTGGCCCTTGGGAGAGGTCACATACGGGTCAAAGGAAAGGTTGTTAAAAAGATGTGTTTTAAAAGTGATGTCAATAAAGAATGGAGGATAGTGTGATGAAAGTAATACAGAAAGGATTTGTCTGTAGCACAGGAAACAGGTTGAGATGTCGTGATGAAGACTTTGATTTAGAGCCATATCAGCTGTCACAAGAGAAATGGAATAAGAGTTGGAAAATGGAAAAAGAGTTCAAAGCAAATGTGAAAAGGATTTAATTAAATGACATAACTCCATGGCCAAAACTTACAATTTGACCCACAACAGCGGATCAAATTGGGCCCTAAACATGACGTGCACTTTAGTCTGAGGGCCCGGGGACACTAAAATGATCCCAGTTATCGAGATAGAACCAACAACTCCAGTCTCAATTCAACTGAGGTGTTGTGCATATCCTTCAGTAAAACCATTATACCTGATGTAAACAATCCCAGGATGTTTGGATGACTAGATGGTACCCTGTCAGGGCGTGTAGTGCCCGTACCTGCAAGAGGTGTGCAAACAAGCCCTCACTTAGCATGCCAATGCTAGCTCCTGATCCACGCCTATTCTGCGTAACTGCTGGCATATGAGACACTCATCTAATTGTGTGTTGCTTGATTTGGGGCTGTGCAGGTCTGGACCAATCTTTCCCTTTTGTCCATGCCCTTGTGACTTTGTTTCAACACTGTCTTTTTTTTGTTTTACTCTCTCTGGGAAAGAGCACTCAGGGACAGAGCAACATATACTGTATGTCGCTTGTGCAGGAAAAACACAGCTGAAAGTTGTCACTCGACAAAATATTGTAACTATGCTGCTGCTGAAGGTGACAGGCCTTTTATACAAGGTCCAACAGAATCAGCTATGTGAAAACATCCTCGATGAGCTCAGATTTGCTTTCACTGATGACGCAGGACAAGGAGCGCTATTGTAGGTCCTTTTGTTGTGTTGAGTGAGCCGAGAGGCAATCAGAGTGATTTCTGTCCAGCTCCTAGACCGATTAACAGACAGGGCATATGGAACAAGGCTCCCAGGATATTTATGAACGCTAAAGAGGCATGTCAGGAATGTGGACATGGCAGATGACCTGCATATATCTCCAAATACGGCCAGCTGACAGTTGTTTATTGCTGCTTTGCCCAAGACACCACAGTTTGTGTTTATTTACCCGGGGAATGTGTGTGGAGCCGTAAAGGACTACCACTGTTTGAAATTCCCCAAAAATTATGTCTATGGTAACAAAGAAATCGTGTTTTTATAATTCCTGCACATGAGGCTTGTGTGTGTGTGTGTGTGTGTGTGTGTGTGTGTGTGTGTGTGTGTGTGTGTGTGTGTGTGTGTGTGTGTGTGTGTGTGTGTATGTATTATCATCTAGTATTTATCTATTAGGAACATGGATATCAATTGGCATCATTGTGATATATGGGACCTTCTATTGCTTGCAAATTGTTCGTATGGAGCTAGACTTGTGGAGGAAGGAAAAGGAAAAAGAAAGGAAGAAAGAAGAAGGAAAATATGTAGTAAATAAAAGCTGAAATCAAATTATTTATTAGCTATTATTTCTTACATTATCTCTTATGGTAATAAAGAAGATACCCTTTTGACTTAGCGTAAGAAAGGTGTGCTAACATGAAATATGTGGAGTTGTATGCATTTAGACTCGGTGTATCTAAATATGTGGCCTCAGCTGTACGGTAAATGTGCGAGGCTTAGTCAATAGGTCAGTATTCATCTGCAGTCCCAGGAAAGGTTAAGCTGAAAAGAACAATGATGGTTGACTTGACTTATTTCTTGCCACACTGGCGGCTCGGCTGTTGGTTGTCTATTGGTCGGTCCTCCACTTTTCTTCCTGACTGGAATATCTCCTCAGCTATTTCATACAGATATGTATGATCCCAAGAAGATGAATCCTAATTACCTTTGTGATCCCCTGACTTTTCCTTTAGTGCCAACGGCGGGTTGCCTATTTTGGAGACTTTAGTGGAGCATCTCACAAGTTATTTTGACGGATTGCAATGAAATTTGGTGCAGATATTGAAGATATTAGCGTGCCAAGATGGTGAACATTATTCCCGATATACATCCAACGCTAGCTTTGTCACAGGGCGCCTTAGCTCAAAGCAGCACTGAGTCTAAGTCCACTTTCACGGAGCTGCGAAGAATAGTTTTGTTAAAACAAACAATATCTCCTTCTTGAGGATAGATTTGATACAGGAAATAATTAGGTACTGACTGAACTCAATGAGGTTTGTGGATTCATACTGCACTTCATTTCAAAATCATGTCTCCCTAATGTTTAATGAATTCAGTGTATATTGAAGCAAAGTGTTTCAAAGTTCCCACACTGCCGCCAGAGTAACCACACTGTTACAAGCATTTAGTTGTATCAGTAAACAGCTGGTCAACAGCTGTGACGTTGCTAACGGTCAAGACAGGACTCTATTAATTCGCCAAATTCGGGGAAAACATTTTCACTGACAGCCCCATTGGAGTTAAATAGAATCCGCAGTTACGCTCTCAGCAGCAATTATATCAGACGATTCAGAACACCCAAACGTCTTTTTTCTCCGACCCGCCGAGCTCAGGAATGCAAATTACATTGTCCATGGAAGCCCATGAAAAGAAGCTGGCACACCGTGACCTCCTAATAGGCTGAAGATGGAACTGGATCCAGTGTGCATTCCTAGACACTATTACACATTTAGAAATCACTGAGTGGCCTGTGGCAACCAATGTCTTTCCCCCGCTAATGGTCCTGGCTCGCGCCCAGTGATGTCATGGGTGAACACTCCAGTGAGTAGTTAGGAACCAGTGGGAGCAGGGAGGGGGCAGGGAGGGGGCAGGGAGGGGGCAGGGAGGGGGCACCGCGAAAGCAACACTCAGGTGGTCATCTGTGGGTCTGCGTCGCCGGAAAATAGATTTTGAGCGCAAGAATGCATCAGATCTAATTGCATTGGTCCGAAAGGGCAAACGTCATTGTTCAGAAATATAAACCAAAACATATCAAAATGTGGCATGTATCATAGATACCTAGCAATTAGCTTGAGAAAAGATTGTGTGGGGCCTTTAAAGTGTTTGTGTGTTTTGTACTGGTAATTGCCATGAAGAAGGAGAGGGTTGGAGCTGTGTGTGCATGTGTGTGTCTGTCTGTCTGTCTGTCTGTCTGTCTGGGTGTGGTGCATGGTGAAAAACGCTGGTAATCTCCCATGGGGGTGTGTGAAGCCTCACCCAGCAGAACAACACACACTTCAGCACCTGTGCAGAGCATCATGTCTCGGATCACTCCACTCTAGGGCTCATGATCAATGTATTTGCTGATGCTTTTTCTGTTTCCCTGATTAAATTGATGTATAATAAATGTCAGACACAGGAAAGAGTTTTCCTCACGATTACACAATGTGTGTCTGCACTGCTTGTTTTCTTAAACCAATCTAAAAACCAGAGATACAATGATTTAAAACGCAAAAAGAAATGTTTGACAAATAAATTATCCTGAAACAAAAAAAAAGCCCCATCTTCCAAACAAATTTACTTTTAATCCAGCTCTGCACTGACACAGGATATCTGCTCTCTGATGATGGAGCAGGGAAGAGTATATGCGGTAAATATGAGCTTCAATTCAATTCAATTGTATTAAATATGAGCTGTTGACTGGGGAAAATTCCCTATGTCATCTTCTTTGGTTTAATTGCGAGTATGGCGTGGGAATTACTTCAGCAGGCGAAGATCTCCACCAGCTGTAGTCTCAGATTGTAGAAGTGCCAAATGTGAGAGTTCAGGGAGAGAATTAAGAGGTGGAAAAATTATGGACGAGAATATTATTACCCCAAAGGAGTGGCCCCTGTGGAAAAACAAGAACACCGTCAGCTTATTGTCTCTCTTAAAAAACAGTGATGTGTCCATAATTGATCGTTTCCTGCCATCGATATATCGAGAAGCAAACCGCAATACTTTCATTCATTCATTCCTTTGTGGGTTTTGTAAGAAAGTATGTCACAACTTCAAGTGTACATCAAGCGGTGACCTGGAATTTGACTTAAACATCTGACAAGAACATGTATTTGTCAACGCTGACAATGAAACCCACATTTCACACACCTTAAACGCACAAATCATCAGCTTTCTGACGCCAATTACTCAAGAGCAGGCCTGGGTCAGGACATGTCATGATGCTCCATACATTTTAAAGGGAACACAGAGGTACATTATTCCTTCCCCTCCTCCTTACTCCTCCTACTGTTTCTCCTTGTTAATCCTCTTCTTGTTTCACTTCTACTTTGCTGGTTTCTCCTTCATTTTCTTATTCTGTGTGTTTTTTTCCCTCCTGGTTTTTCTGTCCTTGCTAGTCCTGTCTTTCCATGTTTCTGCTCTCCCTTCCTTTCCTCTCCTCATTATACTCCTCTACTTAACATTTCATGTCCTTGTTTCTCCTCTCTCTGTTTGTTTGCCCCCCCTCTCCTCATCATTTCTCCACTTAATTTGTTTCTCCTCTTGTTTATGTTTCCTCTCCTCTCATTGTGTTACTTTATTCCTGGTTCTTCCTCTCTTTTCCTGGTTTGTCAATTATTTTCCTTGTTTCTAATTTTCTTGTTTGTCATTTCCTCTCTTTGTTTCTCCTCTACTTTCCTTATGTATCCTCTTATCTCCTTGCTTCTCCTGTCCTTGTCTTTCTTCCTCCACTCCTCTTTCCTTCTCCTTCCTTGTTTTTCATTTCCTCTATTTCTCCACTCCTTATCTTGTTTAAAATATCTTTATCTTGCTTCTCCCATATTTTCCTCTCCTCATTACTCCTCTACTTTCCTTGCTTCTTCCTTCCTCGTATCTAATTCTCCTTTCTTGTTCCTCCTCTCATCTCCTCGTCTCATTTCCCGGTTTATCCTCTCCTTTCCTCTCAGCTCAATTTTTTCTTCTTCTCTTATTTCCCTGTCTTCTCCTTTCCTCCTTTTGTTCATGTAGCAAAACCAGGAAAGAAAGGTAAGGAGAAGAAGATGCGTGGCGTGCATGCTCACATCTACACACCGCCAGGCTTTACTGAATGCGTGTGGCAGACAGGCAGCGGACAACTTTCTCCTTGATCCTTTTATTTATATTTTCTCTGGCAAAATACAGCAGCACATTCTTTTCCTGAACATGTGCTTTCTTCTTCAGCGGCTGAGCTTTCTACATAACAACCCAACACTAACATAAGTCCTAAAAGAGCTTAAACAAGTTAACAAATTGTGCATCACTCAAACACGACTCGGCCCATTTGCTCTCTCCGGCTAAAGCCTTCCCAACCTGGCGAATAACTGTGTCGTTTCATATTTTTATGTTACACCATAACTATCTGGGCACCTGAGCATTGAGCGTATCTTACAGGCTGAGACAAGCTACCTACAGTCTCTATCAAGGGACCTGGTCTGAGCCAGAGACTCATCAGCCCAGCTCTCCTCCTCAGGACCTCTCAGGGTAGAGCGTCCAGACATCTAAACCGCTCGCAGGGAACCCATACACAGGTATACATTGTTGATAATTATTAAAAATACTTATCTTGACTCAATCAAAGCCAAACTTCGCACAGATAATCTTAACTTTATCTTTATTTTTTACAAAAGATATATTTCCTTTTTCCTTTTCTGTGCACTATCATAAACCAATATAGCAGTAACACATATATGAACTTATTATCTATGTTCCCATGGGTTTTTTGTATATTATACTTTTTTTAATTATTCAAATAGGCCTTGTGGTTGAGGAGATAGTCAAAATGTAGTATTGGTATATTAACCATTCGGATGTTTGGAAAACAGGGCTTGATGCCATAAGGTTAAACTCAACCTGTTGCATTATATATAAAGATGTGTCTTGTGCTTCAACACGAGGAGTCACACTGCTATGTTGAGCCAGAAGAAGCTTGAGTTGCTCTGTCTGTCAACTTATCTGTCAAAGGTGGGGATCTGTACATCGTCACCAGGTTGTCAAAACACAGCCTGTTTCTACACAGCCGAGGACACTTGCTGTGACATTTGCCCCCACTTCTTGATCTATGACATCTTTACATGTCTCTTTTCTAAATGGTAAACGTTAAAGTCCTGGCAGATGAAAAAAGAACGAATGTGAAAATAAACTGATGATAAGTCACGTGGTTGGGATGAAATTCCACCACACCGAAGCATATCAGAGACATTTGCATCCTAATTGAAAAGTGCACAAGATAATAAAGTGACAGACATGAATGCAACCGCAGGAGAACCACAGAGTGATCGCTATTGGCTTGAGATGCTTCCCATTTTCCCAATGCTTCTGGGAAAGCACTAAAGAGAAATCATGTGGAAATAAATCCATGTCACCATCTGGTTCATTCTCCCTGTGTACCATAAACAGTGCTTTTCCAAGTAAATATAAACAGCTTAGTCAGGGTTTGGTTTCGATGATCCTGCAACATAAATGTGAAACAGCAGCACAAACTAAGTTAAATCTGACATCTAAGAACCAAGGAAGAGTTGCCTTCACGAAAGTGCTCAAACACTCATAAATCACTGACTAATAGCGGCTAGTATGAATTCCTCTTGGTACATGGCGTGATATTGTTCTGAGTATGTTTGCTGTGGGTTTATTTGGCAGAAATCAGGACTGACATATCTGTGAAAAAAAACAGGAACACAAAACTTAATTCAAAAACCCTGAAGGAACAAGTGTGTGGCCTGATAATGGGAGGCTGGGTGGCTACAGTGAGAATGACTTAACCCTTTATTGGGCAATCATTTAAATACTTTGTGAGGGAAATATATGGTTACTTGCACGATAAAGGGCTCATCGATTGGCCTCATATTCAATTTGAAATTGTCTGTATATGTATTTCTAATTTATTTGTATGCATTTACATTGCCACAGGCTTTCACTATATTATTTTCCCTGGTCCTGTTGAATTGTTTTTTTCTTTTTCTTTGACATAAATGGAGTTGCTCAATAACACACAATCATCTTATTCTCTGGAACATTCTCTCCCACTTTCCCAGTTCTCAAAGACTTAAGATATGACGGTACATTGTCTACAGTGTGAATCTTTTCTCAAATAATTATTTTTTTGTATAAAACCTCAACAATAACAGTGAAAATGTGAATGTCAGTTTAGGTGTGCTGCAGCAATAACTGCCTCAGGGCACCTCTTCAGTGAACTCAAGTCGGCTCCTAGCGGTCGGAGCTGGAACTGCAACAAGCTGAGGACAATACTAGAAAATCTATACTGAAACCCACCAGTGTTCAGATGTATTTGATATGAAAAACACTTTGAAACAGTCTGAACAGTACGGAGGGGGAGAATTATATAGTATATTTAACAATACAACAAAATAGTAAACTATATATACACAACTATACATAAATATATATATATATATATGTGTGTGTATATATAGCTTATGAATAGTTTCTTTGGAACATAAATTGCATGGAATTAAATAATAAATATCAGTTCCAGATATGCATTATGGGCCACAGTGGCTGCAACTTTCTTTTAATATTATCATGCAATATGACTGACACCCTATGGGCTCTACAATAATATTGAATATTGCCCAGACCTTGTTTAATAACACAGGAGTGATTTTTGTGTCTTTAAAAAAAAAAGTTTTTACTTTGCATACCAGAGCCACACCTGTGAAATATCATAAGACTATAACAATAGCTTGCTGTGTGCTTATGGGAATCTCTGAGATGGAAATGCTTCTGAAGACTGATGGATGGACGCTGTCAGAGGAAACACTGGTCCATTAAAAGTCTGAGAGCAACACACTGAAGTTGGTCCCAAAGCGTTTTTCATCTCTCTCTCTCTCTCTCTCTCTCTCTCTCTCTCTCTCTCTCTCTCTCTCTCTCTCTCTCTCTCTCTCTCTCTCTCTCTCTTTCTCTCTCTCTCTCGCTCTCTCTCTCTTTCTCTAAGAGGATAAGCTCGTCCCTTTTTCTCCCCTCACGTTGATTGGACGAGGCCACTTCTTAGGAATGGCATCAAACTATTTAAATAGCACTTTGTCCCCCTCGGCTTAAAAGGGAGTTTTTTAGCGGCCGATACCAGCAAGGACAAGTTTGCAATCAAGGAAAAAAAAAAAAACACGCAAGATTGTGTTATTTCTCTTCTTTTGACGGTGGAACTTTTATATTTTAAAATAGCTCGCCATAAATTCACTCTTGGGGATTATTGCTGGACTTTCTAAATAATTTGCAGGATTTTACAACTTCTGCTCTGCTGATTTCGTGAAGCAGGTGAGTGACAAATATTCTAAGGAATGTGAATATTTCTGCCGCTGCACCGGCATTCATTAGTGATTCTTATCCGACTCTATTCATTTATTTAATATCAACCTGTTGCACGCTAAATTTCTCTGACATTCATGTTATAAATGGTTAGTTTTTCTTTTTCTTTTTGTCGTTGTTGTTATTTGTCACAGGCAGCAGGTTGGTGCTTCACCATGAAGCTGACAGGAATATTTTTGCTATTGATGCTCTGGACCTGCGAGAGTGCGCGAGTCGCAGGTGAGTTTGGCAGAACTAAAATGATTTAACTTGAACTTTTCAGAATATGAATTATATTTTCAAACAGCACGCTATCATTTATTAAGATAGTCTGGTATGATATTTTTTTAAGTTCCCAGTGTGTTGAACCTGAAAACAACAGACATCCAGCTGGCACTGCCAGACAAAAGCTGACTGCTTATTATTATTCACCCGCAGAGAGTCGGGACGACAATAGCGTGTTTGACTTGTTTGAGCACATCCAAGTCCCGAAGAAGAACCACGGGGTCACCCTGGTGAAAGGAGATGACCCGTACAGCCCCGCCTACAAGATCCTCAACCCGGACCTGATCCCCCCGGTCTCCGAGAGCGCCTTTCGGGACCTGATCGATTCCATCCACGCGGACAGGGGATTCCTCCTGCTGCTGAACTTTAAGCAGTTCAAGCGGACCAGAGGAAGCCTGCTGACCGTGGAGAAACGGGACGGCTCCGGACCCGTGTTTGAGATCGTCTCCAACGGCAAGGCGAACACCTTGGACATAGTTTTCTCCACCGAGAACAAGCAGCAGGTGGTTTCCATCGAGGATGTGGATCTGGCTACGGGTCACTGGAAGAATATCACGCTGTTCGTGCAGGAGGACCGGGCGCAGCTGTACGCGGGATGCGAGGAGGTGAACACCGCCGAGCTGGATGCGCCCATCCAGAGCATCCTGACGCTGGAGACGCCGTCCAGCGCGCAGCTCAGGATTGGCAAGGGAGCCGTGAGGGACAGGTTCATGGTGAGCGCACGGGCCAGCACAGTGTAGTTTCACATTAGGAAAATAGTTGTTTCTCTTCTTCTCCTTTTATTTCACCGAGGCATCACGTCTCTTTTTAATGTTGTCCGCGTAGAGTTTGGTTTAAAACGCAATTTGGTAATGCGTAAAAACTCAAGAAAAGCGGTTTTATTTCCTGATGTTCCGGATGATAGCCTAAACTGAACATCCATACTTGCAGGGGGTCCTACAGAACGTGAGGTTTGTGTTTGGAGCATCGCTGGAAGCCGTCCTCCGCAACAAAGGATGCCAAAGCTGTAAGTAATCAGACTATCATTTCTTCGCTTCATGTGCTGCCAAGTCCAAGTCCTTAGCAAAGAAATTGAAATGTACTTCATTTGCTTGCTGATTTCTACGAACAAACCCTAAATGGGAAACTGTGTACCACCCAGGAATGCGAGTTTACAAATATCATCATACTGTGGTCTCAAAGTCTGGACTGTGCAGTTTCAACTTATTGCTTTTAAAAATGATGTATTGCAGAGTGGGATGTGTAACATTGTATATGCTCCCCCCCACCAATAGTCAACCATAACGATACATGTGCAAAAATATGTGGTTTGATTTATTGTACGTATCTTCTCTCAGCCATGACGACGGACTCCATGATTCTGGAGAACCTCAATGGCTCCTCAGCCATCAGAACAGAATACACCGGACACAAGACCAAAGGTAAATACTGCTGGCATGTGCACTGTTATACTGGCTCATGTGTGTGGATTAGACTCCAACCTAGAGACTGACTATAATAGATTTTTTATTTTGTATTCAATTGAATTGCCAATTAATGACCTTCCTCCCTGTATTTCTGCCCCAATGAAGACCTGCAGATGGTCTGTGGCTTCTCCTGTGAGGACCTGGTCAGCATGTTCAAGGAGCTGAAGGGCCTCGGTGTGGTGGTCAAGGAGCTGTCCAGTGAGCTCCGCCAGATGGTAAGGAGGAAACCAGACCATCTGGTGGCAGAGTGCAACAGACAGTCAGCTGCCGATCTGCCTTTGATGGAGTTTGTTAGATGTGTCTTGTCTCTGTGTTACATTCACCTGTACAGTTGTCCAGCAAAATCATTTTATACACATACTCTAAATTTGCACTACGGAGATGAGGTAACTATTGGTCACATTCTGCTCTGTAAAGTCCTATTTATTGTGAATCAAATGAGGTTAAGAACACTTTTAGAGCTTAAAAAAACAAGGGAGTCCGTTAAGGCATTATGCATTGTGTAATGAATAGCTCTATACACTCAGAATTAATATAGCTACACTTTTAACGACATCATTATGCTCCTCTTTAACCTGTTTTTATAAGCACATGAAACAACTCACGCTCTTGTTTTTTTTCTCTCCACTAAATGTAGAGGGAGTTTAAACAAAAATATACAGACACATTTTAATAGCAAAATTAAGTTTTACCAAGGTGCCAACTAACTGGGACCCAAATAATCAATAAACCATATCTGTTTTTGTTTCTCTGTCTCCTCCACCGCCCTCCCAGACGGATGAGAACAAGCTGATTAAGAACCGCATCGGCGTCTGCCTCCACAACGGCATCGTGCACAAGAACAGAGACGAATGGACCGTCGATGACTGCACCGAGTGCACTTGTCAGGTGAGATCTCCAGTGTGTTCATTGTCTCTAGAGTACTTAAACACACGTGTGAGGGGGTGCGCTCCATGTTCGGACTTGTTGGTGCACGCAGGCACACACAAACACTTATACAAAGACAACTCACATCAAGGCACGCACACACACACACTTACCACACAACTCAACGGATCTGGTCAGTAATTAGTAGGGTGAAGGCCTGGCAGACGGCCAGCAGCCTTTACTGTTGTAATGAGAGGTCTAGTGACAGAAGTTCAACTTGAGTGTGGCCTACAGGGACTTGACCAGACTTTAAGTGGTGCATTGTAATTAAGAACAAGACCGTGGCTCTGATATTTGGAAAGAACTGTTGAGGTGCAAAACACTTGGCAGGCAAGAGTCCTGCATTTCATCAATACGATTTAATTCCTGATATTCTCTTCTACTTAAACACGAGTTGTCCCCGTTTCCCCTTTTCTTCCCTGTCAGTGATCAGATCCAGGAGGGAGAACATTAACAGGCATAGTTTGAGGCCGTTGTTATCCCTGAGTCATTCACATTAAACCCACACAGGTTGTGCTGGCAGGCTGGCTTCACTTGTTTGGGGCTCAGCGCCCAGTCCGGCTCTACAGAAAAACTGACTTCCATTATTAGGACTTTGGCTTCATTCCTACCCTCTCCTGACCCAGTGGGCAGGTGCTTGTCTGCTGGGGGTCTTTGGTCTCAGCCAGAATGTTGCTTTTTTAGTTTTCCTGGCATGGTAAATTTGTCCAAACTCAGATGTTGAGCAGATAGTTGCATGAGTTGTTTGCACGGAAAATAACTGAGACTTGAATGACCCTCCAACAAGCACTAATTAAAAAAGATTTACACAGCAAACAACTCCAAATAAGTGACACAGTTCTGTAGCGGGGATTTAACCCAGCACCTTGACATAATTTGGAAGAAGACTGCAGCAACATCGGGGTGATATCGATACATTTGAGGATGTGTTTAACTATACATTTGATCTCTGCTCTCTCCTTGTGCAGAACTCTGCTACTGTGTGCCGCAAGATCTCCTGCTCCCTGGTCAACTGTGCTAATGCTACTGTTCCTGATGGAGAGTGCTGCCCTCGTTGTGGAACACGTAAGCATTTCTGTCCAATTCATTGTTAGATCTGCATAGCTATAAGTACACTGTAATTACACATATGTCAACCTTCACTGTAAGCTCCTGTATACATGGCCCTTTAATGCCAGGACGTATATATTTCAGCTAGCACGACCCCATTCACAGAGTGAGACGTTTCTATGTCATTTGCCACAGAAACCAAAAAGCCACAAATATTTCCCTCGATGTAAAGGTTTCTTATTCAAGAGAAAACATATTGACTTTAGTGATGATTTAACTTGCAATAACATCCGAGTAAAGTGAAAAGGTGCTTATGTGTGTTGGAACATTGGCACTTTGTGCTCCAAAACATCTTTGAAATGGCTGTAATTTGCCAAATTGGTGAAAGCGGAATGGAAACTGGTTGGCTGTTTAGTGAAGCCATCTTCTACATGAAGTGAAGTGACATGTTCTTCATACCTATGCAGGCTTGGCCGCATTGCTTCCCCAAAACCTAAATAAACAGAGGGAGCTGCATTCATCCAGACCTCAGCCACTTGTTGAAGTCATTACACACCCTGGTCCGTGTTTGCAAAATCTGTTTCCTCTTTAGGAAAACATAAGCCAATGGGGCATCCCTGTGTGTGCTGAGGACAGTGGCCCTTTCTGTTTCTCGAGCTTCTCTCCGTATGTTAGTCTCTCTCCTCCCTCTCAACAGACGGCCTTCTATCTGTCCAAGTCCCAGCTAAATCCACACTATTAGCCCTCTGCTTTAAGAGCTTTTCCCTCCTCATTTAGGCTTGGGGGTGTTTGTGGGATGTGTCGGGGTGGGGGGGAGGGGGTTGCTGGAATAGCTCTTTTATTGTCTGCCTCTTCCTCTCGCTCTCATACTCTCTCCTTCTCCCTCCTGCTCAGCGAGCGACTATGCAGAAGACAGCTGGTCGCTGTGGTCTGAATGGACCCATTGTTCCGTGTCGTGTGGGCGGGGCATCCAGCAGCGCGGGCGCTCTTGCGACCGTATCAATAACAACTGCGACGGTACCTCTGTGCAGACCCGCGACTGCTACCTCCAGGAGTGTGACAAGCGATGTAAGTCAACGCAACATACTCTCACCCATCAACCCAACACAAACGGCTAGACCCTGCGAAGCAGCCAGCCTAATTTACAGTCTATGTAGTTGTCATCGTTTGTGCCACAGTGGTCCATCGCTTTGCTTCCTGATAACTGACTTCTGACCTTTCTCTTGCTGCCTTCAGTCAAGCAGGATGGCGGCTGGAGCCACTGGTCACCCTGGTCATCCTGCTCCGTCACCTGTGGTGCTGGTGTCATAACCCGTATCCGCCTCTGCAACTCCCCCACCCCTCAGCTTGGAGGCAAGAACTGTGAGGGAGAGGGCCGGCAAACCGAGAAGTGTCAGAAATCTCCGTGCCCCAGTAAGTCTCACCATCTGATTTTCCTGCCTGTATTTATGTGTTGTACACAGCAGGTATAGAAATGAATATCTGTTTCCTCTCGCCTCCCTTAGTCAATGGCAACTGGGGGCCCTGGTCACCATGGGATACCTGCACTCTCACCTGTGGAAGTGGTAACCAAACTCGTAAACGCATGTGCAATGACCCTGCAGCGAAATACGGTGGCAAAGAGTGTGTTGGTCATGCCAAAGACATCCAGATGTGCAACAAGAAAGCCTGTCCAATTGGTGAGGCATTTTAATCAATAGCAGAGCTTCTAAAATTTTATTTTCTGCATCTGCATGATGTCTTGAGAATGACAACATTATTGTTTTCAGATGGGTGCCTGTCTAACCCCTGCTTTGCTGGAGCCAAGTGTACCAGTTTCCCTGATGGCTCTTGGAAGTGTGGAAAGTGTCCAGTTGGCTACACTGGCAATGGTATCAAGTGTAAAGATGTAGATGAGGTAAAGATTCCCTCAACCTTGTATAATGATTTATTCAGGTACAAACATGATTTAATGCCTGTTTCAACATCCACCAAAGTCTTAATTATCTCAACGGTTGTTCTTTTTTTAATCCTAAAACAGTGCAAGGAGGTGCCAGATGCTTGCTTTGAGTTCAATGGTGTGCACCGCTGTGAGAACACCAATCCTGGATACAACTGTCTGCCTTGCCCTTCTCGCTACTCAGGACCCCAACCGTTTGGTAGAGGGGTGGAGCAGGCTGCTGCTAAGAAACAGGCAAGTGCTGTCTTGTCTTTGTATCAAGCAGCCAATCACGGACCGGCAAAATGCAAAGGCTCTGGCAAAAACAGATAGGACACATAGTATTAAAATCAAATATTGACAATAGGAATAACTGCTGAAAGTACACTTGTGTCTCCAGGGCAGTGACGGTTTGATCACTGATCATTCAAACTATGCATCACTCCTTCCCTCTCCAGATGTGCACGCCTCGTAATCCCTGCCTCGATGGAAGCCATGACTGCAACAAAAACGCCCGCTGTAATTACCTTGGACAGTTTGCCGATCCCATGTACCGCTGCGAGTGCAAGCCAGGATATGCCGGCAACGGACATATCTGTGGAGAAGACACAGATCTGGATGGATGGCCCAATTCTGACTTGGTGTGTGTGGCAAACGCCACCTACCACTGCAAAAAGGTAATTAGTTGTAAAGCGAGGCACGTGTTATGTTCCGTAAAGCAAAGGCACTTCAGAAATGACTGTTTTCACAGAGTGGAAGTCATATTACTTGAATGTTTTGCCGTCATCCATGACTCTCTTACTGTGTTGTTTGTTATTCAGGACAACTGTCCCAACCTTCCCAACTCTGGGCAAGAAGATTACGACAAGGACGGCATTGGAGATGCTTGTGACAATGATGATGACAATGATGGCATTCCTGATGATAGGGTAAGTAAAACTCTCCACATGTGGCCATAGCAGTGGAGTGTATGTGTGTTCTGCAGTTTTTGCTTTCACCATGCTGTCTAATAAGAAGACAGGTGGAGAGTGAGAAGGGGAAGGGAGGGGGGGAAACAAATGTTTCTTCAAGGCCTCGGCCAAAACCTCAAATTCCAACATTGAGGTAAAGGAGCCGAACCGTGTTTACGCTAATTCCCACATTAGATTTAGGACAGAGTCTAAAAATAAAGAACCATGTGATCCTGGATCCCTCCCTTATAAATATATGTCCACTCAGGCTCAGGTGGCAAATGACTAGCTCCTATCCTAAAGCTTTTGTCTTACCTTCTGCTTTTGTCTTTTTGAAACAGGACAACTGTCCATTCGTGTACAACCCCCGGCAGTATGACTACGACCGCGATGATGTGGGTGACCGCTGTGATAACTGCCCCTACAATAGCAACCCAGACCAAACAGACACAGACAGTAATGGAGAGGGAGACGCCTGCGCTGTGGACATTGATGGAGATGGTAAGGACTGGATAGTTTATAAGAAACCTTTATTTCTGATGAATTGAGATCATGCTTTTAGTAATGTTCTGTACTTATGTAGTGGCTTTTTATATCATACATTTTCATTAATTCTGCAGGAATACTGAATGAAAAGGACAACTGCCCCTATGTGTACAATGTGGACCAGAGAGACACAGATCTGGACGGAGTGGGAGACATGTGTGATAACTGCCCGCTGGAACATAATCCTGATCAGGTGCGTGGACACACACACACACACACACACACACACACACACACACACACACACACATATATACCGCCCTTCCCCATTTCCTTCCACCTCACCCACCAACAATAATCCACATTCATCTCCCTGCCTTTCTCTGTAGCTCAGCATATATCTGTCTTTCAATTGAGACAGAGCCTCAGTGATTAGCCCTGTGTAGCTGTCTAAGCTTTATCACGCCATGTAAAGGTGGAGTAAATCCTGTATGCAGCTCAAGGGCACATCAGTTCAATAAGGCGTGGTGGGGGGCTAGGGGTCTTTTCAATGGCCCATTGACGTTGTTAGCTGGCTAATGTGAGAGAAGAGGCCCTAGGCTGCATATTACTGAGGAATGGACTGGCCCTGGGCTGTGTGCATGCCCTGTCTGTGCACCATGGGCCTGCTCAGTCCACCTGTGCTATGCTACAATGAGAAACAGGAATGCGTTCAACAACGGGACTCTGCTACACTGATGTGGTCTTGAAAGAGGGAATTGAGATTGTGAGTGACTATAAAGCTGCAATTAAAGGGCAACGAAGACATGTCCAGACAGCGACACAGCAATGTAACATGCTGCGCCAAAGATTCAAAGAATTGCAAAAAAATGTATTCCCTCTTCAAAAGTTGTAGTAGCAGAATTACGATTCTGCACAGTGAACCAGATCTTTACATCTCACCCTTCAGCTCCTTTCCCTTGTACCTATTCTCTCTTAATGCAGCCGGGTGTGTCTAGTACCGTCAAGTAGGGCTAGCATGACTTCGCCCTTCACTACAGGAGCTGGAGGTCCAACAAAGTCTCGTGGAGTGATGTTTGATTTTCAGTTGCTAAAACCTGCTGACAGATCTGAGACAAATTGCGTTTGGCAGCTTTACAAGTTGCCGAGTGATTCCAGCCTAAGGAAAGTTCTTAATGAAAGCAGGAGCGGAGAGATGACAGAACAAAGGTAGCAGGAACCACTGCAATGAATGAAAAATAAACAAAGTGGAATGTAATCGCTAAGACTTCATTGTCCCGTTAATCCATACAAGTCATACCTCTGACATCAAAGCGTTGCACCATTGCAGGTGGATTCAGACGATGACCGCGTGGGCGACAAGTGTGACAGCAACCAGGACATCGATGAAGACGGACACCAGAACAACCTGGACAACTGCCCGTACATCCCGAATGCCAACCAGGCTGACCATGACAAGGATGGCAAGGGAGACGCCTGTGACCATGATGACGACAATGATGGCATCCCTGACGACAAGGACAACTGCCGACTGGCCTTCAACCCTGACCAGCTGGATGCTGATGGTGAGCAAAATGGGCCGTGTTGCAGCTCTAAAAGGACAGTATCGAGACATATTAGAAAAAACGTACTTCCCATTATTAATGAGTATGAAATGTTTGTTTTTTTCAGGTGATGGCCGTGGAGATGCTTGCAAAGACGACTTTGACCAAGACAACGTGCCTGACATCTACGACGTGTGCCCAGAGAACTTCGACATTAGTGAGACGGACTTCCGCCAGTTCCAGATGGTTCCTCTTGATCCTAAAGGAACCTCGCAGATTGATCCTAACTGGGTCGTCCGCCATCAGGGCAAAGAGCTGGTACAGACTGTCAACTGCGACCCTGGTATCGCTGTTGGTAAGTAAAAAGAATATGTTGTGATATGTTGTGTACAAAAAGCACCCAATTTCACCTAAAGAGCATTCATTGTGTATTTAGAATCTGGCATCTGACTTTCATTTTTCATTCAGGTTATCACGAGTTCAATTCAGTGGACTTCAGTGGGACTTTCTTCATCAACACAGAGAGGGATGACGATTACGCCGGCTTTGTGTTCGGCTATCAGTCCAGTTCCAGGTTCTACGTGGTGATGTGGAAGCAGATTACACAGACATACTGGTCGAACAAACCCACCAAGGCCCAGGGCTACTCAGGCCTGTCCATTAAAGTGGTTAACTCCACCACTGGCCCAGGAGAGCACCTCAGGAACGCCCTCTGGCATACAGGAAATACCCCAGGACAGGTAAGACACTTGGAGGTTGCACACCTCAATGGCTCATTTTAATATAGGGACGTTTGAAAAGCTAAACTCATGGCTGTTTATTTGGCTTCAGGTCCGCACTCTCTGGCATGACCCTAAGAATGTTGGATGGAAAGACTTCACCGCCTACAGATGGCATCTGATCCACAGACCGAGAACAGGACTCATTAGGTGGGCAGAGGGTATTAGTTAGTCCACATTTAAGTTTACACTTTACGTGGGTTTGACATCGTAATCTGAAGCTTTGGACCTCACCAACTCTCATTTGTCCTTCCTTCCGACAGAGTTGTGATGTATGAGGGCAAGAAGATTATGGCAGATTCTGGAAGCATCTATGACAAGACATATGCCGGCGGCAGACTAGGTCTTTTTGTCTTCTCACAAGAGATGGTATACTTCTCAGACCTCAAGTATGAATGCAGAGGTAAGGATTCACGTAAAATCGACTTCCCGGCAAAGCATTTGATGATCTGTTCCTAAAATCTAGGCCATGTTTAACATTTTGTATTATTTCTCCTTCTTTAACAGATGTTTAAATGCACGGCGCAGGAAGCTCTGAGGAATGCACCTTTTTTGTACAAAGTATGAACTTATGTATTCTGATGCAAAGTCCAGGGACCGATTTATCTCCACAACTCTTTTTCCTGCGACACGCACACTGGGACGAGGCGAAGGGCATGTGGTCAGCCTCAGGGTCACTTGAAGCCGGTTTGGGCAGAGCACCAACCGGTTGATTGCCAGTTGAGGATCAGAGAGCCCCTTCTCCTCCACCCTTAGCATCTACGAGAGCAGGGAAAGCTGGGGAAAAAAAGAAAACAAGCCCTCTAGCTTTGCCAGTAGGACACAAACACTTTTTTATTCCAGCTCTGCCTGCTTTCTCGCTCTCTGGAAGACCTCATTCACCTCTGTGCGGGAACGGCTCCCCATAGACAACTATGCACTTCCAAGCCTTTACATCTCTCTCTCTCTCTCTCTCTCTGTCTTTTTCTGTCTCACCTCTTCAGCCTGTGTGCCTCTCTACCTTACCGTCGGGATGGACATCCCAAAGAAAAAAGAAAATGATGATATATTCCCTTTGCTTTACCAGATCTGCCAGGATGTAGAATCTGAATGACACAACTTTTGAGGACTCAGAGGATGAATACAGCAATAAGATTTTTTTAAGGCTCTTGGTTATTGAGAACCTAAGGAAACTGTTGGGAGTAGAGCTTGTTAGAATAATGGGGAACATGATGTTATGGATGTTTGTGGTCATGCATGTACTGTATGTGGACAGAAACAAGGAAGTGTTTTTACCCATCGACCTAAGAATCTCTGTAGCGAAGAGGAATACAAAATAAAATTTAGGTTATCTATCTTTTGAACTTACAAGTACCATGGGCCTTGTTGATGCTGGTGTCTTGTTAACTAAACAACTCTCAGGGTGAGATGGAAGTGACAAGCTTCCCATATCAAACCAGTAAGAAAAGAAATATTTGAGGATTTTTTTTTACAAAAAATGGCTAAAGCCAGTGTTCCCTCCAAAATACTCCCCATCTTACGTCAAAAGCTTGGTCATCGAAGAGATGTACCTTCCTCAGTTTCTGAGGATTTCAATTTGAAATTATGTAAATACACGTAATTTATTGACTCTTGCCTACAATGTAGGCAGAAAAAGAAATTTGAATGCTTTAAAAAAGTGAAAACTAATCCATGCAATATCACAGTGAAGACTGATCCAAAATCAGGCACAGCCAGGTGTCAGTGTCTGTCATCTCCCGCTGTACAAAGTCAATTAGGCATTCTTCAGATAGGGTTTTGAGCATGAAGTGTATGTGACTTGTGTGCGTTTTCTTTAGAGAGAGATGAAAAACAAAGGAAATCTTTGATGTACAAATATTACCTCATAGCTGTTGTATAATTTGATCAAACAAAAACACGACCAAGTACTTTTTCATATTGCTTTGAGAAGATGGACGTCTTAGTGCCTCTGTAGCTGTAAATAGTACGACATTCCAGACCTAAAAACACAACAAGCTTCCAATCCCATGATCTACCCCAGTGACAAGAACCGTAAAATGGGAGATTTCTTTTTTTTATAAATCATTTTGCTCTATCATATATGTCCAGTGCTGTTTTTAGCTGATAAATTATTGTCTTAGCTGTTTGTGAGAGGTTGATTTGTGTGTGCGTGTGTGTGTGTGTGTGTGTGTGTGTGTGTGTGTGTGTGTGTGTGTGTGTAGATAAATGCTATTTAAATAATTTATCAGGATTTGTTGCCTTACCAAAGGCCACACGTCCATCTGTATAAACGGTTTGCACACTGACGTGAGGATGTTCTGTTCTTTTTTTTGTTTTTACCTTCTTTGTTATTGTGTATCAATGTTACCATTATTTTTGTACAATTAGTTTTGCTTGTCTGTAAACATTTTCTTAGTTGTACAAAGCAAAAAAATGCTGTTTTTATTCATAGCGATTATTTTGTTACATACTTCAAGACCATATCTTACCATGTTTCATCCAGTATTAAGTCCATTGTTGATCAGGTCAATAATTTGTTTAGATGATGTGGAGAAACAAACATGATTTACATTAAACACAAAATGGTGGATGACTCAGACCAGCTTTACTTCCAACCAGAGCTCATTGTGACGACAGCCGTATTTGATTAGATCTACTGTAGCCCCAATGCTCAACACTTGAACATAATCAAAAGCAAAATGATTGCACAGTTCTCCCCAAGGCAACAAACAGGCCTCCCTCCCTTCAGAGAGGCACACATCGTCTCTCTGTGATGAAGGCCACATAAGGAATGTGACACAGACGTCTGCTCCTCAGCTTGATCTGCCCGACCTCTCTGTGATCTGCACTGACCTCTGCAGAAGCTTATACAACACAGAGAGCAAATATTAGACCGACGCGAACCGTGGCATTGGCTGACTGGCTTCGGGACGCAGAGGCTAAAAAGAAAATCCAAACAATTTCCTGTGTTAATGCTGATCTGTAACATTTTGTGTTTCTTTTCTATTTGGGTGATACCTAATCGTGTTCACCCAATGGTTGAAGTGGATGATCACTGCTCGAGGTTTTCATTTGCCCAAAAGTTAAGGAAAACAATCCAAAACTGATATGTGGAAAACCTACCTAAATCCAAGATGCATACAGTAAATACATATTCCCAAAATAGTCAGACCTGATCCAAACAAACTCAAGAAACCAATCAAAACAGTCACCAATTAACAAACAGCAGAATCAAAAAGAGTAAAAGAGAGTATTTACTTTACAGTTAACACTTTCTCTCTTGCATTAACACATATATGTTCTACCACAATGCTTATCATATGCTATATATTAGACATGTGGTCACACAAACCCATGGCAATACAACCACACTTGCCAACCCTCTCAATAATGTATTTCTGACACTACAGTGTATTTAAGCCCGACTGTTTCCACCACAACAACAATACAGTTGAAACAAATGTAATTTCCTGGCATGCAGTTTTGAGTTGCTCTCGCCGCACATCTCAGTGCATAGCACCCAAAGTTGGGCTTTGCTCGATGCCGCAAAAAGCCATTGTGGCAAGTCGCAAGCCGTTGGAAATAATGGGTTTCAGAGCTCAGTGGTACCGTTGTGGCTGAAAAGGCCTTCGGTGAGTGAGAGACATGGAGGAATGGAGAGTAGCCTACTCAGAGATAGAAATACTCAAACGGGGGCAAATCGATGAATACTAGTTGTTGCCTGAGAAGTTAAGTGAATAAAGGTTGGATACGGCCCGACTCCTCATCCAGGGATAGATACTAGGAATCGAGTGAACCTATGAAGACTCCTAATCACTCGTCAAACAGTGTGTCCTGCACAGTGGGGATTTCTAACATAGACCCTCTTTTGATGTTTGAGTGTCCGTTAAGCCGTTGTTAGCCATCTCTGCTCATGCAAAAAAAAACACATAAACACTATTGTGTTTATGTTCTAAAAAAGGAAAAAAAAAGAAAAAAAGTCCATTTTAAACTTGTTCTTAATAAATTACAGTAGGAATATTGCAAAGTGGCAACACTGAAGGCTCGACATCTTCATACCTGCTGCAGTTTTCACATGTCTCTACCAGATGTCTACAAAAACCTGCATGCTCTCGGACCCCTTTTGGGCTGCATGTCAGGAGTTGTTGACTCATTGAGAATCCCCACCTCTTTCAAGAAAACCAACTTGGCACACACACACACACACACACACACACACACACACACACACACACACACACACACACACACACACACACACACACACACAGGCAGTTTTCTGACATGCAATATGTCCTCTGTCAATGTCAGATTTTATTTATATTGTCTTATATCTTACTTATATTTTGGGAAATAAAATAGTGACAATAATATGACCAGTCAACTAAAGAAATCTTAGATGACATGTCATAGACCTACGTTAATTGATATATTGTAGAACTGCAACTAGCAATTGTTGGTGTTATTAGACAATTTAACAGTAGCGGGCCGTCAGGGCCTTCAAAGCCTTCTCTGGTGGCCTAAACATAATCACAAAGTTATATCTATTTTATAATGTAATTGTTTTTCACAAATACACTACATTTTTCCCTATTAGCTTATTTTCTCATTGCACACCTCCTGTGTTGCTCTGTTTCCGTCAGCCTTGAGCTTCAGCCTGCTGCATGGCGCTGCGAGGCTGCTGTTTAACAGCGCTCATCCAATCACATTTACTTTTGTTTCTCTATGGACTCGAGAGCTGATTAAACTATATGAGAAGGCCTTCTAGCATCTGTTTGGCCACACGACCCGCGTGGTAGGATTGAAAGGATTATAACCAAAACGTTAATCAATTAACAGTTTCAGCTCTAATATTGAGTTCACAATTTCAAAAAGACGACGGATTTAACAACACACCGCAGTGGTCTTAGACAGTGATGGACCATTTTTAAGCTATTACTCATATAGCTTTATTCTAATTAGATTTAGCCTTCAAGCTGTAATACATCTTGATGGTGAATATGTATGGCAATCACAGTGTGTCTTGTTGCCCACTTTTTTTCCAGCAAAACCAGGTCTTCCAACTGGCAGCCTTCTAGTCACAAGTCGCTACCATGATTACTCTCCACACACACTCCTCTAATAATGACAGACCCCGCTGAAGAACGGCCCGCTCAATTACCTCCAGCGCCTTTAATGTTTCTGCAAAAAGCACCTTTTGTAGTAAAAGGATATAGACATTAGTCTTGAAGTGTAGTGACTAATGCAAAGTGCTGATTACTGGAACAAAGGCCATCCACCCCGGAGTTACAACGGCTTTATTTAGCTCCTGTAATCCACCCAGGCAAGGGGAGAGGCTGCGCTCCATTTGCACAACCCGCTGCCACAATTGGCCTCAAACCTCAAACTTCAAACCTGAAATGCTACATTTGATCCGGCCGCCCTCCTCCTCGAGTCTGTCTTCAACACCTTTGTGCTCCATGCTGCTGTGTATTGAGGTGTTGAAGTGTTATGTTATGACGGAGGACCCCCCACTGAATAGTGCGGCCTTTACCCACCATGCACTCTGTAAGCACAGCGGCTGCAGGACACCACCTGTACATACAGTAGTTGAGACTCAAATAAGAATAGAATAACATTTACTTGAACAATATAGCTGTGGTGAAAATAAGTGTGGAATGTGGTTTAGTCAGGGCATTTTCTTTGTATTATAGTATTAGTTGGGTGGGTAGGGAGGGTTTAAAAATAAAACCTCAATGACAGCAACACTTTCTACAAAAAAAAAACAGCTGCAGGCACCGGAATTGTTAAAGTCATCACTTCTATGCTCCCAGCTGTTATGTAACATGTTGAGTTATCAGTGCTTCCTGGTTGTGATCACACTCAGCTTTGCTTTTACTAGAGATCTCTGCATACTGGAGGCTTCAAAATGACTGAAGCTTCCATATGTAGAGTGGTGAAAGACATACTCACACCTTTTACTTAAGTAACAGTACCAATACAAAAATGGAAAAATACTCCATAACAAGCCAAAGTCCTGCATTCTCAATACTCTTAGCCAAAAGTTCAGAAGTATTATCAGCTAAATCTACTTAAAAGGATAATATAGACCATTCAGAGGATTAATATAGCAGCAAACAACTATTTGCTGTGGAAAGCTTTTGTAGAGTAATGTCTGAGCGTGTGTGTGTGTGTGTGTGTGTGTGTGTGTGTGTGTGTGTGTGTGTGTGTGTGTGTGTGTGTTGTAATCTGAGCTTCTTCTTTGCTTCTTGCATAGTTGTTGATGACATTATTGGATTGTTAATACTGATGTATCAATGTGAAAATAGCATTTTACTGTCGTAGCTGGTTGGATGGAGCTACTTTCGCAGCAGCTGGTAGTTTAGTTCAGTGGTTTCCATCCTAGAGTTCGGGACCTTCTTGCGAGTCACGAGATATATCTGAGGGGTCGTGAGATAATTAATGGGAAAAGAAATAAAGACAAAACTAATTTCTTAACTTTCTGTGACAGGCCACAAGACGAAAAGGTTGGGAAACACTTGTTTAATCTTTAACAATGTTAATGCTTTTTTATGTTAAATCTTAACTTGTGAAGTAAAAAGTGCAATAGTTAGGCATTTGATAAATGACTTCAGCAGTTTATTTATTAGCAAAATTGTTATCAATTAGCAAAAAGATGAAAAAAGATGAATTGACTAGTGCTTCCACGATCAGTTGGCTTAATCGATGGAAGTGCATCAAAATCAATGTTTTAAACCCCCAATAGACAATCATGGCAATGGTGAAAAAAAGTTATTTGATTACGTCAGGCTTAGTGACATAACGGCAATAAATCATATAAACACTTTGGCTACTTTTCTACAATCCCTACTGTGAGCACTCATCATAATAAATCCCCGAAGAGAACAATGTCTTTCTTGTGATTGTTGGCAGTCGCGATGGGATTCCTGACGCGGATGTGCTCTGACCTCTGACCCCTGAGCTAGCGGCACCTGGCAAATTAAAAAAAGGCAGTGAATATTTTGATGGAAAAAGGTGACCTTTATCACTTTTGCATAGCGAAAGGTAAAACTGCCATCTCCAAACATCATTTTAAGGATGTCATAAAGCTTTGCTCTCATGAGTGCAATAAATGGACAGGTTTTGAAAAGAGTGAAAGTTTGTTGATCATTTCAAAGTGTCTGGTATGCATTCAAATCACCAACATTTCTTTGTAGGCTTCGACCGAGACGTGCCATACATGTATGCTCGCCTCTTGAACCCTGTCCCCTCTGCTCGATGTGCTCTTCGTGCATTACTTTGTTTTCCCTGCGTCTTCTTCTGGACTCAAGTGAGGCGGAGCGAGTGTTTGAGTAGTCAAAGAAGAATGTTCCAAAACAACCCGAAGACGACCAAGTTTGCAACACCGGGTGTGTGAGCAGAATTCCATTATTGATGAAATTCGTTGTTGCCCAAGTCCAAATGCCTGCTTTTGTTCTGCAGTGCAGAAATACCAAGCAACATTCTCTCCTCGACTTTAATATACAAGTCTCCCAATATCCAGGTTAACCACAATGAGATCAAATCTCTTTTTTTTCCGATGACGGTTCAGAATTTAGCCCAGCTTTCATTGTCTCTGTGATCAGTCTGTTTCCTTCCTTCACTCATTACTTGAAATATGTGACCTTAAAATCTTTCCTAACTTTCCTTGTTTTGTCAAAAGTTTTCTAAGTTTCCAAAATAATCAGGTATGTTTTGACCTTATTTTGACATGTTTTAGTAGGCGCGGTGAAATAAAAAATATTTTTGAAGTTTGAATCTTGTGTCACATAAACTTTTCAGTTGTCTTGTATAACATAATTTTTTAATGTCTTCATATAAAAGTCCCTCTTGTTTCTCTTCCTGTAAGACTTTGAAAATCTGCTTTTGTCTCTTTGTTTTTTTTATCTTTAGTGTCTATAGCAGGAGGTTAACAAAGAGCGTAGTTGTGGTCCAATTTATATATTTCTCCCTGATCCTTCTCCTGCTGATCTAACAACGATTGGGGAGCGGTTCAATATTCTATATCACCACAGTGACAGCAAATGACAGCTTTAAGCGATCCAATCCAATCTTAAGGGCTCGCTTTAAACCTCTCTCGTAACCATACCGTACCACACACTATCACATTGAGGTTAATTTGACATTCAGCCATTTAAAATAGTCATAAATATGAAGGTTTTTTTTTAGAAGCGCTAACATCTTCAAAGAATTTGTTAAAGAATGAAGAGTCTCTCTGATAAAACGCTCACAATTCATCCAAATGGAAATGATAGAATACAAAACAGCTGTGTTTCTAATTTGTTGCAGTAAGTTCCTGAGTTTTGCCAATGCACCTTTCCTTACTGTGCTCATGTAATACTGTAAGTATGAAGGTAAATGTCCTATGCAGACAACAGCAGTAAAGTAAGACCCCAGACACTGTTAGTGTGCTATTCATTAACTGAACTGGCAGCAGATGAGAGAGGATAAGGAGACTGAAGGAAGAAGCGATGGCTTTTAATTTCCTGAAGGGAGCACGCCCTGCTGCTGCTCTACAGCTTCTGTTTATCCAATGGCCTGTAATTCCTTCTGGCCTTGGCTTTGTGTCAAGTTACAGACTCGGCTTCAAACACACAGCATCGCTGCCACAGCAAAGACAGTGTGTGCCCAACTGCCCAGACAGTGCACCTCCGCTATCTGTAGCAGCGTGACTCAGCTGCACATCAATGCCACTACAACCACACACTCTAATGATCACAACATGCAGAGCAGCAGCTGTGCAGGTTAAACATCACTCCAAAAGGATTAGTCAATACAATAACAGTGCATCGGATTCAAATAAGTATACAGTACACTCTCATGGGCATGGCCAACAACAAATGTGTGTGAGGATAACATCCAAAATGAGCTGTTGAGGTAAGACCAAAATGAATCCTTAGCTATACTGAAATCAGATGTTTTCTTTTTTCTGACACCAGCTTTGGTAGCACTTTATAATAAGTACACACCATTTAGCATTAGTAAAGCATGAATAAACACTGAATTCATCATGAAATTAGCATTATTCCAACATGAACACTCATTAGTATGCAATTCATAAACACAGTTATAAATATTGTATTCTTGCTTTTCCTACCACTTTGGTCCAGTCTGAAACATCTCGACAACTTTTGGAGCTATGTACAGACATGCATGACCTTCAGAGACTCCAGGGTCGCCAGAAAGTTGACATTTAGTTTTTTTTATACTACTGGATGGATTGCCATTTTTTATTGATATCCGCTTAAAGATGAATTCTAATAGTATTGGTGGTTCCTTCATTTTTCATCAGTTCAAATAGCATCTACTGAATAAACATCCATGGTATTGATGAATGATAAATACGTCATCATTTATGTAAAAGTAGTGAATGCTTGTGCAATAACTGACTTTGTTTTGAATTGATTTTACATAATTAAAGAAACATGTTTTCACTTTCAAGTTTTTTTATTTAAGCTTTGTTCAAATAAAAAGATCATATTGGCATTGGACATGGCGTACATCCTGTACAAAACCAAAAGCTACTCAGAGCTGAGCATCCAGACTCGAGGGATGAGCTCCTAGAGTTGGCTTTAGGACACAGAGTGCCCTGAAAATGGACACGATGTCTTCCTCACGACAATGAACAACGATGCAGAGGAAGTCAAGTATTCCGTGTTGTTGACCACAAATCGGCCGCCTCCACTCTCCACACAGAGGCGTGACATATTAGAGATAGCTGTGGCAGACATATTTCAACAGACAGTAAAACCTCCCAACATGCCGGCATTGCGTGAGAGACAGAGATGTAAACAGTCGAAATAGAGACATCGGTGTTTCGTTTGTGTGTCGCTGCGAGGACGAAGTCTGACTCAAGTTGAGACTTATGTGAAGTGACACATGTTATGGTGGTGTAATTTGGCTAAAGCTCACTGCCTTACATAAATGGATAATGAAAGTCAGGAATAACCCAGTAACCCACTTTGGTTGCAGTTATTGATGTCATTTTCATTGCTTTTAGGTGCTTAGGCACTTTTAGGTGCGTCCTAAAGCCTTAATGTTGAACTAATGGAGATTTAGCCCCGCAGAACTGTGTAGGAAAATATATGCAATTACCCAATGTCATACATTTACAATCTGCGCCGCCACCGTTACGTATATGCATCACACAATGTGTGGAGGGCACCAAGTGGGCATCAAAATATTTTGGCCACGGAAACGATGGCTGCAGGGACAATTTCAGAAATGGAATGGGCCCAGAAAGGTCAAAAGGAGTCCGCGGCAGAGAAGATCAAAAAGTAGAAACCGTAGGACAACTCTTGCACATTGCTTGCAGGTTGTGTTTAAATATGTAAATTCTTTCAGGCTTTCAGGAAGTTTTCCTGGCACATCCAACTCGGGAACCCAAGGGTAGATCCAGAACACACTGGAGTGATCACATATCCCATTTGGCTTGGGGAAGTCTCGGGATCCCCCAGGAGGAGCTGGAAACCTTGCCTGGATGTCTGGACTAGCTTGCTTAGCCCGCTGCCACTGCAACCATCCATCATCCATCATCTGTAACTGCTTATCCTATTTAGGGTCGCTGAGCTGGAGCTGATCCCGGTTGACATGTGGACAGGTCGCCAGGCTATCACAGGGCTGACAGATAGAGACGGACGATCATTCACCCTCACAGGCAATTTAAATAAATTAACCTAATCTGCACGTCTTTGAGCTGTGGGAAGAAGCCGGAGAACCCCAAAGACACAGGGAGAACTTGCAAATTCCACACAGAAGGATTGAATCCCAGACCTCTTGCTGTGAGGAGACTAGTGCTAACTATACACCACCGGGCCGACCTCCAAAGCAACCAAGCCGATAAGTGGCAGAAAATGGATGAATAGATGGATTAACTTATCACTGCCTCTGATTGCAGATTCAGGACACACATCCTCACCCAGAAACATTTGACAAGGGACAAAATTCTGGCCTGAGTCTGTTTTTCTCTGCTGTCGAGCCCATCAGAGCAGGATTTTCTCCGGCAAAGCGGAGCCAGAGGCCGATCGGAAAATCCTCCTGCGACGAAAGTGACCCCGGGTTTCCACTCAGGTTGCAAATGTGCCTCCCTTGGGCCTTGGTCCGGCTGTGTGACAGCTGGAAGCGGGGAAAATCAATGCGGAAAAAAAAGTCCTCTCTATGAGGCCGACTGACAAGTGGGTGCCAACCTGTCAGTGGGCATCACAGGAGGAAAAACACAGACCCGAGACATGCTTTTCTGGAGCCGTCAAGTCAGGGGGCAATCTATGCAGTGTTCAGAGCAGAACCTTGATTAAAATGAAAAAAAAAATTCTGTTTATTAGTTTAATTTGGCTTACTTGTTTTGTTTTTTTTCCATGCTGCCCAGAACAGTCTTCTCTTGTTCACTAACATTTTTCTGACTTGCTCAATGGACATTTATTGGCAGTTGCTCAAGCAGAAGACAGCAGTCGCTGCTTTGACACAGAAGCTCTGTTGCTTCACAGAAAAAAAAGGTTGTGGGTTAGAATGTGAGACTCTCACTTGACGTAATGGGAGGTGGAGTATGTTTGAAGCAACATGGCACATGATGATTGACTGCATGTTATATAAGGTTGGAAGGTCCTTTGAGGTACTTGAAAAATAGGTGTGGTGAATACACTCTCTCAGAAATGAAGCTCTAGCGTAAGTTCAGTCAGAAAGACTATAACAGCATGCCTTGGCCTGTAGTTTATTTCTCATACATCTACTATGCTCACTCATAATGTACTTGCTGTCATTGTTCTGGGCTGTCAATCATGATATCAGCAGTTTAGATCAGCTGGTTGTCAGCTTATCATCTTGCTGCTGTCTCTTTTAAATATGATTGTCTCTCTACCTTCAGTTCGTTCATGCTGCTGTTACGCATCCACTCCCCATGTCCACCCAGTCTTCACAGATCCATCAGCTTCATCAACTCATCATTCTATCAGCCTCATCAGCCATCATCATCGTCATCAGTGTCTGGACTCCACGGGGGGATTTATCTTGCTGCTGCTCAAGGTAGACGCCCCTCGATTACAAATCTCCCTGTAGAGTCCAAGCACCAAAGACTTTGTCAAGACTTTATCATCACATATCATCCTTTAATAATAAACAATGATCTTTTCTTCATCTGACTTGTCTCTCCTAATTGAAATTAATCTATAAGTCGTGAACAGTGAATTTTTAAGTCACATGTTACGATGGGACTACAGTTACAACCGTGTGCACATGTGCAGATACTCACAAACCCTCCTAATCCTCTGAGCTATCAGCATGTGATCTTCTTGCACTGGTACTGTTCCCTTTGATAGTGAAGGTCAGATTTGGTGCCACACATATCTAATGGCAAATCTGTGTTTACCGGCAACATTCCTTCACCAAAAAGCTCCACTTACGAGTCTCTGTAACATTTGGGTCCAATGCCTGCACATCGAAACTACTCAGAGGAAGACATTCTGCTCACATTACTAGGTCAGAGGCATTGCTTTACTGGGCAGCCCCACTTGGGACAGTGTGAGTGGGAAATACCTATTTCAAAGGTTACGCGGAGATGACCGTATCTAATACCAGGAAAGGTGATGGATATAAAAGTTGAGTAGGCACGTAAAGAGATTCGTCATATGCGTAATGAGTTTATGAAAAACATGCAAATAAATTGGCAAATGCTCATGAGAGCAGCATCCCCTTTTCTTCATTCCTGTGTCTTCAGCTTC
Organism: Taurulus bubalis; assembly: GCF_910589615.1. Lineage (NCBI taxonomy): Eukaryota > Metazoa > Chordata > Actinopteri > Perciformes > Cottidae > Taurulus > Taurulus bubalis. Next base: position 31,070,515 of record NC_136591.1, on the reverse strand, counting down.
CACAGAAGCGATGAGAAACGTGAGGGCGCGGTGTTGGGTTCCCTCCAGACCCATTTTGTGTCCTCGATCGGTGGCGCGAAACAAAAGGACCACAGAAACCAGAGCTCGAGGTAGTGCTGCACTTTTACCGTGAGTCAGGAGGGGCAGAAGAATGGAGTCCTTTCTCTGTCCGGCAGGCCTGGCTGTACTGTACACCTTGGAGAAGCACTCAGCACCGGGGGGAGATGTTCTGCCTTGATAATGGACACACACACACGCACGACACACACACAGCCCCCTCTCCAGGATCCCCTAGGCTTGCCAGAGCCTGAGAGAGAGAGAGGCAAGGGAGGGTTCTAGGAATTTTGTGTTGGTGTGAATTCACCCGCTCGCTTAGTCACTACAGGAGCATTTGTGTGGTGGAAGCACAACCTGTGAGTGAGAAAAGCACCGTCCTCGTCTCATCTGACATCGGAAGCTTTTGTTAAAAAAAAAAATGAAAAAGCAGACTGTTCATCACTGCTTTTTTTGTTTTGTTTTAGTTTGAGTGGGAGTCTTGACTCTGCGTCTTCTTTCTGTCCTCTCTGGTCACACAAAGCATACAATGAATGCGCTGAGAAACTGGCACATGTATTGTACTCAAAAACCCCAACAAGACAGTTCTGCAGAACATCATGATTGTCCCATGAGGACTAGACGCTCTAAACAATGGCTCTTCCATCAAAGAAGCTTGTACTCAAAACAAAAATGATAAACTGCACTCCTCAGCCAGGTGGGCCAAAGCCAAAGTGCTCAGTCAAAAAGAAAAACCCTTGAGGAGCTGCCTTTGAGTGTGGACTATTCAACTATGAGTCTTAGGGAAACTCCCAAAGGGAGTTGATAGACATCCCTCAGTGCTCAGTCTATGAAGGCTGTTGTAAAACCCAATCCCGTTTCTGTCTAACTTTATTTAATAGAGATAGACGTCGTAGGATCGTCTGGATCAGTGGAGCCGTATGTGAAGGGATGTGCTTACATCATAGGGAATGTGAGGAATGCTCAAATATCAAACGATGTGTGAAGAACAATGGAGATATATAAAGATCTTCTGCCCACTTTTGTTTTGTTTTTAATCACTCGTTATGTAGCTGAAAGCATTGCAAAATCACTCTTTTTCACATATGTTTTGAGTCAAGTGTGTTCTATATAAATCTGGCCACTGCCAGAAACTTTATCAACAGTAATTAACATCATTGATTTATCGTCCTTTTAGAGTAATTAATCAAGTAAAGAAGCATATATTTGCTGGTTCTTAGTACAGTGGAATCTTTTTACTGCTTTTCTCTGCTTATCATTTTAAATGAAATATCTTGGGGTTTTAAATGTGACTATGTTCTGGCACTGTAAAGACTTAATGGTTATACAACTAATAATTGTCCTTAAAAAAAATTATAATTCCAATTTCTAAACTGATATATTCATCTGCGCAAAACCCAAATATTTTCAGTTTATTATCAGACTAAGAAAACTAGCAAATATTTACATTTGCAGACCTGGGACCATCTAAATATCTGTTTATTTAATTTAATCTAGTAATCAATTCAGCTCAATAAATTATGAAGTGATAACTCAAACATATTCATCACATTAATTGATTATGAATCAACAATGAACTAATGATTAGTTGCAGCCCTATACATTTTCACTTCATGTAAAAAGATGTAGAGTTGATGTTTATTCTTTGCACTGTCCTATGAGTCTCAGTCTATATGTCTCATAGCCGTTACATATTAGTAAACGTTGGTAATTTACGTTAACGTTGTAATTTTTTACATTGATGGCAACAAGAACAATCGCTTTAATGATCTTTACCTATTGTGTCAAGTGTGCCTGATTCTATGTCCTTCGGTTATGCTAAGCTGCAAGTTGCCGTTGCACAAAGGAAAAGATGCCTGTTGTATCAACACATGCTTCAGTGGGTCCTTTGGGGCTTTCAGCACCAGCAGGTGCTCACTGAATCCGTTATGGATATATGAGCATTATTTTATCTCAGTGGACGATGCCCTACCAGCCCAACACAATGCAACCTGTTGATATGTTGCTAGCTGTAACGTCACAATGAAACCAGCCCTTTAGAAAGCCATCGCAGTGCAGACAGAAGACTTTCACACAGCGATAAAGTCTGTTTTCCTGCAGATTTCCTAAAGCTTGTGATTACTGAGCTAATTACAAACATTCCTCGGAGAACTTGCAGGCTACTGCTCAGAACGTGGCAGCTTACGAGAACAGTGGGCTCCTTATACAGTACCGTGGCCAGACATATGCACACAGACAATATGCTGTTCTGTCCTATAAGACGTCCCTTAACACTCCAGGTATGGTTTATAAAATAAAGAATGTAGCAGACAGAAACTCATTTAAGAAGTGGAAAGCACTATAAAGCTGCCTAAAGATCCCATATAGATCTTGATGTAAAAACGCACCTGTCTTAAGCTAAATCATAGCATGAGGATGCGAAAGAGTCATTCCCTCAAGGTCTGTTATCATCTTAATGCTATTGTTTTTTTTGGGGGGTCGGGGGGGTGTTGATTAGGTGTAAAGAAGAACAGTATATTGGACAACCAATAGTAGACTCTGATATGTGCCTACATCAATACGTAGACATACAGCTGTGGAATACAACCTATATGTGTTTGTCCCAGTCCCACTTTTAATACATCATACATGGAATTGAGACACCTGATTTGGTACAAAGCATCACAGATATGTTGGGTTGCCAAACATGAGCGGGCTGTGCACAGTGTACTCACATTATATTGAATGATTCCTAAATATTTAGTCCAAAATGTTCAGTATTGCCTCTTGTTGCAGAGTGGAAACATGTGAACTTATATTGAGCAACTTTGAGTGTCCAAATAGGATCATGATACTGTTAGCCTCACTCATCACAGCCATTAGTTTGGACAATAAAAACTATTCACTCTATAATCATTCTTACAATATTATACATTACCAAATTGAATCCTGATTTTTGTCACTAGTTTGCAATAAGATAGCACTTCTTTCAGTGGGAGTATGTTGCTCTTGACAGTTTTACTTATCATACTTTATCATATCCAAAACAAATTGCTTCCAAAAATACACAGAAGTATCATTGTGGTCAATGCAGACTTTCTGTCTTCTGTCCGCAGGCACAACATTGATGACTAGGTAACATGTACCCATTCAGCTACAGTACAGGGATGGGAAATAAAAATGATTATGATAGAAAAATGCAACCGCTGTAAACACATTCCGGTCTCCATCAACTTTAATAATAGAACGATCAGATTACATATTTCCCAGACATTTGCATTTAGTGTTAAAAAAGAAAAGAAAACATTAGTAAAAATGAAATGCGACACAACCCAAAACACTCGCTGCTTCCCATTCACAGGCGACAGACATTGTGAGCCGAGTCACCAGCGTCCAGTTGGCAGACTCTGAAAATGACAGGGTAACATCAGATGGATGTAATGGTAGAATCCTGACCGGCGTCTTTCATCTGCTGTACACTTTGGTGTTTGTGTCATCAAACAGCTCAGCAGTAGAAAAACAATCTGACCTTCATTTTGAAGAGCCACTAAACAGTTTTGGATGCCATCTGCTGGAGTGGGACTCCCCTCATAATTATATGGAGGCCCTGAGAGTATATAACCACCTGACAGACGCCAGGTGAGTCAGTTAGGGTGTAAAGAGTTAAGTCAGAATGCTGCCTTTAACACAGCCATGAAGAAACATTTTTCATAATTGCACCGATGCTAAAATCACAATTATACACATTTATGACATCAAAAATTAATGTTCAAGCGAAATGACTGAGAAGCTATTTTGCAAAGTAAGTTTCATATACATTACAAGTGAGAAAGCCTTTAAACACCATGGAACCAATTTTGGCTCTAGACCTTTTTTTGCTTTTCCCCTGTGTTTGAGTCTTCGTAGGAACCCCAAATTGATTCCAATACTTGTGTTTATTGTATGTATTTGTTCAGCAAAAAATGTATATCTGCAAAAAAAACACTTTTAAAAGATATTTTGATCATAACTATGAACATCCAGCACGATATGCGCAAGATCTCCCAAAAATGCCTCCTTGAGCGGTCACCAAGTTTTTCAAACTGTATTATGGTGCCCTAACAACATCCCACATACTAGTAAGACACCTTTTTGGAAAGAGTAGGATCTAAAGAATCGGAATCTGCAATCATAATAGAACACAGCATTTGGGTGCATTTCGGTTAAAAAATTGAGTTTACGTAAATACTTAAACGGTTACTTTAATTATGTTTTACACCAGATGTATCTTCTCACAAGGGTTGCGGTATTGTAGCAATTTAAATGAAGTTAAACAACGATGTGGTTCCGGAGATAATATGTTGTTGTTTTTTGTCTGATAATAGGCGCAGGGGGATTTTCGCACACTGTTTTTTAAGACCTTAATCTTGTGACTAAATTGATCACAAGATAAGATTTGTCAGGATCTGGGTGGCATACCATACTCTGCTAAATGAATTCCAAGCAGTCTCTCAGGGCTATGGGTATTTCACTCGCATTTGTCCCTAAAATAGACATGTGCAAACTCAAAAAGCGTTCACGAGTATATTGTGCAAGTGAAGATTACAACTTAAAGCAGGCGTGTTAGGCTTTAGGTTAACGTTGTATGTGAGAGATCGCAAAACTGCACAGCTGCATTCAGCATTCTCCTTTGTTTGATGTTTAGGTTATGTCTTGTATGCACTGATGTTTTAACAACTTCCTAACGGTATGACGATTAAAGGGTGTGGAGGTAATAGGAATAAAAATGGCTCACACTAAAACTGCCAATTTCTATTTTGAATTGTTTGCATACTATTTCTGCTTTCATTCCAACAAACGGAGCTGGTTCATTTGCTTTTTTATTATGCCTAAAGCTCCTATAATTACACCGTTTAACATCTAAAACTCTCACTTACCAACCATGTATTTATGGTGTTATCTACATTGCAATTTGGGAATTAAAGAGTTTTAGGATGCCGTCCACAAAAAGGCACAGCATTGCTCTAATGTTTCCATCACCTCAAAGCATGCGTGCGTTCTTTAGTTTAAAGACTGTGACCAAAGAGTACACAGCGGGCTTAAATGTGCTGGCCAGTCAGCATCCCCACTGATGGAGCCATTTAAAGCGCACTGCCTGATGAGGGTTAAGCCCGGTGTAACCATCACATCCGTAAACTTGTCAAAAGATATTACATTCAAATGTGTCTCCGGTCTTAACGAGGCCAAGGAATTAGATCTAATTTACCACAGCAATCTTGGTTTGTGATTATCAGTGTGGAAACGATCCATTTAAACGTACCTGGTTTGTTCGTGTGAGGACGAGGTTCACGTTGAGGGCAGCGGGGGTCTCAGTGAACCACAAATGAGCTCGATAGGGTTTGTAAGAGCTAAAGACAGAACAGCTGTCTGTCACAAGGTCTCAGTCGACATAGATACGCAAGTGACAGTACGCAGACTAGCTAAACTACTGACTAAGCTATTAGTTAACTAGTACATTTAAACTCTTGTTTTTCTTTGTATTTTCACATGTATCGTTGCATAGGACATTTTGCATTCCTAATTGGGAGAAAAAGCATGAATGGTGTGTAATTCTGTTCTTGACCTTGGAATTTGTAAAGTAGTTTGTAGGATAGTAGTTTGACAAAATAATGTTAACTCAAGGTCCACTTCAACCGCAGTCCTAATCCTCGTATGGCTCTTAACACTTTAAAAACCCACCTATAAAATTGCATACCCAAATTAAAAAGGGTATATCTCTGCAACCACTAGGGCTATTTGAATTATTTTGGTTATAATAAAAGGCTAAACATGTGAGATTTAGTTCAGATGTGTAAATATCAGTTTATATGTTACTGGTTACGAGTAAATGAAGATGACACACAGCAAAAATGAAAAGGTTTCAGGTCCGCCTAGAAAAAAAGCACTTTCAGGATGATTATTTCTTTGAAATGATGCAGCTGTAAGGTCCAACTCTAACCCAAATCACAGCACAATATGTGAACATTCTCTCTGCAAAGGTTGACTTTGATAAAGTGAAACAGAACAAAGTTAGAGAGGTTTTAGTACAGAGAAAATTCAGGCGAAGTCTCCAAAATTTGCATTGGGGCACATTTGCGCACATCTGTGGCATTTGGATTTTTTCATGTACCAAACCATATATTTCACTTGTATATTACTTATGGTGTTCAATACATCCAAATACAGCAGTTTGGGGCTTTTTTCATAAAACAAGCTATGATTTATAGTTTTATATCACAAACGCTCAGTCTTCCCCCCCTAGGTTTTTCAAAGTCCTGAAACCTTTCTGATATCCTTGACGCAAAGAGACGAGGTTACAGAAGTTGCTTGAAGTGAGTCTTTTAGTTAATCTACATTTATACCAAACCAAGCTATCACCTGCAGGTCATCACACAAACACAAATCAATTTCAAATCAAAGAGAAATGTGAATTTTTGGTTTGCTCACTTATGATGACCGACAATAAAAACCAGCAACTGAGTCGAAGGCCTTTTTTCACAATCTTCTCTAACCTCTGTGTACTCTGTGAAAACAGCAAGTCTCCCTGAAAAGTAAAAGTTCTTTGAGTGATATCTCTTTTTATTTGTATTGTAAAATGTAAAAAAAAAACCTGGAAAGAGTTAAAGAGATATTCCCTTGTATGACAAGTTTCTGTCTGCACACGACACCACCGTGCGTCAGTCAACACTGCCCTCTGAGCAGGGTCACCACGCTACATCAGCTTCAACTTATCTACACTTCCACTGACATGCTCTGTTGTCGTCTTTCTGCGTGCTTCACTGGTCACAGACAATGCCCCTCCAGTGGATTTTTTATTTATTTACTTTTTATCCTAACACAGATTAGGAATTAATCAGATGCCAGTGCTGCCATTAAATGCCATGTGTCTTTCTAGTGCATCACAATATGTGAATTAGTGTTTATTACTCAAAAAGAAGGTATAAAGAAAAAGAGAAAGAAGGGATGGCAATGGAAATAATGAGTGGCGAAGGAAGTGTGGATGCTATACAGCTGGAAGAAAAAGACAAGGGACGGTTGGATGAAGTAGCAAATAGGAAAGTAGGAAAAGGCAATAAAGGAGGAAACAAAGCAAGGAAATGGTGAAGAAAAGAGAAAGCAGGGAAGAAATGCAGCAACAGGAAATAAAGTCTACACCAAAATATACATATAATATAACATATATATAACTGTCAAGAGCTGACCAAAAAAGGAACATTTTCAAGATGTTCAACATCAACAGCACCACAACATGAATATATTCTCCTCATTGTACTTCAAGTGGGTAATTGCATGCATCAGCTCTCACTGTTAGTATAACACTGTATGTGTTTGCACATAAATGGAGCGACTGATAAGTTCAGCGGGTACAAACAATAGTTATGATGCATTTTAAACATTTTAATGAGATCACAAAGGACAGCTATTAAAGACCACTTCATTGTGGAGTCATGCGGAGAGCAATATTTCTTTTTTTACTGTGAGCCATAAAAACAGCGCAAGGAACTGTGTGTGTGTGTGTGTGTGTGTGTGTGTGTGTGTGTGTGTGTGTGTGTGTGTGTGTGTGTGTGCATGCGTGCGTGCGTGCGTGAGTGTGTGTGTGTGTGTACATACACACACGTGTGTGTATGTGTGTACATAACAGCATCTGTGTTTTCCCCGATGTCATTCACATTATTTTGAGTTAAATGGAAGTGCTGCTGCTGCCAGGCCAACTCTCTGGACGAGCCTGAGGAAACCCCTCTCTCAGGCGGCTACTGGATGGCCTGGATGCAATTAAAGTCCAATATGAGCGAGAGAGAGAGAGAGAGAGAGAGAGAGAGAGAGAGAGAGAGAGAGAAAGAGAGAGACGCAAGTCAGACGTGCCAAGTATAAGTAGGCTGCGGCTGCAGTGGCCAGATGTGATCCTGCTCGGCCTGCTCCGGGTCTGGCATAAACCACTTGTCTATTAATGGGGGAGAATGCCACAGCTTCAGGGTGTTCCAGGTGACAAATGGGTGCTAATAGAAATCACAGAGACCACGTGCTCCCAAAACGCAAAGGTTAACACGATTGGTTTTAGATATCTAAATACAAAAATACTTACTGTGGCGAAAACATGGGTCTAAACATATAGCTTGTGAAGAAATAGTATCAAATGTTTAAAACCTGTGCAAATACTCGGGGTGGGTAACTCTAAACTCTTTTGGAATAGACAAAGATGTGCCAAGAATGTCTGGCCAGGCTTATAATCTTGTGCGTATTGTGTGCAGATATTTATTGATTTAAAACATAAAGTTTTAGACTGAATTATGTTTTCTCAAAGTTGTTGTATAACTTATTTTATCTGGAGCCCACTCCATTTTAATTATTTGACTAATTATACTCTGATGTATTCAATTTCATTCTTGACTTTTCTTAATAGGTAAGGGAGTTTTGAGGTAAAAAGTAAGGGCAGCATTTAAAAACGTTGGTTTCTTTTAAATATATCTTATATCTTTGTTCATAAAAGGTATTTGGAGAGTATCATGTTGGTATTGTTTCCAAGACTTTGATGATTGATATATATTGATATAATAATATTGAAGCAATTCAATATTTCAGGATACCAAATTGCATACCAAAAAGTATTTGTCGATAGGTGCTACCTGCCATGTCAAAGATTTTAAAGTTTAAGCTTTGTGACTATTTAATTCAGCACAATGTCGTACACTGTGCTTTCTGAGTTTCAATCCAAAGTCCTGCATCTGCAGTAGAAAATGAGGTAGTTTCTGTTTGTCTGAAAAATAACACTCAGATAGATTAGGGTCTTTCAGGCTGCACTCACACAGGACACTCATTTTGACACAATAAACAAGCAAACACCTAATTGCCACTTGCGCATGTCGTATCAGAGGATCAGATCAAGGCTAGACTTCACTGTAAGTGGTTTACATCGCTTCACTGTGCAGACTCAAAGGTCGTTGAGGTGATTACAGTCTGCTTTCCTTCACCAGGAAGTCCCAAAACACCCAGGTTTACCATTAAATTACCTAGAGATTAACTATGAGATCAACACGATTAGCTACTGTGGTAACACAAGTAAATCAGATTTGGTCCCTGGAGCATGCAAAACGATTCATTATTCTAAACAAAGGGTCATTTTAAAACGGCAAATATTCCTCCTGTAAACAAGGACCTTATGTCTCATACGGAAGGAAAAGGAGTGCCTTCTGGGCAGATTTTCATTCTTCCTCTGTTGGCATTTCATCCCTGTTATATAAAGCGATCATCTGCTATTTAGAGCTTGACGTGCATTTCCTACATATAACTATGCCACTAATTCAAAAGAAGAATGCTTTAGCAATACAGCTACAGGAAATATTATGTTAAGTTCAGATGAATTATTGAAAAGCTTTCTTTTAAAACATACATGTTTTATTCATACGGCTGAATTTGAACTACGGCTTTTTAAATATTTTCAAACAAAATATTCACACTGCATCTCACCCAGGCAACAAGTTTGGACTGAAGTTAGGCTGCGTTCAAATTATTTTAAAGCTTCTACGAGGAACTTTAATTGTGTGTGGATGTTGGCGGTGGTGATGTAGCACCAGACTCTCTTCAGAAAACCTCTCGTTTTACTGCAGCAGGGTCTGACAGTCTCAGTCCTGATTCTCCCAGTGGATTTGCTATCAACAGTCGGTCATAATATTCATAATGGCTGGTTATTACAGTATTTGTTGGCATATCATGTTGCAGCCAGTGTTGGTGTCCTTTTCTATGTGTCGCATTTTGTATCCGGTCTCATTATGTTTGGGTCTCGTCGTATCAGGTCTCATTGTCCTCGTGTTGTGCAGGTCAATTTGAAGACTAGTTGGTCCATTTTTGATCAGGTTAAAACATTTTAACGCGATCCACATCTACTTGATATGAATTATGTTGGTTTATTGTAATAAAAAGAAAACACAGCATTTGAAAAATAATGCTGTCAACACATTTCAGGGTCTCGAATAAAAATTGTAAACAATCGCCTCACTCATTAATACATATCGATGGCCAAAGTGCAAAACCTTCTATCTGCAAAATGAGCCAATTGTGCCCCGGAGATATACCCTGTACAACGCCCAGAGTAAACTGGAGCCAGAGACTACGTACCAAACATACGTTTTATTGACAAATTGGGTAAACTATACCTAAATCAAACAAGAAAGTAAATTATGTGGGACTAAAAGTGCACTGTCAGGAGGTCAGTGTAGAGCTAAATAAAAACAGTAAATAGTCACACAAACCAAATAAAATAGCAAACACAATAAGTAACACAATAGTAAAATGCCCATGCAAAATATATGGCTGCTCTATCACTGTGTCCCTCTCTTCAGCACAGCACAAAACCCCAGAAGCTAAAATCAAACATAAAAAGGCCCATGCAATTGATTATTTTAAAAAGGACATGTAAATGTAAAAGGCCTGGGAAAAGTGGGGGAACCTCCTATCTGCACTTGTTTTTTGTTTTTTTTGTGGTGTGTTTTGTATTATGTATTGCTTATCCTTAACAAATAACATTCTGCAAGAAAACAACAAGTTTGTTTTTGTATTCTCAAAATCTTTCAACATGTGGCTTTTTTAGTGTCATGCAGGTCACCAGGGCTGATTTTCCCCGAAGCTTTATATGGGTTATATTTCATAAAAACTAACTTTAGCAGAGGCAACCATTTAAGGCGAGGTGGAGCACTCTCTACTATGAACCGCTGCATTTGGAGGTACAAGCCATTTTGCTACAGTGGGTGATGCAATACTTATCTTGCAAACAAGTGAGGCTTCATGCATTAACGTGTTACTGTTCTTTTGAAAATGACAGCGAAGCACTTTATAAAAAATCACATAGGTAAACACCGGGGGAAAAAAAGAAAAGAGAAAATTCTCAAAAGAGAATTGATGCTGTTATTCAACCACTTTCTCCAGTTAGTCAGATTGAGACAAAAAAATTCACATGTGTTTCAACAACATCCTTTGTGTGTCGTGTCTGAAAGAGGACCTTCGGGACTCTATGTGGCAACTAAAGCAACCTCAATGCCAAGAATTCCCACACAACACATGAAAACTCACAAATGTCAGCACACGGACAAATCAGGCTACTAATCGTCCTTTGTCACCCGGCGACATTCCTGATGTTCACCCCTGGCAACCAGGACTTAGGGAAGCGCAGAGATTTTGTTTGACAGCCGTGTCACCGAGCTTAGTGCTTCTCAAGGCGGGGTTGACCGCCTCTCAAGTGGAACCCCTAGGGACTGTGTTTGGGGAGGAGGGAGAGGCGGGGGTGAGCTAATATCACAATGCAATTTAGTCTAGCCAAGGACTCAAAAATGGTCTTTCTGGGAGACATCAAAACAACGAATTTGATTAATGAGCCAGCCTTTACGGGCACTTTGAGCCAATGTTGACAGCTGACATTGACGGCAGAGAGCCACAACACTAAAACAGACTACATTCTTCACTTGGTCAACAACCGTCAATCAAAGGGGTCATATTTTGATTGATAGAGATTAGCACAAGGAACATTTTAGTCTGGTTATATTTGTTCCAAATATCTTAATCTGACAGCCGATTTCAGAAGGGAACCGGTTTTCTTATTTAATTATTCATGTCATGCATTTAATGATTTTTAGATTTCAAAATAAATTCAGAGATTAATTTAAAGTCATACAGTTGTATATTTTGTATTCAAAGTATACATCTCACATGCAAATCACAGTATGATAATGAAATGGTTTATTTGATAAGGGGACAGTGCACATTAATAAAAACATTTCTGTAAATGCGCCAGAGTTAGCCAAGAGGCTATTTTTCATCTGTAGTCCCGATGACAACCTATGCAGAGACAGAAACAAGGGACTTCACATTGGTACCGCCACAGAGAAGCAACCCTAAAGCAGCTGTCAATGCTGCAAACATGTCTGAAAGGATGGAGATGTGTGCAGATGTTTACGTTTTTTGAGGATGCCAATCACAACTGAAACCAGCTGTGATGTGGTGAATGGGTTCCCAACATGAATGGTGTATAATGAAAAAGTAAAACTGAGCTTAGCTCAAACACTGATATATATATATAAGAATGTAAACACCAAGAATAGAACCTATAAAGTTGTTCAAAGTGAAATGTCAACCTTTCCCACTTGACTAAATATGTGAGACATCTCGTCAGCATGTTCTCCTGAAAACCTAAGCGGCTGTGCTAAACATCCCACTGCATCAACAACTCAGCAGAAACAAATCTGCTGAGGTCTTTGAGGCCTTCTTTAAGTAGTTGGAACTGTAATTGCCCATTTTCAGAATAAAGCGGTTTTGATCCCTTGATTAGAGACAGGGCCAGTTGGAAAGGCTCTAAAATGAGCACAGAGGTTCCTGACCCAAAATAGCCAAGTCTAAGTCGAGCTACACTCTGGCCAGCAGAGGGCTGTTTTATGTTATTCCTCCGTTAGCTATTCCTGTCACTTCTTCGTGGGGCTCAGATAAACACTTCCGTTCCACAATCCCAAAGACATCGTTAAAAGACCGCGATTATAGCTTTGGGAGTGTCATAAAAAGATCTCCATTGGAAGCCACAGCTTCTCTTCCCCAGTTCTATTCCGCATGTTTCTATCACATTTCCTCTCTCAGGCTTGTTGACCTGTCAGGTGAACCGCTTCTGCACGTGCCGAGAGTTTCCCTCAGACTAAAAGTAGGCCCACTCAGACAGCCTGGCTCCCTGTCTACGCCTCGGCCTCATCATTTTAAAAGCAAAGCAGCTATATTTATGTCTCTAACTCAACATGACTCTCATGAACTACCCTTTTATACGTTTGCATGACACTGTACGTATGTCAGATTTATAGCTGTGTGCACTATGCACACAGCAAGTATCAATAAAAACATCATCATTACTTTGGCACACATGCAAAAAACCATTCACATTGTATACACATTGTATGACCTACACTGCAGTCCTATGTTCATTCTTGACACATTCAAACTCACATTGAGAACACCAAACCAACATTACATGGGGTAACAGGACAAATTGTGAGAAGAAATATAACCAAAACCCTGGCTGCAATTGCCAGGTCCAAGTCCAAAGCTGCGGTTGCCAGGTTCTGGAGGACAAACAATGGGAAGCAGCTGAGAAGCAAATGTGGTCGGCGGCAGAGAAGCCGCCCTTGTCCTTTAATGTGGCTTCTAGCTGTCTCATTGGCCGCCAGCTCCTTGCTGATTTACGCCACAGCAGCAATTCACAACTCAAACAAACCCCAGACAACTAATTATGTCAGGTTGACTCTGTCAGCTTATCATGGAGGCAAAACAGAAGAGAAAAATGTTGACCACAAAGGCCGTCATCTCTGGAGTGTAACTCCAGACAATATGACGATGGAGCCCTGGTGCTGTCTGTTGTGGCATGGTTGTGGATCTGCTGTACTTCAGAGCCCAGGGAGGTCTGGAGAAAGAAGGAATGCCTGCAGAATAATTCATATCCCAACTCTAGGAGGTATGTAGTATTTTGAATCTACAAAGATGCATACCTGTTCTCAAATAACTGAAATAACTGATATCGCTTACTGACATCAGCATACACACTAAAATGATAGTAATAATATTGCATACTGTCTACAAAATGAACGATTACGAAATAGATTTACCAGCAGACCGTTCACACTGAAGTTCACCAAAGTGACGGCCATGCCAGTCTCAAGTCACATCTCCGTCACAACATTGCAGCAAATTTCCAAACACTTGGATGAACTGACCACAATGGGAATCTAGACGGTTACTTTCTTTGCATGAAAACATAATGAAACATAATAAAGTGACATATTGACAGCTTTTTGCTTGGCTCAAAATCAGACAAGACTGATGGCTGCTTTCAAGGCACCATAACGGAATGCATTGTGGGCCAATTGAGTATTAATGAGTAATCCACATACTATGCATGGTAAACCCACTGCATACTCAATTTTACGAGGTTAAGGGAAGTTCCCTTAAACCGCCATTCGCTAAACAGGGACAGCGAGTACAGTGCAGTATAGTGCAGCTAGTCATACATCTTCTACTCTATATTTGGCTGAAAAACACAACAGGTCTGTTGGTACAGTGCATGGAACTGTGTTTGATGATTATTTTTCCAAGATAATGAATTAAAGAATAAAGAGATTGTATTTCCTTTGTTTTAAGGTTTAAGATAAACCCTTTATGAATATCTGTGTAAATATATATCACCAAAACAAAGCTACAATTAGTGACAACCTATCATTATCTAGACCCGTTGTTAGTGGTTTGAAATCTATATTTCATACGTGCAATAATCCATTTTTCACCTAAATGCTGCACTGAATACAAAGGAATGTAATCTGTGGATTGGCTAAAAAAATATAAGCCATTAGTCAAATCAAGTCGTGCAAGAACTGCACTTAAAGTATAATTAGTACTTTTGCATTTACGTTCAACGCACATCAAAGAAATGTATATCAAAGAAACACTAGCCGATAGCTATTTTTTATCCACTTTAGGTATTTAATAGGTTGACCTGATAAAGAAAACGTACTTCTATCCTTTTTTTTCTGCCATTCAGTAACTTTTGCACCCACAAATGTGAGGTTCTTCGACTGCTTTCAGAGGTTTCGGCTAACGCAACTAGGTTATTGTTCCTCTAAGAAACACATTTTTCCAGCCTGATGTGCAAGAAGCCTGCAGTCTATTCTCGTGTCTGGCTCTGTGTCCTCCCTGCATCACTTTGGTCCTCGTTCAATCCACCTCTCACCTGTTATAAAGGCTCTTTCTGCTGAATACTTTCCTACACACTCCTGGCCCCGGGGTTTACAAGTTTCCCAGTCTTCATGGCACCACTGAGGCATTTTTGGAGCGTCCTCATGTTTTTCTCTTAAAATGGTCTAAATGAGAATACAAACGTACTAGGGAAGAGTTTGAGCAGATCTGAAGATGACTGTTCTTACTTTAAATGTTTTTCTATATTTTTTCTTTTTTTATGAAAGGCTTTTTTTCATCATAGCTTTAAAATAAACAAGACTTGTGCATATCTTGACTAGATAATGTTTACCTCAACATGTTGTTTACCAAATTAAATAATGAAATCGGAAATGCAGATCCAGCACTGCAGCTTACTGATACTCAACTCTACAAAAAGGGCACACAAGGCATTTAGTATGATGCAGATCTCCATTGCATATCGGAAAAGGATGGGAAACAATCCGGCTTGGCTCTTCATGGAGCTTTGGTTATTTCCTTTCGTTTTTGCTACCTTGGAGGCAAAAATAATGATATCTTCTCTCCTCACCAGACGGGACTAATGGTCCATTGTGGTCCTTTATCATATAAAACAGACTCTTTTTTTACTTTTTTATGATTTAGGACAGCAAGAAAAATGAGGATCCATTCCTCATCATTATGACTTCTGACAGAGAGAGAACTAAACAGTGAGGGCTTCAATTCAAAGAGAGGTTTGAGTCACTGGATTGGTATTTGATGACAATAAATGCGTTGAACTCAAACACTGGGTTTTGTTTTTGAAAAAAACATCTGATCACAAGCATAAACATATGTGCAAACAACAAACCAGTGTTTCTGTCTGTATGCAGTATGGTGATGGTTAAAAAGCTTGACATATGTAATTATTAACAGCCTTAATGTGGCTACTGAACATATTCCAGCTTATTCTGACACATTGGTTTTGTTTCATCACAAAAGTTCTGCCACAGTTTCCACCCTGCAATTGTCCTCTAAAATACCAGCTGCAACGGCATAATATTCTCACTGGAAACCTGTATACAATTTGTTTGCAGAGAACAAACATCAAAAAGGTAACTGTGATCTTTAAGGAAAATCCTGACACAGTGAACTTTAAAATGCACATGCTTTGATCATGCACGTCGGCCAAAACAGAAGTTTGAACAAGACAGGTTCAAGTAAAGCTGTTGAATTAAACAAATGCAAACTAAGGAGTTTTCTGGATAAATATATTTCATCTTTGTTAGGACTCAGGCAAACACAGAAGCACAGACCGTAAACATTACTTTCAGAAACTTGAGAAGAGGCCATGTTGGTTTCTTCAAGTCCTAAACAACTGACACAAACACTATTTTTCAAAGTCTTTTGTTTAGGCAAGCTACTTCGCCTGTCTTTACAATCTAGCGAGAAATCAAAAAAGACATGTATGCAATGTTTTGGTTTATTTTTGGTTGTCATCCATGTCATCGCTGAAAATAAACTGGGGACTTGTGTTAGTGCATTTTACA
The DNA here is from genome assembly GCF_910589615.1 of Taurulus bubalis. NCBI lineage: Eukaryota > Metazoa > Chordata > Actinopteri > Perciformes > Cottidae > Taurulus > Taurulus bubalis. The sequence goes on along the minus strand of NC_136591.1, from coordinate 31,054,226 downwards.
GTCCTTTGCATATAGCAGCCTCACTGTGTTGACGGAGCTGAGTTAAAAACATAGTGCTGGATGACGATAACAATGACAGTAAAAACAGTAAAATGGGTATCTATGTGAGTAGGACAAAATGAATGCAATAATGCAGGGTGTTAGTTTAACTTAATGCCATGTTGCACTTCACTTTTATTTGTTATTCTATGAGTAATTCAACGTGTATTTCTGTGTTTACACTGTACATGCAGGGAATTTGACTTAATTTGACTCATTTGTAAGTTCAGAAAGACTGTTTTGATATATCTCCTCTTTGCATTACAGTCACACATACACATCAACTCCTGCAGGGACTGCCGACTGCTCATTCAGGTCTGATGTCTCTCTAAAAATACCAGCCTGCTTTGTAAACAACTGACTGTCCTGTTAAAAGTTGAGGAGTCCTCGGTTCTAAATCTGCTTTGCGTTGGGTAACGCCGTAAATCCCTACAGTAAAGATGTGGACACGGTGTAAATCTTTTGCTCCTCTTTGCCCTGTGGCCTCCTCCTTCTGAATGGGGCTCAGTGTTCCAGTCACACCTGCTCACCTTTCCCAGTCTGGAGCCCTGGGAGATGGGTGAGCCGAGGCTGAGATGAGAGGCGCAGAGGGGAGGCCTCGGACAGCTTGGGAAGGGGCGATGACCCTGCCTTATACCAAGAAGTCATGGTCATGACTCTGGCTCTGTACTGTGTGAACCGCTAGTTGTGGTTTTAAGGTCATGTGCGAGGGCGTTTTCACGTGCTTAGGAAAGATTCATGACTGGTGGATTTCAGAGCAGTGAATGCTGGCACACTTCAAAACAGAACAAGCCACACTGCATGCCGTTTGCAAAGGCTTAAATAAACACACAACATATTCTCTAGCAGCCTCGCATAGGGCCTTTCACAAATGCACTGCCATGTGACTGGGATGTCACTTAGTCTGACTTCCAAAGTAGGGGGGAAAAATAGTTCCATGCATACTCAAAACCACTAACAATCTCTTATACTGTGCAGCTATATGTAGACAGAAAGTGCTGTATTAGCCACAGCACGTCTAACATTAGCACGCAATGATTTAGCAGACAATGTCAAGCAAGCAAAATATTACTTTTAGTCCAAAGGCAGAATTCTCTCAACATTGTAACCACAAAGAGTTTAATGCATAGTTAGTCTGTGCAAAATTATAATAATATATTGTAAATAGGTGCAAAAATGTTCCACTTTTTTCGTGGCATGCACTGGGAGAGTATGAATGTATATTAGGAAGCACAGATGATTGGCTTATCTAATGCTAACCAGACTGAGTGAGTGGTAGGCAGACTCCTGCTTCTCATTAGCACCAGCTTGCTAACTGGCAAGTGCAGCCTGTTAGACTTTCCAGATTTGCCTGTCCTTGTATGATCCTCAGCTCTGCTCTGAGATCTCACCTCCGGGGCTGGAAACCGACACAAGGAAACACACTCAGCAAGGGAGTCCGCTCAGCCAGCCTCACAAAGACTTGTATGTGTGCAGGAAGCTGGACAGACTCAGAGAGGGCTGGTATGCCACGTTAACACACATCTCAGCAGTCAATGGCTGGCAACGAATGCCTGAAAAGATGCCCGTTTTGTTTTTTTCACTCAGCTAGCATTTAAATACCCCATGCTGTTACTGTGGGTTGTTGTGCTTTCAAGTATTGGGGAAAGAATGGTCTATAATCAAGAGATGACATTGGAGGACTTTTCTGCTCTTAACGGCCGGTCCTATTACCTGACACACTTATATAGTCAAACATATTAAACAAAGTTACATTGCCGACTAAACACAACAAAAGAATAAAACAAATTAAAGATCTTATCAGCTGAAGTTTGGGTGGCCTGGATGGACCTCATGTCACTGAACTCTGTTAGAACTAAATGTTCAGCTCTGAGAGTCGAGGTGATTGATTGCAGTTTGAGTCAGATCACCGCCTGTGGCTTTGCAGTTCACCAAATCAAAACACTCAACAACAGAGCGAAAGCACAACCGAACGTACATTCAGACCTTTATTCTCCAGACAGCAGTGTTTGGGATTTCAGGCTGACAGCAATCTGAAAAAGTTGGGAAAGGAATGCATCACCAACACAAAGACACCAGCTGCTGGCGGAGCAGCTCTGTTGCACAGTGACATTAAAGTATAATGAATGCAAATAAAATTTTGTAAAAATACATGTTGAACTTGAATTATTAAACTTTAACAAAAAACTAAACGTTTGCTAGATACATGAATGAATGACTTAACAACTAAAGATGACCTTGACTTTAAGATATAATGTACTATATACTAAGAAACCCCAAATCAATGTTTAAAAGATAAACACCCAACCAAAACACATTATATGCCTAGCAGCAAAGAGAATCGACTTACAAATACAATTGTCGTTACAAACTTTTCATGTTTGTCCAGAGCATCAAGATCACACTCTGTACATAGATGCTATATATGGACAACTTCTCGCAGGGACATACATGCATTCAATTGTCAAAACTGGGTCATATTTAAGCTCTTGGCCCGAGCTGAATCATTGTCATCACTGCTGAAGCAGGCCAGTTCAAAATAGAATTATTAGCGGGCAGAGGAAGAGAACATTGTGAGATCATAAACATCTTGATATTAGGTTTCCAAGGTCATTAGCAACTGGCGAAAACTAGAGGTTAAAAATTTTTGAAAATGTATGACACAATCTGCAGTTGAAATCAATTTTCTTTCGGATTTTGGGTCAATTTTAGATCAATTCAGAAACTAGATGATGTTTTGTTCCCAAGTGAACAGACCAAGAGTTTTAAATTTACGACAGCTCACATTTTATTTGGTCTTCTGACTGGATTCATCTCTGTAATAACACTGGAAGAGACTCATGGGTATGGCAGAATTCAGAGCCGTCTGCCATAACAATCTGACGGAAGAAACAAGATTTCTCAGAAAGGGAGCTGGGATATTGGAAATTTGTGGCCATGGGACTCATGTGTGTTTATGTTGAGGAGCATTGAGGATATCATTCAAAGAAAACATAAGGAATTAATACCATATAAAACAGCCGACTTCATAACTCTATTGCTTGTTTATTTGATGCAGATTCAATTTCCTGTCAGCAAGGTATTTTAGATTTGCATAACGGACTAATCTGATCTTTTTGCTTCAGCTGACCTGAGGTGATCGTAGTAATTCCTTGGCACGTACACTGAGCAGATTTCACCGCATGCAACTTTTTGTTATGCTAGGCTTTCCGAGTATGTGGAACTTCTGGTTATCAGATGTCAACATCTGTTTCTGTGTAACCATAAACGTTCATGTTTTCGGGTTATCACCTATAGTTGCTTTGTGTTATATTGTCTTGCCAGAGAAACAATGAAAACAGATTGAGTGTTTGAGTGCGGCTGTCTAGCAACTTCCAAGTTTGAATTGTTCACACCAGAGAAAATAGACTAAAAGAAAGAAGTGCACAAGAATTTCAAATTAATACAGTATGTCACCATCCAATCTCATAGATCGGTATCAGAGCTGATAAAGGAATTTCTTTAACTGATCGGTATCGCTTATATTGAGCTCTTGAGCCCAATCCGATCCTTAGTTTCACATCAGCTGTCATACAAGTGTTTCAATCAGGAGAGACTGGTTACCAAGTTTTAACCATAATTTATTACAATTGCATACAATCAAATTGTGCAAAGTCTTTGGCGATTGGACTCCATCCTGAATTAGGATAAGCAAGGGGTATTGATGCTGATATCTGCGCCCGCAGAATCCCCCCCTGGAGTCCAGACACTGGTGATGGTGGTGAAGAAGAAGAAGAAGAAGACTAGAGTTGCTGTACCCGTCGATGAATAAAGCAGGACCGATTGCTGACTGGCGGTGCCCGGGGTGGCGGAGGGTCGCATCGGTTAGAGCTGAAATGACAATGACAGCCCTGAGGAGAAACTATTTCAAGTTTGACAACAACGCTGTGATTGGCATAGGGAATTGCTCTGCCAGGCTGGTTCATTCAACATACACGCCCCCCAATCAGCTGATGGAGTCATCGCTGTGAGCCTACAGACCGGCTCCTGAATGAACCAGCAGGTAACAAATGTTTTCCTTACTGAACTTGCACTTGAGCTTCATTTTTCTCTCTTGCGTGTTGCTGTCGTCTATGGTTCACTGTCGACAGCACAGACACACGGCAATGCAGAGCTAGTCAATTGTCTGGCATACAATGGATTCATATTAATAACTTGAATGTGCTTGAAGTACTTGAATTTGTTTTGTTTAAATCAATTGGAAAAAGTGAGAGCATGAAACAAAAACAGATTAGCAGTCAAACTTGTCATTTGACCTCAGTCCAGCCGTGGCACTTCATAAAGTGGCTGTTTCCTTTCCCACAAGGTTCCTGTTCCAGACACGGATGTTGTTGTCATCCAATTTCCACTTCTATTTAGAACTACACAAACCAACCAGCCATTACCATACGATGTCTCCATTAAATAATATGCTGCGCAGCATCCTGATGTGCCTCAGTGTGGCGATCATACCACGAGCTACGCAGCACATAACCACTCGGGTCACAATTTCAAACACAAATGTTTGAAAAGGTCTCTCAGCGATGCATGATGGTCCCCGGTGTCATGGCTGCCTGTGACGAAGACTAACTGTGTTTAAAAAAAAAGACCACACAAACAGCAAGGGAACCATTTAAATCTGCAGGAGGATGCCACATTTATAGTGAAAGCAGATGGGTAGATACCATGCTGAAAAGAATTGCAGCACCTCATAAATAGCTAGGACGAAAACAATGCATTCACAGAATACTGTAAGATAATCAGGGTTTTGGTAATTTTTGCAATATTTGCCAATTCCAGTCAGACAAACATAATGCCGAACAGATGCAGAATCACAGCTAAATGTTCAATGAAAAGGAGTTGGAGAAACCTTAGTCAGAGATAAAGTTAGGACTTTACTCCCATATGGCTCAAAAAGAGAACAGGTTTTATACAATGTAGAATATATATATTATTCAAGCAACTCAGACACATGATCACTACCAGTGACTCAACAATATCTTCACCATGCACAAGTGGATTATGGATTATTCATTTGTTTTGTACAAAAAGTACCATATCTACAAAAATACAGGGAAATTCCAAATATCCTTCCTTTCCTGCAAGATGTTTCAGCCCAAAAAGACTAAAACGCCTGATTTCCAGGCTTTTTACTTTTCATCATTGTAAAATCATAAATTATGAAACAATGAATAATTTACATCTAGGTTAACTTCTTACAAAACATACAGAATGTGGGTGTCTCCAAAATATATGTGAGCATATTGTAAATTCTTAGTTCGGTTCAAAACCCATCTGAGCCAAATGAGGGCTCTGCTGCTTATGATTAAACATCATAACCAACACTTTGATGGTGTGCGGAGTTACTGTGAGGAGTGGCGAATAACAGGGCTTGCTGCCTATATGGGTCACTGTGGGGTTTGAATGTGGCTGAGGGAACGTGAGGGAACGAGTAGAAGCGGAGGGCTGCCTGTCGTCCCCTCAGCCAAGCCACAGCTGGCCAGATTACAAGAGTCTGGATTAGAGGCCAGGGGTTGGGGTCGGGATGTGGATCCCATTGATGTAGGAACTCAAATACACACACGGAGGCCACACATTATTAAAGCATCAATGTCCCCATCAAGACACGCACTGGCAAAACTGCAAAGACATTGTGTTTAGCTACGACCCAAGCTGTTCATTTTGTTGGGATATCATCCATAAATGTGAATGATGTGATTTTGAGCAGGTGTGTTTACCCATTTCCTCTTAGTCACAACATACCTCACATGACAGGAAATAAGATCCTCAGACACGAGGCTACAACAAATTTAACATCAATACAAATAGTGCATGGATTGATGTTTGCAGACCAACAAAAGAAGCAAATATTGAGTAATCCAACTGTGAGCCATCTAGACCGCAGCTAACAGCTAACGTCAGCAGGTCTGGCAGCATTAGCTTGAGACCAAACTAAACACATCTTAAATATGGATTCACAGCAACACATGCAGCAAACACTCAGCTTGTTGACGTGAAGAAGTCGTCCCTGCGTAACCTTGAACCCTCAGGGACTTACTGACGTCACCTGTTAAAGGATTGCATGTGAGAGACTGTGAGGGCTTGAAATGGTGTACATACGAATGGGACAGCACTTTGCTGCAACATACCACGTTAACCTGACAACGTCAAAAAATCTGATGTACAATTGTGGATATTCTACACAATATTCTACTTTTTACTCCCTGATTTGAACATCTTCCAGGCTTTCTCCTCACATAATGAGAGGTCATTTCAAATAATCTATTTACGTGTTTTTTACTAAATTAAATATTTGATAAATAAATATCCTCTGATTTAATGTGTCTTTATGTCCCATTTTTAATCCTTAATGTTTCTGAGTACCTTTAATTTGCCAGGCTGAACACACATGTGCCGTCCTCTTTGTTTACCTGTTTTTACATCTCCACGCTTCCACTGGTTACCCTGTGTTTAACGTCCCATTGCAATGAATTGTGGGTCATTCCTTTGGGCAAAATCTGCGGCCCAATCCCAATCTCCACCCTAAACCCTCAAACCCTGAACCCTCAGGGACTCACTGACGTCACCTGCTAAGTGGTTGCGTGTGAGAGGCTGTGAGGGCTTGAACTAGTGTAAATATGAATGGGACGGCACTTTGCTGCAACATATCACGTGACTACATCTACAAATATTGTGTACAATTGTGTATTTATTTTATACTTTTTATGCACTGAATTGAAAGAGATGATAAGTCATTTTAAATTATCTATTTACTTGTTTTGTCAAAACGAAATGTTTGATAAATGTAAATAAATATAATGTCTGCTTGCATTCCTCTGATTTCATGTGTTTTCATGTTCCATCTTTAATCCGTAATGTTGTAGTGTAAAGGTATTTTATCGGGCTAAACGCCCACATGCCTCTTTGTTTACCTTTCTTTTTTTTACGTCTCCATTCTTCCATTGGGAACATTGCTATGAACTGTGGGTAATTCCCTTAGGCAAAGTCGGCATCTAATGCTGATTTACGGAAAGGGATCATAAAGGGCTTAAAATGTCTGCCAGAGAGCCTCAAGCACTCGACGATGTGACAATGGGACACCTCTGAACCCTCAAGGACTTCGCAGGAGCGCGCCTCAAAGGCCGTGAGTGCTTAAGGGTGGAGATTGGGATTGGGCCATATAGTCAACAAAGAACAGGTGTACCATTCTCATTGGATAATTGGTTGAACAAGATTTAATTTCTATTGGATGGTGGTTCCAAAGGTGGGAGTTGCCATAGTCAATGTCCAAGTGCCACACCCCATGCCCCACAATCCCATCAGGAAGAAAAGACTACAGATATCTCAGTTACAACAATAAAAGCACAATAAGAACAAACTATTGTACTATTTGCCTGGAAAATCTGGTTTGTCTGATCTCCTGCATGTGATGCAAACACATACTTCAGATGTGACCTGAACTCTACATTGGATTAAATAAAACGGATATAGCACATAAGCGATCAGAGTCCACCCAGTACTTTTAGGAGGTGGTTTCAGGGACAGAAGGGTGATTCTGAGCAGACGCTGTCTTTACTCAGCTCCTCCAAGAATCTGACAGAAAAAATGTATTCATTTTGGCCGGGTAGCTGGAGTCTAACTGACCTTTCAACAGCAAATCAATTTGCATTTGACCAGGAATGCAATCGAGGGTACATTCGAGCTGAGATATTACATGTTTTACCCTGACTGACACAGCTCTGACAAAGACAAGTATGCAATACAATATAATACAAAATGTAGGGCCACACACTTTAACTCTCTTCTTGAAAGGAGCAGCGGCACCAGACCGTCCAGAGCGAGGGCCCTCTGGTTTGCTTCCACTGAAAAAGTCACATTGTAAAGAGACGTGTGGGAATGTTTTGTACATTTGAAAACTGCAGAAGCACTTCTACTTTACCTTTGTGTCACCAGAGTGTAAATGTCACCTGACATTTTCAATCATGATTAGATACCTTAACGGCCCTAATGGCCTCTAAAAAGCTATTTAATTTGAGTAATGTACGGAGAAAATTCAAAGCAACTCCATTTTAATCGAATCCGTCCTTTAACTTCTTGTTTGTTGTGTTTCCATGAACATTAAAATTTCGGACCCATCATTATGGTCAGCTGGAGCCTGAACCGTTAATGGGATGCTGCCACGCCGTGGCCTAGCCACACAACCCGTCCACTCAGCGGGTAACTGTGACTTCATAACCACATGTATGAGCGAAGCCGGCAAAAAGAAAACATCAACAAGGTTCCCACATAAACGCCTAATTGTTTATAGGGAATTCCGAAAAGCAAACACTTGGTCATGATGCAGTTTATAGAGTAAAACGTGAACCCGGGGATTTGACTCACATCGGCCACTGGTGTATGTTTATCACACGTGACATTTCCTCTCTTTTTGAATGCTGTTACAAACAACTTTGAAGCTTTGCTAGTCACAGGTTTGTATGAACGTGCACCCATTATATCAGCTCAATTCATGAAGTAGAATTGCAATATAGAAGATCATCCCATATGGAGCCAAATCTAGGCCAATAGTTGTGTTCATTTGAAAAAAAGATTTGAACCTGAAAAAAAGATTTTAACCCGAAAAAACAAGATTCAAAACAAAACAAAAAGAGAGTGAAAGTTAGAAATATAACATCTGTTACTGAAAACTGAAAAGAAATGTATTTTATAAAAAAATAAAAAACAGAACTGAATCCAAATGATATTTAACCCCAAAAGACTTGTCATACACGTATTTCTATTTCGAATACATTGTTGCATTTTTCAAAGTTCAAGACCAAAACTTACATTTTCATGTTCAAATCTTTTTTTCAGATGAACAAAACTATTTCCCTGGATTTGGCTCCATAATCCTACCTCTGCAACATCAACAACATGGGAGTCGAACTGTGTGAAGAGTTTGGAGAAAAACTTTAAATTTTGTAATTTGTGCAGACTTCAAAAAGTGTGAGAGTGGAAGCATGTTTCTCCATCGTTGTATACCTTTACATTTCTCTACCAGTTACTTTTTGCTTGCCAGATAAATTCCCATCTGGGGAACTAAAATAGAAGCGTATGTAGCAGCGCACCACCCAAAACCAGCCGCCGTCTCAGTGTCTTTTCCCATCATTTACAGATTTGCCCCTGGCTTGATGTGGCCCCTAACAAGAGGGTGGTGGTGGCAGCACAGCGAGACTTTCTCTGACACTGTGCACGTGTTTAACCAACACACGACAGGGATTATTATTAGTTGATGTAGAGAGGAGAGCAGAGTGTTTATGGGAAATGTGGTCTTCAACTGGAGAGCCATAAGCAATAACAATACCTCTGGAGTTGCGATAGACGTCACCAATCATGTCAACTATGGTTTTACAGTATTTGTTTGTAGCGCTTTTCAGGGTAACACAGTAGAGCATGAAAAAGTCTCAGTTTTCATTTTTAAAACTGCAAAAATGCCTTCCAACGGGACCAGGAGGCAGGAGTAGCGCAAGACCTTGACTCAAGCAAGATGATTTGATTACACATGAATGGTGGCTCTGGAGGAACAGATGTGGTTTCACTGGTTTGCAGCATCGTAACTTACATGTTCATTCTGCCTCAGATACCGCTCTCTCTCTGGCTGCATATGACCATGAATCCCCTTTATTAACCTCTGTTCCAACTCCCTCAAAGTAAGGAGCTTATTGACAAAGACGTCTGAAAAATTGATAATGGCATAAGGCTGCTCCTCTGGACTGCTTCAAAAAATCCTGATATTATACTGTGGCATATAGCTCTTGTGCTGTAACGCAGAGATATGTACACATATACATATAATGAAAAGGTCTGCTGGGACAAGTCTATATATTCATACTCATATTTTTTAGAAGAAGCAATATTTCTCGAATTATTGACTCTAACGGAGAGCATTTCAGATCTTTTGATACAGATAAATAAGAAAAGAAAAGTTGTTCAGGGACACATGAAGTCATAAAGACCTTCATCAATGGTGATTTCTACAAAGAGTCCAATTGCCCCTCCCTTTAACGGCATGCTTACTTAAGAGTGTTGGGGGTAACGAGTTACAAAGTAACGGATTACAGTAACGTAATTACTTTTATAGGTAACGATGTAAAGTAACGCGTTACACTCAAAATATTGCTAACTACACTACTTTACTAGACCTCAGTAACGCGCGTTCCTGCGTTACTCAAGACATTTGTACCAGTCCGAAAAGTTCTCTTTTAGCGGCGCGCGAGTCACACGACACTTCCTGCATGAACAACCTATCACAGAACTCGATCTGAGTGATTTGAGTGACGTAGCTGCTGGTGCGTAGGAGGAGGGAAGCGGGGAATGGATGAGATGGAGACGGAGACGGAGTGCCCGGATCCAACTTCTCTCCAGGTTCCCTAGGATTAAGGATATTGCAAAGCAAAACAACACTCAATACCATCAAGTGCACCTGTCTGTAATGACGTGGAGCTTCTAATGAGGACAAGACACGTCTGGTATGAACGGAATCACTTTACTGGTGAACTGCAGTATTACAACTGTTAAAGCATTGAGAACGCGCTCTTGCACCCGACATGTATATATTTTCCACACGTAACATCAACATTAGTTAGCGTCAACAAGCACGTATCATTGTACTGTCTGCCTTCAAAGTAAAAGCACTTCCTGTTTCCATGCTCTTCACAATAAGAGTAAATCATGTAATAAAACAAGTTACAACACTGTCAAAATGCTTTTCAGCCTGGGCAGTATTGTTCTGACCCCAAGGAGGAACAGGCTGTCGGATAAAAGATTCAAGAGACTTTTACTCATGCGATACAATCGCTATTTTGAAGAATAGAGAAAAATGATAAACTTCATAGGATATAGTGCACTTTCTGTTTATTTAGGCAAAGATGAAGGGGATTTTCTGTTTATTTAATTGCATTTTCTGTTTCTATTTTTTGGGTTAAGTGCATTTCTGCTTCTATTTTATGGGAAAAAGTGCCATTAATTTTTCTATTTTTCTTAAACCACTACAATAATTCCTATAACAAGCTGGTTTTGTTCTTAGGAGTCGGCCTCCATTTGGTTTAGTGGGGTCTCATGTTTCCAAAAGCCTGTTTTCAATGTGTTATGCTTTTTGACCGACCTGATTGTCCCCACCATACACAGCCTCTTGTATCCTGTTTGTGGATTTTAAAGTGAGGCATATTTCTTTGGTCAGACAGTGTGAACAGGGTTAATGTTCGTTCAAGTTAATGGCTGAGTTTTATATGCCATTTTGTTTTACATGTTTACAATTACAATACACAATGTGGAAAGGCTAAGAGATGCCCTTTATTGAACATAAAGTGATGAAAGGGCCATGATGTTTGTCCATGTATCTTTGCGGTTAATTTGGACATTTGCTTTAAAAAAAAGGAAAGTAAAGTAACTAGTAGTGAAGTTACTTTTCAAATGCAGTAACTAATAAAGTAATCTAGTTACAATTTTCAGAAGTAACTAGTAACTTGTAACTAGTTACTTTTTCTGAGTAACTACCCCAACACTGCTTACTAACAACCAAAGCATTTCTACATTCAAACCAACAATTTAGAATCTTAAAGATGTAAAAAAAAAAAGAAAAAAGAATGAAACAAGAATCGAACAAATGGTATAGAATAGAACTATACATGCAGCATCCCATCGAGTCTCTCCATCAGGCGTGATAAAAGGAGGCTTGGACAACTCCGTCCTTCTTTAGATGTCAGAGGTCACTGATTAAGTCTCCCGGGAGACGAGTGCTCATCCTTACATCTCACGGTCCACAGGGTGCATGTCGCTAATCAACAGCTGATGAATGCTAGCCCGGGGTCACTCTTCAAGCAGCCTAATAACGGCTGTCTGCCACATAGTAACCCTCAGAGATGAAAGGGCCCGGGTGGCTGATGCTCCCAGACTGACTGCTGAGGTCAAACATCTCCGGAAAAAGTCCCTGGTCACCTGTGTGGATCTCAAAGGGAGACTGTCTCAGTCAGCTGGGGATGCTCATGGAAATTAAGTCAGATTTAGATTATAGTTTAGTTGCAGATTTTACTCATTGATAGCACCCAGAGCCATATTGTGGTTTGTTTTAGTTCTCGTGACTTTGAATGACAGTGGGGTAACTATCCCCCTGAATGTAGACAGTGTTCTGTTCATCAATTCGTATATTTAGCTTATGTTAGTGATTTTCTTCCTTTATTATTTGTTTTGGGTATTTGTGCTCTATGGATGGCAATCAGACAGTATTGTAAGCTAATAATTAATTGTTCTCACTGCTTATGACAATGAAACTCTTGAGCTCAAATCTATCTGGATTGTTAATGCATGCCGTACTTCCTGATTCTATGTTGACTGTTTTGTTAGTGCCAGTAATAAAAAATAAAACCGGTAAAACATTGAAAATTACCGACCAATTGCTCTGGCCAGTGTACTTTCTAAAGTGCTAGAACGAATTCTCTTAGATAGGCTTCAAGAGTACATAATAACCACTGATAATCAATTTGGTTTTAGAAGTAAACATAGCACAGACTTATGTGTTTATGCACTGAAGGAAGTTGTTAGTAAGTACAGGAGACATAACACCACAATATTCATGTGTTTCCTGAATGCATCTAAAGCTTTTGATCGAATTAATCATTTAAAATTGTTTGTCAAATTGCAAGAGCGAGGGGTCCCTCCATATCTGATTAGGATTTTGCACTTTTGGTAATCACGTCAAGCCATGCGAGCTAGATGGGGTAAGAGTGTATTCGCACCCTTCCTAGTGACCAATGGCATCTGACAAGCAGGGAATACTGTTTCCTGCTCTTTTTAATCTATATATGGATGACCTTTTTAAAAGGTTAAACGAGTGTAAGACAGGATGTATGGTGGGGGAACATCTTATCAACCATCTGATCTACGCTGACGACTTAGTGGTCCTGTCTCCTTATAGCGCTGGTTTACAGCAATTGCTCAGAATCTGCTCAAGATATGGTGTGCACTATGATATAATATTCAACTATAAAAAGACTGCTATCATGATAGCTAAAACCAAGGAGGATCAGAAGCTAAATTGTCCTTCTTTTTTATGGGAGACCAGGAGCTAAATGGGGTGGACAAAGTTAGATATTTGGGTCACATCATCAGGAATGACCTAAGTGATGATGACGATGAGCAGCGGCAGTGTTGCAAACTTTATGCACAAGCCAATATGCTGGCACGAAAATGTCATATGTGTACAGAAGATGTTAAAACGGCTCTCTTTAGAGCCTACTGTACTCCTCTCTATACAGCCCACCTGTGGTGCACTTATAGTAAAGCAAAAATGAAAAAGATTCAGGTGGCATTTACTGATGCTTTCAGAATCTTGCTCAAGCTTCCCAGATGGACAAGTGCAAGTCATATGTTTGTGACTCGTAATGTTCCCACTTTCCATGCTGTGCTGAGGAATTTCATATACAAATTTAAATGTTGATTAAATGACTCAGAAAATGTAATTATAAAAGTCTTTACTGAGCCAACACAGAGTGATATGAGGTATTCTTCTTGTTTGTCTGTAAGTGTCTGTAAGTTTTTAACCACGAGTGACTTTTTTAACTGCAATGATTATACCTGTGTCCTCGTATTGTATTGTATTTTATATATTGTTGTTGTATTTGTGTTTGTTGCTATATGGACCCATGAGTCTGAAATAAAAGGAATATATAAGTAGAACTCACTAAAGGTAGCTGGGCGTCTTTCCTAGACTGGCTTGTAATGTTTTTTGTGCACACATTCTGGATACTTTTGTCAACTTACTGCCATTCAATTGCTCGGTGAGGCTTTAATCAATTGCTCACACTGTGTTGCAAATTAGTGTGATAAAAGTTCTCAGAGACAAAACCCAGTTTGAAGCTGAATTATTTTGCATTTACACTGCAGAAGACCACATTCAGGCAAAAAATGTCTAAAAACAGCTCCAGCAGCACTCAACAATAGATGTGTTTATGCAACCAGCGCAGACATGACAGCCTATCACATTAAACATCACAGCACGTACCTGTCTGGAAGGTCTCGGCAGGTTTGAAAACGGTCGTGGCCTCGCACCGGCTCCTGCAGCGGAGAGGCCACAAGCCGTTGAGTGTTGTTGCTGAAGCTGCGGCCAGACATTTCCTGGACGTCCTGCACGTGTTGTGGAAAAACACATCACTGTCCGCTTTCAACATGAAATCCTTTGCCCTTTACCTATCCACAGAAGAATGTGAGTGACGCATTAAAATCACCAAATTAACAGACAGACACACCTGAAAATGAATGGAAAAGCCATAAAATAGGGAGAATCTATAAGATGTTTTCAATTTTGAAGGTTGGTCACATGTTGGCCAGTATGGAAAAATTGGACTCGGTGTTGTGCTTATATTATTTTATTACATTTCAGTTGTTTTCAAATGGAAAAAAAGAGTGGCATGATGGTAACTATAAATCACACAGTGAACATGTTGCACAATGAGTTTTCAGTCTTTATCCATCGACACCAATACTGAACTGTTGCGTAAAACAACCCTCATAGTCGGAGCCTAACATGGTCAACAAAGTTTTTTCTTTCTCATTATTTTTCCTCATTCATTTCTCCAAACACAAGACACAGAAACCCCAACAACAACTAACTGTAATGACAAGCAGTAGACCAAATATTAGAATGAATATAAATTAATCCACGTGAAACAAGTAATGAGAGAGGTCTTGTCTGCATAGAATCATGCTGGGACTCCACAAACTATAGTAAAGAGTTATGCAGTTGCATCGGCTCTGGTCCATCATACTCCGGTGACAGGTGGAGTTACTGATCGTTTCGGACGTACGAGAGACATCATCATATCATGGCAGCTCCATGTGAAGCAGGGGAGGCACATGTTAGACTCCATTTGGGCACCAAACAAGTGCAGATAAGTCCAAGTTTGGCGTGGTCGTTTGATTCAGTGTCGAGCTGCCATAACATGATATATGAGTGGTGTTAGCCGCGTTGGCTCAAGCAGCTGGCCCTAGACGGTGCGTCTATGGCCAGCTGCCGTAGTAGGTATCCCAACACTGCGTTCCTGACCTCTTTTGGTTGCAACCTAATGTACCCCCTTCCCCTGATCTGATTTTGAAGGCTGTCCAAAAAAACTCTGACCTTGAGGATACATATTGAAATAGTTTGTGCACTGCAAGGTATTTTTTCCTGAAACATAATCTCACAGAGAGCCTGGTGCATGTGGAGGGCACTGTGATGTCCTGTGTGGCACAGTGGCACAAATGAGTCTTTGTGTTGCCTTGTAGGACTTACATCATCTCCAGACTCCAGGACTGACTTGCTGTAGGGTCTGCCGGGAGATCCCTGTGGTATATACTTGATACTACACTGAAACCATCTGATTTCCAACCTTTCTCACAGAACCTGCTGCATCACAACCTCATATTGTTCCCACGCAAGGTTTTCCAGGTTCTGTCAGGCCTTTTGGCCGTCGCCTCACGCCTCCCTGTCCTGTGTCGACCTTTGAGCGTTGCTGCTTTGGATCAGGAGCTCCAGGGAGCGCTAGCTGGCAGGTCAATGGACTCAGTGTTGCTGCACGGCAGTATGGCTGCTGCTCCATCTCACCCTGCATGCCTGAGCTCAGCTTTTCCAGCCGTTAGTCAGTCCCGCTAATTAGGACGAGCGCTCTTGCCGGTGCACTAGGGAACCACTTTCACATGGGAGGGCCTTCGTTTGTTTCCACCTCACAGTCGAGAATAATCCTTCAGGCTCCTCCCTGAGGTCACCTTCGCTTGGCAAAATTAAAATAAAATTCCCCTCACGTGAACTCTGCGAAGCCAAATTCATGAACATAAACAATCAATGGAAACACTTCGTCCCAAAGACATCTTTGCATGATCTAAGTTGACACCAAAAAATGACTTTCCAAAACCACACAAGCTTCAAAACAAGGTTCTATTGATCTAAACCAAACATGTTACAACTTGCTGACATGCTGGCTGTGACATTAATGACTCATCAATTCCAAATCTATGCTCAGTTTGTCCTTACTGAAAGGTAAAATGGATGGGACAAGCTCTTGTTTGTGTTTTCTTCAGACACATGTTGGCAGTGCAAGCTGGAAACAGAACATCTTCATATCAACACCATTTATTTATTTTTGGTCTCCACCAACTTTTTTAGCTGCTAATTGCTCCTCTCAACGAGCTGGTTGCTGACTTGATCTGTTACCTCTTTGGTGCTGGGTAGATGGCGTATAGCAGTGGCGGGCAGTGCGTTTTCGAGCTAGGCCTTCAGTGCCATATAGTGTCCCGTGAGTTACTGTCACAGACCGACCCACTCAATGCACAGCGCGTTCATACAGTCCACCATGTGTGGACAGCAGACACCCACTCCGCCACACAGTACCACCAGGAGGGAGGTCACACGGGGCGTGGGGACCGACCCGCGGAGCCGCTCCACCACTTTGAGGGAAGAAAAAAAAGAGACAGTCGACGGTCCCGTTCAGCAATGCGCTTTTACGGAGCGCCATTCTGGGCTCGGGGAGAGCTCACACGGGGCGCGTGGACCGACCCACGAAGCCACTTGAACCACCAGCGGACACCCCCGCCGAGCAACGCATAGTTACGCAGCGCCTTTCGGTCGGACGCCTCCAACCTCGCCTCGTGCGTCCTGACCCTGACTGACCCACCTGACCAGCCCAACCCTGTAAAAACAGCACCATAGACACATCAACACAACGCCACCTCAGATGAAAAAACACAAAAAGCAGGAAACTCACCAGATGCTGTTCATTATAGACAAAGTCCCTCCGCTCTCCTTAAAAAAAAAGTTCAGCGATGCAGTTGTACAGTTTATTGGTGCGCTTCAGTTCACAGGAGGCCATGTACTCCCATTGAGTGTTTACTGGCACACTGACCAATTACAGTGCACGTTAATGGTCACGCGAGCCAAACAGATGCTAGAAGGCCTTCTCATATAGTTTAATCAGCTCTCAAGTCCATAGAGAAACAGAAGTGAAATGTGATTGGATGAGCGCTGTTAACCAGATCATTAAACAGCGGCCGCGCCGCGCCATGCAGCAGGCTGAAGGCAAGGCAACAGAGGAACACAGGGTGCTGTGCAAAGAGAAAATAAGCTAATAGGGAAAAATAGTATAATACATGTAGTGCATTTGTGAAAAACAATTAAACTATAAAATAGCTATAACTTTTGGAGGTTGTATTAAAAACACAATGTACACCCCTGCCATGCAAGGATATTTTTGTAATTTTTTTTAGACATTATTTCATTTTCATGCGGCTTGTCTTTTTTTTGGGGGGGTGGGATGGGATGTACAATGTCCTGTACACGACACTCCTGCGAATATCACCAATGTGCAGCTTTGATCAAGTCTTCTTTAACCATTGGTAAATGCCAAAAACAAGACAGTAACCCTGCAGGCTTCACCCTTTCTTCTGTTTTAACACGCCACAAAATGTGTGAGTTTTCCAGCTGGTAAAATTGTACCTTAGCAGCAACACTCGGCCCCGAGAATGAGACTCTGAGAGCCATTGTGCAAGTGTTTTATATGAGACTCAGTAAATTGGTATAGTGGCACAGAGTGAGGCCACTGGATTGGAAATAACAGGAGGAACACACAGCCAGAGACACTGTGGGGAACTCGGAATGCTTGTAAAACCAGAAAATCTCCTTAAAATTACAAGAGTCCAAAGGAGACGAAATTGGGATCCAGGAAGGGAGAAACAGGAAAAAAAGAAGAGAAAGTAAGAACAAGAAAATACAAGGAGGCAGTAAAGGGTCATAACAACTGGATCACACCCTCCAAACATCCCTACAAAAGGCTGCTCACTGTAGAAATTAAAAGGTGCACCAGTAAATGCTTTTAATTGGGACACCCTACTGAGCTGTAGGAAAGGTATATTGCTCTTCAAGCTAAGGTTTGAATAAATCTTGCAGCAATATATATCGTAGTTCAGGTTTCCTCTGGCTTCTTCGGTCAGACACATGTTGCTATTTTGGCTGGTATTTTAATTGTTATGAGGATTTTGTTTCATAATATTAAAAAAACATAGACACACACGCATCCTAAAGTGTTATGTGGAAGGAATTTTATATGAAATGTTCCTCTAAAAACAGGTTTCTGAGTTGTGCTGAACCAAAGGCTGGCCAGAAGTCTTGCTTGCTTTGTGGGGCTCCCTTCCTAAGTCCATTTGGCACCCAGGAGGTGTTTCTGGCACCGGGGTGAGACCCTGTTCGCCGCTAGTTGCAAGTGTCCGCTCTGCTCCGTGCCCCAGAATAACATATTTTCTTGAAACAGACTTCTCTCTTTTCTCATTCATCAGGCTTATGCAACAAAGCCATAACTCAACATCCTGCAGCTTCTGAGCCAGTGTATGGACCACAACAGTGTCAAAATGTTATATATCTTTAATCTCTGCATTCATGTTTGTCCTTTTCTCAACCCATTGTCAATGACACAGAGGTTTCTTCTTATAATGTTTGGCCTCCAGACTGTGTCGTGTCTGGCCTGTCTGTCAGATGGCTCTCTATGTTGGAATATAAAGACGACAGCACAGTTTGCTAAAATGCATTTGTCAGTCCACATTGAAACTCCCCCACTGCATTAAGTGAAGGATTGTGTTTTAGCCTGCTTTATCCAGCAGATGGGGATAGAACTCCAACCTAGCTGAAGTCCTTGATTAGAGATAATTACGACTTTATTCTGACTGGGTTGTGTATAAAATTAAAATCCATTCAGAGCACGGTTAATTCAAAGATTTTATTTTGTGCAGTCATATAAATATAGAACTTTGACTCTGAAAAGGCCTGACTGGAATGTCATGCCAAACCCAACAAAAGCCCACAGATCCTAATTACAATCTGATGATGAATTCCTTTCAACGGCACCATTTCCAACAACATTTTTGAATCCGAGCCCATCCATCAAGCTGATAAATGTAGCGAGGTCTGTTAGACCAGAGCTTGTCCAGTCTGGTCTCTTGTCCAGTCTCTAGTGTGCTACTGCAGGAAAGCAGCTGATGGAAGACAAAATAAAACTACACACATATGTCTGGGCCTTGACTGCATGTACAAAGTCCTGCTTTGAATGCATTTGACAACATGGCTTGCCTGTGTATGGATGCTTTTTACTAGCATTTCATTAATAATGTGGTATTAATAAATTCACAGTTGAGCCTCACAACTCTGTGTTTATTGTGTGAAACTATCTATAATTAACTAACTAGCTATTTATATTGTTTTATTTCTACAATTTATCAAAAAAATACATACTATGCTTGATAACATGGCACTATATCTTATTGAATGGCTAATGTGTGACAAATGTGGCAATTAACAGTATTTCTCTCTTGTGCTGATTTTGTTGCTGTTGTCCACGCTTCGACATCTTACTGTGCTGTTTGTATTTCTTTAACAAAAGAAGAAGAATCTTCAGGAATGTACATGTAGCATTTGGTTTATCTGAAGTATTCATACATAGATGGGTGGTTTAAGTGGTACTTAAGCAAGTAATTTTCACTAGACATTAATTCAAACAACATGTAATACCCGTCTGAGATTGTGTTTAAATTCAACCTGAAGATCACACTCTGACATATGAATTGATCCATCAACATCTACAACATTTAGCATCAATCAGCTGATGTCCGAACACATTGCATGAAGCTGAAGCATGAAATTGAACCTAGATGTCATGTTCAGGACGCAGAAAAGAGTTTCCACTGAGCCGCAGCCATCTAAACGCCTGCTCGCCTGTAGTTTGTTCGTGATCATTGCTGTTAAAAGAGATTGATGGGCGTCTGTCAGCACGTCGGCCTGCCTTTCTGTCATGCCGCTGCTGCTGCTGCTGCTCACATTCCACATGTGAATCAACTCTAAATCCCCGGTAACACAGAAGCTTTGACGGCCGCTGTCATGAAAACGTGATAAACATAAAAATGTGCCAGTCTTGTGTGTGAAAGTTGTTCAGTAGTGTGTGTTTTATTGTCAGGTATGAAGAAAGTGCCTAAAGGATGGGACGGCCTGTTATCATGATTAGTCATCACAGCCAGATGTCCGTCTCTCACTCCAGCAGCATGACCTGGGAATATCACTGGTTTTATCTGACCCAGTTTACATTCCTCAACACTTAACGGTTTTGCTACCATGAATCAGCACCTACTTATTTAAATAATCGAGTCTGTCTATTTATTTTCTGATAGCATATTTTAGTGTGGGGCATGGTTTCTTCTGTCTGCAGAGAATATGTAGTACATGTCCTATGTCTCATGATGCTGCCTCCAATAAATGGAAAGAAAAGTGTTTCTTATGGGGCACTACTGCCCCCTATTGACAGAACAAGAGTTTTCTGTCTGCAACTAGTTGTTCAGTTGCTTTTCTAGGTTTTTAATGCATTTTAAATCCTTAATTGTTGTACTTTATGTGTTTTGGTTTAACAGATCAGTTCTGTATCAGTTAATGTTTTAGGTCTGCCTCATTAACTGCAATATGAATGACACACTATAGCACAGAGTGCATTACTATATAATTCAGTCGTCTATACTTTGCATCATCTGTATGTCCTATTTTTACTGTTTTGCTGAATTTCTCTGCAGTGAAAATGAAGTCTAATCTGTACCTTGTAACAAGGGAGGCCATTTAAATAAAGGTCAGGTACATTTTTCTTTTCTTTTTTTAAACAAACACAACACCCAATCATGTCATCACCTAATGCTTCTGCTCAAGTAGACCAATTTAGAAAATGAAATGTCACACTACATTAGCGCTATGAGCACTGAATGTCTGAGGAACGAGCTTGCAGCAGAATTAAGAATTACAGTCATGTTCGGGACAAAAGGTCGGCCGTGTGGGTCGGCACGTAATGAGAAAGTAAAAATGTTAAGCCTTTAAAATCACATTCAAATGAAGCTATATGAACATGTGAGATGTGAAATGCGGTGATGTAGCTGAAGCAGTTGACAAGCTTCTTTTGAACTTCTTAGTGCGTGTTTTTTGGAGGGACACTGTATTATTCAGAAGTGTTTCATTTCAATTGAAGGGCTTGTGTCTTCATGTCCTTCCTAAACCTTTTAAGACTACATCCACACTAAGAATCAGAATCAGAATCAGAAACTGTTTATTGCCAGGAATGTTTGCACAAACAAGGAATTTAGTTAGGCGGAAGGTGCATACATTAGACATAAGACGAGACAAACAACAATCAACGACAGCAACAGTGCAATGATGTCTAAATCAGATAAGGATAAAGTGCTCAGACAACAGATAACATTAATATAAGTGTATGTTAAAGTGACGTGTGTGTTTAAGTTAAGGTTAAGTGTATGTGGCATGAGTGTTTAAATATGAATTGTGCAGTGGAGTGACCGGTAAGAGGAGAGAAAGGAATAAAAATAAAAATAAATGGTCCGAAAGAACGGTCCGAGAATAGTCCTGTGATGGTAGAGTCAGTCAGTGGGGAACCCGGGCTCTATTGATGAGCCCGACTGCCGACGGGAAGAAACTGTTAGTGTGGCGTGAGGTCTTAGTCCTGATGGACCTCAGCCTCCTGCCAGAGGGGAGGGACACGAACAGGTTGTGTCCAGGGTGAGAGGGGTCAGCTGCGATCTTTCTTGCCCGCTTCAGTGTCCTGGAAGTGGACAAGACCTGGAGGGATGGCAAATTGCAGCCAATCACCCTCTCAGCAGAGCGGATGATGCGCTGCAGCCTGGCCTTGTCCTTGGCAGTGGCTGCAGCATGCTAGACGGTGATGGAGGAGCAGAGAATGGACTCAACGATGGCAGTGTAGAACTGCACCATCATTGTCTTTGGCAGGTTGAATTTCCTCAGCTGCCTCAGAAAGAACATCCTCTGCTGGGCCTTCTTTGTGATGGAGCTGATGTTCAGCTCCCACTTGAGGACTTCACAGCGTCGACGGGGGAGTCACACAGGATGAGAGGAGCGGGTGGGGCTGTATTCTTTCCACAAGTCCACAAGCATCTCCACTGTCTTCAGAGCGTTGAGCTCCAGGTTGTTCTGGCTGCATCAGGTCACCAGGTGGTCAGTCTCCCACCTGTAGGCAGACTCGTCCCCACCAGAGATGAGTCCAATGAGGGTGGTGTTATCCGCAAACTTCAGGAGCTTGACGGACTGGTGACTGGAGGTGCAGCTGTTGGTGTACAGGGAGAAGAGCAGCGGGGAAAGAACGCAGCCTTGGGGGGAACCGGTGCTGATGGTCCGAGAGCCTGAGACGTGCTTCCCCAGCTTCACGTGCTGCTTCCTGTCAGTCAGGAAGTCTGTGATCCACCTGCAGGTGGAGTCGGGCACGTGGAGCTGGGAGAGCTTGTCCTGCAGCAGAGACGGGATGATGGTGTTGAAAGCAGAGCTGAAGTCCACAAACAGGATCCTGGCGTAGGTTCCTGGGGAGTCCAGATGCTGGAGGATGTGGTGGAGGGCCATGTTAACAGCATCGTCTACAGACCTGTTGGCCCTGTAAGCGAACTGCAGAGGGTCCAGGAGTGGGTCAGTCAGGGTTTTGAGGTGGGACAGGACCAGGTGCTCAAAGGACTTCATGACCACAGAGGTCAGGGCGACGGGCCTGTAGTCATTGAGTCCTGTGATCCTGGGTTTCTTGGGGACGGGGATGATGGTGGAGGCCTTGAAGCAGGCTGGAACGTGACATGTCTCCAGGGAGGTGTTGAAGATCCCTGTGAACACTGGAGACAGCTGATCAGCACAGTGCTTCAGGGTGGAGGGGGAGACTGAGTCCGGGCCCGCTGCTTTGCGGGGGTTTTGTTTTTCTGTCTGTTGACGTCCCTCTCCAGAATAGTGAGGGTCGTCACTGGGGAGGGCGGTGGTAGAGAGGCGTGAGCCCTTGATGGACTGGGGGAGGGTGGGCTGATGGTTTGTGGCTGGCTGATGGGCCTGTGGGGGATGGCGTCAGGACTGCTCCATTGTCTATCAAAGCGACAGTAGAACTTGTTCAGCTTGTCTGCCAGCAGGCACATTTTTAAAACAATGTTTGATCATAGATCTGGTAATGAAGTCCAACTGAAAATGGTTGCCTTCAGCAAACACCTCTTATGGTTTTGGTTTCTAGACATAGATCTTTAGAAGGCATGCTGCTTTTTAAGGCAACATGCCTTCTAAAGATCCTTCTAAAAAGCCGTCAATGACACTTAAATATGAGCTTCTCAAAATACATCTCCAGAATGGATAAATCTGGAAACACCAGCTCCGAGTGGACGGGTTGAAAACACATTTTTGGAAAATAGGGACGATAATGTCAACTTGGCTTAAGTCTGTGTGACAGTAAAGTTAAACCTACAAGATTCAACATTCGGCTTCTTGGGAGCAGCGGAAACAAGCCGTGAACACAACACCTCATATAGTTTATGGGGCAAATGTAGCAAACAATAGTCTATTTAAACATCTGGAAGTAATTGGAGTAATTGGATGTTTTTGGCCAACTTCTCTGTTTTGGGTTTCTCTGACTCCTGAGGGAAATATATTGCTCATTTACTGATTTTTTTAAAAGAAACCAGTGGGCTGAAATGTGCTAAAATGCTCCTCACATTTGAGAGGAACTGCAGAGTCTGACAATAATTCTCTGTCCACTCCTTTCACATTCCTCATAGTCATTTGTTTTTGTTGCATATGCATTGTTTATGTAAATCCATGTGAACAAACACAGGACTTTCACAGAGGAGACTACTGTCTCATGTCGAACCAAAATTAATAGCAGACTTTGCACCTGTTGCATAATATTACATAATATTACATAAGAAAGTCTGCGAAGGGCGGTTGTTATTTATTTATGCTAGTTGCATTGTGACACTAGTTACATTGGTACGCTAGCCTAGTTGCATTGTTATGCAAGTTACAATGTTACGCTAGTTGCATTGTTATGCTAGTTGCATTGTTATGATAGTTACATTGGTACGCTAGCCTAGTTGCATTGTTATGCGAGTTACAATGTTACGCTAGTTGCATTGCTATGCTAGTTACAATGTTGCACTAGTTGCATTGTTATGCTAGTTACAATGTTACGCTATGCATTGTTGTGCTAGTTGCATTGGTACGCAAGCCTAGTTACATTGTTATGCTAGTTACAATGTTACGCTATGCATTGTTGTGCTAGTTGCATTGGTATGCTAGCCTAGTTACATTGTTATGCTAGTTACAAAGTTACGCTAGTTACATTGGTACGCTACTATTTGAACACAATCCATGATGTATTTTCTAATCTTAACTATGTAGTTTTGTTGCCTAAACCTAACCAATCATTTCACATTGACAACCATGTGGCATTGTGCGTTTCTGGAATCGTGATACAAGGCTGTGGAAAACATATTTTTGATTAAACGTATCTGTATTTTTTTTAGCGACTATATTGCTCAAGGAAATAAAATGTAGCCCTCAGCATCACCGGATATTAATCTACTGACACTTTTGATAGTTGATTCTGTTCACCCTCTTGTTCAGTAGTTTATCACTTAAAGCAACACTTGAAGCAGGCTGGTGGTCGTGAGACCTCCAGACTTCTCATAGACTTAGGCACATGTTTCGCTGTCGTCGTTCCTGGAATTACCGGTCTGACACGAACCCCAGTGAGACCCAGAGAGCAGGAGACGCCTCGGGCAAACGCCGGACTCCCAGAGGGATGATGCTCTCTCTCCTAAACGCCTCTGACAGGCTAGGAATAGCTCAGGTTAGGCCCTGCCCTGCGCTCTCTCTATGTCTGTCTCTCACAGTTAAATAATGGTGACATTTCTTACACGTTTTAGCTGTGATCCCTTGATCAACAGGATATTTGAAATCAGTATTCCACACACAAATTTGAAATCAGATTTCCTGAGACATGAAGTGCAAACTGTGAGGCACCGGGAAAGAGGCGTGCATTCTCGCTGAATAATCGTACAGTAAAGATTTTCCAGATTACATAACAGGTCGGTCTATTCCTGCTTTCACCATCATCACCATTATTCTGAGAATTGGGGTAGAGGTTGCCATGGGGATATTTGCCCATCGCCGTTCACCAGCACAGGTTATTGTTCCTCTTCGCTGCCTCTCTCTCTCTCTCTCTCTCTCTCTCTCTCTCTCTCTCTCTCTCTCTCTCTCTCTCTCTCTTATGGCCTCCTCTGCACTCTCATTCACCACTTGACAGACAGTGGAGAGAGTTCTGACAAAACAGACAACAAAAGGTCCAATTTGTTTAGTTTGAACACAATGAACTAATCAAGAAAAAGATGTGTCTGTATCAACTTTTGCTGCATTATTTGTGATATTTATAATTTTTTTTTTGTGAACTAAAGTTGCAATAAAGATCCAGTGAATGTATTTGTTTTAGGACATCTCAGATGACCGACTTTTCCTAAAGCACATCAACGGATCAGCAAGATTTTTTCTGCCGATTTTCACTGCTATGGATTAACCATGCAACGCCGATATAAATCCACAGCATGTACACTGCATTGAACTGTAAATGGACTGCATTAATATAGTGCTAAGCTCAAAGGTTTTTCCAATAACTCAAATTCAGCCACACACTTACTATTGGTGGCATAGCTGCCATTCAAGGCGCTGACCTGCTCACTCAAGGTCGGGGTTTGTCTTGCTCAAGCAACCCTCACAATGCTGTTAGGAAGAGCTGGGAATCAAACTACCAACGTTGTGATTAATGTATGACTCCTTCAGCAGAATGGGAAGTTCAAGAAAACCATTCTGTATTCTAATTAGGGTTTGTTAATGTATTTTTCCAAGACGTTAACAGATGCAAACAGAAATAGTGTACCTCCATAAAATGAGCTGAATTGGTTCTATCAGTGTTAATATTGAATTCAAATTGATTTTATTATGATGATGGCTTTATTTTACCACTTTGTTTACAACGTTCTGTGTGGGACATATCGCAGCCATCAGAAATATGATGTGTGGCTTTGTCATATCCCTCTGTCTCCACAATATGTATTATCCTCTCTCTAAATAAAGAAATAATGCAAAAATAAATATCATCAAAAAAGGCAAGGGGCAATAAAAATAGAAACCAAAACCATAAGATATAAAATTTAGTGAGCAGATGTGTATGCTTGAGAGAATGTGTAGTTGGACTTTAGCCCCAGATACATTACAGGTATTCTCCTCTCATGCTTGGAAAGAAAGTGATTGGCCTTCCTATAATTGGACAGAAGATTAAAAAAGAAAGAAGTCCAAAGCAGATGAGCAACAAATACACTTAAAACAATATTTGAAATGTTTAACATATTCGTGTGTGCATTTGTCCTGCTTGTAGACCCTCTACTATATAAAAATGATGATCACGCTCAAGCTCTATTATCTTTGCTGTCGGCTAATTTGAATGTGCAGAAAACTTTCAACATCAAAAAGAAAAATGCCAGTGTCGAGGTGAACTGACACTAACAGTAATCACACCTGAAACACACATTGTTCACACCTGCACGTTTGCTCTCTCACACACACACACACACACACACACACACACACACACACACACACACACACACACATGATATGCTGCTAGTGTGTTTTTGTTGGGTAATTGTTTGACTTACTTAAACTCATGTGAAATCCCCAAAATCTGCAGAAGCACACGACTCTGGCTCGCTACGCTTTCTTTTCCGGGCTGTCAAGACAATGTGAGCGGAGCGGAGAAGAAAACGTGGGTCTCTCTGCCCTCGGGCACTCAAACAGCTTCCTTCAACCTGTCGGATAGGGCTGCAGGCAAGTGTGATATCACACAGACGTGTGACACCTGAGAGCTAAAGGTGTGTTGTCTCTGCCTGCTTTGGAGCAGACTGAAATATCTAATATCTAAACAACTATTTGCAATTTTGTGCAGACATTCATGTTATCCAGAGGATGAATCTTATCCTTATCTCAGTTGTCTCCTAATACCGCCATGAAGTTGATTGAAATGTCTCAACAACTATTTGACATGACATATGGTGCACGCATCTATACCCTTCTGGATGAGCTTGAATAATGTTGGCAATCCACTGTTTTTTTCATCTACCGCAATCATTGAGTGAACCATTTTGTATGTATAAAATAATTTGGTTTATAACCAAATACCTACAAAATGAGTGACATTCCCATCAGCCTCAGCTTTGTGTTTGGCATCATACCTGCTAAATATCAGCATGTCCACGTTGTCATTTTCAGCATGAGATTTGTTTCTCAGAACTGAATTGAATAAAAAATCACCAGAAAACAGAGAAAATGTCACGCTGGTTTTAGGAGAGGCTTGGTTGTATGGGGGGGAAACTGGTTTGCATAAAATGCCGTGGAGCCCTTAAAATGAACAGAGGGGGCTTTGCTTGCACTGAGTCACTCTACATCACACCATCATTATATATCATGTCCTTTGCCTCACACTTGAACTGTCCTCAGCTCTGTTTGAAGCCAGCAGAGAGGGAAAAACACAGTCGCTGCTATAGAACCTGCGCTAAAAAATCTGGGTTATCTGTTTCCTAGCAACCATGCTAATTAAATCAGGCTTCCAGTTATTACGACTAATGATTAACACAAAAACAAATTGTAGTTGTTAAAAAATCTTTCATGCATCTATAAGTCCAGTCAGTGAACTTATTGTTCATGAATGTATCCGTGCCGATATTTACTCAACTGTTCGGTAATTGACTTTCTCACATGAAAGTAAGCTTTGACGAGAGGTACCGTGTTTATTAATCATCACTATTATTGTGCATTTGAATGAACCAACCCAATGTTTTTCTGCACTGTTGTTTTCTATGATTCCCTGTTTGCTCACAGCCTTCAGCAGCTGGGAGGAACATTTCAATTTGTGTTTATGAATGTGGAAAAGATTGCGCGACACGTTAAGAAAGTAATCTGCAGATTAAGCCATAATTTAATTAATAATTTGTTTCAGTCCTATAGTTAAAAATGAAAAGTGAAATCCTGCTATAACATTAGTGCATAAGTAATAATAATGTGATAAACCATGCAATGGTATAGGCTATAAGTCACAGGGGCCATTTTACTTTTAGTACATTTTCCTCATTAAACAGACTTTAACTTGTAACAGAGTATTTTACCTGGTGGTATTAGTACTTTTAGTTCAGTAAAGGACCTGAATACTTTCTCCACCACTGGTTAAAGGAATTGGTCACAGTCATTTGTGAACATTTTTGAAGTTCCAGATGAATATTGAACACAGACAGATTCACGAGGACATAGATCTTGAAAAGTTGAGACTGTTCTCACCAGAATGACAACAATCTTGGTTGTTTGATCCCCTTTCTTTAGCAAGTTGCATTTTCTGTGGCAAGCGACCTCTGGTGGCTTTCATAGTGTTGTCCAAGGTGGAAGTAGCGTGATGTTGACCTGCAGTTGTCCATCCCTCAACGTTGACCTTAACCAAGCAATTGTTTCTTAACTTGAACTTTATTTTAATCCTCTTTGGTACATGACATTTGACCTCTGCATTCAACACATCCTAAGCATGTGAAGCCCCAAGGGAGCAATGTTTACAGGACGACCCGCTCTACCCACCGAGCCACATCCGCCGGATTAAAAGCTGGGTCTTAGTTAGAATAATGGACCAAAAATGATAAGAAAGTGTTGTTTTAAAGTTAAATTGAATTTGTGACTGTGAACTGACTGAATTCCTCATGAGGAGACGGCCCATCCTCAAACTGCACCCTAAATGGCAGAGAGCATACATAGCATCTGTTCTTATTCAAATGAGAAACATCCAAAGTGAAGTCTTTCCAGTTCCAATGCAGAGTGGATGGATTTGCATAAACTTTCGCATAAATACAATTAGGAACAAATCCACTGTGATGCATTTTTACAAGTTAGTCTGAAAAAGTAATATTTATGCAATATCTTTTATTTTTTTAGATCCTGTAGCTCAGTTAAAATAATGTGTTCATAAATGCATTAATTGTCCAAAATAAAACATGAATCCTATTGTAGAGGCCCTTTCAAGTCTTTTTGTGCATTACATTTTATTATTCCTAATTGCGGGACAATTTGTTCATGTCCCTTTAAATCCCGTCTCTTACTTGTTCCGTTTCTCTTATATTCCTTGATAACACCAGTGAGCCACCAGTGGCCACCAGTAACACAATACCATTTTCAATAGTGGACTTTCCATGGCCATGAGGACTGGGAGGGGGAAAAAACAAGGATGACGACAATTCTTGTTCAGATTACAATAAACCAAAGCTGACAACAAACAGAGACTTTGTTCTCCTGCTTCTGCTGCCCGAAAACCGCTCATGTGCTCCTTCTTACACAAACTGCAAAGCAGATTAAACTATACTTTTACAGTCTGAATTGCAGCTGCAAGAATTAGCTATAATATAAAATGTCGCAACCCTAATTTCTTCTGCCATTTGTACTAACGAGAGATATTTTCACGCTAATAAAAACAGTTTTTAGAGAAACTCTGACTAAATGTTATTGTTAACATACTGCTGGATGTCCAAACCCAGTGGTTACGCTGCTGACAGAATACATTAGAGCTTTTATTTAGGCATTTAGGCATTAAGCCTCTGATCTCTTATTAATACGTCTAGACGTTCATTAACCCATTCGGCGAAAAAAATGAGTGAAAACACAACAAAAACCATCGCTTTCTCAGAAAAGTTACTGGAGTTTTTCTCCCTGTGTACAGTGGTTTTGTAAGGATGGCTGCTATGGTGCATTATATTGGATGTTTTCACTGTAAATGTGGCAAATATGTGAAGCATACAAATTGACCACATGCTGTTTTCCCATCAGAAGTCATCCGTACACATACAATTCCACGACTGGTACAACTCTATACCTGCTGATGGAGATCATGTGATACGATCGAAAGCTCCAGAAAGAGCATTGACTTTGTGGTGAGATCAACTGCTGTTGTCACTGTCAAGAATGAACGTTGACTTTGTTCAACATTGGCATCTCACGATAATTCAGTTATAAAGTTACAGAAGACCCATGAAAAAAACGCTTAAAATCAAAATCATTGCTCTGTAATTAAATATCATATATAAATATTCCTGACTGAATAGGAGACATGGTTAAAGTTTGGAGTGTAAAAACACACCATGTTCCTACTGAGCCTCGCCCACTTCAAGTCAGAGAGAAAAACAAGGACAAAAATATATATCGGAAAAATAGGTGTGAAATGACCAAAACCAAGGATCCCATAGTTCATAGTCAGAAGCTGATTGAGAAGATAAGTTTAAGGGCCCTTAACATGTCACAGATTTTGTGCAAATGAATGTACAATGAGGTTCCTCTGTACACACATTACTGCATTAATGGTTCAAAGAGTTAGGGATTGTTTTAATAAGCCTTGAATCAAATCAGGGAGAAAATATGAGCAACGGTCAGAGTATTCCTAAACATTCACACCTGATACAAATCAATGATCTTCCTGCTTTTCGTGTAACCCTTTGAACCAGCAGCATTGTGGTCTCAGCGCTGTATATCTACCGTAGCAGCTACTGTATTCTTCAATAACATCCGAAATACAGTCATCAGCAACGCAGACGTAGAAGAATAAACATGTTACTCATCGCTTTGCTTTCAAGTAGCAGCAATGGACGCTGTTTCCAGTCAGGCATGACTGCACAATTTTGCCTGATAACAGCATGGGTAGGATGCAGCATGGATTCAGGTTCTTTGTGGACATAGCAAAGGGATTGTGGGTAGCCCCGAAGGGAGTTACGACTTGACAAATATTTGAAGTGCAGCCCAGCTCTGTTTACCTCAGCCGAAGCTTCAGGTTGAGGCTGCTGCTATTGAATTATGCACCACAAAGGAAACGAAAATACCAGGAAGTACCAGAGTCAGAGAAATTGAAAATTTCATTTCACAGACTGTTTGATGATATACAAATGTGCGCTTGTATCTCTTATTTGCTTTATTTTACAGTCATTTGATTGAGCAATTGATTTTCAGGAAACCTGGGAGAAATCAATAATATTGATCGAAGGGGACTAAAAGACGCCTGACCTGGATTTTCTTTTCTTATTCCTGTCAAAACACATTTGTAATATACTCCATTTTTCTGTCTACGTGATGCACTTTGTGTTCCAGAAAACGTCTAAACACCGATTAAACTCACATTCATTTAACATGTATTTGCACACATCTGCATTTTTTTTTATCAAATCCACAAACATTTAAAGTACAAATGACAACAACATCTACCACATTAGAAGAAATCAGAAAATTATCCAAAAGTAAGACTTGAAGGCCAGCAAAAGAGTGAGTTAGTCCCAAAATGTGAAGTAAAACATTGTTACAAAAAAAGACACTGAGACATTCACCGAGTGCAACAGAGTACAAAATGTGTTGTTTTGGAGATTTAATATCCTTGCTTGATTTTTGCTATGGAAATATATTATTCAGTATCAGTGCATCTCTCAGGCTATTTGGATTTGTTCAGTGTTCATTAAATTACTGATGCCAGCTCTAATCAAAACAGGAAGATAAAAAAAAGCATCCGCCTTCTCAACAATCATACGCCCATTGAATGAGTCCTTAATCATGGCATTGGATCTGCACCGAGTCGTGGTTTAGTTTGATTGAGCAGACACATTTCTCACAGCATTGTAAATACGTAATAAGAAATTGATTCTCGTCCAATAAGAAAACTGCAGTGCTTCAGGCGTCAAGCTTTTGTGCAGTAAAGTGGAAAAACCTGGACCTCTAAAAAAAAAAAAGGGGGTTAAATTCACCAAAAGAACCCAAGCATCTCACCGAGCTGCTTGACACATCAATATCCTGTAAAGGGCCGGCCAACCCAAGAGGCCTTCCCTGTAATGAGTAGTGTACAGTGTTGCAGGTCAGAGCCCAGAATAGTTCACGGGTCGACGGTGGGGATGGTGCTGACCTTGTTGTTCCTGCTGATCCTCCGTTCAGGCCGTGGCCTGGGCAGTTTGGTCTGGATCAGCTCCTCGGGCGTGTTACCCAGCGGAGGCAGCAGCCTCTTCTTGCTGTGTCTGGTCTCTGGTAACCACTGAGGTGGCAGCTCGAAGGGTCCAAAACCAAACTGTGTGGAGTCCTCAGCGTCTGTCGGTGTAGCTGGTGCCACCTGAGATGAAGAGGCATACGTGCATGTGTGGACCGGAGAGGCCCGGGGTGCTGTGATTGAAGGAGGGCCGTCCTTAGTGATGACCAGCCCTCCTCCACCTGTCCCCTGCAGAGGATCCTTTTTGGTGATCACTTCCCCTCGAAAGCTCCCTAGTCTCGACCCACCCTTGAGGTCCTCTTTAGGCCCCGAGCAGCCTCCTGGTCCTTGAGAAGGGATCTCTTTCTCCGCGTCCTCTTCATCCCCTTCTTCCTCAGACGGTCTGAAGATCTGCTGCTGGCCAATGTTAAACATCTCCAGAAGCTGGCTCCCAGAGCGGCCGGCTGTCTCCAGTCCCACCGGCTCCCCGATCGCACCCTCGGCTCCTAAAGAAGCTAGACCCCCGGTGCTGACCGCGTTTCGGCGGCTGTAACGTCTGTGAATCCTGGCCAGCAGGTCCAGCCAGCTATGACGCGCTGAGCGGTTAACAGTCAGAAACAAAAGCGGGTTGGTGAGCAGGGACACCTTGGGCAGCCAGAGTGCCGTCAGGTACAGCAAGATGGGAAGCTCGGTAGTGTCTGCCAGAATGGTGCGATAAACCACCAATGCCCAATAGGGGGCGCTGCAGGCTGAGAAGGCCAGCACCACAGCCAGAAGAGTGGCGTGCAGCTCAGATTCTCTCTGGGACACATACGGGATGGAGATACTGGTCTGGGGAGTCCGCAGCGCCGCGATTATCACCTTCTTCTTCTGGCTGGCACTGAGCGCTCTGCGGATCAGCAGCATGAAGAGGAAGACCAGAGCGAGGGGGAGGATCACCGTGGTGATGTTGTAGATCAACACGTAAACCATGTGGCCCAGGGAGCGGGCGGTGTCATCGGAGCAGGACGAGGTGACGTACACATCCGTTACATTGGTCACAGCGAACACGGGGAGGCTCGCCACCGTCGCGTGAATCCAGATATAGATGACCAGATCTCGGGATCTTGCATCTGAGATCTTCCTCTCCAACGGGTACAGCACAGAGTAGTATCTAGAGACACAAACACACAGAGGGACTTATTTATGGGCCTTTTCACAGCAGAAATGTTGACAGGTCACAGCAGAAAAAGACCAGGTATTAAATAAAATAGTGAGGGCTTCAGTTTCAGACTCCTTGTATTGTGCATCCTGACTCACTATCACACAATCATGTCTTATTGAGACACTTGATTACAACTCAGCCATTATTATATTTATTTAAAATACCTGTGCTTCTCTCTCGATGACAAACCTCCATGTGAAAAATGCCGATAGTTTAACTAGGGTGTTGCCTGAATGCAATCATGCTGATTCAGCTTATGAAGATCTCTCATTAGATGATTTAGGTGAAAATACAAATGAAATTCAAAGTGAAAGCACCTGAAATGCCCAGATCCATAAGAGAATCCTGCTCTGAAAATGCATGTCCACTATTTTTTAGTGGGTGTGCGGTAAATCATGTAAGTTAGGAAAAACTGAAGCTCACACTGCAGTAGAGCTTCAAGTGGTTTTGCTGGAAAGAGAGTACAAATATAAAATGCATGCACCGGTTATATAAGCTGAGATGCGGACAAAAAGGAAAGAGGCTCAGTTATTTTTCATCCAATCTGTTGACATCAAATGTATCCTTTAGCCTCTTAAAGTAACACCATAAATATGTTATTTCAGAGGTTTATTAATTAATATGATTTGTCACTGTACATTACTATAAAGAATGAATATATTAAATAAAAGACAAATCTGCCATTTTTTAAGCTATCAAATGCTAGCCAATGTGAGTGTGCTAATAACAATCCGCCCAAAAAATGTAATTAATAAAAAACAAATATCTTTGATAATTGTTTGTTGACTGAATTAAACTTCTGATTAAATGCCGTAACCCCCCAAAAAATGACTGCAACATAAAAACCTGTAAGCTGGTTATTAAATAGGGGGTAAATGGAAACTGGATGGAAATTGGAATGGGATGAACAGACTTATTCTCCATTTATCCGTGGTATATTAACTAGTGCAGAAACTGAAATCATGTTTTTTATAGCACACCTACAAACCAGAGCTTCTGTCCGTCTTTCGCATAACATTATATGCAGATTCTCTATCATCCTGTTGTTAATAAACTAAACAAATCAGGTGAAGGACTTGCTTATTTGTCTAGAATGTCTATTCATCATGTACGAGGGTGTGTGTGTGTTAATCAGACGATAACTGCTGCAGTCTCGGCCCATCTGTACATACGCAGCCTCAAATGCCCTCCTTGAAAATTAATCATTTATTGGTTCTATAGCATTCTGACTGTATTAGTTGCTATGGAGGCAAAATCATCTTTGTAGCAGTGAAAGTAAGGCTGAGGCGAAGCTGCATGCATGATCTGACTATGATCGTATTTAAAACATTAATGATACTCAAACTTACATGCATTATACTGTCGTCGGTTGGGTGATGATGCCCTTCATTGTTTTTAAATCATGGAGTATGAGGCTTGTTACATGCTGAAGTCATCCAATATACATTTTTTGGACGTACATAATATCTAGTCTGATACAGTTTTAAGAAAATGCGGGATTTTACACGCTGGTGTTTTGAATGAAAAAGCCAGAATGACAGGAACTTCAATTTGCAGCAGGGATTTCATAGGTTAACGTAATGTTTTTAATGCTAACATGATAGTACTACCTTAGTGTGGTCTGTGTTGGTGGCATCACTGCTATAAGCTGTCGAAGCCGAGAGACGCAAGGATGAGTGCCACATAACTAACATGATTTTTTGGGTTATAAGTCAACTTTTTGTGGTGCTAGCATGTTCCCAGCTGGCTAGCGTGTTAGCACATAGCTACAGCAGTTAGCCAGCAAGCTAATATCTCTCTTCATTTGATGGGTTGAGTCACATAAGAAGTTTACATTCTGTGATTTCATATATTGTGTTTTTGAGACAGATTCTTTCTTCTTCTTTTTTACATAAGATTCTAAAGTTTTAGACAATAATGAGATACATTTAATAATAGGAATTACTATTCTCAATTTAAATAGCTTGCGATATAGAAAAGGTTTAAAAATGTTAGACATTTTCAAGGGGGGACACAATATATAGAAAGTGTTAATGAACTCGAAATGTATAAACAAAATGTGAATTAAAAAAATGCTTTTTATACAGTTTGGTTAGTGGTTAACCATGTCTTTTCATCATGTTTCTAATCTTACATTTTTTGCTATTAGGAGCAATAGAAATAGCAACAGTGCTGGTCGAATTATTATTTCTAATACTGTCAGTATTGAAAAATACTGTACTGTAGTACTGTACGTTTAAGTAGTAAAGGCATGCAGTAAAGGCATGATCAGCATTGGCGTCAGCATGTGTGTGTGTGTGTGTGTGTGTGTGTGTGTGTGTGTGTGTGTGTGTGTGTGTGTGTGTGTGTGTGTGTGTGTGTGTGTGTGTGTGTGTGTGTGTGTGTGGGTGCGCAGTCGTCTCAGGCTGCTTTCGGCTGCAGTCTTTAGCGCTGCAGGGAGGCCTGGGACACGGCCGCTCAGCGTGCCGTTCACATGCTCCATCGACCCCACCCTCTCGTCATCGCAACAGGGTGTAGATGGAGACGGAAAATACTTTCTCCCCTACAACAGAACAATCTTCCAGAGTTTAGTTTCATGTTGCTCCACTTCTGCAGCGAGGATGTTTGTACTTCCAAGTCAGGAAGAGAATGTCTCGGCCCAAGCAATATATTGATAAACGGATCAGAGAATCGATTTCGTCTCGCCACAATAATCTATGACTGTATCATCTCGGTCTACTTTGATCACTGTGTAGATCACTGACCTGTCGAGTGCGATGGCACTGAAGCTGAGCACAGTGACCGAGCAGAAGAGCTTATGGAGGAACTTGATGGCCTTGCAGAGCAGCAGAGTGTGGAGCCACCAGCAGCAGCGAGGGCTGGCTCCGAGCGCCACGTCGAAGGGAACGCACGCCAGGCCGGCGCAGATACCCGAGTACGCCAGGTTCTTTATGAATCGGTTGGTCACCGATTTAAAGACGTTTGTGCAGCAGGTGCACCACAACACCGAGGCATTTCCTGTGGGGAGGAGGGAACAATTCATCAGAATAATCAGTTTGTCTTGTGATTTCTAAACCTTTGTGTTGTCATTTGTTGTCTGTTTGTCTAGTTTTAGGTTTCCTTTTTACTACTAAAAGGTTTACCAAAAAAGCTTTTCAACAAGCCAACACAAGCCACATATATCTTATTTATATAAGATGACGGCACGCAACCAAAGAGATTATCTTGGCAGAGCAGTTCAGTTATTTTGAGACTTTTTAATGATAAGGGAATGCTAACTTAGCTGTTATTATATATCATTTCATGTTATTATTATTAATAGCTAATAGTTAGCTTTTCACTGTGTAAAGAGACCAACATCTATATTGATTCTAATATCATTGGCACCTTAGTTCTATTGTCATCACCTCTATAACTGAATGTAACTAAAGGAGGAAACCCTTCAAAATTGGAGGAACCCTCCCTGAACTTTGGTGTGAATGCATCTTTTAACAACGAAAACCTTCATAAAGGTTTGAGTCCTTGAATCTTTTCTGTATCCTCTTGTCATGCTTGTTAAGGTTCAGGTTCTTCTGAGCACTTCATTTTCCTCCCACAGTTCAGAGAGGAAATAGTAGGGTCGTCTGGAGACTCTAAATTGCCCATTGGTATGAAAGACGGGTGTGTGTCCGACTAATCTATGTGAGCTAGCATAGATGGATTGATGGTTTAGCTCCAAGTCTTCCTCACGTCCATCCAGAGACTGTGATAGAATAAATTAAGGAGTGAAAGGATTGGATAAACGAGGAGTGAGAAGTAAAGCTTTAACAACATAATATAATATATGCATTGGTTCAAAGCTCTGCATCTTACACTATGCAAAATTATTGAATGTATGAACTGGTGCATCTTTAAGGCCTAAACTAACAATAAAAGAAATGTACGGCCAGGCAAGACAATGATAATACATATTCAGGGTGGTTTAACAATTACCAATACAAATAATAATAATAATTGCAAGTGAAAACACAATTTCTTCTCTGCTCGTTGCAAGAGGAGTTTGTTTATATTGAACTGTGCAGATCTGCATCTCATTGCAGATGGAAACACCTGTGGACATATAAATGTCCAGATCACAATCAGTTTGAACACATGCGCTCTTTTTAAAAAAACACATGAGGTGCAGCATGTACTGATGCTAGTCTTTTGAGTATCTCTTTAAAAGATAAATAAAGAGTGTTTCAGTCTTAAATTGAGGTTTTGCGGACACTGATTTGTAACAATTGCAAGAACAACTGAAATAAATGTTTGATTATCTGCCGCATTTTTGCACTCAACACTACAAACTACTGCAGATAAAATAAAAATGTTGCAGCTCTTTTCAGGGTGAATAAATCAATTAGACATAAACTGAGTGAGACAGCACATGACCAGGTGCAAGGGGGTAAACTGTAACATTATATGTAAAGATCCATCCCTTATTTGGAGCAATGAGACCGTAATGATTGTTAATAAGGTTCTAAAAAGGTGAACTTCATACTTCCTGCGGCGCACTGACTGATGTCAGGTCACACAGGGATATGTGTGGTACCAGCCTCTCCAAAGGTAATTACCCAGAGTGTTGGCTGTGCTCTCATTTTGAGAGACGGAGCAAGATGTTCTCTGGTGAGGAAAACTGCGTTATTTAGTTATAACAAAGGTTATTCGTTTCAGATGTCTTTAAATGTTCAGGACACAGTCAGAAACTCAAACACTCATCATAAATTGCAAGACAATAAATGTGGTTACTACAGTTTACAGAGATATAAAAGCTATAAAAGCCAGGTTAGCTATAAAAATCTATTACGGTGGATGAGGTTGTTGAAACTTAGCCCTAGAGGATTTAGATGGAGCTGGAAGAAGCTGTCTTTGAGGGAACATAGTGTGCTTGACTGCTAGTGTCTAACTGTTAGATTTCAGAGGAGCACACGGTAGTAGTATTTCGGGGAATCCCTAATGTAGCGGTAATTAATGCTCAGCCTCTGCATTCTGTGAGGCTAATTCAAATGGGATCGGGAAATTAGCACACATCTTTTCAAATGCATCGCTCCATAAAAGAGGATGTTTACATCCCAGTCCTGCATGGACAGACTTCCCTGTATTGATATTGTAACTTATGTGAATTGTGGCTAATGATTAAGGCAATGATAACCTGTGATAACCAAAAGAACCAGTCGAGAAATATGGACAACACAACACACCCTCCAAAGTAAATGACAAAACAACCCATTCATGTGTTACCCGATGTGCACCCCTATTGTCAAGATTGTTTGCCAGTGCAGCTTCAAAACCAGCACAAATGACTATTTTACAAGAACTTGAGTAGGGAAAGACCGTAGCCATGGTTATAAGAAACCAATGTTGACAGCAGTCTTCTGTGTCAAACACGTTTTGCATCCATTCGATCTTCGTTTTGTAGACATTTGGCGCTTCAGAGCACCAAATGATAATATCAGACAATTCTGCTGAACCCCAGATGGCTTTCAATGGCAAATGTTTTGAAAATTCTCGCCTTCTATTTTTATAACTGTGCATGTTTTATGTGAGGGAGACATATGGATGGGTATGGCATGATTAGAGGAAGGCAACAAAAACACTTAGTTAAGGTTGAGAAAAGATTGTGGATACGGTAAATAACCGAGACTACGATCTTGTAGCCATGCTAGCAGCTCTGTGAAGCTGTATAGGAACAGTGGAGCTGAATGCAGACGCTGAGTCTAAGTGAGAGTCTAACTTTGGTACATCTGCAATGGTGTGATGTCACACCCTCCAAGTGATTGCAATGCAACGGATATACTTTACGTGGGATCACAGTTCCAACACGGTAGTTAAGTTTAGAAGAACATGCCCTGTTACGCACATCAAACAGGACTGAACTTTGAAATTCAAAGTGTGAAACATCCTTAACACTCTGAACACCTTCTTCTATCCCTGTGGCGTTACAATGGCTTTAGTTTCAATGAGAGACTTATTAATGAATGGTAACCAACAGAAAACAAATGTCAGATTCCAACTAACAAGTAATTGCATTATATCCTTAAGCATTAAGTATACATTATGCCATTTTTGTGTGTGATAGTACATGTTGTTGTCGAGACAAACATTGAGTAAGACTTTGAGTGCTTTTTGAAAACATCTATTGAAATCTTTTTTTATTTGTGTCACAGATTTTAAGTCCTGGGTTGCAAAGGGCTTCGCATAACTTTAACTAACTATTCAAATATGTCCTTGTTAGTGCCTTCATGCAGACAACATTGGGACATTTACTCTTAGTGTGCACTGTCTGTAAAATCACTTTGTCCCTTTGTGCCTGAAATACTCACTTTGCACTTGAGAAACACCTTGGCAACCATATTCAATGGGGAGAAAGAGCTGGCACTAAACACGATTGTTTTTCCCCACTTAATAAATGGCAGTCCAATAGGCAGTGATGTGAAAAACTCATAATACTTTATAAAAAATGTGTTTGTCTGCTTCAAACACATGGAAGTGTGGTGTGTGATCTCTGCATTGGTGGTAATAAGCTGCTGTTATCGACTCATCCAGGTGTCAAAGATAGTAGCGTGAGCTGTTAAAACTCAAAGTGTGAAACATCATTAACACTTTATTCTATCCCTGTGGTGTTATAATTACTTTAGTTTCAATGAGAGACTTATATATGAATGGTAACCAACAGAAGAAATGGAGAGCCAGATATCCACATACTGTCATTCCTCACAGACATGATTACATTCGGTCAAATTAGATGCACTGTGATCTGAAAAATCATAATTGCCTGATAATTTATAGACTAGTTACATGTTTTGGGAAATATATGTATATATATGTGCTTTATTTC
The DNA here is from genome assembly GCF_910589615.1 of Taurulus bubalis. Classification (NCBI taxonomy): domain Eukaryota; kingdom Metazoa; phylum Chordata; class Actinopteri; order Perciformes; family Cottidae; genus Taurulus; species Taurulus bubalis. The sequence continues at coordinate 31,014,211 of NC_136591.1, read as the reverse complement.
TAAAAGTGAAAGGAGAAGATCAAGATGACTCATGGCTGTGTGTTAAGTAAAGAGGAGGATGTTAGCCTAGCTTAGCATAGAGACTGGAGGCAGGGGGAAACAGCTAGCCTCGCTCTCTCCAAAGCTAAATAGAAAGTAAATTAGTCTATACTTTTTAACCTGGAGTTTTAGAGATGCCCGTGAGTGTGGAATGATCATAAAATGTAGAGTAAGATTATTGTTTTGGTCCAATTGAATGAGTTGCCATAGTGAGTCCTTTTATGTGTAGTTACATGTAACAGGAGGTCACTTTTTTTCTTTTCACCTCCACACATCTCTGGGAGATGTCACAGACAGGGACCGACATAAAGCATTTATTTATAGCCTACAATTTATTTTTGCATGCCCCTGCATCCTGTATCAAATGTGTACGAAGCATGGCCTGATTTGTATTCATGCATCATACACTGATGCAGGAAAATTTGCGTCATATTTCAGTCATCTTCTCCCCATCAGGAGAACAAAATTGCCTACATGAAGAAACCAACATATCTAGCACATCCATGATAATAAGTGCTGTCTGAGGATGTATCCTAAGATACAACAAAACCCTTTTTGATATCTTGAAAAGTGGCATGAAAATCCCAAACCTCAAAGAGAGCCCTCTGGACTATCGTCACTTTTATTATTCATTGCTGCTCATGAAATTGCTTTGATTTATTATTGCTGTAAAGGTGAAATGCAACGACTCTCCAAATAGTGGCTGCTTGAATCGTGACTCTTCCTATGATTGGTTAAGGTATTTAATGCATTTCATCTTTAACGTTAGTTTGCTTTCTACAATTAATGCTCACACATTTTGTGTCACTGAAAAGGTATCGCTCACCTTTTTCACTTCACTTGCCTGAGACCATTATTTAAACAAGTAGTCATATTAGTGGCATTCTTTGTTTAGACTTTACAAATATTTGAGGAACTTATCAGTCTGTATTGCTGTCCGCTACAGTGTCCTTCTTAGGGCTACCACTTGAAGTGCCAAAGTCAAACATTATTTCATTCTACAAACACTGGCTTTGACATTTGCTACAAAACACTGAACTCACTGTTATCGTCACTCGAGAATCCTTTGATAAAATGTTCAAGGGTTATGCCTGTGTTTATTACATGCTTTATTTATATCCTGCAGCGGTGCGTTCAAGCACTGCGGGACCCTCTGCCTTTAAGACATCAGCCTATTTAAAGAGCAATGTACTGGATTTCCTTCATATTTTACATTTTGCACATATACATTGTGTAATAACACACAAAAGGAAAATAGACATATATCCTACGTTTTCCAAGCCATATACACAACATACAGATGAAAAATATTTCGATTATTTTTTTGCCTTTTTTGGAGTCCGTTTCATCACAGTGAGCCATTTGTGCACCCTGTGATTCAGTCCATACTTTTCCAAACAGCAGTAGCAATCATGGCTGAGCGTGTTTTGAGCAGCGAGAAGACAGAATGTTAAAGCCACATTTGTGACAAATAACACATTCATATGCGGCCCCCTTTTAGGGAGGAGGATTATGTTTTTTGGCTGCCGAAGAGATGGAGTTGATGTCAAACTGTGCGAGACTGATGTGTTCGTGCAGTCCATCAATTCGCACGGCTCCTTCCTCACTTCCAGCAGCAGCAGCAGCAACAGCAGCCGGTGCTTGTACTGGCAGAAGCAGGAATATTTTTAACGGAGCCATTGCAGATTCGGCTTGAAAGAAGCTCAAAATGTGTGCGGTACAGGTTTCGCCAATTTCCTGGTGAACTAGGTGCCTAACACCTGTCCGGTTTAACACAACAGCTTGCACCAACGTGCACCAAATACACTTCAGGAAGTTTTGTTTAAGTCCATGCTTGATTCTTGAATGTTTTAATTACCATATTAATCCTCTGTTTATTTTTAGAACACAAATGTTCTAAAAAATACTCAAGACCCGTTGTGTGTTTTGACTTTATTTTCAAAACAGCAACACACATTCGAATAAAAAAAATGTGAAGGACGTGCCCAGTGAGTTTGACCTGGTACAGCTTGAACCATGTATTATCAAAAGGGAGTGTTCCTATCGAGTAGAGATGAGCACACCATGCCCCACATCACGGCAGGAAAAATACTAAGTGGGAACATTTTAGGGATGACTGACACTGAGATTTAAAGAGTTTTGAGAGAGCACATCCTGGCTTTTTCCAAGTTGAAGGAGCTTTTGGGTTATGATGTTTACCATTGAACAATAGGAATAGTAACACTATCACTGAGACACTCTTTAGTACAACGCTGTGGCTAAATGAGATTGTTTGCACTTTGACCAATAGATTGAGAAATGCCAGCAAATTTGATGAGTAATTACTGTTTTTTTGTTTTTCTCACTGGCAACATCTTCACATCTTTCTATTCTTGTGTTTTTGGTCACGGTTTCCACTCGTTTAAGTCCCAGTATGTGTTTCAGGTTTAAGATCTACCTGCATGTGGTGTTATTTAGAAGACACAGTTGACACAGCTGTATACAATCCAATTCAGCTTTTATGACAGTGACCTTTTCAAATGTTGGTATAGAAAACACCATGCTGCTGCTTCATATTAAAGTCTTTCATGTGTTGACGATTGGGCAACTTTTGGAAGAGTTGTTCGGTGCTGCACATTTTATATTTAAATCAAATCAAACTGAGTCTCAAGGGAAACAAAATGAAGCCAAAGGGAATGTTTTAATGTTGCAATTCCATAAATAAAAAAAGGAGAGTAAGGTTTCCACGTCTGCAGAATTCTGGGTGGGTTTTGTCGGGGTCTTTCTAATACATGTATTTTGCATGAGGCGACTTACCGAGCAGCGAACCTATGAGGATGAACACCTGGATGGCGGTGGTGAAGTCCCGGTAGGCTTGCTCTCGGATGAGGCGCTGCTGCTCATCCAGCCCGGTCCCCTCGCGCGGCGGGCTGCTGTCCCACCACGTCGGCGGACTCGACGCGTTCAGGAGACCCATCCAGTGGTGGGCTGCTGTGGAATTGGCGGCACCATCTCCCACCATCGCAGCCCGGCTCCCACTATCCATCTCGTTTTCACCCCGCGGATCCTTTAAAAAAAATGTTTTTTAAGAAGGCTGGCGGGATGTCAGCAGCCCGCATTGGAGTGGCATTTCTGTGGAGATGATGATGCCTTGCCAAAAACAAAAAAGGGTGGTGGTGGTGGGAGGGAGGGGGTCTACAAAACACAGCTCGCAGGCAGAGATGTCAGTGAAGTCGACAATGCGTGCAGCTGCCAGCAACGAGATGATCTTTTGTCACTGCATATGTCTGACACATCAGGAAAAAGCATGGTTGAGCAATGCCGATCGAAAGCACGAAGGGAAATAACATATTTTTTTAAAAACCTATGCTGCATGACCCGTAATCCCCCAATGCGGATGCATGGCAGAAATCAGTCAGTGAGTGAAATCCGTGCGCAGTGAGGTTAGCTGGATGCTGCTCTGTGACACCCGGCGCACCGACAACCACGCCGGGTTGCGAAAGGGTCCGTTCCGGTGAAAACACGAGCACCACCTCTAGTCGTCCGGAAGAAGGAGAAACACAAACAATAGTGTGTGTTCTAGTGGTGCTGCTGAATATCTCGCAGCGTGAGGTGCAAGAGGAGGAGCCCCCTTTCGATGCTCCAGCAGGACCGAGGAACTCCACTGAATCTTATGAATGACACGCGCGGGAGTGCAGCCGAAATGACACACTGATCAATAATGCCGTTATGTCAAGATGGTTGAACTTTTTTATTTTCCAGACAGACCGAATTTCGTCATGTTGAAAAAAATAAATGCATCAAAGAGACTTGGGTTAAACAATTTACACGGGTTAGGTATGCACTTTCTAATAATGAGGCACACACCATCAATGTGTGTTTGCCAACCCTTTACAAGGTTGTTTTCAGATGTACAAAGAGACCCAGACATTATGGGGTTGAACCTCAACAACAACAACCCATGGTGTTGCCTTGCTCACTGTCCTCTCACAGGAACTTGTGAAATTCCTCTTTGGTTTGCTGAAAATACCAAAATAGGAGAGGACGTAGCTTCGGAAAGCAAACCAGTATTTTTTTTAATTAATAACAGTGAGTTTTTCTATTTTGTGTAAGCTGGCAGGGGATCCCTGAGAAGCAGATTGAGATAAAAAATAAACATCCATACGTAGAAACACCCCCCAAAAAAGACTAGAATTAGAAAAACTCTTCTGAAAATGAAGCAGATTTAAGAATCTCAACTCATTCTTTAGTAATAATGCTTATTATAGTGATAAAAAAAAAAAAACATCCTCCGCATTTCAATTTCAGGAGTTCATCACAGTAGCGATGTCTGTCTGACACATGAAGTCTTTCCCTCCATGGTGTGATTGAGATGTCATACAAGATGCTGTGAAGACTGTGTTCGTTCAGGTGGATGTAACTGAGAGAGACGTCTTTGTCTCCAACTTCAGAATCAGACTCCCTTCTTTGATGCAGGCTACATTGTTAATACAATCCCGAAAAGAAAAGCTTACATCATCAAAGTACATTCACCTGCCTTTGAAACCGACCAAAGCCCTTCATGTAAAATTCCAACGTTTTGAACTTTCACATGGGAATAAAGGCACAGCAATGGGATTAATGTTAATTCCAAATATGTGTTTTTGTTTCATATTCTATCACAATGTATTGTATGTGATCAAATATATATCACATGATGTGCAAGAGACATTAAAGATACACTGTCGCCACATATCAACATTTCACAATTGACTATTTCTGGGAGACTAATGAATGTCACAGTTTGGTGTAAGAGGCGTTGGATACAGGGTGAAACAATGAGATGATGCTAATCGGCTGAGTGTAACACTGTAATTCATATAGATCAACACGTTAACTTCCTCATCGAAGCACAATAACCAAAGAACAGTAAGTGGGTCTTCTGCAGTTAAGATGAAGTTTTACTTTCATATCAATAGCTTGGCAATATGGTTGACATCAATCTACTTATATTAATATGATTGTTTTTCTTCTGATATCACTATATTACAGTCAAACAGTCATATAATGTTTAATGCAAAGTGCTAACATAAATTGATAACATTGTCACAAAAATCAAATCCATCCAAATCAATCCAATCAAAGTGAATCGACTATCACATTAAATTATTATTCAGCTCTTTTCCATCGAAACCCAAATAATCAATCTTTTATCATTTAGGATAATAATGCTGCATTTGACAGAAAGAAGGAGTGTTATGTGTATATATATATAAAGGGTTGTTTTCACAGCAAACATGTTGGCGTGTCTCTGAAGGAAAAGCACAGCTGTAATTACAAACAGTAGTGATGGCTACATGCCATTTAGCTGCATCAGAGTCCTGTTACTGTGCAGTTTACCGCTATGAAAATATCTGCTGTGAAAAGAAAGTATTTTGAAGCTTATTGGGGGGGGGGGAGCCAGTTGGAACCTAAAGTATGCCGAGTTTGTTTCAGCTCAAGAAGAATCCAACTCTTCAACATAGGAACACTCAAACAGTATAATGTAATACCCCTTTGAAATCCTCCTCCATAAGAACCTAAAGGCAAGGTTAAGCATGGCTAATGACGGCCATTCTTGGATGCATGCTTGACACACTTGATGCAGCATTGCTTGCTAAGTGCCCTTGTTGTCCAAGTGGCTCTTGAAGAACTCCTGAACTCTTTCCCACAGGTCCACCTGAGCCTCGGCGTGAGCCTTTGGTTCCCCACCAAACACTACCTCAGACCCGACTGCTCCGTGAAACCCAGACGGACAATGAGGCATGTGAGGGACTTCCAAAAAGTGTCCAGCTTTAGGGTATGTCACCACCTGAAAATGCTCTTTGCCATGATTTCTCAGTGTTGCAGCAGCCTGCTTGGCAAAAAAAACACTGTTCCAGTTGTGGTCGTCTTCAGAGACAGCAAACAGGAAGTGGCAGCTGGCACGTTCAATTGGAATCAAGGACGCCCTGTTCTTTTCCAAGGAAGGGTCGGGCAAGGCATCGCGTACATCTAAAAGCCCAGCCTCTGTGATTTTGATATTCTTAATGAAAGGGGTCAGCGGAGCTAAAACGGTGTCTCTGTAGTGTAAAGGAATCACTGTGTTTGCACTGCAGCTATTTATGCAGACGGTCGCTGAGATCCCAGAGAGGAATGAAGACATGGACAACGCCACACCGCCACTGTGGGAAATTGATATGATACCAATTCCAGGACCTTTGACCTGCGTAGAAAGGTATTGGGGTTGATAATCAAGTTTAGAATATTGTATGCCTGCTACTATGTCCCATTTCAAAAGAATAGTAAATAACAACCATGCCTCAATTTGACATGAAACCAGAGCACAAACAAACTTGGGTTGTAACTCACGATAATTTTCATTACTTTTTAATCTTCAGATTACTTTCCCAATTAATCAATTAGTTGTTTCATCGAAAATAATGTCCAAAAATACTGATAAATGTTACCTGGCCAAACGGTCGAAAAATTTAAACATATTGAGTTCATTCTCATATAACAAATTGTCATAATAAGAAGCTGGAACTAGAAAATCAGTTATAATGTTCCGTCAGCTGACTCATCAACTAATTGTTTTCCCTCTAGAATTATCTTTGTGCCATCAGAATAGTAGCCAGTAGATGGCAACATTGTCACAGTTAATTAGAATATGGGCATATTTATATATATGTTATTAATTCATTGGACACATTTTTTACAATAAGTAAAGATATAATGGATATTCAAAAATGTTCAATCCTCAACACTAACCTCTTGCTGATTCCTCAGATATGTTACAGCCTCTTCAAAGTACTCCAGATCCAACTTTTTAGGATTCTTTGGTAAATCCTCGTAGCCCATATAGGCCAGTGCCAGGACAACAAAACCTTTATTTGCCAGGAGGCTGGCTCTGGGCTCAGTAAGACGTCCCCCAAATGTGTACAAATCCACTATTCCTGGGAATGGACCCTTTCCTGGAGAAAAAAAAAGGAGAGGTAAAGTTAAGAAGAACACTGACATCTCTCAGCTATCATCTTCAGGACACAACTAACCTGGTGGTACGAAGAGGACTCCTCGTATCCTTCCCTCTCGCACAGGTACTCTCTTCATCCCCTCCGTCATGTATCCTCTCTCGTTGGTTTCATAGGCTAACACCTCACCCGTCTCTCCACTCAGTGCTTCTATCTCCACCACTGTTGGGCTGATGACATTCTTCTTCAGGAGTTTACTGTGTGGAGTCTCCGGCGCCATGGCCCAAAACAAACCCATGGACTCCACTCCGGTGTAACTTCCCCCCAGAGAGGGAGCACGGCTGACATCCACCTGGCCAGTTTCGTCTGCTTTGTACAGGGCAGAGGCCTTGAAAATCACGCCTCGGTCATCCACTAGTTTGGATCTCAATGTAACTTGTTTGTGAGGAGCGAGTCCCTCTACTTTTACCTGCACCAGTTTATCGAACAGACAACGAACGCTGGGGAGAATTCTCAGGCGTATCTGCGAGGAAGTCATTTCAGCTTTTCCAGATGGGAGCAGTGGCTCACTGTAATGGTTTGAGTGGCCTTTCCCTTTACTCCGGCCTTTATTCTACTCTTGTTGGTGCATCTATGTTGTCACTGCATCTGTCAAGGCAAACAAGAATGAAATGAATGTCATAGTTTTCACATAACATGTACCTCTGTGTGCATGAGCTCTGTCAAATATCATCTCATTCATTAACCATCGAGTATCAAACCAGTTTAACTGAGAAACGTTGCCGTGTGGATTTTCACAAATCATCAATTGTCTTCTTATTGAAGTATTTTAACATGTATTTTATACTGCACAGTGCTATTCTATATGTACAAATTAATGTATTATTTTATCCAAGGCTTTTTTTGTTTACTTAATTATTGGGACGCAAAAGCTATATTTATATTCATCTCAGGCACCTCTGCCTATGAATTGAAAGGCATGGATCTTCAGTAGATCATCTCACATGCCACCAACCTTGTTTTACATTTTAAATTCACACTGTGGTGCCTTGAACCTGGGCACATACATAATGCACTGCAAGACCAAGCGTTTGGTTTAGGAACTGTGTACTTCTCTGTTAATGAATGGATTTTCTATGTTGTGTTCACACTGCCATGGCCTTCATGCAATCATGATATTTAACATGATATATGCTGCATTGAATAGATTGACAAGTAATTTAGGGGCAAGTAGAAATGTGTCCCAGTTCACAAGGCCATAAGTGAAATGCATGTAAACACACACGTGAAACTCCATGACAGAAAGTCGCCCAAGAAGAAAAAGACTGACGTAATATAACGCTAAACAACTCGCTGTGGCCTGGGATCGAAAGAAATGCTGAGAGGGGTTTTTAGTTGATGAAGAATATTTCATTAAAGAACACGGCAGCATCCAGCTGGGTGAAAGGTCACGATCACACAACTCACTAGTCTCCAAATGTGGAAAGAACCTGCGACGTGTAGTTTGTAAACAAATCATTAAAGCTAAACGTTAACTTTAACATGATGGATAAAGTCCACCTGTAGCTAACTGTATGTCGTTACCTGCAGGTTAGTTAGCAATACATTACTTTACAGCTTTGAGCTTGAGAATGTTTTTGTATTTTAGTTTACCACCTTTTTTAGAAAAAACAACTGGCTATCCATAGACTAGTTTGGGTCATACAGTAAATACCAACAGATATATTATCTCCAATCAAACGGAAAATGACTGAATAGCATATGTTACCTGAACAACTACGAAGCAGTTTGTACGCAGAAGAAATCGAAATTACCCTGAAGAGGAAGACAACTGGACGCAACCACTTTGCAAAATAAGGATCAACCGGTTTTTGGATCAGCTGCCTGTGGTGTCAGTTTATTTGTTTATTGAGTTCACCACGTTGTGTGTCCATACATTCTTCGAATTATAATTTAAAGTAGTATAAAGACACACAAATAGAGAGACATCTGTGGCACTGCGACAAAGAAAGCAAGGAGACTACCCCTGTGGAATGTAACCGTCCATATATTTGTCAGTTGACGCTCATTAATGCAGCGCGAGCGAGATATTTTGAAGTTATTGTGTTTTTATCAAAGACAACACCAGGGGTAACATTTTAATTTTAAGAAATTGTTATTATTTGCCAAATAATATAATCGACTCAGGAACCTATACGTGTTTGTAGGGAGATGAAGCAGCCACTAGATGTCAGCATTGGTACAGAGTGAACAGCTTTAAAGGTTAAGACGTCCTTCCTGTCCAAGACGTTTCATTCCTGACACACTACATGGTATGTGGAGCGTGCCCTTGTGTTGTAAACAGTGAGACAAGAACATTAGCCTACGTGATAGGAAACCATTTACAGCACATGTTCCCCCAATAGAATATATTATCTGATTAGTTGAACCACCTTGTCGCATATATTTTCATATTAATGAGCAAGATGGCAGGACACTGGGTTTAGGAGACTCTTGTTTATCTCCAGGGTAGACCTGTGGGTGTCTTGTCAGAGACTCTTTACAGGACTCAATGGCATGTCAAGGTGTTTAGCAGGAGTTTATCTGGTTAATCAATGACTGACCAGTGTGCCAGGGATTCAAACCCTCCGGGATCACGAAGAGACAATAGACAAGGAGACGGAAATAAGACGGAAATAAGACAGGAGGAAATGTGTGACACTCATGTTTGTGCCAATTAAATCAAATGTTATGTTATGGTTTTAAACTGTTAGTGTTTTTGGACATTGAGGCATTGTAGCACCTTTCAACCCTAGAATGCATCTTTTCATTTAGAGTAGCACATCTGTAGTCATTGCTCATGAATGTCCTAACCCACAACCGTTGCATGATACGATTCACATGACTGGAGTGGACCTTCGCACCATTCATGCAATAACTTCATAACAAGTACAGAGTACTTGTAAAAGTAGGAGGACAACACATGTACAATGCAAATTGAATAACCATACGAATATTATGAATACCTTAAGAAAATGCAACGAGCCATTAAACTAGAATATTTGCTAAATAATATGACTGTAGTGTCATACAGGCTCCTAATGCTTTCAATGTGAAATTAAAATCACTAAGAGCATAAATTACAGTTTATTGTATGATATGTATGAAATTATTCTCACATTGACAAGTTTGTTTTATATCTTCCAAGTCAACATTTCTCTATAATAAACCTTATTTTGACGCCATAGCTTCCCATATTTCATGGATCCAGAAAATTAATAACACATTGATTTCCTTCTAACAGACTTTATATGTGGAAGACATGATTGATTCAATATAATTTTAGCTGTAGCTGCTGACAGAAATGTTTCCAAATACTTTATGAACTCTCTTTGGGTATAGGACTAAATAAGTGACGACCTTTTTTGATGTTTCTTTGCAGTGATGCAAGGTTTTGCAAGGTTGCAGTGCAGTGACTTGCGGTTAGGAGGAATGAGAGATCTCACTTTCTTTCCCCTCTGAGTGAAGGCAAGTCAATTCCCACCCATTAATTCTCTTGTGTCTTTTAACTGCAAGCACATTGTGTAACTGAATTACAGTAATGTATGTCATGTGATGGAATATACGCATACTTTATAAGAACATTAAGCTCACTATTTATTCATCATCTTTTGTATTGAGAATAGTCATCGAGCTAGTCATCTAAATGTGTATTTAGTGCATATGCACACCGTGATGATGCACTCTCTCCAGCACTCACCGCTACAAAGAAAAAACATATGAAATGCTCTAATGAAATAGCCTAGCAAAAGCTACAGCCAAATTAAAATATATTTTAGAAATAAAGGAGATATTGCAATGACAGTAAGAACCTTTCAGGTGGTATAACTAGCTGTAGGTGTTTCCAGATATGTATTTCAGACAAAGCAGGTGCAGCAAAACACATCACAGTATGTTGTAGCTCAAGATGCAAACATCAAAGCAGCAAAAAGTAAAACACACAACTATTGAGATGTGGAATATTATTTTGTGTTTTATTCATTAAATGTGTATGTCAAAACAAGTAAATAGGCCCACATTGCATAATGAAATTATTACTAGAGGATCATATTCTATAATGACACATGCCCCGTAATGCAATAAGTTTTTAGATAGAAGATATTTGAAGTTTGTATTGTTCTTTTTTGTGTATCTCTTGATTTCTTTTGTCTCCCCCATATCGCCCACCAAACGCTGGGCTTTTATTTTGAAGTCGACCCTTGTGGTAGGCTTGACAGATTAGGATCCGCCCTTTTAACGAGGTAGCCATGGAGACCGCGCGAGAGCGAGGCAGCTGGTAGAGTTCTCACCGCGAGCGTTTCCGCTCACCTAAAATAAGGAGCTGGCGAGTCGAGGAGGACAAGGAACAACGCGGAACAGTACTGACGGAACTAGACGACGAAAACACTATTTGTTTAAAATATTATTTAGCCACATTCTGCTTTTTGGGTGTGTCCATTTTTTACAACCGTTAATGCATCGAGTGTGAAGCAGTGAGAGGAGGGCTCGCCGCTGTTAACCTTTACACTGGTGAGTCTTCCTGTGTTTCGCAAGCTAAGCACACATAGGCCACTATGAGATCTCTTGTCTGTCTATTTCCTCCCCGTTTGTATTTGTTGAGTGTATTATCAAAAACAGGGGGAAACGTTTCCCACGCTAGAGCAACATTTCATTATTTCCTCAAGGAGAAAAGTGAGTTGTCAATTGTGTTCTTCTCAACTAACGTAGCTGTTAACTAGCTTAAGTGTGTCGTTAGTTAAGCTAGCTGTGGTCAGGGACACACGACCATAAGCTGTTCGTGAACGCTATGATACGTGTTGTTTCTGTCGGGTTACGTATTCTGTCGGCTTTAATTGTTTATCAGATAACACACCCTTCCTTGAAAAAGTACTTAGCGAGACTATGCAATTGTAAACCGGCTCGAGTAGGCAGTTGGTCCAGTCTGTTAGCGTTACTGTGTTGTTGTTGTGTTTTTACATAATGTAGACAATATTACGGAGTACAGATACAAAACGTTGTCGAACAAAAGGTGTTCGGGATTATTTATGGTGTGAGACTAGCTGAGACAAAGGCCTAACAAATGTATGTGTCGCCACTTTGTTAGAATGAGTTTGCCTTGGTTTTGTCTTTGTTTTTGTCCTCGCTCTCTCTCTCTCTCTGTGTGTGTGTGTGTGTGTGTGTGTGTGTGTGTGTGTGTGTGTGTGTGTGTGTGTGTGTGTGTGTGGTGTCCTGGCAGCCCACAGTCTTTGTTTAAATAGCTCGCTGTACAGTTGCACGTGTCGAAGCGTGTGACTCTGCTTTACAGCTGCCATGGAGGCAGTTGACCACGTTTCATACAGTTGCACAGATTTATAATTGAGTTTTAGGGTCTGTCTTGCTCTGATATACCCAACATTGTAATCTCCCACTGCCTCGCCTATGTCCCAATACGAGTTTGAGTGGTTCTTGTTTGCTGGGCAGGTTAAGCAATGACAGGCCACAGCAAAGAGCAGGGAAGTCCAAAGGTGAGCTGTTAATTATAATTTATAATGGGGAACAAAGATGACATGTACATTTCAAAAGACGTATGAAGCCATGGAGAGGAAGGCAGGACTATGCTTCCCTCTTAGAATATAGTTTGGTGTCCTGTGCCTAAAAATGTTTTGATATAATCGTTGTGCCTCACATGTAGTTGTGAGACCTGGTCGGGAGGAGATGATACTGTATTTGCCACACTCTTTATACTGCAGTAACTATCCCTACTTTATGGTTAGATTGGATGTTAGTCCGTTTTTGGCTTGATATGATGGGGTTAGCAAAAAACAAACAATCCTGCTTGGCTATTTTATCCATCTATAAAGGTATATTTATTAACCATTATGCAGGATTTTACCTTACTGCCCACCCCCCAAAGGTGCTGGAAAATATTTCCCCACAATTATAAAACCCAATGTTAGTAAACGTTTTCCAGACAGTTGTAACAATCTCACTGCAAAGAAAAGACAGTTTGTTGAGCGGGACAATGTTCAACGATCAAAGCTAAACGCTGACCAAACAGGACGTTGTTTGCACTTAGTCATTGATCCACTTTGTGCCTTATGTCAATACATTTTTTGACGGCAACTTTTAATCTATTTGGCAATTGTAATTGTTTCCATTATTTCTTGATATTTTATCATTTGTTTTAATCCTATCCTATATTTAAAGGCATCTTATTTTGCTGGGCAGTGTGAGTTCAATTTCCACAGCCTGATTCAAACCTAAATGTGTTTGATTCAAACTTATGTTTCTCACTGCAGAACTTACAAGAGGTGACTCTTTTTAAAAAGTGTCAGAATCGCTCATTTGACTCTCATTGTTCAGATGGACTTGTTTTGTTCTCACATTGTACACACTTTGGCTTTCACAGAGGAACTAGCAGATAGATAATGGGCAGCTTTAATGGCTCTCAATTTAAAACGCATTGTGTGACTGCAGTGAGATTGTTACAACTCCCAGTCCAGCATTCAGAGGCCTTTTCTGTTTGACAACATAGCTGAGAGAAAACATCTTGCGTGTAAAGAGAAGAACACAGCGTTTGGCTTCAATCCCATTCTCAGCTTTCCCCACCTTTCCCCACTGTCAACATAACATGACAGTGTCCCTCTTGTTTCATCTTACTTCTCTTCTTCTTTTTCTTTTCTACGCCTTTCACTCTGTTTTTGTCCACTTCCTTGCGGCAGTACAGAGGGATGCTTGGTCGCTGTGGGGCTTAACACTACATACATTTCTTTTTTAACAAAGGGCCCTTTCTGTGCTGCCATGCAGAGCCCCATCTCTGGGCTCCCTCCACAGGCCCAAGCGGGCAGTAGCATTCGTGTCTATCGGGTGGAAATCTCCTCCCGGCTGTTTCTTTGGCACACTGAGTGCTCTCTGTTCCCGGACACATGCCTGCGCTGCTGCTCTCCTTGGCTCCCTTTGCATTCCAGGAGCCTCGGGCAGCTGAAAAACTGCAGGAGCAGCCTGCTGGCTGGCTGGTTGTCTCACTGGTGTCTGAAGTGGAAAGTTGCATAGTTTTTCCCCAAGTAGAGGCCTAAACAAACAAAGTGTTTATGCTATAAAAACCTCCAATTTCTTAATGAAATGAACCCAAACATGGCCTACACAACTGACAAATAGCATTGCTATTTTTAGCAATGTCATTCAGGCCCGCAACTAACAATTATTTACATTATTGATTAGGCAACTTATTCAATTTACTTTAATTATTTGGCTAACTGTTAAAACCCTAAGATATTCAGTGTATGCAACAGAGAAAGATGCACATCCGCTGTTCTGTCCTGTTCCGTGTATGAAACAAGGGAGTTGTCTTGTACTTTTGTATGAGTAAGTGTTTGACTTTCTTGCAAAATCGGTGTCTATGGGCTGACATGTACGTGTCATTTCATAAAAAATAAATAAATAATTCTGTTGAGTCAGTCTAGATACATTTTTGCTTTCTGCTAGTTGTATTAATTTCAGTAGATGCTTCAAGTTTGATAAGCTGTATATCATATTCTGTTCACTATCCTGTTCCAGTGACACTAATATAACGGTGAGTAGTCATATGGCAATGATGGCTTAGATGTCAGCCATTTAGAATGGCTTTTGAAATGATACTGATGGCTATTTAAACGCGCACCATTTGACTGTACATACAGCATTGGTACCGCAGGCTGTAAATCGATGCAGCTCCTGACAGGAAGTTTGTTCATGTGGTTTGACTCGAATATTTTTTCCAGGAAACACAAACTAAGTCTCTTGAAGTTTAAAATAGCAGCACCTCCTTGAATGTGATCTGTCAAGCTCAACGTCTTTGGCAGTGTCTGACAGGAAACTAACACAGTTGAAAGTAAAAAGTTGACATCCATACTTGGAAGTATTTTGATGCTTTTGCTGTCAAACTGCTTGCTGTGTTATTACTCAATTAATGAGCATACAGTCAGTGCATTAAAATATCTGAAAAATAATCCTTTCAGGCTCCAAGCTGTCTTGTTCCAGCTAATTGGAATGCTGTATTTTATTGTACCATAGCACAGAGTTAATGACTTTGTCCTTTCTCAGACGCTGTTGTGTAAAAGCAATTGGGCTAATTCTGCTTAAGTTTTCACTTTGCAAACATACTGGCCGGTCAATACAGTGCCCTCAGCTCCCTCAGGAGGTCAACCCTGTATTATAAATGCCATCCCAAGTGGTTATTTACATCCCAACAAGTACCTTTTAAACAAAACACGTGCTATCTTTTGTCCTGCCTTTGACTTTTGTTTGTCCTCGATATTTATAAGCCGTTCGTCTGGCATATCATCATCTGAGTTACCGCAGGGTCTCTCTGTAGGCCTTCGCAGCAGTGCTCTGATCCCAACATGGACAAATGAGAAAGTGTCTGTGGATCAAATGGCTGGCACAGGCCCCATGTATGTGTTTTTGACTGTGTGCCCCTTGGCTCATTGCAGAACCCAAACTGTCCTGCCAAATTTGGTTTGCGTCACTCTTTCCCAGTGGCATCGGCCACATGCAGGTATGCCTCGCCATCCTACTTCAGAGAGATGGCAGGCAGAAGGGGGCCTTGCTGTGGGTGTGGTTGTGGGTGTGGGAACATTTGTGCCAATTTAAAGTATCTTGATCATTTAAAATCCAACCTAGTGCAGGACACGCCAATGTGAAAGCACAGGTAGGTACAAAAACATCCATGAATGTGTATGTCTGTTTACACTTACTTCTCTCATCACTGTAGTTCCGGGTCATCGGTAGCAGTGGCCACGCAGCAGATCTGCAATCAAATTCACAGCTCTCTAAGTGCAGCCATGCCATTATCGTAGCCATTAGCTCAGCAGCCTTGAGTAACTGTAATGGGCCCTCTGCCCTCTCTTGAGGATATGCTGCCTGCCAGCAAAGCTAGTTCCCTGCAAACGCAACTACTGATACTTCATCCCGATCTCTCTGTAGAAACATAATCAAGACTGCGCACCTGCATCCCATTTATGTAATGATGGCGTAAGTATCAGTGTCCCCCCAATCAATCAACCAACAAACGCTTTTAGGATTTAACAAAAAAAAGTTGGTCTCATGGAGAGAGATTTGTGATGAGTGTTGATGTCTGTTTTTCCTCCCATAAAGGTGTCTTGCAGTAACTCTTTCTCTGCACTGAACAGACTTAACATTTAAAGCTTTTTTTGCAGACGTTTACAACGGATCCCACCACCTACTAGTTAAGAACTTCGACAAATGTAACAATAACATTGTGCCAGTCAGTAATGAAAAAAAATGCATATTTGGCTGATATTGTGTGAAATTGTCTCCAAAAGATATGTCACATTTATCCTCAGCTTATATGGTATGCTGCTAGCCTTATGAGCAGCTGAAGAATACAGGACATATTTCAGAAAGTAGCACCTGATGAAGTTATCTTCAAATAAGTTATCCATCACACTCTAATGCTCATAACAGTGTGCAGCATATGGCAGCGTTGCATCACAGCAGAGCAGATGGTGGTATGGCATCTATTTATCATTCAACTGTACTGTTTCCTCTTTATTGAAATGCTTTAATAATTACATTTGAGGACTGCCTGCTACAAACTTTAAGTTTATGTACATTTATAAAAGCATTAATAGACCTATAAATGAACTAACATATCTTCAAAGTTCTGCCGATGGCCAGTGCCGCCCAAACACAATGGAGTTTTATTGAAGTTACTTATTCAACGTTGATTTTTGTACTGACTCTCTTACACACTTTTAGCCTCTCTACCCTAATGCTCCTACCTCCTCAGCAGCAGGGATCTGTTTCCCAGTTACATCATCTACAACAGACCGTAATGGCTGGTTTATTTAGTTAGATCTTGTGGCAGAGATCAGAGGAACTCCCCTGCTGTTGCTGCCACTGATGGATTTATAAAAAAGAGCGCCGGGAATTGCCGTTTGTCTGCCTGTTGGTGTTTTGAATTGAAGGATGCTGTTTAAAGAACTAAAGTATAAGACTAGGAAATGCACGTGGAGTAATTCTTGCCGTTGTTATTATCAGGAAGCCAACCGTTACTTGATGACACGCAGAAAAGGCCTTGTCTCTGTCACTCTCTCGCTAAAGCTCTCACTCTATTCCCTCCCATCTCTCTGTGTTGCTTTTGGTTACATAATCCTTGCTGAATGTTGATAGTAATCCGCGTCCTCCCCCTCCATCCCTTCCTCTCTATGTGGCCTGGACAGGTTAAGCCGTAGAGGACTCTCTCTCGCTGGTCGCCGGAGGAAAAGATGTGCGATGGAATGGTAGCGTTTCAGACGAGAGCCCTGTCCTCCTCCTCTTCCTCAACCTCCTCCTTTCTAGCCCACAGGCTGGCTGCCTCCGCACTTCTCCTCCTCTTCACCCTGCTCCCCAATGGTCACGCATCAGGTAAGATAAAGACATACAAACGCACACATTTTCTCTCTCTCTCCATCTCCGCGTTCATGTGATACATGTTGACTAAACTGCCATCTTCGCCCTTCTCTTGTGAATCCCCCCCCCCTCGTCTTGCAGGTCAGTTAGATTAAATTGGCTTCCTTTACCCTTGGGTCTGTGAGGTTGCGCTGCCTTCGAGCGGCAGCTGAGAGCCCAATCCCTCCCACTCTGTGAATCCATTCACTGCCCTAATGAGTCACAACCGTTCCTTCCACTATTGAGTGAAATAGAGAGATGGTGTTGTCTGCGGTCACATTACTGTCATAAGGTTTTAATCAGCGATGACATTTAGTGTCCTCTGAGAGCTTTTACCATGGCTAGCAAATATAGTGGTGCAACGGATCATAAAACTCACGGGTTGGATTGAATCACAGATCGGATCAGCACAAAAGACAAAAGGGAGCAAATAACTTTTAGCGATCCCTGATCAGGTTTTTTTTTTGCCGCGATACTAATTACTGATCAGTGATGATCCATATTGTATAGTGAACACATGATAACGTTATAATTTACCTTGGCCCAATTCTCATTTTCACTGAACAGAGCCTGAACAGATCATATGGTAACCGTGGCTCTCGCCCTGTCATTTTAAACACGGATTGGTTGTTTACGATGTAACATTATCACAGCCCGGTGACTAGAAAAGTATAAATTATGTCCTGATCACATATTTTACTGAAAATTGAAGGATTACAGTAAAAAGTAAAACTTTATGCCACAC
Source organism: Taurulus bubalis (assembly GCF_910589615.1). Lineage (NCBI taxonomy): Eukaryota > Metazoa > Chordata > Actinopteri > Perciformes > Cottidae > Taurulus > Taurulus bubalis. The sequence continues at coordinate 30,996,052 of NC_136591.1, read as the reverse complement.
CGGAAGGGTTAACTTCAAACTGTGTAATTAATCCGCGGCTCACATGGTACCATGAGGGGGATCCGTACGGATCACGGGTCAGCAGGGGTCCGTTACACCACTTACTAGCAAGCTTTGTTTATTGCCCCACAACCTTCTGATCAGGTTTTGATCTTAGATTATTATCTTTGAATTTCAGGTATCAGGTTTTCAAATTGATTTGATTGTTGGAGGGGAATTTGGTTCACAAGTTAAAGTAACCAAAGGCAGATCACAGCCACCACAGGACCTACAGAGCTAGTGTCCTCTTCTTAAGGAATACAATGTTGGTAGCATGTACTCGTTGATCCCCTTCACTTGTGCCAGCTTTCCTTTCACTTCAGCTATCCAATGTTCCAGTCACACAGCTTGTGAAATGTGCCAGATGTCCTTGCCACAGAGTGCAGGCAGACTGTGTATATGTGTGAATAAGTAACTGTGTGCGAGGGGTGGTTTAAGGCTTTGGGACGATTTTAGAGCTTTAATTGATTAACTTTCTTTAATGCCTTTAAATAAAGGAATGTGTGTGTGTGATAAATGGCAAAGGAAGGATTAGAGGTATGTGAGAGATGAGCGGATGGACAGGGGGAGGGCACTGCTGATCCCAAGTGTTCTCTCTCTCTCTCTCTCTCTCTCTCTCTCTCTCTCTCTCTCTCTCTTTCTCTCTCTCTCTCTCTCTCTCTCTCAAACTCTTATGTAATGCACATGATTCATGTGGAGCCCAGAGGGACTGGTATCCCGCTCACGTTCTGCATCCAACACACTCGCACACATTCACCAGCCCACGTGCTCTGTGTACTGTATATGTGTGCTCCACATACTGTGATTACTTATGGATGGTATACATATTGCATACAGTAATATGTTGTATTCAGTGTCAGAAGACAGACCCTGTATCGACCATGTTCATGACAGTTGGCGCAATACATAGGAACACATTTTTTGTTTAGGATTTCTTTTCAGTACCCATGATGCACCTGTGCCTTTAAGACTGCTAGTCAACTGATGGAAAAGGACAGGAGGTTCTCTAGGACTATTTCCACTGGCATGTTTAAATGAAATGCTTGAATGAATCTGCCTGGATAACACACAGAATCAAGTTGACCTTTTTAATTATTACATATTTTATTTCGTTTTCTTATTGATACCTGTACTATTTATGTTGTAATTAACCTAGATTTTAAGCATTTAATGGATAATTTGAGGCGGTGCTTTGAGTGAGCTGAACAATACAAAGGTTAGCTTTGGGTGTTGTCTTGAGGTGTATTTGTAACATAACTTCCTTATAGTGCACAAGGCCGCATTCGGGCTGACTCGCAGTTCAACAATTATGGGTCTTAAAATGGTGCCACGCTTTTGATATTTGCTCTCCTGTATTAAATTAATATATGTTTTAATATTTTTAAAAACATGTAAATATTTAAAACCTCTTCCCTAATCTGTTAATTGTGATTAAGTACATAATTTCAGATATCCGATGAGGGAATTTTCAATTCGGGCACTGTAGTGTGAACCTAAATATTTAATCCCACATCACAAGCTACACTTGCATTGAGAAATGGAAGATTTGGAGTCACAGGAAAAAAAGAACGCAAATAAAAGAATGACACTTATTGCTTATTGATAAGAATACATGAATATAAACAGCATGCATGGGCTGTATGAACAGATTAAACTAGAGCAATTTCAATACTAAAACAACCAAGAAAGAAATTGCAGCATTTACATCAAGGAAGTATGAAATACAATCTATAATTCAAAATGTTACCATAAAGGCGAGGTACTCATTTTAAAGGTTTAAAGTCGTCATGCTATTATTTCTTCTGTTCACCGGCCTCCCTCTCGCTCCTGCGTGGCATACATAATTTAAATAGGTGATCCCTTGACGTGTTCCAGGGATGGCGATTGCTCTGGACATTTTCATGAATATAAAATTTCATCACTGCTGACAGGCTTATTCCAGACTCATACAAATAGCAGTGTGCTGTATGAATAGAAATGGATACTTAGAATATATCCTGTGCAGCATTTACATACAAGAGCAAAAGCTCTAAACACCAGAGACGTCACAGAGCGGCATCACACTTCTATTGTAGATTTTATTTAGGTGATTGACCTTGTTAAGTAACGGGAAATAAGATGGAGAGCAACGGTTGAGGGACTGTTCGCTCCCAATTTTGGTTTCTCCAACAGAGAAAGGAAAAGCTTTGAGCTCCCGCATTTTATCTTTAGAAAAGCTAGGACGACAATTTATTGTACCTTAATATGCTCAGTTAGATAGTCACAAAGCCTTTTGAATCCGAGGTATTTTTAGAAGCAATCAGTCCAAGCCAAGTCTTTTTGATCTGTTGTTCAGCTGTTCATTGTAAACAAGATTAGCTGCTTAGCTAATGTAAATGGCTACCTCAAATTTGTGCTTGTGATTACCATGTATGATTACATTCGTGTTAATGATTTATTGTTCCAAAAGTAGCAACATGCTGAACAAAACATCCTCTGCATTCAAGCAGAGTGCCAGTAAACAAACACAGCAACAAAGCTGCACTCTGGGTTTTGTGTATGCACAAGATAAATGGCATCAGTCTGGAGGATTTTCAGGGCACAGTGCAAACATTAGTTGTTTCATGTCTTTTCTGAGTCTATCTGACATCCCACTAATGTTGGCTGCATAGAGCTCTGTTCCTAATATGGTGTCAATTCCTTACAGTGAGCCTTTGTGGTTTGTTTCAGGGGGAGCGGACCTAGACAGTGAGTCAGAACTGACAGTAATAATGATGGGTACTCAGAGCGCCAAAAGGGTCTATTCACATAGATCACATGGCGTGTTTTCTGCTCTAACAGAGTTATATGTCAGGAGGAAAAAATACTCGGACCATCCTTGTGGGTCCACTTAAACAGATAAACGATACCGCCTAAAAACCCATTGTCTTCTAGAGTTGAGTTAAAGCTGTACAGGAAAGTGCCGGCGAGGACCAGAAGACTCTCACAAACAAGCCTGCTGTGTACGCTGTGTGGCGGTGACGTTTATGTATGTCCATGTGTGAGAACGGGAAATGGCTTTCTCCCGGTCTGGAATAAAAGTGGAGTCATAGAGGGTAAAGTCAAGAGCAGGGGGAGGAGAGCAAGAGAAGGAGCAGAGAGCTGCCCTTATTTCCTCTGGGACTTATGTTTGTTTTCGACAATCGATTGTTGTCCATTCTTGGCTTGAGTTGAATACACTTTTCTCCACCTGATGAAGGCCTATTATACAGTCGGATCCCTTTTTTGTTTTGGCAGGTTTTGCATCACGGGGTGTAGGTCCATGAGGGTGTTTTCTCAAAAGTCGAGTTCAAGGAAAAAGACTCCACAACTCCTTTTTTTTCTTTTTTAATAACAGAGTAGACTCCAGTGGCTAGCATAGCGTCATTGCTCTGACCAGAGAGGAAAATATCTGAATGAGCCGTGCCCTACTTCATGCGTCTTCAAACAGCTGTATATTATTTGAAACTTGTTGCTTTCTGCAGTCAAACAAAATGGTGTGTGTGTGTGTGTGAGAGAGAGTCTGCCGGCACACTGTTGATTTCCAGCCCTCGCACAAAGTTTGCTAGATGTGCTGTGTATCCAAACAGTGCAGCCCGAGGGAGGGAAACAATGGGTCCTGTGCAATTAACTGTTCGGAATAGTCCCCTGAAGTCCTGTTAGCAAGGCAGTTTGAAGGCAGGCTGGAGTAAAGCAATTCGTCGCTGGCTACTGACTCCCTTCTGAAATGTGAGAACAAAGAGGTCTTTTAAGGGGGGGGGGGGGGGGGGGGGGCACAGGCCAAACCGCAGCAAGCTGCAGCTCCACTAGATCACCAGTCTGCAATTAGGTGTGTGTGTGTGTGTGTGTGTGTGTGTGTGTGTGTGTGTGTGTGTGTGTGTGTGTGTGTGTGTGTGTGTGTGTGTGTGTGTGTGTGTGTGTGTGTGTGTGTGTGTGTGTGTGTGTGTGTGTGTGGCACTGCACAGACACTTTTCGAAGAGGTCAGTGTTCTTCTGTCTCACTCTCCAGCCTTTAGCTAGGTGAGACCAGAGCCCATTAGCAGCAGTCTGGTTGAATCCATCAGCCTTTCTCTTTCATTACCTGTGTGTTTATCACTTGAGCCATGTCCAGACCGCAGTGTGGACAGGCGACACAAGACCATTTAATTTACTTTATACAGTTGACCAGGCAGTTTGATTACTCGCTGAAGATCCCAGATGGCCAAGATTAGTGTGAGCTTCACAGCGCCGCCACTTCACCTGATAACACTAGGCTTATCATAGGATGTGATTTTCTTTTTTTTTTTTTTAACTCATTTCATTTGATTTTTAATGTTTGGGGTGATGACATTTCATGTCGGGTACACATATTTTTGGTTGTGTTAATTGTATGTGCAGTGTGGTGACCTCCATCTTGTTTTTTCTCCTCTGACGGGTGATGTATTGTAAAGGTTAATGAATGTCAAAGTAGGAAGTGGTGGCACCAGGCACACCAGCGGTTGAATCTGATAACATACAAGCTTTTATAACCACTCTCTTACTAGTTATTTGTCATGCTAATGCAGTGAATGTAATGACAAAACAAGGCTGCTATTATTAAAAAAATACGCCATGCTACTTTGCATTGTTTAAAGCTTCGTTTTTTTTAAAGCCTCTCTGCAGAACTTGAAGATTATTTTGAAGCTACATTAAGGCTGGGGAGAGGAGAGGCAGTTTGTAAATTGTTTTTCAGTGAAATGTGTGTGGTTGTCTGAAGCAGCAGGCAGTCGTAATGATTTCCAAAGGGCCTCATCTGAGGGACCAGCCTGCTGAGTAGAGGACATCTATGACTAATGAGCTGCTAAATATATCCCCAAGCCTCTCCTGTCTTCTGTTGTATTTGCTTCTGTTCTTTCATACAGTCTTTTATTCATTCTTTTTGTTTAGTTTTTTTCTTCCTTCTTTCATTCTGTTCTGGACCATCTTTGTACTTTCTTTTTTGATTTTTGTATTCGCATTGACAAGCTGTCTTCTTTATATCTCGTGAAAGACATATTCATGTTAATCTCTTTTTTCATTTTCACTTAAAAAAAAACAACAACCTCTGTTCTGTCTCTCATTTTCTTCGTTTTCTCTTTATTTGTTTTTTTCCCCGCTCCTCTTTCATGTGTGTTTTTCTGGCCCACTGAAAGAGTGTGGGCTGATTTTGTTTTTTTATAACGCCGTTATTCAACAGCAGCATCCTGTTCAAACAAGTTCATCATCTTACACATAAGGCACCAAGCATCCCACACACATGCTGCACAGTGTTTGAGGCAACCACACTGTGTCAGACTATGAGCAACCAGGTCGTGACGCAGGCCCGGCATGAATGGTTTTCTATACAACAGTACGGAAGTGCAATTGGTGATATCCTGATGACAATTTTGTGCATTCAGCGAACCATTTTCTGTGGCATTTCTCATTTTCCTTCAATATGACTGGGAATATGTAAAAACGTAAGCCGACAAAAGGCACAGAAAGACATTCTTATAGATCAAGGTGATAGCATTTCTTCGCTACGCTTGGTGACAAATAAAGCTGCTCTTACTGTAGCTGCTTCACAATAAAGCTTTCATGCCGTTTCTATGCTTTTAATGTGAAGCGGCAGTACATTTTGGTTTGCAGTAGCACTATCCTAACACAGACATTACAACTTCAAATCGCAGAAATGTGCTTTATAGCTCCTTACCGTGCTTTCCTTTTAGCGGCCTGCCTCGCCATCAATTTAGCACAACAACTCGATCAAGAGCAGCAACGGACGGTCATGTTTAGACCGACTCTTCTGCTAGGAATGCACATTGAAGTACAGAGTGGAGCTGCATATGAACCTGCCTCAACATGCCTCAGCTGTACCGAGACATTGTAAATGTGGCAATACAGTACTGCATCATGCACGGGCCCTTCGTCTGTTGACTCAGCTTTCAGCTTCTAACTTTAGCTTTGTCAGAAACTCTCGTCAAAACTTCTTCTAGTTTACTTGCTAATTAGTGTATAAAGAACATGTAGGCTACTCAAACACAGTCGGTCTCAGGCTGCAAAATAAAGTAAACTTCTGGATCTGACAGACTTGCTGATTTTGAGCTGAGGGGAAGGGCTGGGCTATACATGTGCTATCCTGCTGCATTCATGTTTCTTGTTATGATGGGTGGATGTTGTGTACAGATGTTTCTCTTTAACGGAGTGCATTTCATCAGAAACGGCTTCATCATTGCTGTCTGATTCGGAAGTTAGCATTGCACGGGTTCCCGCGACACAAAGCCGATGACATTTTTCCTTTTGGATTGTGGTTTATTGCAGAAAATCTGCTTTGTGGCAATCACAAGTTTGTGATACTTACACATTTTGGTCAGCAAGATAATCGTCACAAATAAATATCACTTTATCATTTCTGAAGCGGGAACACAATTGGCAGAATTAAAAAGCCAACGAGCCTGTAAAGGGATTCAACGCTTTCCTTAAAGACACTTGTGCTGTGCATAGTTACTGAATCGTAGGCTGGAGTCTGGCTCCTCACTTAAAGCGTGACATCTCTACTTTCTGCACCACCCTTTTGACACTGTCAGAATTCAGTTTCTATTGTGACTCCAGGATACATACATGATTCCTCCTGCGATGTCCAAACCTCTCATTAGTTTCTGTTTTGTTCTGTCTAGTCCCATCTCTCAATCTGAAACCAGTCCATTAGATGGAGTATTGAGATGTTTAGGGGCCAGTTGGCTTGGCTCCACTCTAATGCCCTCTGTCCTTATTACATCATCTGTAAACAGCACTCTGTAACAAGCAGCAGCCAAATGGCCAAGGTATTTGTCCAGGCTTCCATTTGGGTAATTGTGTCAGGATTTACGAGAAGCCTGCATATGTCTTACCTATATTTATTCGCATATCTATTTCTATGGATCGGCAGATTTAAAAAGATAAGCTTTGAATGTGTACTCAATTTAAAAAAAAATGGACACCACAAGCTATCAGAGTCCCAAGTCATCTGTGTCTGACCAACAGCCCAAATAATCAGTTAACAATGGGGAAAGCTGCAATCTGCTAGTATTTTGTGTTTTTATTGTTAATTGACTGAACCAATTATCAAAACTGTATTTCATAAATTATCTGTTGAAATGCTAATCCTTTCAGCACTACAAGTAATGACTTTCTTTTACACATGTTCTCTTTCACAGCTTGTGTTTGTGTGTCAGATGAAGCCATTGTTTTTAACCGTAAATGGGCTTGAGTCATTATTTGTAACTACATTTCACAGTTGAAAATGGCGTGTGCCGTATTTGTTGACTTGAAGAATTCTAAGTTCCAACATTTATTTCAGTATGTGTTAGTCAACAACTATATTTATTTATTGTGCTGTGTGCTTCCTTTCACACTTGCACTCTTCCAAGTTAATGAGGCATGTCTGTGACGTTACCGTGCTCTTTCACGCTGTTAGCAGGTCCATCCAGGCTTTGGATGATGGAGTTTTATATCTGCGTTTAAGTGAAGTTTAGCCGGCGATATAACCGGTACTTTGTATGTTCCCCATAGTGATGATCAGTAGTTCCTTCCTACTGACAGAAAAATTATAAAAATATTAGATAACGTGAATTTCCTTAGCAGAATTGTTTTGCTCATGTATTGTAAAAATGTGAGGGGTTGAGTTGACGAGACTTGAAGCTTTGTCCAACTTGTCTCGACGTAGCTTGTTTAGGCTGATGTAGTTTCCCAGGAACTTGATCTTTTTTGGGGAAAGGTTTTGTCTCTGCCACATGCCAGGTAGAGGCTGTTGTTAATCCCACCATGTCCACTGTTTTCAGCAGAACTAACATAGAGATACAAGTAGGTGGGTATGTTCACGTCCAAGTCCTTTTTAATATTTAGCATCTTAAACGCTTGCTCGTTAACGCTGATGTGTGAGTTTACATTGCTGGCTGCTGCTTTGTGCTGTTCACATGCTCACGTTGGTATTCATTAGGAGCAGCTGTTGCTACAGCCAGAGCAAACAAAGATTCAGAAACGGATCTAAAGTATATAACTGATACTATCAACGTAGGCACACCTGCAGTAACCTTTTACTTTCTACTAAACACCCAGCATGTTGGCGTGTAAGACCCCTCTGTTGACAACAAACAGCATCCCACTTCTCTCAGCGGAGTAGTCTGCATGTGTTAAGGAGGTTATTCACTGGCTGCCATTTGTTCACCCTCTTGCTGACTTGCTCGAGCAGTTGCTCTATTGAAGTTCAGTTGGACTGTATTAGGGTGATGATAGCTGCAACAGTGACTGCATTGTTAAATCATGGGAGATGTAATGCAAAGCGTGGGACGAAGTCTCAGTTTTCACTTTCTTCCCTGCCTGCCTCTTTGTCTCATACGGGGATAAATCACCACAGCCACGTATCCTTATTCCTGTTATAAATCTTCCTGCTCTCTGCAATATGACTGCTCCATTTAAAGTTGCTTTTCACCCCCAGCCTTCGTGTTGCCTGTAGGACAGTGTGTGCTGTGCCTTTGCAGTGAACACAGCGCAAGCATGCAGGTAGAGATACGGTTTACCAGAAAAGAAACACCAGCTGCAGGCTAAGCCTGTTCTTACTGCAGTTTAAAAAAAAAATATCCATACTATTACAACTATGGACAGACTTAAACGGCCCTCCTCTCAGTGGTACTACCACTATATCATTGAGCAGGTTTGGGATTATCTCCCTGACTTTCACCTTCAACAAATGTCTCAGCTCTTCTACATCTGCTGGCTGGCTGGCTGGCTCGTCCAGGCTACTGAAATATGATCAGCTCACGGTTGCATTGACAGTTTTCTAGGGTAGGAGTGTGTGCGTGTGTGTCTGAACACATGCGCGTGCTTGTAGGAGGGGTCCCACACACTCTTTTGTTTCCCTCTGAAAGCTGAGAAGAAGGAATGTCTGCCTCCCAGCTGTCCTCAGCAGTGAGGGTGATAGAGGAGAGAAGGGGGAGCTCACTATTCACCTTTGCTAACATCCACCCATCTGTTACTCGAGGGCAGTTTCTCTCTCTCACTGTGTGTGTGTGTGTGTGCGTGTGCGTGCTTGGGTCTTAGGGGTTGGAAAGAGGGTCACACAATGGTGACCCCCCCCCCCCCCCCGGCCCACTTTGGCCTCTCATACATATTTAACCCTTCAAATGCAAAGTTGTCTGTTGTCCTACTCGGAGGCACGCTGCTTAAATCTGTCACTGTGCCCCGTCCCTCAGCGAGCGAGGACAATGGGGTGTATTGGCAGCACACGTGGCTTTCTAAATGCATTGCAGCAGCAGGGGAGGAATGGGTGGGGAGAGTGAGGATGTTTCTGTCTGTTTAGAGACTTCCTCCACCTTGGGTGTATGCACTGTGTGTGTGTGTGCGTGTGCATCTGTTGCAGCTGCAGGAAGAAACGAGCAGATGACTAAGTTCTCTGGAAATTCTCTTTTGGGAGCCCACAGCTGCTTGAGTCAGACCAGAAATCCAGTTTACTGTAGAAATGACATGGTCACTGCTCTGTCTAACCCCTAACCATTTGCACACGCATTAACACAGATAGGATGTCTGTGAGCAACACAACCCCGCTGTTTTACAACAGCAGCTTGGGACACTTGCAACCCACACTAAGCATAGTGGGGAAGCTGTCCGCCTGTATCTGTGTGTACTCGGGCTGTTGTATAAATGTGGCGGCACCTCCCTCACACTGCCTCCCTGTTCTTCATCCTCGTCCACCTCCTCCCCCAATCTTCCTCAGTTGGGTCCCTCCACCAGCCCCCAGAGGCCCTGGAGATGGAACGGCACTTTTTGAAAAAGAAAAAGGAGGAGGGGAAAAAAAGGGATGTCATGCTTTGTGGTTTCAGCTTTGTTCTGCATTTTTTCCTACAGTAATAAAAGTCCACTTTTTTTCTTCACATTTTCTTTCCCATAACCTTTACCCTTGTTCAACAAAATCTGCTTCAGTTTTCCACATGAGTCCGTTACCAGCTGTTCTATGAGAGGATAGAATATGAAAGCAGAAATTAGTTGGGCTAGTGTGTGTGTGCGCCTGTGTGTGTTTCTGTGTCAGTGTTGCAGCGCGACGACTTCTCCCTCGCTCACTGTAGAATATGACACTGCTACTATCGCTCACCCAGACATTAAGCGTTCTATGTTACGGTCCTGTATCACTTCATACTGTGTGAAGTGTCTCTCACTGAAAGCTCATCTGTGATGTTTATATTTGTGCGAAAGAACGAAAGTGAGTGCGGGAAACTTGCTCTTATTCAGTATCACATTTTGCAGTCGTACTATGACTCGCCTAATAATTTATAGTTTCACTGTCACTGGAATTGAAGTCAGATTTAAAGTATGACACCTGAAGTTTTCCAAACTTAAACTGTCTTCTATCAGACTACACACCAATCTAGTCACCGAGACTAGAGACGTAGAGACCCTCTTAATCCAGATGTGTCATTTGCGCCACCTTACAAACAACCTCATTGACCTCTTATAAAAATTTTAGAGCTAAGAAGATGAATCAGTAAATGTATTGAATAATAATCAATGAATTAAATAAATGTGATTTCTTCAAATGTCCAAACCCCAAATAGTTCAATATCATAAATCTGAAACTAATCTATTAAATCTATCTTTTTACCAGTGAATAATTTCTGTTTGTTTTGTTGATTTGCTACTGTGCTTCATTTGTTGCATGCTATTCCCCTCTCTCATCTCCCCGTTTCCTGTCCTCAACTACACTGTCAGCTGTCCAATAAAGGCACAAATATTTTTAGAAAAACACGACCTTGTGAGCCACTACTATCCACTGATGGCAGCAATGAGTTGTGACCCCTCCTTTTGCTTTCCAACGCTACCTCTCTTGTGGGCTCTGCTGCAATGTACTGCACTCTAATAATAACAGCTTGGCTAAAAATCCCATGGATTAGCGGGAGAGACGGGAACGTGGCACAAAAACACCCTCAACCCAAAAATGACAGCAACATCATCAAAAACAACAGAGGACTTGGTGAGAGGCTTACAAAGGAACAAAACATATTTGCCTGGCCAAAGAGAGCATCATCATCCTCTTGGTCTTTAGCTTTAATCCAACACACAACTCCCCCTTTAGCATACATTTCTCTCTCACACACGTACACACACACACACACGTACGTACACACAAATTCCCCTGCTTCTTGACACACTTGAACACACACACACTGGAAAACACACCCTCTTTTATGGCCTATTGTTCTGTGGAGCAGCCAAACAGCTGGCTGCAGAAGTCATCAGTATCTGATCTGCTTAAGAGCGCTCCCAGCTTGTAATAGAGGATAATTACAATTTTAATTTGCCTGAGCAAAGAGGGCTAAAAGCCTTGTGTCTGCCTCCCACCCGTGTTTTCCTCAATCCACCCCCCTCGCAGCTCTTAGCGGGCGAGTGCCATCCGTAACAGATGGGGAAAGGGAGATATTCACAGCCAGGCAGGCACATCAGAGCAAGGCATGGGATTTTAACGCCCCCCCTTAGCCTGAGTCTCCTCCAGCGCAGCCTCAAGGCGCTGGATGTTGGAATTAGCAATCAGCCTCATGGGCGCTCTGTCCTGGCCCAGTCCTCCCACACTGTATGCAGGTTCTCTCCAAACGTTTAACAATTAAGCTCTTTGATCAGCAGAAGATTTCTAATAGTTTGACCTTTTTTATATGTCCACTTCATTTAACTCTATATGGAAAATGACAAATCTGAGGGACTGTTCGAGTCTTCAGTCACAAATTCAAATCACGAATTACAAATTTGCCTCTGAGGGCTTTACAATCTGTACACATACGACGTCCCTGTCCTGGGACTTCACATCGGATCAGGAAAAACTCTCCCCTAAAAAAAATAGAAAAAAAACTTTCACGGGGGAAAAAAAGGGAAGAAACCTTCGGCAGAGCGACGGAGGAGGATCCCTCTTCCCGGATGGACAGAAGCAATATATGTCATGTAGAGAATGAACAATGTAACAGAGTTACAGTACATTCAACGTATATGACATTCGTTGAATGACAATTATTCATATAATGAGTAGTAGGCATGGACCATGGGAAACATGGGATGATCTCTGACACGTCTTGAAATGCAAATCTACTTGAATACATTGAATTCATTTATGCTTTTCTCACACGCCTTTTTCCTCTAGCTTTCATACGGTGCTTGTGACTTTGTGTTTTAGTCATTATTGTTTTCTACGTTTCTCAAGCAAACATCAGACCAGTGGGAGAACAGCTTGTGTTTAACTGTGACTCATTCCCTTCCTCTTAAGCACAAAACGTGGCGTGCCGAAATCCACTCTGGCATTGCTTTGTGCTTTTAATCAGGTTTTTTTGAGAGGGCGAGTGACAACCAGGTTATTAATCTTAACCGCTCCACCATCTCTGAAAACTGAACCAGCATTCCTTGCGCTAGCCCATCCCACAGTGTGGTATGTTCTGTGTCTGACGGCTGCCTCCTCTTCCCATTGTTGTTGTACAGAGCCTCTCCCTCACTCGCAGAAGTATTGGTCGACTTGCCACGACATGCCTCGTTTTTCCTTGTAACTGCTCGGGGCCACAGCGCTCCTTGATGCTAGCGGTGGCTCTGCCTCTCTTTCTGCCTGTGCATTTGATGATGGCTACCTTGTCCTGTCAGTATCTTTCTCTCTTTTTTTGATTCTCGATTACGCCACTCGCTACTTGGTAACCTCACCCTTCTCTTTCCTGCTAATTTTCAAAAGTAGTGTCATTTTATGTTTTAATAAATTCATATATCCGTTTTATATTCCTGCTCTAAGTGAGACAGCTCTGACATCTTTTGACAAGTGTAATCCCATGGGAGAGTGATTTTAAGTTTAAATTCTTCTCTGCTCCAAGAACCACTTGTGTCTTTATCTTTCCATATTTTGTCTTCAATTCCTTTTGTTAAGATGATTTAGGAATGAGTTATATTTTCACGGGATGTAGTGTGCAAGTCTGTGCGCTTATTTATGCTTATCTCGTTATATTTTGTTGTTGGTTGCAACTAAAATGCCAAACACAGTTTAGGGCTGCAACTAATGATGTTTTCAGTATTATGTTTTCTTCAGCCAACATTTCAAAACTCAACAGTTTACTAATATCTGGGACAAAGAAAAGCAGAAATGATCACATTTGAGAAGCTGGAACCAGAATATGTTTGGCATTTTTGCTTGGAAAATGATTATAAAAATAGTTGTAAGTTGTTTTTCTGTTGATTTAAAGCATTGAGTAATTGACTAATGTAACATGGAATTAGGACCAGCATAGTAACTGATATAATAGTGTCTTATCAATCAGCTAATGTCAGTCTGTGTTGTTATTACTGCTGCCAATATTTAGCTGAATATGTCGGCTGTTGTATTCTTTTTTTTTTTTAAGTGTTCAAATGAATTACCAACCTTGTTATATTGGTTTAAAAACCGTAAAAGTTAAAGATACAGTATGATTAAAAACATACATTAGTTACATTATCCAATATGGGATGAAAAATATCAGATATTGGTCAAAATCATACCGGTACACTGTGCTCTTCCACATACTGTAATTAACTACCTGGCTGTGTGTGTTTCACGGCAGGTAAAGGCTTGTAGTGGAATGTCTTAATGCCGCCTAACCACCGGTACTAGTGGAAGTTCAGTAGAGCCAAATGGCATTTGGAAAACTGCGATGTGGAACTGGTTGGTTTGTACAGGCAGCACAAGGCTTTCCTGGCATGAGAAAGAGAGTCTGGTTTGTTTTAGATTTAAAATGGACATTTTACTGGCTTCAATGTTCGTTTAGACTGACCTGTGTTCATTGACATCTGCGACTTGATCTGTCTATAAGAATTAACCCGAAAGAGGGTTAAGTTCAACTGTAAGCGCTAATGTAAGGCAGTTCCTTATAGAATGCTGCAGGAAAAACTGGCCTGTCCAATTTTGTATTTCTGCAACTAATGCAAATCTTGGCTCTTTGAGTGAAAGCCAGATTACGTATGTTCTTCCACCTAGAGCCCAGTGTCCAGTCTCTCGGATCCCTCATTGTTATTTATTATCATACAGTGTTTACTCTGGTCTGACGTCTGTGTGGAAGAGGCCTTTGTTTTTTCCAACGTTGTAAACCAAAGCATAGTATTTGTTATTTAAAAACACTTTTGTATAGCTGTTGATGTGAAAATGAATATAAGTACATGCCTTTTATTTCGGACCCAATCCTGCAGATAAGAAAAGCTTTCAAAGTCGGTTAATGAATGCCGTTAACACTCATCTGTCTTCTGCAGTTGTTGACTGCCTCCTGCGCACCACAAAAGATCACAACAAAGTGGCTGTTGGTGAGCAGCTATTGTCCCAAACTGCCCCCGAAGGCCTTTTTGTCCCCTGCTGCTTACAACCATGGGTCATCAATTTATCACCTTTTCCACCTCTATTAACACCATCTCCTCCTCAGAGGGCCTTTAGTCGCCCTCAAGCAGCTCCGCGAACAACTGCTCAGGTCACGGTGTCCAGTGGCATCCAGCAATGTGTGTGTGCAGATAGTGTTTCTGCATGTGAGCGATGGAGCGTGGATGTGTTTGAGTGAGAAAGATTAAGACTGTGTGCATGTTGTTGTATCTTATTTAACAAACCGTCGGCTTGTGTTTGAGTCATTAAACCAGATTGTTTGATGTGGCTGTAATCAATATCAATACAGTTGATCTGCAAATGGGGCTCTACATCTCACTGCTAAATCGCTGAACTACTAAATATAATTCTTTGCTTTACAGGGCTTCAAAGTAGTTGCTGTAATTTCGTTTTTAAAGGGTGAAAGGCTACATGTTCTTTATTCAATCTTGTAATCGTGTAACCACTAGCTTGAGTTGAAATGATTAGTCGATTTAATTAACTTAGTCGAGCTATGAAAAATGAAGCTGCATTTTGAATCAATGGTTTATGTTTAAGTACTTTAAATGACAAAAACTCTTTGTTCCCAGCTTCTCAAAGGTGACTTTTCTCAGCTTGTCTTTTTTATGATGGTTAATAAAAGTAATTTGTCGTCTGGGTAATGACCCCTTTTCACTACTTTCTGACATTTTATAGACCAAACAATGACTCGATGAATCAAGAAGATATAATGAGAAATACTAATTAGTTGTAGCCATATAACGAAGTATCTTGTGAGAGAGAAAGATCCAGTTTGAGTAAAACCAACCGACTATCTTCAGGAGTAGTCGTAACATAACTGTTAGTTTTATCGTATACCTGTAGAAAGCAGTGTTGGCATATCTTGAGCACACAGCAAGTACCCAGATGAATTCAATATCGCACCCTTTGGTGTCGCACAACCGAGTCCTAGGAGTGTCTTTGTGGGTGTTGAATGTGTTTGCGTGTTTGTGTGTTGGGATGAGTAGGCGCTCGCGCATTTGAGTGTTTGCTTTTAATCTTGTGCTGCCAGCTTAGAGCGACATTTCTTCCCGGAGATTAGAGGATGTTAGAGGCACTGCTGTGGAAATAGTTTCTCTTTCGATCTCTAAACGCATACAGACGCAAGATAAAGTGGCTGTTTGCAGTGTTGCTGTGTTTGTTTATGTCAAGCAAGCGATAAGGCCCTGCAATAGACCATGGCTAATATGATTTTATAAATACTCTGACAAAGGATTAAATAATGAGCCACACTGATGACCACTAGTGTTGATGTGTTAATAGTGTTCTATATTGTAGGGATGTTTTAAATGTACTTCTATCCGGGCCTTGTTACTGAGAGAAATCACTGTTCGTTAATTGTTTAATTCAGTGTGATTAATCAGATAAGATGTACCCATAAATCTTATTATGACACACGTATTATATTATTTAAATTATGTCTCATATGGTTTTTAGGTGTTGACCACTTTTCCTTTCATGGCGATTTTTGTCATCCGATCATGCCAGGACGCATTAACGGTCTTTACACTCTAAGATCAGGTCTTTCTTGCATTGAGATCCGATTAGCCGGACCACATGCTGAGGTAGCTTTGCTCGCATTGGAGAGTTATGGACAGCATATGGGCACAATCCGGACAATTTATTTAAACGTAGGTCTCCAGCCCTGCACAGGAGTTCCTCTCCCTAGCGAGAGCAAAGGGAAGATAGCAGGAAACCGGGGCTGGAGCACAGCCGAGTCCCGTTAAGTCACTGCTCGTGAAATCCCTGATTTTGCTGTTTCAAAATAAAAGCTTTAAATTACAAAATAGTGGAAGACTTTAATTTTTCGGAAAATATGTTTATCGCTTTGTTATCAGCCTTTCTGCAATAATACAAGTCTACGAATATTGCAGAGTGGAAGAGTAAGCAGCAAAATTAACGGGGAACTTTTATTGTGTAGAATGTATAGGAAATTAAATGTGTTAATCACTAAATTAGCAGAGTTTGGTTTGTATGGCTATTTCTTTTTTTATAAAACAAGTCTTCTAAAACAGCAGAGAAGAAGAGGAAGTAACAAACATAAGGAAGTATTTATACAAATTGAAATGTGTTTATCCAGCCACTCCTTTGACCACAAAATATGTCAGATCGCTATCTGATGGGCTGGTCGCATTGAAGTTCATCCGATCACAAAAGTCGCAGAAAAATGTAACCATGGACTAATTATTGGAAACGTTTCCACTGAAGCCCAAAGTCTTGCATAACTACTTCACAAAGGATCCAGATCAGTAGTAATACAATCGGCATGTGTGTTGACCATTCTCTAAGATCGGTATTACTGAAAGTAAAGTAAAGCTGTCATGTTCAAGTTTACACAGATGTTGCAATGTTATGTCAGGCCTGCTAGATTTAGATGCTCTGCTCTCTCCAGATTGCGTGCGTGTGTTTGTGCGCAGTGTTTAGATAATTGACTCTTATACTGAGACGAAACGCACACTCTGACACGAGAAGCTGGCGTGACATTGCAACATCATAGATTGAGCGTGGGAAGGTGGATCAAAGCACAATTATCTTTAGGTCTTCTGCCTCATACGGTCTTTATTGGCTGGCTGAGAGCCTTTAGTCTCTCATTAGAGCAAAGTAAATGAGCCCGGCTGAAGATCCTGTCCCACCGCCGGACAAATAGACCCACTGCTGGCCCGGGATGAAGACACTTTAATGAGCAGGAGATAATGGCGAGAAACTAGATCTATATGAAGCTCCGTGTGACATTTCCTTTCACTGTGGGAACTTCAGGTATTCTAAGCTGCTCCGCATAGCTGTCTCCACCTAACTTGTCACGTTGGTGCTTCTCTCTTGTAAAATGCGGCCTAGTTTCAAGTGACAAGACTTCTGAGTTTTAAGTATCAGCTCAACCTGTCAACTTGACAGAGATTCCCTGTGAAAAGTGGTTTGACCCAGTGGCAGCTGCCTGCAGGAGAGACCAGCTGACTGTTATGATAGGGGAGCGTAGTGAGAACAGCACAATACTCCAGCAGCACCACATTACTGTGATACTGACATCATCAAGGTTCTCCATTACACTGTGATGGAGCCTGCACCATTAGTGATCGTAGAAATGGTTTATTTAATGTAACATTGGTACATTATTCTTCAAAGAACCAGGCCACATGTGAGACAAATTGTCCTTCTACCCCCAGCAGGCCTGTAATACATTTAAATCCCCGCATAAATTGTTTCATATCCTGTCTACAGGCAGTTTCTAACGCTACTTGGTTTACTTGCATGCTTTATAATTACCTTGTTACCTCAAATATTCAGATATGGTTCAGGATAACGATGTTGCTTCTGGTAGATGATCAGAAGTCCAGCCTATTCAGAAACCTAAAGGGTCTTCTGTCAGCCGGCTCTTTCTTATTCTTGTCCCTTGTTTCTGTGTCCTCCTTTTTTAGGTTGTGCGCGGCCCCCCGGCGTGCAGCACGGAGACTTGCTAAACCAGACCGAAGCCAACCGTGGCTCGTTCCCCCCCGGCACCCTGCTGACTTATGGCTGCGAGCCGGGCTACACCGCAGATGGAACCACCACCATCATTTGTACCAGCTCTGGAGCCTGGTCCCATCAACCTCCACACTGTATCAGAAGCAGCGGTGAGCAAGTCTCAACAATACATTCATGAAACAAAGCTCACAAGAACATCATTTTGGATGTTCTTGGTCTGTTTTGCAGCTTTTTAAGAGGTCATGGAAAAGCTGGAAAAGTCATGGAATTTTAAAATGGTTATTTCCAGGCCTGGAAAAGACCTTGAAAAAAATAAAATCTCAAAGGTTTTTGAAAAAGTCATGGAAATGTGTTATATTCATATGTTCATGATGTTCATTTATGCTGAGTTTAAAATAATTGATATGCTTTTAAAAGAAAGATGCTCAAAATATAAGCTCGCATACATACAGGTATCTGTATGAATGTTTATTATTGTAATCAAACTATTGTCTCTCATTCATTTGTGTCATTTAAGGTATACTGTATGCTTTGGAATTCTCATTGTTTGTTTAAATACTACATGTTCTCACTTTTTCATGTAAAAGTTTTCAATTTGTCTGTCTATGGAGAACATGTATTATAACTGTAATTTTTTTGTCGCTATGAAAACATTTCATGGTTAAATTCATGGGATGATGGCCTTAACATTGTTCTCACTTCCTCAAAAGACAGCGTTGTTAATATCTGAGGTCATTCATGTGTGCTTAACACACATGAATGACTGCATGGAAATATCACATCAGTTCAATGTCACATTGAATAGTATCATAACAGCAATAGTGAGCGATGTCCTTGAGCTCCAGCAGGGAACACTGGGACATTTCACTCAATGTCAGCATTTAAACCACAGGAATCAAACCTGACCACAGGTAGAAATAACGGCAAGCCCGCTTTCACACCCAAAGCCACGCTTATTAAAACGTCTACCGCCTCCCTCCGTTTCTTCTCAGTGTGTTCACCCCCCACTGAGCCAGAGAACGGAGGCTACCGCTGTCACCCGTCTCCCTGCCACCGCCTCAGCCAGAAGACCGTCATCGAATACTTCTGTGACGAGGGATACGCTCTGAAGGGAGACTACAAGTTCCTCACCTGCCAGAACGGCGAGTGGGACGGCCCCATGCAGATCAGCTGCCGACTCACACAAGGTCCGCCACCTCAGCTGACCTTTCCCTTTCATGTATTATGTCTCTGTGCGCACACAAATACAGACATTGTAAATGACGATATGTGAACCACTTTTTCACTTTCACTCTCTGTCTCTTCTTGATCCCGTCAGACAAGGAGCCAAGCTCCCCGCTGGGTATACCTGCTCTGTCCATTGTGGCGTCCACAGCCAGCTCTGTGGCGCTCATCCTGCTGTTAGTGGTGCTGTTTGTTCTTGTACAGCCAAAACTCAAGTCCTTCCATCACAACAGGTAAGATTGTGTTCTCACCCCAAATATATACCAAATGTCACCATATCTGGGTTCACTCAAAATGTCACAATCACATGGTATAATAACCCATTCGGTCACTTGCCAGCAGTTGTTGGTGCCGCTTTTTACAAGGAAAGGCATGACATTATTTTGGGTGCTTTGGCTTCTCAGTTCTGTCAGGTCACTTTTAATTGTAGGTGCCATGCAAGTCACAGTCACAGTAACTCCACTCAGCATGGCTTTACGTAACCATGTACTTACCGTGTGCCTGCAATTTATTTCAAGTTTAAAGCGCTTCTTTCAAGCTGTTGAATGGCCAATCTAGACCATTGCTTTGCTTAATAATAGAGTAGAAAGTCTTTAGAGAGTGAGATTGACGACAAAAATGGTGCAGACATCCTGCCTGCAAAACATCCTCTGACTTCTAGTGTTGGTTGACTTGAATGGACTCCATTTTGAGATTGTTCCTCAGGAAGCTGGCATTTCCCCACATCACATAACATCGTCATATTGTTTGTCATGAATCGATTGCCCCATTTGACCTTCAGCCAGAAATGCAAATGGTGCTTTGTGTGCATTTTACTTTCCAATTTTCTTTACTTAAGAGGGTTAACATGTTGAAAAGGGTTTTTTTTTTTTTACACAACCAGAAACTCTATATTTCGTTATTTCTGTTTGCTCAGGAAGAATGCTGCCCTTTTTAAAATCAGGTGCCGTAAAACCACCTCCCTGTATGTGACAAAGTGACACAGCAGATTTGGCTTTCATTCCTTCTGTGGACACACCTATTGTTCAAGTTTGGTTGAAACTAGTTACATAAAAAAAAAGTTCTCTACAAGACCTGGCAACTCGTTTTACAAGTTGGCATTTCTTAAATACTTGAGAAATGAAAGTATAAGTACAAAGTAGGAGGTAACCCCATCACTGTCGGTAACCGCCTCTGTGATAAAAACAGCCACAAAGATCTGATCTAACGCTCATTGGCGTCTTGTTGATTGTGTTGTGGACCCGAGAGCTTAGGGCAGTCTGCTATAAAGGGATTGTGCAGTCAACGCTAATCACCTCCTCTCAACGGTTCTACCGCGACACGCAACACACGCCACACACGCGACTGCATCACGCCAATCAAGCCGTGTTCACGCTCGTCCTTCTGTCGGTCTCACTCTTTCTCCGTCTCACCCTCAGGAGGGAGCAGGGCATCTCGGGCCAGTCCAGCTCCATCATGGTTGAGGGCGTCCAGGTGGCACTGCCCTCCTACGAAGAGGCCGTGTATGGAAGCGGTGGACCCGGCGGTGCTTCTGGTCCTCCCCCTTCTCCGGCTCCTCCTCCGGCTCCCGCAGAGTCTCGAGTCCCGATCGTGCTCTCTGAGGGTCTTCCTCAGGGAGCCACGGGGGGCCAAGGCGCCAGCAGAACACGCCACAACAGAGACTTAGACTTCTGTCTCCCATCCACGTCCTCCTCCTCATCCTTCTCCTCCCGCCGTCATGCAGAGACGGTGCTGGTTCATCAGGCCCCCTCTTCCTCCTCCTCTTCATCATCATGGGCTAGAGAGCACCCTGGGGGTGCATGCGCAGGGCCCCTACCTCTCCGTAGAGACTCTGAGAGTAGCGACCAGCACAGTCTGCTTTCTGTCACCTCTATAGATGAGTTTTCTGATGGTAAGAGAAAATGGTTCCACACATTTATTTAATTAAGAGATAACTCTCTATTAGATTACGTTCATGATTCATAATGAAATTACACATTTTAGATGATTTTCTTTTCTAAGCATGCATGCAGGGCTACAACAGTGAGAAATGTTTGGACTCTACTAAAGTTGATAGAGAATAGTGTTACAAATGGCTCATGAGAAACCTGTTTAATACAATCTGTTCATTTTATTGGTTAAGATCTCAATCAGAGAATCAGTACGGCAGCCAAAGCAGTGACACGGCAATCACATCGATGACCTAAACATGACATCCAGTTACACGGAAATGTTTTTGCTGATGTCATGGATTACATGACTGTGTTGGGTAAACTGCTGACTCTAGAACCATTTCTCTATTCTGACATGTATGTTTGGTTCTCCTGCAGATATTCCCCTGCTGAAGGAAGCATGAAGCCTCCCAGCCTGCTGTCAGCAGCGGAGGCCTGATTTCTCTATCGCTCACTGCTGACCAGGACTGACAGTTGCTGTCACCCTATTTCCCCCGACTCCCCTCAGCAGAGAAAAAGACTAGAACTGTTCCCCATTGCCCACGCAACCTCTTCTGCCATCACCACCCATGCAGAGCAAAGCCAACAACCAATACCCGCAACGATGGAGCACCACTGGACGCAGCTACTGGATCAAAAGACCAAGACAATCCGGACAAATAAAGCGGTGCCAGCTCAACATAAATCCTGTAGATCCGATGTACTGTGTATGTAAAACATACATACTGAGTCACGGTGTGTGTGCTTTCTGCTGTGTACCTCCTCCCAGGTGCAGGTCTCTATAAAAAACAATCCTCACAGAGGCTTCATCGGAGAAGGCCATAGTAATCGAGACACGTCGACTCTGTCTGGGATTACTGCGGATAAAAAACGTATGGCGTTCGTTCCTGGCGCTCAGAATCGTCTTCCCGCTGTACTTGAAATGTTGTGAGTGACGGCTGGGTTTTTGTGGCCCGCTTTGTGAATGCTGCATGTTGTTTTTAGTTATTGCTGTCACAGCACGGTGGCACTCTGAATGAAGCATGAAGCCTCCTCTCTCTCTCTTTCTCTCTCTCTCTTTCTCTCTCTTTCTCTCTTTCCGAGTATCAGGGCGGCGTCTAGCATATGGATTAGTGGGATTGAGAACCACTTCACGAGAGCTAAAAAGGGTGCAGCGTTTTACGAAGTACCGTATCACAACTATAAAAATACCTTCTCCCTTTCTTTTCTGTTGCCAGCTGCACCCACTATCTGGAAGGTGCTCCTTCTGTCGCATGAGTGGGATTGATTGGTGTTTTGGTTCCAGGACTGTGCCGTGTATCTCCCTTGTAGGAGGAGGAGGAGGAGGAGGAGACATCATTTCACAGTTTGTGTAAAAGCTGAGGAGAGGTTGTCTTTCAATGTGGTGATTGGGCAAATGACTAAACTTTAGGGTTGTGCGTGTCTAGTTTTCTTCCCTTTTTATTTATTGGAGTGTTGCTCAGTTTGCTTTGAGTTGCTGATTGTGTGTGTGTGTGTGTGCGTGCGTGTGCGTGCGTGTGTGTGTGTGTGTGTGTGTGTATGCGTCAGTCAGCCAGGCAAGAGAGGACATGTCCTCATATGGTAGGCCTCATTTCAGACCAGACTGGCTTCACAATGTCCCCGTCTCTCACCAGAGGAAAATGTCCCTCCCAGCATTGAATAAGTCACATGAACAAACTAGCCTCACTTCAGGCAACGAGTCCACTACACAATGTGTGTATTATTCATCCACTCCCAAGCTAGAATATTTATCATTTTCTGCTGAATGGCTGGAAAACCACGAGTCCCCCGAGAGGAACTGGCTCCCGTCCACCTTCACGCCGAATCGAAGACTCTCCACTTTAGTGAGTTACAGACACGACTGCAACTGGTTGCAGTGGAACGCTATAGTTTGGTGATATAGCGCCCCGGCCTCGCCACGTACACTCACTCCCCCTCCTAATGCCGAGTGCAAATTTATGAGCGAATCACGGTGTGTCGTCTGAAATCATCCTCTGTTCTCATCTCCAGTTGAAAAAGCTTTGGTGGTTGAGCTGGTAACCCTGGAAACAGCATGACTCCGAAGGATCCTGAGAAATACTTTTCAGGCTTCAGAGGAAAAACTCAAACAAACGCGTCTGAATTTCTATTCTGATTTAGTTTGGCATTTGTGGCCGTCTGTCATCGTCAACGGCTGCATCATTAATGCAAACAGAATGTTGCCTTAGACTTGTACATTGTCTTTTCTTTCTTTTTTTGTATAATCTCAAGCCTCCTCGCTGGTTGCTTTCCAATACTGCAACGGATTCTGTTTTCCCAATGGCCTTACTCTGTTCTTTTCTATTCTATGCATACAACTGTCTTTGTGTATTTATCAGTTTACTTGTGTTGTGGACACGACTGAAAGAATGTCCATTCTTCTCTGTCCTCCCCTAGCTTTTACAGCTACTGTGATGATGATGATGATGATGATGATGATGAACCTATAAGCACCTATATTTCACTATTCGTTTGCTTCTTTGCTACAAGGCATTACAATATTATGGGATTGAAAAGAAAAAACTCAAATTAACTTTGCATTCAGAAGCACTGTTGTACGGTGTTGCGTGCCTGAAGATTACAGGTTTAAAAAACTACACATCTTGATTCTTAGTTTCAAATGCTTTCAGCTTTGATTTTTCCTCTGTACATGGCAGTGGGTGTGGAGATAGTAATTTAATATTTGTATAAAGTTTAATTTAATTTTACAGTGTGTGTATATAACTTTCTAATTAAAGCTTTCTTTTGAATGTGGAAGATGAGGCGTCATTATTTAGGCTGTTGTCCTGCACTGTCATTCTCTCTCTCTCTCTCTCTCTCTCTCTCTCTCTCTCTCTCTCTCTCTCTCTCTCTCTCTCTCTCTCTCTCTCTCTCTCTAACGGACATAAAGTACACATTTTCAGACTTTTCAAAATTAGGTCTGATGTCAAGACATTTCCAGTACCTACCATCCATGGTTCCCTTTGAATTAGATCCTGGAAGAGTTCAACCTTTTGCACATGAAAATCCTGCTTGTGTTCAATATCAGCTTTAATAAATACAATGTAATATCTCTAAAGCTCTTCCTAGTGTGCCTCAGGTAGCATCAGTCGCATAATTGTACCTCATGATAGTTTTACCAACTATATATCCACTATATACCCTGGGTGGGGTGGTGCTCCATCTGCTCCATCAATTCAAAATCAATCTTTCACCAGTCTAAAGGGAAATTGTCTTGGTCTGATTCATAACTGCTTCGCCTTGATTATTCTGCTGCGTTTGATTTGACTGCATAATGTCTGTGGAGCTTTAAAGCCATAGCACATTTTAAATGACTTATTACAATCAATTCTGTATGAAATTATGAAGAAGAAGAAGAGAACGGTTATTACTGGCATAACTTGGTTGTTTACTATTTGTCCTGCTGTTCTACTGTATTCGACTCCGGCTCCCTTTCAGCTATAGCTCTCTGTACAATAATACTGTGTCTGAGTGACACCTAGTGGTCAGAATTAGCAACGGCACCCACAGCGTCATCCTCAATCAGCAACCCGAAATATATAAAAGGATCTGGGGAATATATTAATATATTACGCATAGGCTGCATTTAACATTTAATATTTAACCCAAAGTCTGATGGACAGCCTTCACCCTAGAAAGATAATGCTGCCCATCTTTGCTTACTGTTTTCAGACAGATATGTCACTCACTCATCCTTTAAAAGAAGATGTACTCTATTAAAGGTAAACGTATGGAGTCCTTATATTAAAAAACACGTGCAGTTTACTGAACTACTTTTTTTGTTCTTTTGTATGTGAGCTATGTTTTTGACAAGGTACAAACATTGACAGTTACATGAAGATTACAATAACTGTTTATTATCATGTTACTTTATGATCATCGTTGTTTGCATTTTTGTTAATACATTTCAACTGTATGAAATAAAAGGGAATACCTAATTTTTAATGTTGGACAATAATTTGTGTCTTTCATAGTTATCTTGATGAGAATACATTTGCTTCTTTGTTAATGCGAAGCTATTTGGAAAAAAGAATGGCGATATGCTGGGAGGGGGTGCAAAAGCTTAAGGTTATTTAGTTTTATTGATTTTTCAGAATTATCCATTTCATTTGATTATATTGAGCCCAAAAAAATCATAATTGTAATACCTTGCCACACGAAAGAACAATAACAAACAAAAAGGTACATTGCACTGTATGAGTTAACTACTTCCAGAAGGTGGCGGTAATCCTCAAAGAAGGAGACGAAGAAGAAGATGGCGTAGAAGAAGAAGAAAAGCAGGAGGACCCTCCTGCGTTTACGTGCCCCCTCCCTGAACAACAGAGGCTCCATTTTGTTTGATTTTTTTGCGGTCACTGTCGACAGCCTGCAAGGAAACACCACCAGGACCACTTCAAGCGTACGTGTACACATTTTAAAACGCAGCGCCACTGCGCCATGCAGTTACCGTTTTGCTAAAAATGAACGTTATCTGTGGCGCGTGAGCATCGTGAGCTAAAAGCAGCGCGTGTCTGTGGTGAAATGCGGTCGCGAGGCCCCGCAGTTGTTCTTGTCTGGCTCTAGCGCTTCTCACCAAACTGACACACGGGGTCGTGTTTTGGGTCGTTTGTCCTCCTCAACGGTCGCTGACGTCACCCCGCGGGACCACAATGTGAGTTAACCGTTACGTATGTTTGCAGATACACGTTTTCAACGACGTCGACGATGAGCGGGTGTCGTATCTTCATCGGCCGTCTGAGCCCCTCGGCCAGAGAGAAGGATGTGGAGCGGTTCTTCAAAGGATACGGCCGCATCCGAGATATCGACCTCAAGAGAGGCTTCGGGTTTGTGGTGAGTCTGGGAAACTACGTGGGAAATGTTGTCCAGTGTCGCTCAACGGGCCCAAAACGCAGCCGTTTGTTCTGCGTTGAGCAGCGGCGTTATGTTTGTTTATTTATTTTATCCAATCATTGTTAAGTTTAACCACATTTCTCTCCGTATTCTGCCGAATGACACACCCACACGTTAAATGAACCGGTGACCATGTTGCTGGAGACTAAATCTGGGTCTCAGTCACGTGATATTTCTCTTTTTGTATTGTATTTGTGAAATAGATCAATTCTACTTTTCACCCTAAAAGCTACATTCAATAACCTGCAATGACCAAATGAAAACAGTTTTTTTTTTTATGTATGGACAATCAGCAAGTTATTCCTCACTTGCGTTTATATATTTGTACCATTTGATTCTAGTCACTTGCAAATGGGCTCAAATGTCAATCTTCTTACTTTATTTCTGGAACCCTCAATGTAGATATTTGGATGGACGCTATTGTGCCAAAGGATGATGCACACAGTAGCTAGACAAGCTCCCCACAGCTTGTATATGATTAAATAAGAGAGGCTCTACTGCCATATTTAAAATAATGTTGCATCGTTCTCCTCGCACACTAAAAAAGATATAGCACTGGTTGAAGAAAAAAAGCAGAACGGTCAAGAAGTGTTGTTGTAGTAAATGTTGTATTCTGTTTGTTGCAGGAGTTTGATGACCCCAGAGACGCTGAAGATGCTGTTTATGAACTTGATGGCAAAGAGCTGTGCAATGAAAGGTAGGAATTTGTGGATAAATGTCATTTCTATGCATTTCTTTCTCCTCTTGCTCTTACCTGTTTTCCACTGTAATTGTTTTCTTCTTCCAAAAACAAAGCCCAAACAAAAAGCATTTCCTGTTATTTCAGGGTGACTATTGAGCATGCTCGTGTCCGTCTGCGTGGCGGTCGTGGCAGAGGAGGTGGAGGTGGCGGCGGTGGAGGTGGCAGTGCAGGAGGGCGTTTCTCTGATCGTTATGGCCGGGGCTCCCAGAACAGTCGGAGGTAAAGTTTCACACGGGTCACCTGCTTTATGATGGCAGGCAGATACGTTTTCCTAGATGTCATTCAAATAAGGACCATGTGTGCAAGTACGTTGTTTAAACGGCTGACTAAATAAAGTTTTGTATTTTTAACAGTTTAGTCTAGTTTACAAGTTATTGGCTGTAATGTTGATTATTTAGTTGTTGCAGCCTTTGTTTATAATCGCTAATGTCAGAGCTTTACTTTTTTGTTTAAGTGAACCAGTTTAATTCAGATTTAATTCATTACCTCCAGACTGGTAATGTCTTAATATCCACTATGAATTATCCTTTCTGTGCTAATTCTCTGTTCGTATTGGTCAATTGATTGAGTCTTTTTCCCATTTTCAGCCGAAACCCTCCTCCGATGCGCACTGAGAACCGCCTGATCGTAGAGAACTTGTCTTCTCGCGTCAGCTGGCAGGTTAGTTTCGCAACATTTTCATACACCGCTAGTCTCTACAAGCTGCAACACCACAAATGTTATTGCCAACAGTCTGCCTCCAACAATACACACATGCAATTGTAGATTTACATGCTGCTAAAAAAATATATAGAATCTCTGGAATCAAATTGATAATTTGCTAAACTTGCTAATATGTTTAAACAGAAACTAAATTGTTTTTTAAAAATGTATTTTTTTATTAAATCTACGTATCATGCAGCTGTGTAATAAGTCAAATAGCAGTAACAATAAGAAAACAATTAATTTGTTCCTTTTTTTCAAAATTTTAACCAATTCTTCACCCCTTTATTTGCCAGCCTGACTGTTGTGTCATATGGAAGAGCTCGCTTAAGGTGGAGTTAACCCCTTCAGGGTCCTTCTGTCTGGGTTGAGCCTCTGGTGTCAGCCAGTCTGTCCTACTCCTAGTTGACGCCTGCTGGTCATGTGAGCGATCGCTCCACACTAGAGGCGCTGTCGGCCCCTTCGCCCCGCTCGCAACGCCTCCTGTTGAAGGCAGGGGGATGACTGGTGTGAGGCTGAGAGCGAGAGAGAGGAAACAGAGGGTTGGAAGAGAGAAAGGAGAGGAGAGAGCGAGAGTCGATGGTGGTGCCGTATTGATCGATGGTTCGTTAATTTGAGGGGCTTCGGTCGATCGATATCCCCCTCCCTTCCCCCTCTGGTGTTCCCGCACATCGCGAGAGAGAGAGTGTGAAATCCTCCCAGGTGGCCATGGATATAATCTGCTGTTATCCCGAGGTTATGGTGGGCTCGGAGAGCCTGCGGCCCAGGGGTTTCGCTCTCAGGTAGTAGTTTCCTCTCTTCCACCCTGTTCACTCTCTTTACTGAGGCAGGGTGCCGAGACGGGGCGGTCCCGGCATGGAGCCCTGTGCCCTCCTTGCCAGGGAAAATGGGGCTCTTTGTGCCAAAGGCTGCCCAAGTGGCGCCACTGCAGCTCAGTTCATGCAGATGGTGTTCATGTCTCTGTAGTTGTGATGAGTCCAAGAATCTCAAAGCTTTTTGCAAATACTTTAACCTGTTAGCTAAAGTTAGCGTTTGTAAAAAATAGTTTGAAATCTAAATTGGCAAACATTTAATCTTGACTAGGCTTTTGTATGTATAGATGTTTGTGTATTTTATTTAACTAAAACGGACACTTTTGAATTATTAAACAGCCACCGAGGTTCTTGGACTCCTCCTTCTTATTTGCAGTAGCCTGTGTAGTCCTCTCAGAAAATCTAACCATCTCTCTTTTTGGGTAAAATCTGTCCTGTTATGTGTTTCTGGCTGTGCTTGTGTCCTGAGCCTCTCCAAAAGTTGACTGACGTTTACATGTGTAGGACCTGAAAGATTTCATGAGACAAGCTGGAGAGGTGACATTTGCAGACGCACACCGGCCCAAGCTCAACGAAGGGTAAGACCATTCAATGTCAAGCTTACGGTTGCAATTTGAAGAAAATTGCTATCCACTTCATCTAAGATTGTACTTAATACTGTTTCATGTTGTTTTTACAGGGTTGTTGAGTTTGCTTCTGGCAGCGATCTGAAAAACGCCATGGACAAACTGTCTGGAAAGGAAATCAATGGCAGGAAAATCAAGCTCATTGAAGCAACCAGGAAGAGGTGAGCGGCTTTCTCTTTCACCCACGATTGGCTGCACACAGCACTGCACTTTCTCCTCATTTTTCTTTTTACTTGCAATGAGAACAAGCTATGCTGAGGAAGGTGTGAAGAACATGGTTTATTACAGTAAATGGATTTAATAGAGCTGGGCTGAAATGAGATGAGACTATTTTATCACACATGAGACGTGCCAAAAGAAAGCTAAGAAATCTTGGAAATTATAGTTTATATTTATATATTACAACACATTGATGCTATATTTATTAATTGTAGAAACACTTTAGCAAAATAAATCCAGTCGTGCAACACGATGTGTGTTTTTGTATGTTGTGAAAATATAAAATCATTCTAATGTTGTTCTTCTCTCATTCCCCAGGTCAAGAAGTCGTTCCCGGTCTGGGAGTTCCTCTCGCTCACGGTCCCGTTCCCGTTCTCGTGGTCGCTCTCCATCTCGCTCCCCCAGACGTTCCCGCAGCCCCGCCCACAAGGCCCACAACCGCTCCCGATCCCGCTCTCGCTCTCGTTCCCGTTCTCGCTCACGGTCCCGCTCCCCCAGTAGGTCCCCTGTCGGCGGCGCCTGCTCTCCAAACTCCAAATCCAAGGAGCCCCCCAAACGGCCGTCCAAGACGAGCAAGGCTGGAACCCCGCCCTCCCCTCCGCCCGTCCAGAGAGGCTCTCGTTCTCGTTCTCGTTCTCGTTCCCGTTCCCGCTCTCGTTCCCGCTCTCGTTCCCGCTCCCGCTCCCGTTCCCGTTCCCGCTCTCGCTCTACTGACAGCCAGCGCTAAGCACTGCATCCAAGTTAAATAGGAATAACAGTAGAAACGACTTGATTCTGCAGGATCTGGAGCTCCTGCACACGGAGACGAGAGCTTTGCTCAAGTTAGTTTTTGCCTGTCTGGATTACCATAATTATACTGACTCTTTTCACAGTTAAAACACCAACACATTGTCGGACAGGAACAATTATACTCATTCATATATTTAATTGCAATTATAGGGCGATACAATTGAATACTGTAAACATCACTGTTACTCAGTGCTGCTGTTTGTGGCCCTCGTCACCCGTATGTACGTTCACACCCAGTTCAAGTGAACCGGCGTCAAGTTTCACTGTTACTGGGTCTGTAAACCTAGTAATCTACATTCTGAAGGGACTCTGTATTTTTTGGGCAGTACAAAGCTTTTGATAAGTCGTGTGACCACTTTCTTAACTTTTTTTTTTTTTTAAATGTTTTTGCAATTCGGTTGCTAGTCAGTTGGAGAGCTTTTAATCAATTTCCAAATTTTTGTCCTTCGCCTTCATTTTTTTTGTCTTCTACCTACTTGTAGCTACGACAGCTGGTGTGTGTGTGCGTGCGTGTGTGTGCGCGTGTGTGTGTGTGTGTGTGTGGGTGATTTTTCTTTTCTCAAAATTTAGAGTTGTATTATTGGCATTACGCAGTATCAAGAACACTGTACAGATGCACACACAATCCAACAGTTAAACACCTGTGCCGTAAATGAACTGTTAATGTGATGGATCTTACATTTTCTTGTCGTTGACTGTTTACTTTTATTTTGTTGGGAGGTGTAAAACTACTTCGAGGATAAGGTCAACACTTTAATTTCAACACTTTTAAAACGATGTTTTTTAAAGAACCATTTATTCTAGCATTGTTATTGCATTTTTTTTTTTTTTTTGATTTAGGGTTTTGTGTACAGCATTGCTGACTTTTGTTTTACATAAGTGTAAAATGTAATTCCAAGAATGCGTGTGTCTGATGTTACCATGGTTTAAATGAACATGTAGACAAAAAAAATGCAACATTTTTGTACGTAAGGATTTTATTTTCAGTGAAAAATGATGGATGTTTCTATGGTCTAGGAATACGGTGGACTGAAACAATAAAAACAATTTTAACTAAATTATTCTTTTGTTCATCAGTGCTTTTAATGAAAATTATACAAATATATGAATTATACATTAATTACATGAAGACTCCTCCATCCGAGGCCTCTTGGTCTTCAGCGATCTCTGGCTGATACTTCTCTGTAGGTCAGGCAGAGGATAGATGCAAACTGGTTTACTAAATCAAGCTTTATACTCAGCCAATGCCGAACAGCTGATTCTGCTGTTGCTAGTGACTCTTATTTGGTGGATGATTTGAAGTCGATCAGTAACGAGCTTCTGGTACCCCAAAGGTGATTCTTTGGAGGCAATCTCAATGCAAAGAGATATCGAGATGAGATTCTGCAACCAGCAGCAATCCCATTGCTCCCAGTCTGATACCGAACTCCATCCTCCAAGATGTTAGCGCTCTCCCCCACAGAGCGGATTCATCAGAGACGACCTGCAGAGTTTGGGAATAGAGAGAATGGAACGGCCTCCAGCAGCACTTGTTGATCAGCTTGGAGGTGCTGTCCGTGCTAGAGTGACCAACACAACCACGTTGGCCGACTTGTGACGCATCCGGCTAGAGTAGTGGAATGCCATCCCGCAGCAGTGTTCACCAGGCTGCTGTGCATGGCTGTGTGTGGTTCTTCCACACTACTGAGGCTCCTGACTGTGTTAAATGAATACAATGCAAAATTGCCAATATGTCTCTTTCCTCCTCGTTACTGATCGACTTCAATCATCCACCAAACAAGAGTCACCAGCAACAACAGAATCAGCTGTTTGGCATTGGCAGAGAAGATTTGGCCATTTTTCATGGCGCAACCCACACACTCAGCTCTGCTGCTCATCCAGCAAATGCATGTTCTACACAAATGGGGCACAATTTAAAAGGGAAAGGCTTTCCAACGGTATAAAAGTTATTGCCAAGAAGCATTGTTACAATAGAGAAAGGATCTACCAAACACAAATTTCCAAAGTTTTTGTTCGCCGTTTACTGAATGGATCGGCACCACATGTTGTCCAGACACTGTTAGCCCTGTTACAGTAACTACTTATACTGTATTATTCCAGGAGTAATTGCAATAAACAATATTATTGTCATTTTAAGACCATTTCATTCCACTGATATAATATAATTGTATTATTAAAAAGCAATTCACTTTTAATCGGTACGAATATTCAGGAATTAGAATGTGAATGAAAAGAAAATGACGCAACCAAAACAATAAATATAATGGTAACAATAATGTGGAATGTCTGCCCAAACATTACAGTGGCAGAGAAAGCCCTGCCGATTGTTCTGGCACCACGTTGAAGATACAATTATTGAGGTCATGTCCATTTATCTTACAATAAGTCAATAACGTAAAATCAGAATTATTTCCTCTATTTTCTTTGGAATTTCTTTTTTTTTTCTGGTATATATACATATATATATACATGTATATATATATATATATATTCATTGCCCCTTAATACAGTGGTTTAAGGACAGTACATCCCATACAATGTATTAATAGTAATAATGCATTTTATTTGTATAAGAAATATGTATTATTTTTAATTATCTGGTATTACTAAATTAATTTATTATTCTATACATTCCTCTATTCCCAGTTGTTCTACATGAAGTGATGTGACTGTATTCTGTCCACCTCCATTAATACAGTGCTGTTGCTCACTTAGGTGAATGACATCTATTCATAGGGTGTTTTTTTTTGCATCAACCAATTCATCATTTATTCTATAAAATCAGTGCCAAGGTGTCTGAAAAGAAAGTTTCTCAGAACCCAAAGTGAGGATTGCTTGATTTATCAGACCAACTGTTCAAAACCAAAACATATTATATTTACATTGGGGTTTTTTGCTTCAGAAAACACTTGGAATGAAATGAACCCAAACAATTATGTTAACCCGTTATGTTAACCCGTTAAAAAGCCCGTGGTCAGTCTCACCTTTCTCTTTGAAGAGGGGGTTCTCCGTCAGCTGGAAGAACCCGTGGACCACGGGGAACAGGAACAGAGGGCGGATCATGCAGGTCCGGGGGAAAGGCCAGTTTCAGAATGTTGGCGCACAGCTGGGTGTTCTGACAGCCTGTTTCCATAGCAACGGTCCTCCTCTCCCTGATTCACAAGTCAAGGATACATAAAGGAAAGGCTATTTATTCTCTGGTCGTTTTAAATTAGAATGTCCTGTCTTAATGTTTTGTATACATGTTTTTACCTTTTACTGCTGTACTGACTGATGAGTCGCCAACTTAATTTCGTTGTATGTTTTTACAATGACAATAAACTCCCTAACCGTAAGACGTTTTAACCAAAGGACTCACGACGATGGGTTGAGTCTGAAGAGCCAGGGGAGTACGTATCCGAAAACCGGTGCCGATGAAGCCATGAGGGGAGCGGACAGCGCTGGAAACGATGATGACCTGCAACACAACAAGGAACATGAAAGTGAGGCCCGCCTGAGAACAGCAGGACAGGAGACAAATCAGATTTATTCACCTATAATGTGGTTTGTAATAGTATAACATTAGCTCCATGAACATCCAAAGCTCACTGAAGTTCCTTTATCACCGAACAGTGAACTTGAGCTCTGTTATTTATCTCCCAATTAAAATAGTCCCAAAGAATACAGTGGTTACGTCTGGGAAAGATTTGCTTGTTTTAAGAAAATTACTGAGCCTTTATTATTGAAAATGAAATGACACATTTATGAGCTGTTTTTAAGATATGTGTCTTCAGTTCTAGCCAATGGGCTTTTGACTGAGTGCCACAGACGGGGTATAGAAGTTTCATCTGACCAACCCTCCAAAAACCAAAGATATTACATTTACAGTCATATATATAAGAGTCTATTGAGTTTCAAGATGATTGGCTGCTACAAATACAGGCATTTTTTTATCAATCCTGTGGTGGTCACATTTATTAGCTTGCAGCTATAAGCGCCACCACTGTTTGCACCCTAAGCAATTAGAGGTCATACGTTTTTTAGTAAGTGTTTTGCAGCAAACTTGACAGTCTGTTGTTAAATATGTGAGGTGTTGTGCACATTAAAGCCTCCAGGGTGTGCTTGTGAGACTTTTGCAAGTGTGTTGTCCTTAATAGAGACACACAACAACTTTTGGGATTTGGGATTTAGGATTTGGTGGTTGGCATGTACTGGTTTGTGACTGGGCTAGGGTGGCAAGTCAGGAAATGAAGGAGAATGATGATGTGGATTTTGATGGCTGGGCAAAGTGAGGGAAGTTTGAATGGGAGTCAAATTAAGAAGAGAAGTTTGGAGGAAAACAGTTCTGATGAAGGAAATAGAGTGGTTCGCAAGAAGTTGGTGAGGGAGGAATTTAAAGTAATACTTAAATTCAGAAAGGAAGACAAGCATGTTGGTCTTAGCCCGATAGCCTTATCTAGGGAAGTGAGAAGAAAAAAATGGCTAAAGTCCTAAGTGATGGAAGCTTGTTGGTAATATGTAAAACGGAACAGAAAAACAAATGTATGCTTATAGAAAATATCTGTAAAAAAATTATAAGCGAGAAAAGGTCTTTGGGTGAGAATTGAGTGACACGGGGAGTCGAAAAACTCAAACGGAGTATTGATGGACTAGAGGTCAGCGTCAGTTAGAGATTGCTAAGAACAGTTCATCGAGAAAGGGTTGATCTGTTCTTATTGAGTTTCAGGAGGCCGTGCTTCCAGAAAGAGTCATAATAGGATGTATGAGTTTCCCGTTGAGGCCCTACATCCCTCCCTCACTTCGGTATGGACATAGAGCATATATGGGAAACAGAGGTGTGGATCACAGAGTTGAGGATTGTCAGGATCATGTGCAGGATGAATGTTGTAATTCAGTCAGGAAGTCAGGAAGAGGGCTGTGGGAATCCAGCAGGTAAAAGCAGGAAACAACATGAGCTATGCGAGGCTGTGAAGAGGGCACAAGGACGAAGGGAAAGGAATGAAACACAGAGCCAAGTTTTGAGAGCAGAGGCACGTCTGTCCGAGGAAACCAATACAGCCCTGACACTGTTCCATATGTAATAAATTGTACCGACCAAGTCAAACACAAAACAGAGAAAATGTAAATAATACTGAGGGGATCAATTATTTGGGATAAAAGATGCATCCAAGGAGCATATTCATAAAAGACTCGAAGAAGACGGGAAGCCAAGAGGCCCAGAGGACGGGACGAACAAGAACTATTAGAATAGCAAACTTTTATAACCTGTGTAAGAAACTTTGAATTGATTTACTGGATGAATTAGCTGTCCACAGGAAAGTGATATGTTGTGGAGATTTTAATGCTGATAGCGCATTATGGGGTAGTGGTAATGACGACAATGGAATGGTGATAGAAGAGTTAATGGAGATAAAATGTGCTTAAATAATGGAGCTGGGACCAGATTTAACATCAGAACAGGCACAGAGTCCGCTGTGGACTTGGGTATCTGGTTCATTGGCAGGCGTTAGCTCCTGGGAGGTAATAAGAGGAATAACTGTAGGAAGTGACCATTATCCAATAATGATTGAAGTAGGGCGGCGTTTAGAAGAAAAAGTACAGAAATGGTCTTTCAGTGCTGACTGGGAGAAATGTAGAATGGTCAGTGATCAATAAATGAAGAAAGAGTATATTAGTGAAGATGTTGAATAGTTAAACGATTCTGTTCATCAAGCTATTCTAGAGGCCGCAAAGCAGTCAGCACAAAAAGAAGATTGTACCTTGGTGGACAAAAGAATGCGATGAAGCAATTAAATCTCGAAATAAAGCTTTTAAAGTATTACAAAAATAATCATAGTTTTCAGAATCCTTTTGAGTATAAAAAATGACAAGCACATGGTGGGAGGATAATACAAAATACAAAGAAGGACTTTTGGAGGACATTTTGTTGCACAAAAGGAAGGGAGACAAAAATTGCTAAATAAGGGAAAATGATTAAAAAAAATTAATGAACGGGATTAAAAGAGAGTTTGGGGTTCCAGTCCTAAAAGATGGTGAACATATTATGTAGAAAATAAAGGATATATATCCAAATATCAGAGTGGTTTCAGGAAAGGAAGAAGTACAACAGATTCAGCTTTAAGTTTGGAACATGACATTATGAAAGCACAGGTAAGACAAAGAGAAGGCATATGATATGATGTGGAGAAAAGGGTTGTTAATTAGACTTTGCAAGTTGGGTATTAAGAGGTCTAATTTATAGATGGATGAAATCTTTTTTATGAAAAACATTCATAGAGGTCAGAGTTGGAAAGAGCTATTCTGGAAAGTTTGGAATTGAAAATGGAACACCTCAAGGTAATATATATATATATATATATATATATATATATATATATATATATATATATATATATATATATACATATATATTATACCCTCTACTATTCTCCATAATGCGAAAATGGGATGGTCACTTTTTGCAGATGATGGGTGAATTTGGAAGAGGGGAAGAAATGTGGAATTCATAGTAAAGAAACTGCAGAGAAACATTTTGAAGGGAGAAGATTGGTCATATAAATGGGTTTTTTATCACTTGGAACTTGGAAGGGGTCTGAAAACGTTCTTGCGGATGCTTTGTCACGTGCTATAGTTTCAAACATTTAGTTTGAGCGTATATGGGAGTTACGTGTCAGGCTGGGACAAGGTGCCTGTGGATGTGCTTTCTTTCTCTCTTGTTTTTCTCTACAGGTGCCAATCAGGTGATTGGTTTCCACCTGTGCAGACCAGTCATGCTGCTCCTGGGTTCCTCAGAATTCAAGCTAGCCAATCAGCAGTCGGACCCAGCATGAAAGGAGCCTGAGGAGTTCAGTCTCTTCTTCGTTTTGTTCTCTGCCTGTTTAAACTGACACTGAGGTGGTAAAGGGTGAAGGTTTGTGTTGGGAGGTTGAGGTACCCTTTACATTTGTACAAACACACAGTTATTTGTGTAAACATTCGGCTAATTGGTCGGTGCCCCCTCTGTATTTGTTTGGTAAAGCATTGTTTAGAGACACCATTTTGTTTGTTTCCAGAGTTCGATAGCCAAGCCTAGTTTTGTTGATGTTGATTTTCATTTGTTTGGCACGACAACACTACACGTCCCCACCTTCCCCACGTTATAGAGAACCTTATTATTTCAATGCACCTTGAAAAAAAATGTGGGGATGTCTGACCTCTACAGGTCATAAATGAAAACAATGATGGATTATTTTGTTCATGTATGAGGCATGAAACTAAATGATGTTTCTACCTTTTTTAAATTCACAAATCTGAATCAGAGGAGAGAACTGATGTGTAGTCGGTGCAGCTTGTGAGAATATAGATTTTAATGCATGGAATAAAAGACTTGTCTCAACTCCACAAGTGAGTTTCAATAGAAGGCCTAAGTGGAGGTCCCGTTGTCTTGGGGTCAAAATGACCCGTGTACGAGTGTATATGTATGCGTGTTGATGGGTCATTTTGACCCCAAGACAACGGGAGGGTTAATAAAGGAGGGGTAGAGTAAATTGATACATAAATCAAAAAGATAAATCAAATAAATGAACAAGCAAAGAGTTGTGGGGCTGAACTGCCATGGATCGTGGCTGCCTGGAACCGGTCCTGCCTGCTGCCATGGCCCTGCTGATGCCCCCCACTCTCTACCTCCTTCTGCTTCATGGGTCGTGGTTATCTGGATCATGGACCATGCCTACTACTAATTATATGAATAATGTCTGTCATATTCATTGAATTTGCTGTAACTTTGTTACGTTATTCATTCTGGCCACATGACATCTATTGCTTCTGTCCATCCGGGGGGAGGGATCCTCCTCTGATGCTCTCCCTCAGGTTTCTTCCCCTTTTTTACTATCTTTATTGGGGGAGTTTTTCCTGATCCGATGTGTGGTCCCGGGACAGGGATGTCATGTGTACAGATTGTAAAGCCCTCCGAGGCAAACTTGTATTTGTGATGTTGGGCTATATAAAATAAACTGAATTGAATTGAATTGAACTGCACCATCAGGAAGGTCAGTGAAGAGTTCCATTTTATTCCATTATCCAAACCACTTATCCTATTCAGGGGAGCTTGGGCAAAGGTCGCCAGTTTATTGCAGGGGACAGAGACAGACCCACATTCAGGCTCATAGTCACACCTACAGGCAATTTTAGAGCCTCCAATTAACCTGAGCTGCATGTCTTTGGACTGGGAGGAAGCCGGAGTACCCGGAATCAAATTGACCTATTTACAGCTATCAACAGCACAAAGCCCCACAAGAGAAATACAACAGAAATGTTAATATTGTTTTAAGGGGACTGCAAACCTAATTCAAAACATCTCTGTTCTGCTTCAGCATACCATGTTTCTTGGCTGATGTGCTTAGCAATCACTCCAAGGTTTAGTCCCCAACTATGAAGAATCTAACCAAAACCTTTTTTTTCAAACAATTATCTCACTACACTTGAATTTAATGATATGAACAAAACTAAAAACAATATATCATGGTTCTACACTATTAAAATCATGCTTTTAAACAAGTCACCAAACAATGGCCGGCCTCAGCTGCTCTCCAGGTCATTTTATAAACAACTCATTTTATAGACTCTGTCCCTTTGACTTGGTCCTAATGCTAGACTATCTATTACCTGCCTTCCATACAATCAAATAATCAGAGCTCAGAGTTAAGCAGCCAGGAAGAAGAAAAGTCCATCACACGTCACAATAGAAAACTGTGCGATGTAACAAACATACTGCAATCACTGTACGCTTTTACTAGTGCCCAACCAATAGAGAGGCCAAAGTTCCTGACAGCTTTCATTTGTAATCCTGCTGTTGCTAACCAGGCTGCAAAACCCCTCTGGGGACGAGCATGGATGAATCCACCATAGCTGCATGTCTTTGGACTGTGGGAGGAAGCCAGAGGGAGCCCACGCTGCCACAGGGAGCACTAACTCCACACAGAAGGAGCACCCGGGATCGGGGATTGAACCCAGGCCCCTCTCACTGTGAGGTGCCAGTGCAGCCAGTGAAGAATATGTGTAACAAAATATGTAGACGAATTATGAATAAACCACCATTCCACACAGACTGAATCAAAGTGACCGACTCACTACTAACTAAGAGGACTCAAACCACACAATAAAATACACATGCCATATGGTTACTACTCCCTTCAGCACAGCGCAAAGCTCCACAAGAAAAATAAAATGGAAATGTTAATATTGGGACTACAAACCTATTTAAAAACATCTCTGTTCTGCCTTCCCACAATACACTCAAATAATCAGAGCTCAGAGTTAAGCAGCCAGGAAGAAGAAAAGTCCTGGAGAAAGATGGAGCAGGTTTATAGAAACACAGATAATGTTTCATCCTGCACGTGATGGACAGAGAGGAGGTCTGCAGACAGCTTGTTGACGAAAACCACACATGCAGCACGGAGGATAAGTGACTGAGGACACGCTACAGGCATGATCTTCTTACAGTTTTCTTTTTATATAGGTTCATTTTCAGTTGCACTTTATATGGCGCCACATCTATAATGCATTATGCACATACCTACAATGCGAGTGAGTGCTTATAACTATGATCATACAATGCTATAAGCAGATTACACATTATGCACATTATGCATTATAGGTATAGATGTCATAGAACGTGCTGCCAAATCTCTTAAACTAATCTTCTTCAACTTACAGCCATCATGTGGTCATTTAGAGAAGAAGCAAAATGACATATTTCTGCAGGAAGTCACTTAAATCTAGTGAATCTGTTAACTGTTTCTTCAAGCCACTCCTGCATGTCCTTTGGGCTTCGATGCCAAGTTAACCAACCACATCCTCCCGGCTGGCGTGCTCACACGCTGTGTGCAGGCAAATTGCCTTCACAACATTTCTCACATTTATTTTGCACCCGTAAAAAAACACACACATATGAAGAAAAAAGACCCCACACTCAAAGGCATACTGACTGTTCTGAAGGTGGGAATTGCACACCTATTCTTGGAGATCAGTTGGAACTAAATAGAAGAAGCCCTCCCAAGGGGAATCTACAGAAACAAACACTTATCCCTGCTTGAAGTGTACAGCTGACAGATTTGTTCACAGCTATATTTCAAATGTTGTGTTGTTACCTGTTGGGCCAGAGGTTCCTCTACTCTTCTCTGCTGCTCTCTCTGAGACAAAAGCTACTTGTTCTGTGTTTGCACACTCTTTTTATGCCAAGCAATGACACATGGGGGCTACTGGCTGAGCAGAGATGCCATCTAGTGCAATGGCTGACTCCTGCAGCTTGAGTATTACATGAGAGGTTTACAACAGTCACTCCTCAGATCTGATACAACTCAATTGTGGAAAAAATGGGTCAATGCTAGTTTTTGGGTTACTATTTACAGAAATACAGTACCCTCTGTTCTCAGTATGGAAATGTTGCTCTCGAAATGGCGGACAGAATTGACCATAGAACCTGTCAAGAGGAATGCATTAGAAACCCAAATGGAAGATTCAGAATTAATTCTGGCAAGCCAGCAGATAATATTTTTCAAATGATCACAAATGATGTACAGTTCACAGATTGTTTCTCTAAAGCTCATGCCGAAGTTCCTTAGAGTTTTCCTTTGCTGGGTAATTCTGCTGTTGCTAACCAGGCTGCAAAACCCCTCTGGGGACGAGAATAGATGAAAGAGGAAGCTCGACATGCATGCAGCTCTGTGCACCAGAGAAGCTCTTACATCACTCGATGCATTCAACGTAGAGGTAGAATTAAATTAATGGCGCATGCATGTGTTGCCGTCCTGTGAGATACACGCATCTCTGAATTATCAGCTTTTCATGAGATCAGAAAAAAATGCTGTTTTCAGCTTTGTGGCGATGCATTTTCCAGCTGATCCCATTTGTTTTGTGTTTTAAATAGTTGAATTAGCTTAAGCAGCAAGGTAATTCACCAATAAAGGAACACTTCATCCTGCAGTTTTTTAGAAAAATGACAAATCTATTTTATAATCACAACATTGGAAGATGCATATAGTTACCACTGGATAGGAAAAAAATTGCTCAAAATACTCAAGTAAAGAACAAGCATAGTTTGTACTTAAATACGATACTTAAGCAAATGTACTTAGTCACATTCCACCACTTGTGAAAAGATTGTAGAGGAAATCATTTGAGAAGAGGAAAGTAATCAAATATACTAATGTGATAAATTGATGTGAGGCCGATCTTTAGTGTATTTATTGTCCCATCAACCAAAAAAAAAAGAGACCTCATCCTGCTCATTTCCCATCAACCTGAATCTGCTTTGTCGTGAACCACTCACTGTTCAGTCAAAAGAGAGAGAACACATAAAAGGGTGTGAAGCAATTCATCAAATAAAGTGACTTACTAAATATAATATATATGAATGAGATGTGAACAATCAGTAACATCACGGATGTACGTGACTGCCGGGTTAAGAGGGACATAGGATATGAAAAAGAAAAGACAAAACAAAGCAACCGAGGACACAGGGGGAGCTGAGAGAGACTGAATCAGTCAGCTGTTGCACTTTCCAGCTCATCAGCACAGGTGAGCCAGCTCAGTAACGACCTGCAGAGCTGATGCACAGGAGGGGTCGTTGCAGCTGTAACACAGGATGCTTCTTCCATTAAAAGTGTAGTTAGGAAACCAGCTTCTGCTCCTGCGGGTGCTAACTGTCCATTAAAGGCTACAAGAGCATCTGGTGCATCAGACACAAATGGAAATGGCGGCTAGAAGGAGAGAGTGCACCTCCTTGCAATGAGATTGCCAGGCTGTAGGAGAGGGTGTTGCGAAGGATTGAGGGAGGTGGAACGGGGTTTGACGTCTACTAAGATTTCACATCCACATGTAGGAAATCTCTCAAAGTGATCTACGGAGTGGTGGAGATATACTGCATGAGATGCATTCTGTTTGCCTTGTTGGTTAATAATCATGACGAGTCATGAAGTGTTAGATGAAAATTGAATGAGTAAGTAAATCTATACGACCAATACACCTTGGGCTTGTCATCCTTCGATGCAATAATGCCGTTATTACGTGTACCGTGTATCGTGTATCGTTGATTTTATATAACTGTTCATTTACTAATTCTTAATTAATTTTTAGTTATTTTTCATTATATTTTGTTTTGTTTTGTTTGTTTGTTTGTGTATCCTCAATTAAGAGGTTGTTGTTTTTGTTGGTCGGGGAGGGAGTTTGTTCATAAGAATGATACTGTTGACCTGAATGCTTGGGGGGGGGGGGGGGGGGGGGGATGCTAAATGTATCACAATTGTACTGTTTCTTTGTGTACTTGCCTTAAAATTAAATTTAATTAAACAAAAAAAATAATGGAATAAAGATTAGTTGGAGCAAACTGGTCCAGCATTGTTCCACAAACACATAAACAGAAGTGTTCATGCGGGCTTCTTTCAAATCTAAAAACATCAAACCCTAAGAGATCCAATTAAATTAATTTCAGGTTGAAGATCTGAATGACACCTATATCAAGTTCATCACCACATACCAACATTGTTCATTCAAATTGTTCAGCAATGAATTTAACCATTGCTGCATTTTTAACCAAATCAAAACCAATTTGTATTAAACGCTTGGAAGTTAAATTCAATGTGTTGAAATTGACAGAACTGCATTTAAAACTAGATGATATGTTCACCCAAGGCCCTTTATGTGCAGAGAGAAAGTATTCTATAGCCTTAATCTGATGGCATATCTGACAGTGCACCGCCTCGCCTCCCTTTCATAAATCATGCATTGACAACAATGGCATGAACAAAAAAAAGTCTCTAATGGTGACTGCATACTGGGGCCCTTCCAGTGCAGTCTGTAATTTGATGTGAGGAGACAAAAGGAGGGCATTTTAATGGGCATCGGGGGAGGGGAGGGAGGCTCTACCTGGACTGATCAACCTTGCTTTATAATTACAGCCCAGTGCTTAACATACCTGGATTTTGACTACTCCCCCCCCCCCCTGCCCCAGCCACAGCAAATCGGTGTCTGAGCTCCCTGCAGCTTGAATAATATTGACTGAAATGGTGCTAAAACACTTCATACCTCAGCTCAGGCCTTGGGGGGGAAACGGCATTAAGGGTGTGGCAAGACGGCCAATATGAACAATCTGGGTTTCTGTTTTGCTTGGCCTCATTACCATATTTGTTCTGTTACATTACCCATCCCTAGAGGTAATTCCAAATGTGATTGTAGAGCACAAATGTAGAAAGATGCTTTCTCGCTGTCATCCATGAAGATGGAGAGGCTTCACTGCAGCGGATACATTATTAAAAGCCTGGCCTTATTGTGTTGTCATCCTTTACATAGACCATACTGCTACGGACCATGTTTCTGGGTGACCCCGTTTGGCTCTGCTGCTGCAGGACATGCAGTGTAATTCTATAAAATGGTGGATGGGGTGGGGGTGGGGTGTGGGGGGTGATATAGCGGTAAAACAGGAAGGGGGGTGATCCCAGAAGGTGGAAGAAGAGATGGTAGGATCAAGGTCAGTGCAGGTCTAAAGCCATGTGTCTGTATGGAGGGCAGGATGTCGCCCGCAGCTGCTGTGGCCTCTTGACCTGCTGGGGGAATAGATGAGCCTGCTCCCAGTTGTTGTTTTTTATATACACATTTACTGATTCACTGTTGCAGCACAAAGTAATCCACAGTGTAAGCTCCTTATCTACAGCACAATTTTGTGAAAACGGAAGCACCAGAGCAGATTATTTGCAATGTGTCCTGAGACCAGTGCCTGGACAAAATAAGACATTTCTTTCTCCACCATTACATGGATATGAAATAATCTTGAAAGTACGTGTTGTGTAAAGGTTCTGCAGCATAAACCTAAATGGCAAATTTTTAGCGTGAGAACCAAGTATAATTTACTTCATACAAAAAAATTAAAGTAAATAGTAATAGTAAAATTAGTGTCTGCTTTGCACAGGCAACACAAATGTACTTTATCAATTCATTGATAAACTCAGCAACAACAAAAAACAATTTGCAAATATTTTGATAATTGATCCATTGTTTAATTGTTTCAGATCAACAAATGTTGAAGCAGTACAGCTATTTGCATTTGGACTTTGCTTGAAAAGAAAGAAAAATAGGAATACAAAATTAAATATCAGTAAATAGACCTGCATTATAGGTTGTAAGAGAATGAAAACACATTATTAGTGCATATTTGCAGACTGTTGTATCTGTA
This sequence comes from Taurulus bubalis, assembly GCF_910589615.1. NCBI lineage: Eukaryota > Metazoa > Chordata > Actinopteri > Perciformes > Cottidae > Taurulus > Taurulus bubalis. The sequence goes on along the minus strand of NC_136591.1, from coordinate 30,952,037 downwards.
CACGAGTGTGTGCGTACGTGCGTGCGTGTGTGTGTGAGAGAGAGTTTGTGTTTCCTGGTCCACTCCTAACATCCACGTGTCTCAGCCGTAGCCTTATTTTGTTTCTCTGACATACAAATATGACTTCAACGACAATTCCCACAATGCACCTGAAAGGGAAAGACGATGTGACGTCGTAGGCAAGCTACACGTCTCCTGGATATTGTAGTTTAAAAATAAACATTGCTTTCTATTTTAATAATATAAATGAACACACTGACGTTAAAACCCATCTTCGCCAAATGAATCTCTCTTTTAAAACTAGATTACTTTAAAAACCACGAAGTAATGTCATCTTTTCAAAACAAAGAAAGAAGGAAAAAGCCCGCGAAACTACATTTCCCACACGCCCCCACGGCCGTTGCGCATCCGAGCTGCGCAGCGGCGTCTGTGTGTGTGGAGCGTAGTCACGTGGAGGAGCTCGCGTTCCCCTCGGTTCTGTCCAAACAGAACGTGAGCAGTCTGTCTGTCGAGCGCCGCTCGGTGCTAATCTGATCCATGTTGTTTTTTTAGCCACGCGTCTCTTTAAACTAGACTATTGTTTCGAAGAATGAGCGATAACGATGATATCGAAGTCGATAGTGACGTGAGTATAGCCACTTTAAGCTTTCTGCGGATGTTATGCTGCTAGCTGGCGCTTTAGCCGAACTAGCGGCTAGCGTTAGCTTCGATAAGCCAGCTAGCTTCTCTGTCTTAATATGTTTCTGTCGGGATTCTTGTTAAGTGATACGCAACGCTAGCCTTTGTTGCTTCAGAGCTTTATAAACCTGCTAAACTTGACTTTCTGTTGACTTCAGCGAGGCAGTGAGATTTGCTGAACAATTATGGCTACAATTGTACTTTTTGTTCTGTTTCTTTGCAGGAAGACTCACCGAGATATCACTGTGTGGTGCGTAACGCTGGGGGATCTTTTCTCTTCCTATTTCGAAACATGTTTCACTGTTGTAAAGTTATCCATCACATTCTGCTTATTTATTTTGGGGGAAATTAATCGACTGGTGAGGGTTATTCTGTGGATGTTGCTGTTGCCCAAACAAAAAAAGTACTTATTTCTGCCTCGTGGAACAACCACATTTACGTTTTTGATCCATATTTGCGCACGTCATGCTGAACTGTATGTACATTTATTTAAGCGCAGCGTTGCAGGGTGTCCCCCATCGTGTCTGCGCGCGGCCATAGGGAGACGGCGACACGGCACGTCTATATTTAGACCAAAGCTTTATCCCGCTATGACGGCTTTATTGTTGCATGTTTCATATTTTTGTTTAATACACAGCTTTCTGTGAAACTGGCAGTCGGTTAGTCTCTCCGAGTCGGCCCCATCCCCCGGCGGCTCACCTCCTCACTCCGCGGGGGTTCCGCTCGTGATCGGCTATCGCAAATTACACATCTAGGTCATCTCGGTAAAGAGAGGCCGTTTTGCATCTGTGCTGCATTCACGGCGAGGATGCAGTGGACAAGGTGTCGAGAAGGGAGCTTGTTTCGCAGCGCGTGTGGCGGCAGCCGCGCCTGCATCTCGGATGAGCCTTCGTGTCAGGAAGGGGTGCTGCGGGATGTTTTCCTGTGTTGCAGCTAGTGATTAGAGCCATCTTCTCTCTACAGGCCACTAAAGGGCTGGCAGCCTAAATGAATGACGTATAGCTGCATCGCGGCCAGAAAAATACCCACTACCCCGCATGACGAGTGATGCGCACAGGCTGCACAGCACCACGACTTGCCTCCAGACAGATAACCAGAGCTAGAGCGCAGACAGGCATCCAGGGATCAATAGGATTACATTTTACAGACTATACATTAGCGATATTAAGATTTAAGGGGTTTTCATCTTTCTCTTTTGACCCTCTTTTGAGCCACTTGAGTAACTCCAACCTGATTTCAGTTCACTTAGTATCATTTAATTTGATTACAGAAGCTATAGAACATATATGTCCTGATGGCTGTTTGTCACTCAGACAGTTGCTTCCATCTCTGCACATCTTGTCCTAAATTATACAATCTGCAGGTATACAAATAGACCTGAATAATATTCAATAGCTTCAACGGCAGCCATCCCAAACTTCCACTTGCTACATACAGCTTGTTGCGACACGGTCAACTCGGCTATACACGGTATAATTTAAATTGAGCTCTTGCTATTCAGATTCGTGATTTCCATAGAAAAAAATGATGCATCGTTCTGCCAAGCATTGCAATAAAATCTGTAAGCACCAACAGATATTGAATATGTTTCCTAGACGGTGGGTCTTAGTTTGTGAGGTAAGATGCCGACAGTCTGCTGTATGTCCTTAAAAGCTATAACTTTAAGTCGATTGACAGAAAATCTATCGGCAACAATTTAGGTGATTAATAAAGTTGTTTTTTTTAAATACAAAACTGTCTACAATTCACAGGTTTAGATTCTCAAGTATGGGAGTTGACATTGCTCTAAGTTGAATATATTTGAGCGTTCTACCGTTGAACAAAACAAGATTTAAATGTGTCGCAGTGGATTTTCAGAACGTGACGGACATTTTACACTATTAGCCGGCCTTTTGTAGACTAAAATATACATCGAGAAAATAATCTAATAAAAAATGTACCTCAAGCCTCTATTGGGAATCTAGCTTCACAGTAGAGAAGGACATGCCGGTGATTTCATGCCATCTTTTATTTTTGCAACGGTGGTGTCATTCGCCCGCTGCAGCTTCTGGTTTATTGGTGAAGGAAGGTTTTCCACTTGCTCCCACCCGCCTGACAAAAGTGTAGGCTTTCGTGCAGAACGTGTGAGACGGGCATCAGTACCGAGGAAGCGGCAGCTGCCAGCTTTTCCACGCGGCACCTGGACCAGTTATGTAACGTGTCGTGGTCAGGTATGAATAGAACGGAGGGAGCAGCTCGGCTGATGTCTCCTCTCAGGCAGTCGGTTTAATAATGAACTGATAATGGTTGCACTTAAGTAATTGGACACCTGTTATTCGTGGGGCCCGATGTGCTGAACAACTCCGATAGCTTATACCATGAAGCTAAGCACCAGAACATGTAGTACAATTACCTGTAATTTTACAGGTAATTTGATATCAATTAACCCGTTTGTTTTCCATCCTAAAGTGAGATGCTCACAAAACTCACGCAATGAAATAGTAGCTCCATTAGTCTGGAATATATGAAAGGTTGGTGGTTCACAAGTTAAATTGGGTTTAATGAGTATATAAACCGTGGCTATATATTTATGCTGTTGGTCTATTGCTCTAACTTCTCAGCGTGTATTCATTCTGATATTTTTCATCAATGTAATATATTCCTTGAAAATGAAGACATTCATTTCTGTTTAGTATATTCGTCCATCAGAAAATTTAGCCGACTATATCACACCATGTGCTGGTATTGTGGTATAAAATTAAATCTGCAATGATTAAACTGTTCATCCATATCACCCAATTTTAAGTAGAGGCGATAAGCCGCCCAGAGCCTGATGCATCCAGTCTCGTGATCCATTCAGTTGTAAAACAGCCACATTGATTACACACGTGTGTCATTTGCTGTGTGACACAAACCGGCCCTCTTACATTTACAATGTCTAATTTTATTTCATAAAACTATAAGGCAGTGGCACACCACTATAAGACACTGTCAAGAATAGTTGAATCCTGTAAAAAAAAGAACATTTTAAATGGCAAGTTGCTTTATCTTTGTAAAATATTTGTATTCAAGATTATTGAGTGATACGTGATATTTAGAAGGAGCCTATTATGTGTTCACATTAAATCACAAAGGGCACCTAATGTCCGTAATTGCAAAGTAATTACACACAGCAGCTCCAGAGAGAAGTGCTTGAATACATTCCTGTGTCTTAATTACAAATATTAATAATATTAAGTACAGTGCCCGGTGAAATAAGTTTATTTTATGAGTTAAAACGTCTTTTCAGCTGATCACAGGATCAAATGCAGTGTTTTGTGTGTGTTTTACAGAACACTTGAAAATGCTATGCTAAATGCAAATTGTACAACATTCAATAAAACCTGGGGTCTAAAATGCAGTAAATCAAACTATAGATGACAAAAAGCACAGGATCTTATATATATGTGTGTGTATATATATATATATATATATATATATATACATACATACATACATACATACATACATACATACACACACACACACACACACACACACACACACACACACACACATATATATATACTATAATTTAATGTCTTCAGTTCTAGTTTACATACAAAAATCCGCCATGTCGTCTTTCTAAACTTTAAATGGAAACTGCATATCACAATGGCAACCAGACTTGTAATTGCACATACCATCAATACCAGTCATGTGTTTGTGCCAGGGTTAATAATGGAGGGAGGGGAGCCGCATCCTCTCTGTGGCTTTGTGTATGATATGAGGAGGAGGCACGTGCTTCTAGTGGACTCGTCTCTCCTGGATGGTGTGTCGCTCTTGTGCAACAGGAGCAGCGGTCACCATGCCAGCCAGACTAATCACAAGCCAGGAGTGTATGCAGGGAATTTTGATAACGTTTTATTACGGTTTCAGTTTCAAATGCGTGGCATCTAGTCTGATAGTTAACCTTGAAGGACGAGGAGCTCAGAGCTTGTTTTTGTTCCAGATGCCGGTGACTGAGTCACACCAAACGCATGGCACGCTGCGGGCTTGTCATAACCTGTTTGTTGTCTCACTTGTGGCTACTTAGTTTTTTGTCGTGATCCTCTGACTAAATGAGTCGGATGACACCGGGGTCACGTGACTTCTACTTTGTCTGCCCGAGGCAGTGTCGTGACCACACCAGCGTGCGGATTCATTGCTAATATTAAAATTGGGCCTTGCTTGGTTGGAGGCGTATGAAATGAGATGATCGGTGGAGCTTGTGCAGGCTTTGATTTAATGTCTCTCAGCCTGGTGACGGCGTGGCTTAGGCAGAATCAGATGTGATTGGAGGCCGTGATTGTTTGGCCTAAAAACAGGTCGAACGATAGGCAGCAAACTGATCTCCTGGCTGCCTCTGGTCATGTGATTACGGCAGCCATCTTGTGCCTTTACAGTCTAATTACAATACAACTGTGTGGTTGTAATGTTAAGCCTGTTAGACACCGTTATATGAGCCGTTGCGTGTTAATTGGCGATGTATAAAATGAGGATTAGGTTGTTATTTAACTTGGCAAAACATTTTTTTGTTTGATGAGGAAACAGCCTGAAATTCTATATGATTAATTTGGCTGTGGTAATATGACTAAAGCGGTGTAATGTATAGAGTATACTGGAGAAGGCAGGCCTGCACATCAACTTAAAATCTTCTTTTAGCGTTTTTAATCTTTAACTACAAAACTGCTGCAGTTTAATTCATCCAGCGTAGTCGTTCTGGATCTGCTGCTCTCGCCCGCCCACCTTCTCACCGCATCTGAATGACTTGAGTTTCTTGACTCTAGCCTGGACATGAATTTGAACGGCCGCTCCTCTGTGCTCCTGCAGAGTAGGAGGACAGAAATGCATGCAGTGGGGGGTGGGGTCATATTGAAGGAGGGGGATGGAGGCTCCACAGGGGCCAAAAGACAAAGACCAGAGTACAGCAACTTGTGGTGATGAAAGTTAAGTTTAAAATTTGTTAATTATTATTTTTCTGTTAGCAGTTTCCCAAAACTTGGCATATATAAGGAGCATGTGATTAGTTTGTGAATTTTGTTTGTTTTTTTAACTATTGCACTTACCTTGAATGAGAAAATGGTGGCACATTTATTACACAATTGTCTGTCATTACATGTATTTTGAGTTAACAGATGTGAAATTGTTGGATTAATCTCATTATTTTCAATGAACCTTAAAATGCATATATATATATATATATATATATATATATATATATATATATATATATGTATATATATACACACACACACACACACACACACACATATACATTTGTTGTTGTTAATATAATTTTTTTAATGAGACTATTTAAAGATGACTGATAACATAAAATATAAAGCAGGACCAGGTCCGTTTGTTGACCCCTTATAAAGCGTTTGGCACGCAGCATTAGATATATCGGGTAACACCTCCGAAGATATATATATTGATTCTTCAATAATCTGAACAGTCTTGGTGAATTTAGACCATTCTACAGATTACATATTCATTTTTTAAATTATATTAAATCTATTTACCGACTACAACCAGCGTATGCAATATAGTTATTTTCCCTGTGTTGTCATCGACTGCGAGGTCTCCACAGAATAACCGCATCCATCAACTACTAACACAATAATTAATGTCATCATAATGTATGCTGGCTTCAAAATTTCTATTTTTACTTAAGTGTAAATAATAGCTGCCCTCAGAGCATTCATTCTTTGTTTGACGTTGAAGTTGTAGTCACTTTAAGTAAAAATATAACGCAACCAAGAATAATTACATGAAGGCTAGATCTGTAGGTTTTCCCGTCGTGTGTGTGTGTATATATCATCGCAAATTATCTTTTTTCGGATAGTAAATAAAAAATCTTTGCAAGCAATTATGAAGACGTCACTTTGGGCTTCAGACATTTCTTCAGTATTTAGTTGGATTAAGCAATTCATCAAGAAAATAATCGGCAGATTAATCAACAATGAAAATGATCTTTTAATTGGTTCCCTGATGGCATCTTTTTGACGTTTGCCCCCGTCACTGAGTAAAAACTACAGTTACGGGGGCGTTGTTGTTGTAATGGCAGCAGAGCCGTTTGTGGAGGAGGACCAGAGACTCCCGCTGTCCTCTACCCACAATGCTCTGCTGCCGGGCTAAAGGCCTTGTGACTCTTGTCGTTGCAGGCAGACAAACGGGCACACCACAATGCCCTGGAGCGAAAACGTAGGGACCACATCAAAGACAGCTTTCACAGCCTTCGGGACTCTGTTCCCGCCCTGCAGGGAGAAAAGGTCGGTAAAGCTCAGCCTGCCAGTCCTCCAGGCACACGATGTTCAGGCTCCCATGTAAGGAAACTTTTAACTTTTCATGACGTGTGTTTTCTGAAAGCTGATATATAAATGTTGTGTGAGTTGTACTGCAAATGTCGGGATGAATGCATTTCTGTAAAAAAAATCTTGTAGGATTACTACAGGGATGCAGATGTCTTCACTTTATGACTCGTTGTGTCAGAGAAATGCTTTTAAGGGACTGGGAGGAGGAAAGCTGGTGACTGCAGATTGGCAGCTCAAGACAGTGAAGCAGTCCAAATACTTGGAACAGCGTCAGGAAGTTATTATGAGGACATTTTGTTGCGCTCTTCCTGCACTGACATCATGACATTGCGAGCTGGTTTAGCAACTGGGGGACTCTGTGTACTATTTTCCCCTCAAAGACCAGAACCAGGACTCTGACACAGTGTGAAGGGCGGGGCTTATGAGATGACGTGAATGAGGTTTGTTGATCATTTGTAGGAAGTGTTGGGTTACAGCCGCCTCAGTGCTCGACCCCCACCTCTCTCCCAGGACCATGCTGCTAGTGCTGCGCTGCTTCAGAGCGTTTCCCTTGTGATGGGAAACAGAATAAGGAGATACTATTAGGGCTGGGTACCGGACCGCAATGCTCTTACACACTGAAGTTTGACTGTAGCAGTGAGTTTAAAAGAAATATTGTCTCCTTTTCTACTAGTGTAGCGCCGGTTTGAGCAGCTTTGTGCTCGTTGACTCCAGGGACGTGAAGAAGTGTTTGGTTGGCACGTTCGCAAAAGTGGAAAACATGCTCACAACAGCGAGAGCTGAAACTACTCACAATTAATTGTTTAATCAACTCATTGTTAATCATTTTGACTATTGATTAATCATTTAACCCACTTTTTAATTAATAGATGCTCAACATTCACCTTTCTAGTGGGGCTGCATGTGGTTGTCTTCAGTGATATCAAACTGAATTGGGTTTGGGTTTTAGACTGTTGAGCGAGTAGAATATGTAACTTAGCCTTTGGGAAACCATTTTCTGGTATTTTATAGAGCAATTAATTTAGAAAGTAATCGGTAGATTCATGCGAGCAACCCTAATATAAACATCTCTGCTCTTTTTTTTTTAATTATTGGGCATGTTGATAGTTTTTTAAATGTTTTTTTTATGACATGGCAGGAGGTGTACCAGGGTTTTAGTATCGATACAGATGGTACCCAGCCCTAATGACTACAAATCTCACTGATGCTGCAGAGACTAATTCAACAAATGTCTCATAGACACAAGCAAAGCTTTATAGCCAATTGGCATTAATAAGAGATGGAGCAAATGCTTTTCATACACCCATTTTCCTTGAAAATGTTGGTGCCGATTTGCAGCTCGTTAACAGGCTGCAGGACTACAATTTTTACTTTCAATTTGCAGTATTGGAATAGGTGTGTGTGTGTGTGTGTGTTGAGAATGTGACAAACATTCTGTACATGAGTCATTGCTTCAATGTGTGCACGTGTCACTAACTGTAATCTGCCAAACAGGCTTCTCGAGCTCAAATCCTAGACAAAGCTACAGAGTACATCCAATACATGAGGCGAAAAAATCACACGCACCAGCAGGACATCGACGACTTGAAGAGGCAGAACGCGCTTCTGGAGCAGCAAGGTAACGGTCACTTTGTTCTTCAGCTCGGTGATGCAGCTCCAATGTGACCTCCTGCAGCCGGCAAGAGGAAATCCAAATGCTTCGCTGCCTCGTTTGTTTTAGTAGTTATTGTGGTGATAAAAGAGGTGTGGAGTGGTCCAAAGGTTTGCCACCACAACATGAGACAAACGGAAAGCTGTTTTGAAAGTTTAGGTCGTCCTCAGCAGAGCTTCTATAACTCGGTTTGTTTTCTCGTAAACGTCGACAGTGATCCAACGGCTGAGATGCATGCAGGACTGTAGCCAGGATTTAGAAATATTGATTTAAGGCCTATTGTTTGTTTACTTTTTTAAACCTGTTTTATGTACATTTCCACTTTTTTGAGCAGTTAAATGATATTTGAATTATTACTTCCAGTCACAGAAACATCCCAGACTTTCATCTTTAATCTTCTGTCATAGAGAATATAACAGATTATGATCTGCTGTTTAGGGCACAAAATGCATATAAAAATAACTGTTTATGACCTCGGTGGTGGAAAGGTAGGCACAGGCCTCCAGGATATGTTGTTGTTGTTGAACGCTAATTAAGCAAGCGCTGCTGTATCTTGAATTTATTAACGAGTACAGCAGTAGATGTACATTAAGCCGAGGAACATGTGGGAGGTTTTTAGAATAAATAATAGAAACCAACTATGAGGAAAAAAGTAAGATGAGGCAAGACTTAAAAGCTCAATTTAACTGCACGTATTAGACGGTACTGTTGATTTTGTTGAGTTGTTAATGGCGGTGGTTATGAAGAGGTTGCTGCCCATTCAGCAGAAGGGGCTTATATATACAAATGGATGGAGCAACACAACTGATATCCATTTTAGATTCCTAGATTATCTGCATTTGCTCAAAGGTCCAGACTGTGGGGGAGCGGCTCAACATTTGGTTTGACTTGACCGTGCAAGAACAGCCAATTGACTGATTATCATTTAGAAATCCTCCCTTTTTATCTTCCTCACCGTCCGTCTTCATCCATGTTTGTTCCTGTGTGTCCATGCAGTCCGCGCTCTGGAGAAGGTGAAGGGCTCCGCCCAGCTCCAGGCCAGCTACTCCTCGTCTGACAGCAGCCTGTACACCAACCCCAAAGGCAGCGCCGTGTCGGCGTTCGACGGAGGGTCCGACTCCAGCTCCGAGTCGGAGGCCGAGGAGCCGCCCAACCGGAAGAAGCTGCGCGTGGAGGCCAGCTAGAGGGCAGAGCAGTTCAAACCTGGTCAAGGTTGGATGCTGCGGGGCACAAAGGAGGGCAAGAGGAAACACAGCCTTCTAAGCTCCCGCCCCGCCATGCCATCAACAACCACCTTCAGCCTCCCTCCTTGTCCCCCCTCCTCCATATGTGGGTGGCTCACACTGGAGACTCATGACCCCGCTAACCTCCTCACGCCGCCACCACAATCGTTTCTCTCTCCACCCGATCTCCAAGAACAGGAGAGAGGAAGTCAGCAGGGTGGAAGATGACTGCTTCATCCCGTGTAGAGAGCTTCAGGTTCTCTCCCCCCCCCCCCCCCCCCCCCTCTCCCTCATCCCTCTCCTCTTTTCTTTGGTTCTCCTTCATTGCTATTTTCCCCATCTACATCTACAACCCGAAACCCCAAAAGAGGCAGCTTGGCTACTTAAGGACTTGGTGCTTTTTTTGTACCCTCAATACAGCCCCTCCTCCTCGGGTTGGTTTATTTGGGGGGATGGGCGCTCCTGGCCTACTCCTGGCACTGCTATATTATATATTTTGATTTTGTTTAAAAAAAAATAATCAGTTTAGAATTTACACACACACACACCAACCTAGATAAAAAATGATCCCCGAGAAGTTTTTAAAATATGAAATAAAACATTTGTTGCTTACTTTTTTTCCACTAAAGAATGTGAAGATGCTTTGAAGCAAATGTTAAAGTGAATCCCACCTCAGGCCACTGGATTGCAGATGTTTTCTGCCTGACACGTCGTTGTGATCACAAGATTAAAAAAAAACAAGAAAACACGACTCCTTTGTTTAAATTGATGTTTTGAAGGAGAATATTCCTAAACTTGTATCGTATTTTGTCCTTTAGCTTGAAGTAGTGAATGACTTTAGGTGGCTGAATACGTTAGGCATTGTTTTATATATTATAAAAAGCATTGATTGGATGTTTTCAAGTTCTAAAGTATGTTATGCATTTTGTAGTAATCTCACGAGTCATGGAAAAATGCCAATTTGTCACATGTAGTTCTCCTTAAGGGTTTGAAATAGGTATTGAATGTCAAAAGGTAGCTCCCGTCGTTTGCAGTTCAAGGAAGATAAATAATTCCCTGTCGATGTGTTGTGCTTTACACAGTAAATGAAAATCAATGTTGCTGAATTCCCCCCGCCCCCCAAGGAAAAAAAGGAAGCATTTTGCGTGTCTAGGAAACGTGTGTATGTATATGGTTTCCATTTTTATTTCCATTTAGGAGGATATAATTGGTGTAATAGGTCTGTTTGTCCGATTCCATTCCATGGAAATTACAAGTATGTTGTACATACTGCCAACAATTGTCTTGCAAGTTGAGGCCTACCTTTACTATGAGACTATAAAATAAACTATTTTATCCTTTAGCGTGCTCCGTGTGGTTATTTAGCCGTCAAACCAAAGTCCCGAATGCTTCACAACATAACCGGTCACCGGTCCTCCCTCCAACGAAGAGCTTTGAGGACCTGGTGTGCTTTTGGTTCTGCAGGCAACAACCTTTTGGTTCTTTAGTTGCAGCAACGCTGACGGCTATCTAGAACGAAGACTGAAGAACGTTATGTCCTTTTGTCTCGTTCTGGAACGGTTCTCACCGTACACCAGGTTAGTTTTGAACTATGCGGGGAAAAATGGGCCAGTTTTCATCTGTCATTTCAGAGATTCTTATTTGTATTTCCCTCTACCTCTAACGGCTCACACTGACCTCCAAATAAGTTTGAAATGTTTTAATTAATTTGAACTTTTATTTTTCTTGGGTGAGCCGATTATGTTCTGCATGTTTGCTTTAAATGGAAAGAAACTCGTCAGGAAACAGCGACTGCTTTTAAACCAAACTAAGTCAAATTATTGAGAAGTTGATTGACAGACAGACAATTTTATTTTGCTATTTTTTTCAAGCAAAAACGCCAAACATTCCCACGGTTCAGTTCAATTGTTTTATTAAGAAATTATGGAAAATAAAAGGATCAAGTAGAGATGTACTGAATCTGAAATTTAAATGTACAGAACTGAGGCTTAAAATACTGGAGTCAGTCACGGTTTTTCAAAAGATATTTCGATAGTGTTTGCAGGTTCTTTTTAGAGGTCGACTGATGAACTTAAATCTTACACCGTTATGAAAAGATCTCTATAAAGTTTTATTAACTGAGGTTAAACTGAAAGTTTCACTTTTATTTCAGCGAATGAAAACAGGCATTGCAAGCAAGAATCCAGCTGAACGCTAAACTGCCCACACACACACACACACACACACACACACACACACACACACGTTGACCTTTTAATCAGGCAAACTCCTGCTAAACTCCAGCCCTCATGTCTACCGACAGTCGACCGCCACATGTTTTTTGGGGCTCGTCTACATCTGTTTGATGGTTTGAGTCCGTTCCCACAGTTTGCTGCTTCACACGCAGCGACGTCGCCACCGATGACCAGCTAGGACCGATGGTCACTTGATCTGGAGGCACCGACGGGGTCCGACACTCTGTCGTCGTCATCATCATCTTCATCAGGGACGGGCAGCCGGTGGAAGTGCTGCAGGGCCTGAGCCACCTTCTCCGGACAAATGTTGTAAATGGGATGAGTTGGAGCCTGCGAGACGGAACAAGAGGAAAATAAAACTTATGCTGTACCGTAATGTTTTTATTCAAAGCCTCCGTTTGCTCTTGGATCTTTTTCTGGCTCAAAAAAGGTGGCCTAATTTTTCCGGCAGCTTTATCTAATCTGGTTTGGGTGTAATTACAGTTTCAGTATTACTTAAATAAATGTATGTCTTAATTACAGTGCAGTGTAAACTGTCCGCTATCCGTGGAGACTTTTCATTGACTTCTTCAGAACGAGTCTGCCAAAAAGAAGAATACATTTCAACAGTTTCTTTTCAACAGTTGCCCTGTATCAGGTCCTCGGTAGGAGACACGACATGTGTCCGTGCAAGAACAGCCAATGAATGCCTTTTTTACCCATTTATTCAGTCAGGTAATGGGTCCCTCCACTGAATATCATTTATTTTAGACAGTCTACAGAAACAACACATGCATGTCTCCGGGCAGACTTACTGTCACCGACTGTAATTGCCAGGAATACAACAGGAAGCATGACAATAAAACCAACACCACTGCTGCTGCCACCGACATCTTAAAGTAAAACCACACGCCATCTTATAATCAACACCACCGTCGCCGTGTCGCCTTTCACATCTGCATCTGCATCTGCATCTGCATGTACCCGATCAGGAAGTGAACCATCACGCTGAAGATGAAAGGCGTGCAATTCATTCAAAAGGTGCATAATGAGGAACAGTGTCACGCTCTCTTGACTGCAGTCATTTGAAAACCCTCTGCATACTGCAAATAAATGGAAGATTAAAAACAAAAAAAAATGGTGAGAACATAAAAAGGTGCATTGGAGGCAAAATGAGCAGTCAATTCAGTTAATTCAATTTTGAATAATTTATTTTAATGTTAAGGACCTGCCGATTGAACTCTGTTATTGCAGCCATTACATCTTCAAAACTACGAGGAGCTTCACTAATAATAATAATAATAATAATAATAATAATAATAATGCTAATGTATTTTGGGTCACTAAATCTACATTTTGATAATTCTTCATGAGCCGACAATTCTCCTGGTGTAGATCAACAGAACACTTGTTTTGAAAGAAGTACTCCTCTTTGGCGATCAGCTATCTGACGGATATCTGGAAAACATCAGTCTCAACATGCTGCCTCGCTGTCTGTGAGCCGTGAAGCTGCTCTCACAGCTCCTGCAGCAGAGTGGGATCCACCAGTGACTCCCAACAAGGGGCCCCTTGTATCCCGGGAGATACAAGACCCTGGCATGTACCCTCTCAGCAAGACCAGAGAGAATAAGCTTAGTAACTACTTTATTAAACGCCAAGTGCTGCGATTGAAGAGGCATGAAAACTAGCAGAGGGATGGAGTGATGAGCGATGAGAGGAGGTACGGCTGAAGCAACATGACCCAACCTACCGCAAAAAGAAACTCAGCCTAACTACCACCAAATTATACATTTTTACATGAATAGTAACTTAAGGAACAGTGTGTAACATTTAGGGGGGTTTTATGGGCAGACATTGATTATAATATTCATAACTATGTTTTAATCGGTGTATAAATCAGGCGAAACTCTTTCCGTTTTTCCTTATCTTAGAAAAGGCCACGTTTTTAGAGCATCTATCCTTCTGAAGGTACGACCCACACAGAGGTACTTCAGCTCATGTGATGTCATCGGAGGTAAATGTTGGAAACCACTGTTCCAAAAAAAAAGTAGAACTAAGTAAGTAAGTTTCTGCATTACTTCAATGACAGCAGAGCTTTTATTTACTCCAGGAACTGGTGAGAAGTTGTGTTACGCCCCCTGACGTAACTCCGCCCTCTTCTGGAGCGCCTCCACCTGAGAGGCATCACTCAATCAGTGGGCTGGATATAAACGCTAAGATCCTCTCTTTTCCTCTCCGAGCCGTCGACCCGGTTGTGTCGAGGTGCCTGAGTGCAGGCTACCAGTTGCCATACCTTTTGGGGAAGCTGTGTGGGGTTCTCTGCTATTTGTTGTTGTTGTTTCTGTTTTCTCCTGCTTTGTGGATAGTCAGGGAGCTCGGTATCATTTTCCTTTTTGCTACGGTAGGCCAGTTGACCTTATGTTCTAGCTAGTGTGGGGGTTTGGTTATTTGTTTTGGCCTTAGAGACCCTGATGACTTTTACTTCCATTTTAGTTGTTTTACCTTTTTGTTACTCTGTAAACTGCCCAATAAATGCTACATATCGCTGCTCAAGTATTTCACCCACCTTTTTGTTTCCTTCTTTGTTCCACCTTTTACCAAGATCCTGTATGTCAGTGATTTATTTATTTTTTCAACCACTGTGCCACGGCATCATGCCGTGGAAAAATGTCCAATTTCACTTAATCGGTCCCAAAAAATATTATTTAGTTGCCGCAAATAATTTTCCATTGTTGAGCTTCTGAGCCTGCAACATAGTGGCTGGCCTAGTAATGAAATACTCCTCAATGCCAGTAGGTAGTGCAATAATGACCGATCATATATGCTGTATTATGCTACAATGTGACATTTTGTAACTTTTTGGGTTGTTGGTGTGCTGCGGGATTTTTTATTTTTTTTAAATTATAGAAAATGTGCCGCGGCTCAAAGTTGAAAAACACTGCTGTATGTTACGCCTCGTGTACCCCGAGGGACACTAGATGGACCGTAACAAGTTGATATCACGTAGGTATTGACGTCTAATTTGCTTCCATTAAGAGAAATCCATTCCAGTCTCACCAATCTGTTCTCCTCCCTGCCGAGGATCATCTCGTGGTGGAGGTCCATGTTTCCAAAGTGTTGCGCTATGGAGAGGCCGCTCAGGCAGTAACACGTGTGGTAGAAATCTCTGGATCTGGACACACGGAGACACAATGCGTAAAGGATGTGCATCCCATTTAATTGTGTGGAGAGCGCATGTGCTGCCACCAGCCTTAGAGTGTGAGTGTGTGTGTGTGTGTGTGTGTCCGTGTCCAGATGGTGCGGTACTGACTTGCCAGGCTTATCCAGAAGGCCCCCTGTTGGGTTCTGACAGCACAGGAGGATGTACTCCTGCAAGGCCTGCTGCTCGAACATCCACCGCTGCCGACTCAGCTCTGATTCTCCTGCACAAACACAATTCAGCCAAAACTCAAAACTTAGTTACTGCGATGCCCTTAAACGTGGAACATTATCAGCAGCTTATTTACAATTTTGCCCCCCATTTTCCTCTTTACTTCCTACTGGTATGATACATTTCCTGCGCAGTGCTTGCTGAGAAGAGGACCTTGTTTACAGTAAATTGTGATGATTAGTGTCTTTAAAATCCACGTGAAACTCAGCTAAACATGATCATGTCATCAGTTTTCTTTCTTTAGGTGGAGAAACTGGTCAAACTGGAAACGACGAGCCCGTATTTAGCTCAGCATTATCCGTGTAGTGTAGCACGAGTAAACAGCAAAGAGAAAAGCACTCTTAATCCCCTTGACAGATTCCTCCTTGAGGCCTCCGAGTGTATCCAGTGCAGCTCTGAAAACTTTAATAATTACACTTAATACCCGCAATGAGTTATTATCTGGTTACTGTGACCAAAATCACATTTTTGCGGTGGCTAAAGAGAAAAGGCTCAGGTGAAAAAAGACCAGGTGAAGCAATTTTCTCTAAATGTTGGTGGGGAAAAAACGCAATTGATATTGAGTGGACTCAAGAGAGAAATCTGTAATGACTCGTTTATTTAGTCATGATACACTTATTTTCATTCTTTAATGCAATTACTGATAAAAAAAATACTACAATTATATTAATCGCTATAATATTTCTAGAGGCTGCTCCGTGTGTTTTTACAACTCTTAAAAGAGAGACTTTGATACGTACCTTCTTTGAATAAGGCTCTGTGGAGTAGAGGCAGGAGTCCAGCCTGCCAGAAGGAGTAGCAGCCGTCCACCAGTTTGTTACAGCGGCCCTGGAAGCCTCCTTCGAATCGCATCTGTCTGCTGACCACCCACCGCTGAGGAGGACACGCGGCAAACACACTTTTAACCATCTTTGGGGACGTTCAACTCGGATCCTGCCGTCACTTTAAGTGCAACCATGTCGAACGCCGCCGCTGCTGAAACCACACGGGGTTCACACAGGACCAAAGCAAGAGACATCTTCATATTATTAAAATGGGAGGGAATTTGCAATATTGTTGACATGGAAACCACTAATTGGTGCACATCCGGTCTTGCTCAGCTTTGATGGAGTAGCTATGGAGAACTGGGTTTAATACCAGCTGGGGTCTAGTCTGTCGGATGGAGAGGAGGAACAATGTTCATCTTATTAACGGCAGTTCAGGAATTAATTTGGTAAGAAGAAAAAAAGGAAAACTCTGCAGTGCAGCTGAGCCGGAGCTGTTGGCTCTCCTCACACAATTGTAAAACAAAAAAAGGACACACATTTTATTATTACCCATCATATTCAATGTTTTTAAGTCCACGCTGGCCTTCACACGTTTTCCACACATTGTGAAACAAAAACAAAAGAATACCCTTTCAAGAGTAGAGGGACTTTCATCATCACTCGTTATTCAGCTGTAGCAAAAATCCTAATGTTGGAGCTTGTAGAAAGGCATTTGATCGTCGAGCAGTAATCTGCACCATAAATGCTTCATGCATGCTGCTGCTGAGTTTAGTGCTGTCTTTATTTGATTAGAATAGACAGGCCGATCATTCATTGGCCAGGCGGCGCTGTGGGAATTATGCCGCTTCCCCTTTTCCCTCCACTCGACAGACAATATGTGATATTGTTCTCTGCCGTGCCAGTGTGAGACGTCTCATCTTCAAATGAAGCGCCGGGCATTGTTTAATAAAGTGGGGCATTTGCGTCGCCATCTTCGGGTTGAGAACATGAATTAATTCTCTCAGAGATAAAACTGGAGCCGCATCGTGCAGCGTGAGTCACCCTACTTCACTAGATGAAGGACAACTTCATAAAACGAGTCTTGTTTTTGTTCACACACACTCAAATACTGCATGATTTTAAGGAAACTAAATGGCTGTGCCCTCCAGTGACACGGGATACGTCAGAGGGCGTGACTTTGGCTGGGCGTTGAGTGGATACAACACCACAAAGCTGTGGGGTTGTTAAGAGAAGAGGGGAGGGGTTACTAATGCAAATGTCCCTATACATCCCTAGCATATTCTGTAAATACCGACGGCGTAATGGATGCTGGGGTAGCATTTCACAGCCTTTACATTGAAGGTATTAAAAAGGACCAGTGTGGGGGATTTAGTGCCATCTAGTGGTGAGATTGCAGATTGCAACCAAATGAATGGTTCTCCGCCCTCCGCTCCCTTTCCAAGGGCGTCAGAGGATCACGGTGAAAGTAGATATTGAACGGCTCATTTTGAGGCCACGAAAACACAACGATTTAGTTTCAGGCGATTATACACAAAATAAAACATAGTTATGAGCTTTATAATCCATTATCGCCTATAAATCCCTCTAAAGGCTACACAGTGTTCCTGAACGATGACGAAAAGAAACCAAAGCAACAAACACAAGCTGTTTTTATTCTTTTAAGAAGAGATGTAAAAAAACGAAACAATAAAAAAAACTCTTTATTTCCGCGTGTCATTAAGCATCTGACCTGCTGCAGAGACCCTGAGCACGACTAAAGCTCCGAGGCTGCAGTTCTGCCCTCTTTCTTCTCTGGAAGCAGGCACATGACAAGAGAATGTCCCTTAAGGGATCAACACAGAATCCCAATGGCTACTGGAGCCAAACTGATGGAAACTTTGACCTACAAAACACCACGAGCCTAGCAAGCAAAATAAACAAAGATAATGCCGACAGCTGCAGTGCGTCTCCAAATGGTTCTGCAAGACAGAACATGTTAGATCAAAGATACAGGACCAACTCTTATCGAAATAAGCAAAAGGCAATATGTCGTAACAGAATGGGTCTCCGGCAGGATTTATCAGTCCTTTTATTTAATTAAACATCCTTTAATGGGACATTTTATTATTATTTAATCACAGCCTATAAAAAGGGATATTGCTTCACACAGCCCTGTTGTGACTTCTATTGATAGTGTCTTTTTGTGTGCGTCTTTGGGACTCGAGCCACGTGGTTGTCTTGTTTTATGTTTTTTTAATACGTATTCGTTTTGGTTGTATAAGCAAGTAAAACCTGAGGGGAGCTTCTCACCAGCAACGCTTTGAGGTCCAGCATATGCTCTTTGCCCAGGATGACGAGTGCCGCGGTGCCACAGAAAGTGTAGCCACCGTGGGCCTCCAGACCCGGCACGCCACTCAGACCACCTTCCCAGTTCTGGCAACTGGAGGTAGAGGAAATTAAAAAAACGCAGCAGATGAAACACACACTGGAGGAATGGAGGAACACAAATGGGTCTTCAATAGTTGGACGGTAGGCCGCTGTGGTGGGCTGTACCTGAGGATCCAGTTGGGCGTGTCCTCAAACAGTTTAGGAACGAGGATGTTTGTGAGCGACGCTACAGAAGCTGCACAATATGCACTCCTAGGAAAAGGGGAAAACAGAGATATGTATCAAGAGAGAGATGTGGGTGAGCAGGAAGTCAGCTCTCTTTTTTTTTTTTGGGTGTAATCTGTCATACTGTAAAGTCATCTTGGCTTTCGTTTCCCTCTGCTGTCAAGAGAATGTAAGGCTTTCAGAATGAATCATTTATATCTTTTTATTATTATTATTATTATTATTGAGAAATTCCTTGAAGGCACCAGAAACAACAGTGAGTGTATCCAACTAACAAGTCTCGTCCGTGCAGCCAAAATAAAAAGACACTGGTCAATGGAGTATCAGACTTAGTAGGACAAACTCATTGTTGGTTCCCGACTCTTCAGGGCCTTTGTAGATTGTCATAAAAATAATGTTATGTGGGTTTGAGCACATCCTGCTGCTTCTTAGGCCACTAAAACCCTTTTAAAATCACATTGGAAAATAAAACTTGTTTATTTACAGCTCTTGATCACTTAAGAGTGTTTTTTTTTTTTTTTACAGGACAGACAAAGAGTTTAAATAATAGGTAATGACAGCAGAACATGAATTGGTTGGCAACAGATGACAGCCTCCTGAGAGAGAAACAGCAACTTTGACTTTGGAAGTTCTTTGTCGAAACCGAGGACGATACATCAAAGCAAATCCACCGGCACACAAAGCAGATTCAAAGACACACACAGACACACACACACACACACATAACATAAATCCACTCTTACGCAAGAGAGATGTGGGTATTTCTCCTCTTTTCTATCAACAACAAAGGGGAACAGAAAAAAACACAAAGAAAAGGGAGATAAAAAGGAGATCTACTTTTAAAAAATGCCCTACTTTTTTGGTGAAAACACTGAATCGCACAGCAAAATCTCAATATTGAATACCATAGTGGGTACTAAACGTGCTGTTAATTGTGACGGTGACTTTGGTGATTTATGGATCTTCCTGTGTGGTGCGGAAACAAACAAAACAAACGACAACAAAAAAGGGAAAAGAGAACAGAGGGTAGAGGAGGGAGCATTATCTTCTGGGCTCTCACCTGACATCCACCTCTCCTCCGACGTGCATCACAAACGAGCCATCTGGCTGCTTCACTGACATTAGGAAATCTAACAGCTTCTCCCTGGAGGGTCAGGACAGGAGGAGAGAGGGGGGATTAGAACGAGGAGGAGGAGGAGAAAGGATGGAGTGAATGTGAGAGAAACATCAAAGGGGGGATGGGCAGGAACGTGGAACATTGTATTATAATAAAGCGCTAATAAAAAAAATCAACACAGAGAAATCCCGACTGTAAGCAGTCATAGCTTCTCCCATCAGCTACAGATATGAATATGAGTTAGTAACCATGTGAACACAAACTCTACATGCTCGTAGAATCAGCTGCTGGTTAAAGAACATCAGCGAGATAAGTCTGTAATAATAATAAAACAATTAAACTGAATGGTGTTTGAAAGGCAAACATCATTACAGCCACTGATTAAAAACTTTGAAATGTGAATATCATTACACTTAATCATAAAACTAATTATTGTTTAATTATCATTCAATTACAATCTCGAGCCCTTTACTTCAGGCTGGATGTGACTTCAGTAAAATACACTGTACACTGCACATACTTTGCATTTTCGCACTTATTTTTTTGTGTCTTTTATGTAACTTTGCTTTCTACTGTGACAAACTAATTTCCCCTCGGGGATGAATAAAGTATACATCTATCATTTGTCTATCTATAAAAACTGGTTTGATATAAACAGTGTTGTTTCGTATATTCTTCTAGTTGTTGCTTTCCAACAAAGTCGCCGTGACAAATTGCTTCTCTTGGCATGTGAAGTGATTTACTGAGAGAGGAGAATCGTAAACTCTACATCAAAAGCTGCTGAAGTCTTACTGTTATGTCATCAGCCAGAAATCATGGGAAACGATGTCAGTGAGCTGTGCACACATCAGAGGAACGATTCACGTCTTTCAAATGTGTGTTGAGTTCTGCTTTTGGTGGAGTAAAGGGGTTTATATAAAACAGGTCTCCTAACGGCGTCACGCTGTACCTGTCTATAATGTTGTAGGCCTCCTCCGTGCCGATGATGCAGAGGGCGTTGACGGCGGCGTAGGTGGGTGCGAGGTGGGCATGTTGTCCCGGACCGCCGGCGAAGCCGCCTGTTGCGCTCTGACAGCGAGACAGAAACTGACACACACTGGAGAGAAGAAGATCAAGAAGGGAAGACAGAGAGTTGTTTACGTTCTACTTTCACAGACAGACAGTATATCAGGTAACAGAGGATGGTGAAATGCGTCTTGCATATTTGATTACGGCGTCTGCACTGATTATGTAACCGTATCCAACGGAGATCCACGGGCTGACGACGGAAACATTGGAGCGCTTGCGTTTTCATGTGTGTTTTGACGCACGGAGCCTGAGTTTCTATCAGAGGTGGTGCAGGACAGAGTTTGCAAAGTTTGTGTCCAATTGCCTCACTCTTGTCACACATTAAAACCCAATGCCGGTTTCAATCCACGGGAAAATCTCTCTCTTGTGATAGAGTGTGTGTGTGTGTGTGTGTGTGTGTGTGTGTGTGTGTGTGTGTGTGTGTGTGTGTGTGTGTGTGTGTGTGTGTCATTGGCGGCAGCCGGTGTGTTGGCACGCCTCCCGGTAATAACGAGCGTGCAGCCTGGCATCTCCTTGCTGAGTGTTACTTTCGACTGGCAGTAATTTAATCAAATGGCAAATTAAAGCTGCATAGACTCGTCTAAAATAATACACCTGCTCGTTCTGCCCAGTAGCGTCATTACACTCGTCACAAATAGCAATAACCATGATTGGGGGAAAAACATTAATTCCTTCTTACATCAACACCACTATTGGTTTATGTTGGTGTTGGATTATAGACGAGAATTAAGATGAATTGTTGCAGTTATTTATGGAGACCACAAAGGAAAGAAATGACTTAGTATTTAGTTAATATTAGTAATTACATCACTAATATTAATTGTGCTGGAAAAATTTATAATTTAAGGGTTTATAAAAATGCCTCTCCATCTATTCTGAAGTCTTCTGGTGGCATGATAAAAAGTAAACTGCCAGTTAAAAGGCATATTGCATTTTTTAGATTTAGAGCCTTGGAATAAAGACAAAAACTCTTTCTTTATAATATCAGATATAAGAAGTTCTGATCTTTATTGGCATATGCTGATTTACCACTGCGCTGGTATTTGTGGGTTTAAAACAGTATAAAGCCTCCAATTAATAACAAAGCTCCTTTTTCATACTCAGCCGTGAGTAAAATATGATACACGTCTTTTAGCATCTTGGAGCCATGCCGGAAATAACTGGCACTTTAACTTCCCTTAGATTGGTGTAAATATTGTGTCTCATAAGCCTGTGTGGGTAGTGAATTCATATTACATCACTTGTAACATAAACTTATATTGCATGACACAAACCTACAGCCATCGTTGCAATTAGACAGTTTATGTGGAGCAGCTGCAGTTAATTATCAGCAATTTTCATTGAAGCAACATTTGCTCTACTCTAGTAAGTATGAGAACTGTGCCACGGTAATAAATAATACAACGTCTTTGGCAGTGGCCCTCGGTAGAAGTCTAGTTGTAGAGTGTGTATTACTGTGTGTCTGTGTGTGTTTGTGTGTTTCTCACTCTGAGGCGACAGCAGTAGGAATGGGCTCCTCTAGTAACTCCAGACTGTGAAGAATCCAGAAGCAAAGCCACGGTCTGCTCGCATCCAGACACTACCCGGAACAAGGAGAGACAGCAGCACATGATCAGATGGCATCAGATGACCAAGCACAGCAGTAAACAAGACGGTGCGATCAGTCAGTTAGAGACAGAGATGACAGTAAACAGAGCAGCGCAGGCCTTCAGGAGGAAAAGCAACAGAATAATACCACACCACTTATTTCTAGTGTTTATCATGAAAACAAAACAGCAGCTTGATGTCTTTTGTGCTGTTTGAACTTCATAATATAAATGACTCAGATTGTAATTCACATCGCAAACATTGCTGCCATGTTTAATTGGACATGTTAACACTGCGCACACACACACACACACACACACACACACACACACACACACACACACACACACACACACACACACACACACACACACACACACACACACACACACACAGTCTAAGGTTACATCAGAAATGTCACAACAAATGCCTTTCCCAGTCTTCTACGGTAGCACACCCTAAAGAGAGGCGACCTCCTCGAGAGCATGGATGGGAGAACGCAGTCGTTCTGTTTCTACGTCCAGCAGAAAGAGCCGGTCCTCCACTGTCCGTCTGTCCTGGCCATCACTGACTCACAGGAAGCAACGCAGCCTCTAAATGGACGCCGTCGTACTGCCTGCGTGTCATTTGGGTCCATCATACACTTGAATGGCCATGAGAGGCGTTACAACCCGTGTGGTACTGTACCTCATAAGCATCCGATAAGTGACGTAAGCCCTTCTTGAGATATTGGTAGTGTTGTTCCCGCAACAACGCTGGCCTGAGGACCAAACACAGGACAGAAGGAGCAATTAGAACAAGACGAGCAGCTGGAAACTCAACAGTTCAAACAAGAGGCTCAGTTCAATCCCTTTGTAGAAAATTATATTCTTGGCCACACTTGTTTTTTGGCTATTTTGAATTTTAAGTGGAGCCTCAGGTTATAACACAAAATTAAAAAAAAGGTCCACCAGGTAGTCTCTCCAGTCACGTCCCACTTCACATGAAAGGCTTTGTGAAGTGTATTAAAATAAATAAATATTGTATGTGTAAATATTGAAAGCAAAAAAAACACAGATTTCACAAAATCTGAGAGAAACTGATTAATACAACCATTTCAGCAGATGAGGCAGTGGTGTCAGCATTTATTTGATTTATTTATCGATATCTTTTGAGGCTTCTCAGCTTTTTACTTTCTATTAGCAGGAAAGTATTCCGCTCCGTCCTTATTAAGAACAATTAAGGATAAGGAACTTAAAATCCATGCAAACTACTTTCAGGTATCAAAATAATTATTTATAGAAGGTTAGTCTGAAAAGTCTAAAGATACTGTAATGCAGAATATTATATTACTGAAACCACGTTTTGTATATTGTTTGTGTTGTATGTATTTTCTGGTGAGTTTTGTGCTTTCGCATAAAAGTCCATCGAAGGACTAAAACGGGAAACTAGCTTGGGCGACTAAGGCTGTGGCATGTTGCATTAATACTCAATATAAACAGTATATATAGTGTACAATACGGTGCAACACTGTACGGTATCGTAGAAACCAATTATGTAATACATAAATGTACATTTCCTGAAAATGTGATGGCTCCTAAAAATGTAAAACAATGTAATTATATATGTAATAAATGGTTCTGACCAAGATTGTATTAACATTTTTACTGTTAAAGTAACACCTTTCCGGTGGGTCTATTTCTTCTTTTCAAAACTGATGATGTAATAATTTTGACGGATAACGTAGCAATGTAAAAAAGCACTGTCAAGACAAAAAAAGGCTGATTTGGAAAATGAGTAATTGTGAACTAGGCTGTAGCAATTCGTTCTACTGTCACCTACTGGTGCAGAATTGCAACAGCCTGTTCCATAATTATTATTATTAAAATATGTGGTTTTGGGAGAGAGAAAAAAAATGCCCCACCTGAAATTAATAATGTAATTACAATATCAATCTACAATATTACTTTATTGATTCCCGGGGTAGAGGTGGGTGTGAGAGCCTCCCTTTCATCGTGCTAATGTCAGCGTGCTCCACAGGAACACACCAGTGTGTGATAGTATGTGTGTCAGTGAGTCAAAGACAGCCGACCCTCCCTCCTCCCTCTCCACCCAGTCCCATTTACTGCCTGTCCTTTTCACGCAGTGTTTGCTAGGGGCGACTGTAATTATGCTCTACCTACAAAGGGTTAGTCACAGATCGCTGCAATATTCTGCAACACGACAACAATCAGAAGGGAGAAGAAGACCGGCGCTGAGCAGCTAAAAGCCGGTCCGCCCACCACGGTCATGCTTGTCGGACGAGGCCGTTTAAAAGTTTGGGGCAGACCAGACGAGCCTGTGGGTAAATGAAAGCCATGATTTCACCCTTAGGTTCAGCAGAACAAACATCTGCAACGGGGAGGGAGAGAGAGGCTAAATAATAAATACATCTAACCATCTCAACTTTTATACACATGGGTTCATCTCATACTGGTTTTAGTGGCATATTTTGCAACTGACAATTTTTTTATGTTTGGGAATAATACAGAGGGACATGGTTGTGTCTCAGTTGTGTTTCTGGTAATGAGAGACACTTACATTCCACACACACACTGTATCTGTACCGGGGGCTGATTTGAAGTAAAATAAAGAAGAGATTTTCTCCACTGAAGGTATTCGTGGCAATGTAAAGAAGTCTATAAAATGAAACCATTTCAGAAATCCTGGCTACTCTGTATTTTTAGACAGTAAATTCACAAACAAGCAAAACGTATTCTTTTATGAACATCAATAGTAAACTTAAACGTACATTTTGCCTTCTTAGCACGTGGGAAGGCAGCGCCAAGAAAAAACAGTAAGTGATTGTCCTCTGAAGGGTCCCATAAAAGACTCCGTTATTCTTCACACATCACTTCGGTCTACTTAATACCACTGTCATATTACCCACAATGTTTTATAAATTACACAGTGCTTTGTTTCAAAACTACTTGAATTAAGTGAGTAACGCCTCACCTGTTTTGTACCAATGCTAAGTCAATATTTGGTAGATGTGGGTGGATCACACATCCGTACATTTCTGATTAAACTGCTAAAATGATGACGAGCAACCAGGCCAGAAAATAACAAAAGTCTCTTGAGAACTTTTATCAAAAAGGTGTTGTGTTGAACTCCAAACAGGGGAAACAATCACGACTAAATAAAAAAAAAGGCACCGATGAATACCGTTCACTTTCTTGTGAACATTTCCCCCATTGGCTGCTACAGCAGTGACATTCAGGTCCATGCAGTTGTCATAGAAATGAGATGAGTCACCGCATTAAGAGGGGACTGATGACAGCTGATGCCAGGAGCAAAGTATGTGGGCTGATCAACACACCCTTTAGAGAAACGGACATCACACGTCTCCCTGCAGCAAACAGCAGGTGTTTGTGAGCCACAACAGCCAATGAGCAGTGTTCTTGGAAATCTCTCCTAAAGGCAGTAAATGTATTCAACAACATGAGTATGAGTCCTATGAATAGGTGATCATCACTACTACAGCCACAATTTGTTTCCGTGGGTTTGAAAATGCACTCTTTTCTAGACTCTGCACTAGGGCTGTTACGATATGATTTAATTGTACTAATATGTCACACAGTTTACCAGCAAAGCTACCTAATTTCCTTTTTTATAGATTATGCATATCCACTTATCTTTGAAGAGCACTTCATTGATTTTGCATTGCACTCTTACAGGAATATCAAACTCATGATGGACAGTTTTAAAACGGACGCAGCAGATATACACTCACACTGCCTTTTTGCAATATTAGATACAATATTCATTTATGCTTGATATTTAGGTTATCACATATATTTGTGCCAGCCCTACAGTGGTTTAGATCTTTTCATAATGCATACATTAAATCAGATTTTTTTTCAACATTTTGACAGCTGAGACAAAAGTCAAGGGAGCAACAACAACAACGTCTGGAGGGCAGAGTTTCTCTAAAAGGAGTCGTTGCTGGAAGAGGTTTACTTTTCAGATGTTGGGTGAGTACCGGTAAGCACTAAGCAGTGTCTGACATCCTCACGACCACGGATGTGAAAACAACTCAGATCTAATGGAACAGAAATGATGCACTATGATCGTGTATCTTGGGCACCTTTAAAGTCTGCCATTTTATTACAGTAAGAAACATGATGAAAATGCTGTGTGTAAAAGCTGAGGGCAACAATGGGAAAATAATCTGAGAAAAACCCAAAACAAAACTCTCCAAACTCAACCAGTCTGTGCTTCCTTTTGTTTAGTTTCTCTCTGGATACTTACTGCGGTAAGCTGTGCATTTGCTTGTAAACACTGATGACTTCTTCAATGCTGTGTTCCACTTTTTTCTAGGAAAAAAAGAAAAGAAGAGAGCATTAACGGCATTGCGAAGGTCATTGTGAGCTAAAGAATACCAACAACAAAATGGTGAGCCGAAACTCAGGCACAGGCAGAGAAAGCCGACTGATAATGGTTTTATTTAGCCGTGTTTATGTCGCCTGGAGGTTGGCCGGTCCTAAGAGGAACCACTGGATCTAGCCTTGGGCCAGGCTTTGTCTCTGTTGTTGCGGATGGCATTGGAGAGTTGTAAAGAAAACAAAGGACTGTATCGGTTTTATATGTTTACTTTTATAAGAGGCATGTCTGACAGCAATAACACAATATATTGTGAAAAGCTTAGAGTATTTGTTTTTTTAATTGTCATACATAAACATTAAGTATCGGGCACTGGGCTTTTAATTTGTTGGAGCCATCAGAGAGCTTGTGTGACTCAGTGTCTTTGCCATGTCCTCCAAAGCATCAATGTGTCACATGCACATCCCGACTTCACATATGTGTCCAAAACAACATGTTCATACTTCTCGAGCTCTGAGCAAAAGATGATTTCTTGGACAGTCTTAGGATCTGAGGGGATGGCCATGTTTCAGTCAAAACGAGGACAACTGGGGACAATTCATATAACAGAGCGTTGCTATTGTCAATCTTTAGTAGCAGGCCACTGATGTTTAAATGGAACAGAAATCTTGAAGCGAGATAGATTAAATTCATTTTTTGTAAAAGAGACACACTTTGTCAACTTCTAAGCCTAACTAAATAATTACGAATAACGGGAATGGCGCGTACAATTGACCGGATATAGTTAGAACTGGCTGTGGTGAGAGGATTTGTTGGTATAGGTCCTGGCTCCTCCTGAACAACCAATTAAGGCTGATGCAAAATCCCAGGGAGGTAAACAGAAGCAGGACCGATCTGGCCAGCGGACCAGTGATTTGGGCGACCTGTGAGCAGAGCAGTGGGGCAGGGAGATGTTGGCTAAAAGTAGACAAAAGTAGCCGTCCAGAAGAGCTGACATTGATGGAACAAAAACTGCAGAGTTAGTTGTAGCAGGCCAGATGCCAACAACAACAACAACCACAACAACTAAACAAACTCAAAGATGTAATGAGATCCATAACTGCTCAAGTGCGATCCACGTACTGCATAACCGGTATGCAGGCAAGAGTGGGATGCAAATCGATTATAAGTGAATATATAAATACCAAACAAATAAAAGTAATATATGCCGATATTTAATTGAACAGATTGACCCTGAATTTGATAACTCAGAAGCATATGACTAAAATGGGTCACTGTTCTTTTGGGGGTTTCTTTCTTAATTAATTAGCTGGGACCGGATTGAAGTCAAGACAGAAACGTATCTAATTGATCTGGAGCTTTTCCTCTTAAGTCTCCTTAGTGTACATGGGCGGCGTCTCGGGCTGCTAAGCCAACAGCTAATTGAATTAATACGTAATCTCATTACGGTAACATCACAATGCTATTGCTAACTAAAAAAAGTTCCTAGTTTGCCGACGAGCTAGCCGATGGACGCTAACAAGTATGGATCATAATAAGCGACAGTAGCTAAGTGTGTGACAGTCTAGTTTCTGTCCCACTTCTTCCCAGACGCGCCTCCGTCCCGACCGGAGAGCTGCAGCGGCGTTAGCGGGGAGCCACGTTACCTAACGCCGCTAATCTGCGGCTCCGCTCACCTGCTCCACCGAAGTCACCGTCTTCACCCCGTCATCCACGAACTTCTCCGCGGGGTGGAGCTCGTTGAAGCACCGCAAAGGCGTCGGGAAACCGTCCATGATGATGACCGTGGGACCCGTTAGCTGCAGGGCTGTGCGGGGAGTGTGACCGTGCCGTTAGTTTGTAGTTTGATAGTTCAGTGGACTCGGCTCACTTCCTGACTTCCTGCTCGGAGAACGGAGGGGGGCGGAAACTGCGCGCACACCCGCTACGGCGGCTCCGCGGGATCAAACCGCTCTGTCATGGAGACCGTCTGACGCTCACAGCCTCTTGTACAGGTGTGTTATTATAAACTGTGGGTAAACGAGTAATAATGACTGTGTACACGGTGTATTTAGTTTGTGTTATGTCACCGACGTCATTCTATTTCTACCGTTAATCTGTTATGCATCAACAAAACAATACCGGAAGTGGTGTCACTGCCTTTACCAATACAACATTAAAAAGTCTATTACGCTAATTTCCTGTCAATGTAGCAAACCAACAAAATATGTTTCACAAATGCCCTGCAATTCACTAACAGACACCGTGTGGTTTGTAAATACAACACACTAGTAACAAGCCAATGCATTTTATACAAAACATACAAAACACATTATCAAACATAATTCCAATGCTTCAGAAACAAATATGTCCTATAGTATAACACATATTGCATGACGTTTGGCACCATCATTACCACAGTTTGCACAAACTGAATTGATGTTTGACATGTGATTTGATTCAAAGGACACACAAACAACTAAGTGCAGGAGTGAGTGTCTGCTGGGGAATCTAATTGGCTGCCAGCTGAGGTACAGCTAGAACACTGTCTATTGAAGAGAGAGCACACTGGACAGTAATACAAGTTTGTACTGGTTGTAATGGCGTCTGGGGCACATTGTACACTTGGTATTTGCAACACCTGCACCAATAGGCGACTAAATCTCGATGGGCCCTGAGGTAAATTCTAATTATACGACTTTTATTATGGTACTATATATTGTGCAATTCTATAAATAAATTGCTCACTAGTCATTTGATCAGTTGGATGCAAAGTGCAATTCATAATTCTGTAAAAAGTAGATGATATGTAAGATAAGCAGAGGTAACAACACCACTTTATAAACTATAATGCATATATGAAATGGATATAGTCAAGTTATCATATGAATTAATTCATTCATTAATGCATACATTACCATGCACTTAGATACTGGTTAAAATGCAAATTACCAAATGGACAATCATTTAATTCACAGATGCCAATAACATATTGCCAGCTCCTTGCCCCGCTGGGCTCGTCACAAATTGTGAAGAAAAGGTGTGGATTTGTGCATGCTCTTCTCCCACTATCAAAACCTCTAAATACGGTAAAACGTTCATGTTCAATATTATCATGATAATCATGACATGACGTCTTGTGTGGTGGAGGGAATACGTCGGGCTGTTACTGAATTTGCAAACCAAAACATTTATCCAATCCTCTTTGTACCACAGAATCCAAAATGTTCTCAAGAACCTGCGGCTTTTACTTTGAAAAGCACCACCGGAAGTGTCGTTTTCTTATCGGGTCTAACTTGACAATGGTCCACCGCACCCACTGGAAACTGGAGGCTGCATGGGAAGCCGGAGCATCCCTGTTTTGTCGCCCAACGACCCAGCGTCAGTGAAAGCCTCATGTTGACCATTTGAGCAGACATGGGCTGCAGGCGGGGAGGGATCGGTCATTCATCGCTGAGTTAGCTGACTGGGGCTTTTTTAAATTAATTTTCTTCAACACCACATCCAACACCATGGCTAAGCAGTACGATGTGCTTTTCCGACTCCTGCTCCTCGGAGATTCTGGGGTTGGGAAAACATGTTTGTTATGCAGATTCACGGACAACGAATTTCACCCGTCTCACATCTCCACCATCGGTAAGACTCTGCTCCACCACCGGGAGTTATTCTTTGAAATGTATGAACCACCTGCGTTAATTAACCACCCCGCTCGTTTTGCACGGTCTATTAAAGGCTTTCTGTTCATGTCGTTCGCGCATCACCTTTTCTTCCTGGTCATTGTATGTTCTGTTTAAATTCCACTTCAATAGATTTGATGCGGAATGTTAGGGGTTTTATCTAGATTACAAAATAATAGTGTATTCATTCGGGATAAAGAGTGTTAACTATGAAATCAGCGTGATTGCATTGGTTAAGAAGCTCTGAGGGGGAGGGTCCAACACTTGGCAGACATGCAGATGAGTTTACCAACTATCAGCACTTGGCACTGTCGGTGCAACCAAGTGCCATTCAAAGAAAAAATAACAGAAAAGGCACACTTTTTATATTTGGGAATAAGTTGCGTTTTGCATCAGGCACTGACCAAACTGGACTCTGGGTCTGGTTGCGGTCTCTTGATTAAGACGATTTACAGTTTTATTTCACTATGTTGTAACCCATTAGTACATGGGTGTCATGTTCAGTGTCACTGTTGTCATTAATCAAAGTGTGATGTTTGAGGAACCCTTGATTACGTCTCGATTCCTTCCTGCCAAACCACTGTGACACAAATATGACTGGAGTGGATTCATCGACAATGCATTAGCAACTACAGTTTGATTTTAGTTTCAAGAAAAACATGTTATGTTTACTGATGTTGCATAGACTAAAAAAGAAGGAAAACAAATGCTGCTCCTCAACCTTAATTCAGAGTATAGAGTGAACCAACACTCTTCCTACCTTTAGTCATGGATTTGCCACATACCTGAAGATGACTGTTGACTCAGCAAAGCTGAACCAGCCTCTTTCCTTATAGTGAATACGTGCTGTGCAGTCTATTACCTCCATAGTTAGAATTCAGAGCATGACAGGCGCATTACCGGGCTTCACTTTGAGGGGAGGGGAATAAGGATGTACAGTAAGCCGTTGAGTTTTCTTCATATGCTGCAGTTGTCTCTTATCTCCCTCTGTGGCAGCTGTTCAGCCGCATGTCTGTTTATGGGTGTATTCAGTTCAGAGAGAAGTTTTCTCCCAGTAAGCTTCTATATTCTTTGTGGTGGCACCTACTTTCTGACATTGTCGTAATTGGATGAAGGGTGCAATACAGATATCCATGTGGTTCAAGTGAGAAGTTGAAATCAGGACATGTTCTTCCTAGTTTTGATGGACAGTTGACTTTTTTTTTGTATTAAAGATATGTTGTCTGACTAAGGTCAAGAGAATGAAGCCTTCCGGCTGGGATTTGAAGACAGATGTTGCCTGAAATAGGCTGACGTAAAAGGCTTATTCATTGTTAATTTTAACATAGGATGTATTCACATTTTTGAACCACTACTGCGTTTGCATGGATGTGTTTATGGTAAATTCAAAGCCTTTCTGATGTTCAAGCTCCCTGTGAACTCCTGCAAACAACCCACACCAACAGCATGAGGCTCACACTCAAGATGTTGACTCTTCTGCTCATCACACTGCACTTTTAAAGGCTTCTTGTCTGCTCCAACCAGTAATGATATATGCTCAGACTTAAGGTTGCTATTTTAAGTCGTGCCCCTATAAGACGCTCCACAGGACACTTCCTCCCAGTAGAGTCATGCTCATATAATTGCAATCCTGTCTGCATGTAGTGATCTGTTTGTGCTTTTGTTGCAGCTTAAGTGTTCACAAGGCAATGGAGTCGCAGCCGTTGGCATTCGGCCGAATAGTTGTGGACAGCAGACTGTAACGGACGTGCAATAGTTCAAACTAAACAAGCCAAAGACAGAGAGATCATAAGCGACCACCATCGGTGCTCTCCTTTCGGAGGATCAATAAATAATTTCCTAACCTTCATGGTCACAGAGGGATATAAATTCTCTCCCATGTCCCCTTCACGAGTAGAGCTTCATAATTCCTCGGTTTCACTTCCAGTCCACTCAGTTTTTTGCTCTTAATTATCTCAAAAATGGCTGTGATCTCTCTTCATAGGGGGTTGATTCAACAACGTTTATCTGTATACATTAGAGGAGGGAAATAGTCTCATTTCGCACCTCCTGCAGTTATGCATGAAAATAAAACCAAACAATTCATACGCTGAGAAAACAGAGTGATGATAAATAGGTGCAGTGAATGACTCCCTCTCAGCCACAAGAATGTCATTTCAGATCATCCCAGAGGGAGGCAAGGTCTTTCACACCAAACTCCAAACACCTTTTCTCTGTGGAAAGTGGAGAGAAAGGGTCTGGATTTTGCTGAATTTGAAAACCAAGGGTCTTGGCTCATGACAGGACAGGACGTCCACTGTTTCCAGAGTTGTTTGGGTCCTGGGCTATAACCTGGCATTTTGAGAATCTAGTGTT
Organism: Taurulus bubalis; assembly: GCF_910589615.1. Taxonomy (NCBI): domain Eukaryota; kingdom Metazoa; phylum Chordata; class Actinopteri; order Perciformes; family Cottidae; genus Taurulus; species Taurulus bubalis. The sequence goes on along the minus strand of NC_136591.1, from coordinate 30,919,045 downwards.
CCTTTGCATTTATTTTAAACATCCCACGGCCTGTAATTACCTTTTGGCATTCTATGACAGGTCAATGGGAAAACTTTACATTTATTTAGTAAATAGTCTTTGAAGGCTACATGAAATACAGCCGATACATGTTATATTTTAACTTAGAGGTCTGGTAGATTATTTCTGGAATCATTCAAGAAGTTCGAGACATTTCAGCTTGTATTCAGACTACAAAAGAGTCCAAACCACAGCGCGAGATCTGCATGCAAATCCACCATTATTGATGGACCAAGGCTTTTTGACAATAAATGAGATACTCTAAATGGAACAATAAATAGCACACCTGGCTTTACAGGATCAACAAAGGATGTGACTTCTTCCCTAGTTACAGCTCACTATAAAATAAAAGCTCCAACTTCTCCTCCCCTTTAATATTGGAGAAATCAATCTAGTCCAGACTCTCTGGCAGCAGGTGTTCTGATAATACACCTTCACTCATCCAGGTATCAGACTTCATTTTAACAGGTCACTCTGTTCATACGACTTCCATCTGGGCCAGAGAGTGCACATTTCTCTGGCAGGGAGCAGCTGTAGAGATGATTTATTAATGCTATTCGAGTTTAATCTTCCTCACCGTTACCTTGGCGGTCCCGTGACCGGAGCTCCTGGCTGTCGTAACGCCTATGAAGTAGGAGCCCTGCCCTCTATCACAGCTCAATAAGCAACTGTCCTCCTGGTCGTGATCCCAGTGGCGTTATGGTCTCAGCCCAGTGGCGTTATGGTCTCAGCCCAGTGGTCTCAGCCTGGTCAAACACTGCTTGACGAGCTCATTTGTCTAAAGGGCTGGCCATTGGAACACAGCCACCACACATCTCAGAGTTATCAAATAAATCAGTGGCGCTGTCTCAGCCTTGACTTCCTCCTGAATGAATGGCGCAATCTCATTTTTCTTCTATTTGCTATCTTTTTTAAATACATTTTTAAAGATGTGTACAATGCATGATATTTTACAGCTGATAAATAATGTATTTGCTAGACATATTTTTGGCTTCTTTTGGCTCAATACATAGTTTTCACTTTGTTATTCTTTGGGAAGAGATTCAGGCATTCTTACTAATAAAGTGACTCTGGTTGCAAAAATAAGTCAGTTTGTATCTAAGTCTATGATAAAAATGATCCTACTTCTCATTTGATTTATAACCTCAGTACCTAAGCATGTGTATATGGTCTCAATCTCTAGTGTTAAGTCTTCTTCCATATGTTAATTTAGTAAATTATGCTTTTGCATTTAGTCGAATAGACAATAATGCAGGGTATGCTTTTGGGCTTGTCAGCTACCTTGTGATTGACAGGTCGCTATGACGGCGTTGTGTGTGCTGGGAGTCGTCAGTGAACTTGAACCCTTTCCCAGAGTGTTTTCAGTTCATTAACTGTCTTGTTCAGCATTTTCTTGTTGTTCACCCCCTCGTGTCGCCACTGGTTGCAAAAAAAACGGCATCGCCCCAAATACTGAACTCAAGGCTCTAAATTACCGTCCACAAACAAAAGGATGCGGTCACAGGGACGACATCCTCTTGAATACAGTCTGGCCTTAATGCTGAGACACACTGGTCTGGAATGAAACACCACTATAAATCATTATACATGTTTAATTTCATGCAGGAGGCTAATACAAGGCCTAACTATTCAGTCCAGGTTGATCACAAGTTTGTAATTTGATTAAAACAAAAGTTTGTCACTTGTCATGCTGTGCCCTAAAGACGGCAGCTGTCGGCTGTCCTCTGCTAGTAATGATCGCCATGGATGACATCCCCATTCATCCATTAGTGAGTCTGTCGCCATCACCTGCAGCACACTGACATGTGTCAGCACCTAATCCACCTTGTAGAGCGGAGCGCCGTCATCCTTGTAATTTGTCAAGTCAGTTTTGGGCGTGTACCCATTAGTTTCTACATGGCTTTCACACTGCTGATTGTGAAAGGCTGCCGTGTTAAATTAACTGCCGTCTCTCCGTGCACATTGTCCTCGTCTCCATTGTCACAGTTCCCTCTGTAGAGGAAAGGGAATCATTGTACTTTTTTTCAAGCAAGCTTTAACATTAATTAAAGCCATAACAACCGTCATGTTTCTTAAACTTGACACTTGGAACTTCCGCCAGTCTGAAGTGTAAGGTTTGGTTTGCAGTTAACTTTAGTTTTAGTTTCAGTTTACATTTCAAAACCTACAGAGGACTCTGTTACCTTGTAGGCCCATCTGACTGATTCCAGATAGTGGCACCATCTCTCTAAAAGCTGCTTTTGAATGAAATATTTTTGGCACCTCTAATTTTTCCAGTAGCGTAAACATTTAGGACTTTCTACACATCTCTTGCAGATTGAGAAATTGTGCTGTTGTGATGGGAACACCCGGAACGAGTTAAATATCAAACCTATCACAAAGAGACATGCTTTTATTCCTTCACAACAGCCTGCTGGGTCATTCATTGTTTGCACTATACGGTTCGGAGTGCACCTGGTTCTATAAAAGAGCCTCAATTTGCTCGAATGCTATAAAACAATGCAGAGCAATCAGACGGCCACTCATTCAACTTATTTGTTTAACAGCGGGAAGCAGACAATGTGGCCTGGAGCATCTTTTGTCTATTGTTAATACAACTTGTTTGGGAGACATGCTGCTTTTTATTTATCCTCTGAAGACCTGCCGGTGGAGTCATCTTGATTTATTTCTTAAGCTTCCCGATGTGGCCCACCCCCTTGTTGTAGACGCACACTGTACAGCTGAAGAATCCATTAGGCCATAGCTGTATTTGCTATTGAAATCATGCTGTTTGCATGGATGACATCTGACTGGAGCTTTATACACTGCTAATACAGTGACGCAGGAAGACGGCCTCTTTTTCATAATCTCCTCTCAAGCCTCAGGCAAAGCAAGCCACTGATTGTTACGCTGACCTTTCACTTAGTCTGAATGCTCTCTAGTCAAATGCAAAGTCGCCTCACGACTTAAATGAGGCCTCACACTGCCGAGTCAGTGCAACGCCAGCATCCGGAGTCTCCACTTGACTCCAGCTTGTTTTTAACAAACACTAAAACCAACCAGGCCAGCCTATAGCTTGTCTGTCAGCTGTTTCTGCAGAAATGCAGCTGTAAAATAACACAAACGGCAGTTCTGATGTGAATCGATTGGACTCAGTAGCTCTGTCTCTGAGGGCTGTGACACATGGGTGCTGAGTGTCAGGGTAATTGGGATGAATTGTTAATTGATTTCTGGGGGATTAGTGTGGTGTATAGAACGAAGCCTGTGGGTTTTCTTTTTAATGACTTGGATGCATTAGTCTGAGGAGACTGTCATGGAGAAAAGACTATATATATATATATATAGAATTCAGTAGAGGCAGAGTTAATGGTGAAACTGACGTTTTCATTCATGGTTGTCTATCGTCAAGATGAATATGTTTGTTATTGCTACTGTTTATTACTATTGTTGGTAACTACTGTTGAGGACAACGAGGTCATATCATCGGTATGGAAGGGTTATAATACAATGGACCCCTGCATGGGCAATGAAATGGAGATGGCCCCCTTCCCGCCTGATGCAAGTACTGAGAGAACACTGCAGTAATACAATGATCTTCTGTGAAATTAAAGTTAAACTTCTACCATTGCATATGCTTTACACATACTGCAGTTTTTAAGGCTAAATCTGATATTATATTCTGATCTGATTTTATAAAAAAAATTAAGTGTCCAGAGAGATTTCTTGTAGACTTGTCATAGTATAAATTGTAGGATTGTTGTATACCAGATAGACTTAAAATATTCAATGTTTTTTTTTTAAAGTAATGGGGAAGCTATCAATACATGGATTTGCTTTTTGTTGTAAAAACATTCAAATATTTAGCATCAGCCCCAAATAATAAGCATTTGCAACCTCTCTCCAAGTATATTAATATATCTTCTGACCTTCAAAAAGGAACACAGGATGATAGAAATAAAACAGATTTTCTGTCTATATACAATATCACACTCGGCCGTCTGAAATGGATCAAAGATCACTGAAGCGATTGTAACCCCCCCCCCCCCCATCTCAGCTCTTCCTATTGTTCTCTCATCTCTTCTTCTGTGGTGTTACGCATCTCTCGTCTATCGTTTTGCCCTTCACCCCCCCTTTTTCAACTCCTGTGCGATCGATGCAGAGAACTGAACTAAACGAGGACTCGGCTCACTGGCTCATTAGCCCAAACGCCTAACAGGCTGATTATACAGGGGTGACGTTTATCCTCCCTATGATGTTACAAAGCTGCAGCTGAGACCGGTGAACCTCTGTCTGTAGAAGACGCGCCGGGTTAATTGATTTCACTCAATTATTGAGTGGAAGGCCTTTTGAGAAGATCCAGAACATTCAGTCTGAATACATTTGGAGCTCCTCTGTGAATGTTGCGTTTCCTTACCATGCCTTTCCTCTCTTGCAGGAGTCGACTTCAAAATGAAGACACTAGTAATAGATGGTATCAAAGTACGGATACAGATATGGTAAGACGGCGGCATAGGATGCCTCGCTGGAAGGCTGTGCAGGAGATTAGCAAAATGTTAGATATTGCACGACAGTAGTTCTGATGGAGGGGATATTATTAATTTGTAAATATGAGATCACTATCGGGCTCATGTTCAGGGCTGGAGCCTTACCAACGCTGAGGTCATGTTCTCGGTATTCTTCATGGTCGATTTTGCTACCTGGAAGAATTTTAAAAACAAACTTTCATACTGGTAGTATTTTGTAAACTGATTAAAGTAGTTTTAGACCGTTTACATTGAACTACTTTTTAGGTCAATTCAATAATAATACTTTCACGAGACTGGAATTTGTGTTGCGTCAGGGACCTGCTACTATTCTTAGCGTTTATAAACTGTTGGCTTTTTTTTACATTTGATTATAATGTAGTTGCCATGCATTGATATTATACAATTAAAGAAGAAAATACTTTTTTTTTTTTTTTTAAATCTCATTTATTATAGAGATACAGGGTTTACATTGGACAGTGACAATAACATCTAAATATTTAAGCATTTTAGGTGTCGGATCAATTTTAGGGATGGGGACTCATGACCTTTAGTAATTCTATAAAATCCAGCTTACTTCCCTGATCATGTTGTGATACTATAATCGCAGAAAATCGCTTGTTGTCTTTCCAGGGACACTGCGGGCCAAGAACGATACCAGACCATCACTAAGCAGTACTACAGGCGAGCACAGGTAGATGACCTCAACTCTCCTCCCTTAACTTGGACATTAATGAAACATTGTTACCACAGGGTAGCAAAACAAATGTAAATCTACTTATCTTCTGACATTAAATGTGTTAGTGCAACAAGATGTTGATGTATGCTTCACACCTGGCTTCACCCTGCTTTCATGAACCATTTAGATGTTTTTAAAGGGATCTCTCATGGATGAAAGTTGCGACATGTAGCAGCTTTAAAATGTGGTTTTATAAAAGTGGAGGATGTTGGGAGTAGCTCTCCAGAACAAACCCAACCACCAGCAGTCTGACATTGTTGTATGAACGTTGCATTTGCTTTTGTCTGTTAAATCGGTCAAACTGGCTGACATCAAATTGTCCATTTACCAGAAACTGGTAATGAAATTATACCCAGTTCCTGTTTTGTGTTATAAAAATGTCCATCCTGCCAGTCGTGGTCTGGTTTTCATACAGTAGTATTGTGTTTTTTCCACATGTATCGATTTTAAAATGCTGCTTTTAAGCATCAGGAAACCAAGAACCCGCTTTAATAATGCTTTAAAATGCACTTGTCCTCTCTTCAGGGAATCTTCCTGGTGTATGATATCACGAGTGAGCGATCCTTCCAACACATTATGAAGTGGGCCAGCGACGTGGACGAAGTGAGTCACAGAGATCGGGGATTTACGATCAACGGGCAGCAGAAAAGGCTAAAACCGACACAACCACTTACTGTGCAGAGGCCTCAGGTTGACAAAGAACAGCTGTCTGACACGGTCTGATAAAAACCAAATGCTTTGGCCTGACGGATGAAGCCTTGCTGTGTTTATTATGTTTCATCTTCATTTTCAAATATCTGTCGTCGTATAGTCATTAGAAGGAGAAAATGTTTTTCCTCTTGCAGTCACATTTTTCTATCGGTTTCGAAGGCTTAGGAAGCAATCTGGTCTGCCCTGCTTCTTCCTGTCATTTCCCAGATGATTTTATTCTATTAATTTAATCATGATGGACCTAATTTCCTCTATGGGTCTGCCTGAATATACACTCTGTTGATCTTGGCACACTTCCAGCATACTTTTAATCTAGGTCTCATTTCCCGAGCGCTGTGTTTTCTCCCCTCTGCATTCTCTTGACATTTGCAATCTCTCTCTCTCCTTTCCTATCTCTTTCATTTTGTTTTTGTTATTCCTTCATACATTTACATAACAAATCCCTGCAGTACGCTCCTGAGAAGGTCCGGAAGATCCTCGTAGGGAACAAGTCGGATGAGGTGGACAAGAGGCAGGTGGCCACAGAGCAAGGTATCAAGGTGGGTCAATCACTGGATCGGTTACATAATGTTTTATTGGATCCATGGCACCCTTACCCTTTAAAACAACCATGTTTTAAAATACATTAGTATGATGCTGGCTTACTTTGAGTTAAATTAGTTCACTGAAAGTGTGTAGCCATAAGGTTCAGTTAGGGTTCTGAAAGAAATTAGGCTCAAAGTTCTACAAAAGGGTATTTTGCCTGGTGGCAGTTAGCTTAGCTTAGCACAAAGACAGGGAGCCGCTCTCTCTCTCGCTCACTAAAGCTCACTAATGCTCACTAATTAACACATTATACCTAGCTTGTTTAATCTGCAAATGGAAAAATGACAATTTGACATTTTAGTAGTGGCGGGCCGTGGATTGTGTACCTACGCCTGCTGTATAACAGCTGATCATGGGTCGCGGCACGAAAATAAGATAATAGGGGAAAATAATGATAATACATGTAGTGTATTTGTGAAAAAGAATTACATTATAAAATAGCTATAACTTTTAATTTAAAAAAAAATAAAAAAATAATACGAAATTTAAACTTTGTGATTCTGTTTAGGCCAGCAGAGAAGGCTTAGCAGGCCCTGACGGCCCGCCACTGCGTTTGTAGGCAGAAGTTATGTGCTGTTACAATCTACAGTTTATCCGTACGAGTGCAGTGCCCAATCAGAACGTGCAGCGTTCTCAAGAACCGCTCATCCAAACAAATTCACGCAGTCGATCGGATGAAATGGTTGTCGAAGAAAATCAAAAGGACAAACGGACAGGCAGACATATAGAAAGAGACTCCTTCCATTAAGTCAGATCCCAGCGCCTGGTACTCAAAATACGACATGTCAGCAGTATTAGCCCTATTTTTTAACCTTGGAGAGATCCAGGATAATTGTCTCATCCTGCTTCAAGTTTTAAGCTAAGCTAGGCTGATTGCCTCCTGTCTAACTCTATCATTGTTGTACATGAGAGCGGTATCGATCTTCTCTTGGCAGGAAAGTAAACGAGTCTATTTACCAGAATGTTGAACTGTCTCTTTAAAGAGGTACTTATCCTGGGTTCCCCAAAAGCTTGTCATCAATTGTAATCATCATCAGGTCTGTGTCTATTCTATAAATGAGCTGTAAAGGCCATCCAAAGCTGGCCGACGGCAGATCTCACTGCGCCTGTGTGAAAACAGATAACGTGTTATTTGTCTGTGCTTCTAATTTAAAAAGGAAACTTTTTTTTTTTCCCCAGCAAAGTAAATGTGTCCCTGTTGTCTATCTTGCAGCTGGCCAAGGCTTACGGGATGGACTTCTTTGAGACAAGTGCCTTCACCAACCAAAATATAACAGAGGTGAGGGGATCTGAACTCATTACATGTTATCAATGCAATGCATGCAGTCATGGTTATATAATAGGAAGAAATGACTTGATTAGATTAAATTCAATGCCATTGCACTGCAGACAATGCAATTAAAGGAGTGAGACTTGAACTGACAACCCTTGTGTCAGTCTTCTGACCACTGAGTTATAAGGCCTTGCCTTGAATAATGACTGCCGCTTGTCTCTCTCAACCTGCGTCTTTGTTTCCCTCCAAGACTTTCACACGATTGGCTGAACAGGTGCTGGCAGCCAATAAAAAGGACCTGGATCTTCTCCGGATGGGTTCTAATGACGAGATTAATCTTGCTGCTCTGGAGGAAGAGGAAGGACTCTGTGACAGTGCGGCGGGCGATCAAGGCAAAGGCTGCTGGTGTTAAAGAATCAATTAAAATCAGATGATCTGTTATCACTAGACACTTTGCACACTCTAGGCAAAATGTTTCTTTTTGTCGGTAGTTGAAACAAAGAGGAACATTGAGCTGCAATTTTTGAAACCAACCACGTTCCTCTGTTTCACGTGCCAAAAAAAAAAGAAGCTAACGAGCCATTTGAGAGCAGTTTTGAGGACAAAGGTGCAAACATTTTGCCTCACAGTGCCAAGTGTGTGGTGGATTAACTGAAGGTCCAAATGTCAAGGGTTCCCTCAGTGGGAATGATTTTCTAGAAAAGCACTAATTCCTGCTCCGTTCAGTGTGTCTTGGATGTAACCAAATACAAATCCATGTCCTCTACAAATTCTGCAATTGACCTCCAGTTGAAAGCACTGAACACAAAGATAAGATTGTATCATCGTTTCTTTGAGAATTTGTACAGTGTTCAAATGTAGAAAATGGGGAATGACTTGGAATTGTCCACCACTGACTTGAAACGTTTCTCAATGTTGTATTTCACATTGCTTTCCAAGAGCTGTCTCTTATATTGATCATAGGGCCGGTTGCCTTGCAAATCAACAATGTGATTGATTCCATTTGGCCTTCTTCCAGCCCTTCAGTGTTTTCCTTCATGTGGGAAATGGCACCCCTGCACACATCGCCTTTCTACTCTTGAATGCATTAGATGTAGTGTGAGAATTTGACCACAAGAGGGTGCTACGTGCATTGTGAAAACTGCACATACAATGGAGAATTGCCATGTGTTAAATTATGCTATTTTGCGTTTGTTCTTGGTTGTAATTGCACTTGCAGTGACTACCTTTACTGCGATGAAAGGATTCTAGATATATGCAGCAATTGTATTATTTCCTTTTATTGTTTTTATGCAAATATTGGCTAAGGAAATAAGTGTTGCAGCTTGCAATATCATCCATGTAACACACAGGCACTCTGATAATGACACCAGTAAAAGTCGTTAACTGAGGGAAACATTGAGAGCAAAATGATTAATTTTCTGTGTAGCAAAACTGAAGATATTTTTCATTTTATAGTCTTTGTTTATTCCAGAAAATATATAACACAGATAGTTTGATAACTGCCCATTGCATTGTACATACCATTTTTTTCAAAGCATTGTAGATTGGTAGAATCATAAGTGCAACATTAATTTAATGTATTATTAGAGGGCTGTATACAAAAAAAGTCCGCTCAGTGATATTCTGGTTTGAAATATTCCCTTTGTGAAGATAACAATGTCTTTCTGTCATTTTCTCGCTGTTTTGTACAGAGTTCAGTAGAGATGCCATTTATTCCTCCCCCTCAGACTTAAAAAGGGAAGAGCAAGGGTTTTGCATGCGATCCACTCTTCTTTCTTTTCTTTTATTGCAACTTCAATGAAGTTAATCATCAACCGACCATACAAGCATTGACCAGAGTTGCCTGTTTGAGACTTAAACAGAATCCCCATCACTGGAAGAAATTTGGCTAAATTAATTTTCTGCAACATAGAAATACTAAATGCTCCTGAAAACCGTTGTTGATCTGTGCACAGTGTGAAATGACAGTGTGTTGTACTGAATGATGTTCTGGACTAAGCTCTAGATACACAATGTATCTGTGTTGTTTTCAAGAACTACTTTTCTTTCTTTTAGACTACTTCAACTTGTATTTGTGGAAATATGTTACATGCAACATGTGAAATGCAACATGTTATTCTTGGAGAAAAGATGTCAGATGTTTATGAGTAAATACTTGCAGATAAATGCCTCTTCGTCATGGTTATGTCGAGACGGTCCTCCCCTGATATGAGACGGAGATGCCGTACATACTGTTGCACTGTAACGAGTACTGAATGTCCTTGTGTAGCACATGATCTATAATACAAAGGCAGTAGAATGCATATCCTCCAACATTCATGCATTGAATTCAATGTGATTCATTCATGCATCACATTGAACCAGTGTTTGAACATTGTGTTCAACTCAATCCCAATGGTGGGCTATTTTTCGTCAAATCACCCAACCTGTGGATGAATATCATCATGTGGATGTTTGCATATTCACAAATGGAAGGGGGCTTTACAGAAACAATTTGTTATTTCCTAATTTGACCACTAGATGACAGATTCTTTCAGTTATCTTCTGTGTTTGTCAAAGTCTGCTTTTAGAGTGTAAGACACTTAAAATGTGTCATAGTGAGTAAGTTATTAGTCACTTATAGTGTTACAAAGGAATCATTTACAACAATAACCACAAGATCATGCTATTGCCATCTGGTGGTCACTTGTATTAATATAACTTCAATACTTTAGATACATTAAAGTCTGCTTTAATCCTAAACCCCTTTAAAGCCTTTACTGTTCAGTACCCTACACATAATGAAGTTCACACATAAACTTTATAGTAATATATAAATGTGTAATGAGTCGTCAGTGATGGGGTTTTCTCAGAGAGAATTACAGAAAAAAAAGCTGCAAAGCTTTTGTTCGTCACCTCGTCTGAGTTGTTAATGTTGTGAACTCATTAAAATCTCTCTGGGTGAAATTAGCATAATGATGAATATGCATGCTGAACTGTTGTCTGGTTGTCAGATATGACAGCTCAGTATCTGTCACACGGCTGAGTGACACACGGACACACGTACAGAATAACAAGTCAACACGCCCACTGACACATAGCACCCACACACATCATCATCATAATCATCATCATTATCATCATCATCCTTTTCTGCAACACAATCCTCCATCACATTACTCCAAGTTTTGCAGCTGTCTGACATTCGGCCAAGTGGTGTGTGTGTGTGTGTTTGTGTGTGTGTGTGTGTGTGTGTGTGTGTGTGTGTGTGTGTGTGTGTGTGTGTGTGTGTGTGTGTGTGTGTGTGTGTGTGTGTGTGTGTGTGTGTTTGTTTGTTTGGGAGTCAGGGTGATAAAACTGTGTGGGAAAGAAGAAGACAGACTCTCTGATCAGGACAGGTACAGACTAGTTATTTTATACACACACAACAAAGCAAGCATAACCTTTGACCTTAACGCCACACAAGCTTTAACTTGTACAGTTCTGTCACCAAGGAGGTCCACTGGCCAGCTGGCGCCTATATGCTATTAAATAAAACATCAAATCAATCTGTCATCACATTTGTTTGAAGAATAATGACAGGCCATTTTGCTTGTGGAATGGATATTTGCTCATTAAATTATTCTTTTGTGATGATGAACAATCCTGTTGTGTCAAAATACCAACATTATCTGTGACCACAGGAAATACTAATCACAAGAAATAATCACACATTAGTGCAATGGCTAGCTAAATATATGAGGCCAATGATTTGCAAGATGACATTGTCATTCATACTCAGTGTCCAATTGTAACAAATTCTTAAATGGATTCTATTGAGACGACAACGTAGTACCTTTAGAGTCACAATCAGCGCGATGAAGTGTACACACAGATGACGACTTCATGCGAAGGCTACCAGAGGCCCTCTCTACACTCCCACTCCTAATCCCAAAATACCTGCCTGGCAGCTTTAATTAACTGCTGTAGCACTCTGCCAAGACAGACCCAGACACCCTCCCTCCTCTTCCCAGTATCCTGGCCAATGCCTCCAGTCCAAATGGAGCTGTAGCTTTATGTTCTGACGGAGCCAGAAAATCTGTGGAGAAAATAGACTCTAAATCACACATTCAGATGGAGCAGTGTAGGTGGAAGGTTTATTGTACAGCCAGATCTTACATTGAATCATGTTGTCCTCCATCTTCCCATGCCACCTGTGGTTGCACTGTGCTTTTTTTTTAAAGCTACTTGTGTTCTTGAGAACCACCTCCATCTATTCTCCTTAACAATATCTAAAAAACAAAAGGAGCAGGAAGGGGTTACCTAGCTTCAGAAACATCTCCCTCCAAAAATCAACAGACAATCTGCTTGACTTTCTTGTTGTCATCAAAGCTTTGAGTGTGATTCTGCAGTTCATATCCAGTGCTTTCACTTATAAGTGGGTTGATGGTGTAAATGTTGCAGCCAATCTGAAAATAACATACAGTATGTTGCATATTCTATTTTCACCATTTAAAACATCAAAGACAACTTTTAGCAAATTGATTAATTTACAGATACCCGACCTGATTTTTTTATATGAACAATTGATCAAATTTCTAATATGAAAGGTGTTGTTCATAGTAATAAAACCAAAAAGAATCATCCCCTCATTCTGTATTTCCTTGTTTTAGCATATTTCAGCTGATCCTTTTATTTATTTTTTTTTTTTCTCAGGAATAGGTGGAGACCAAGACAGAAAACTCAAAATAAATGCCAATGATGCTCCGTGTCTTGGATGATAGGCTACTTTAGCCGACTGTTTGCTAACATTTTAACACATCAACTTTATATGGTGATAAAATGCTTGTGCACAAATGTGTCAATAGTTAATATATATTGATGTAAATATAAATCACATGATACATTTTCTCCCTTTGATTTTTCTACTGATGCCAACACAAGTGAACAAATCTCTCCAAGGTCCATGAAGTTATTATTTCTGCATGGGCCCTTCAATGTAACAAACTAAGGATCAGGGAACTCTAATGAGCACTTTAGAGCGACATAGAGCCAGTTCAGATCAAATGAGTCACTTCTCTCGTCCCACCTTTGTGTGCACAAGAAACACACCTGACTGCACAGATTGCATCACATCACAGGTACCATGTTTTCACGTGGAATGTGTGCATTATTGTTTTTAAAAGGAGTTCCAACATAAACGCAAAGTCCTCAAAGCCGCTCTTTGCGCTCAACTGTGAATATGTGACATAAAAAGGGTCTCTCATAGCAACAGACCTCAATCAGCTTTGCAATTCCCCTTTTCTCTAAAGAGTGTTTGAGCATCCTCTAAAGATCATTGTTTTGGTTTTATGAGATTTTCAACACCTACAATTAAATGATAACTAAGCAATTTCTATCAGCTAATGAAGCACATGTCCTATATGATTAAAAGCTCCAGGACAGCTACACAATTGACTTGAGCTGAGATTGTCTTGTTGAAAGTCATGTTTGCATGACTCAAGCGTGTTTTTGTCTTTTTGTATTCAGCCAAATAAGACAGAGAGCTCATAGGGAGCATGTCGAAATGTGTTTTTGTTGTTGAATCACTGCATCAGAAACTTGTCTCACAGATCAAGCTTGACTCCTGCCTCCTTCCTTTCAATCGCGTTACAAACACTGAGCATGTGCGTTTGCATTCAGTATTTATGAGGGGGGATTTCTGTTTGACAATTAATCACACTTCCTTTCTACTTGTGCTATGATCACAGAAGCTGGAGCCGAGCCCAAGCAGCAGGGTTTGAACATATACTGAATGCTCATACGTATGACGCAGAGAGCTTGGTGGAGATTTACAGCATCTGGGTTGGATGGTACCTTCTCCTTTCCAATATACATTTTTTCAACCTCGGCCCCCAAATCCAATCAGAGCATGCCCGTATCCTGGCCAACCATTGGCTTGCCTCCCTCCTCCCCATCATATGAAGTCTGAAATTCAAAACATAACAATGTCTTCTCAGGACAACCAACATTATTTCTAGTGAGGAAATGTTCACTGTTTGTGTTCACGTGTGTCGGGGGCGGATGGTGCAATTGGGCGGCGGCAGAGGAGGAGTGTGTGTACATATATATATATATATACATATATATATATATATACATATATATACAGATAGGTGTGTGTGTGTACGTGCCCTTATATGCATGCCTGAACGTGGTCCAACTCTGGTGCACTTCTTCTTCTGCTTGGTGCTGTGATGTCATCCTCCCACCTCTCCGCTGTGTTTTCACACCAGCGTGAGTCACACTGCTCCAGCGCTCTTCTTGGGGAAGTGTGTGTGTGTGTGTGTGTGTGTGTGTGTGTGTGTGTGTGTGTGTGTGTGTGTGTGTGTGTGTGTGTGTGCAGAGCCAAATGGGGGGTATTTTGAACTTGAATTCTGTCTATGCCTCTGCCTTTTCAAACATATCTTAAAAGAATTCTCTGTAAGTTCCTGCACTCTACAAATGGAAACGGGGATCACGAGGATCCTAGTGCAGCACCGCTTTTGACAGCAGCTTAGATGTTAGTCCTCTGAGAAAAACCACCTGCGTCTTTAGATGCAGAGATGGAGAATCATATATATATATATATATATATATATATATATATATATATATATATATATATATATATATATATATATATATATAGCAGTGCATTTTCTTGAACATATATGTATCCTAATAAGTAATACATATGTTAATAGAGTTTGCATGGAGCATGCACGTGACACCACATTCCCAAGAGACAGACCTGTCTGTCACTGCAGTCGACGGAAGGCTGAACATGTGAAGAACTTTGGAGAAAGACTTCTCCAAAGTTGCTTAAGAAGAATAGAGATTAAACCAGCTACAGTTCATGAACAACAAAAAGAAGCTAGGGATGAAGGTAAGTAAGTCTGCCTCTCTATTATACTAACTTCTATTCAACAGATTCAATATGCTTCTGGCATACAGTTGAAGCTGCACCCATAAAATATACACACAGTAAATAATTGATGATTTGCAGTTCCTTAGTCTTGTCTTTGCTGTGTTTGTTTTTAGCAACTGGCATTCAACTTGGCTGACAAGACTTGAAGGCGTGTTCAAATAGAGCTGGCTGCGTAGGGCTTGTGATGAAGTGGTTTATTTGTCTCGCTCTAACTGCTTCAACCCGAGTTCTGACCCACCAATTCCTCGGCTTCACACTCAAACACGTTCACGGGGAAGGCGGAAAAAGAAATCCATAGCTGTTATGATAATATGCCACCTCCAACCAATCATTCGTCCATGGTTTCATCTAGAGCCCTCGTCAGGTCAAATCTGTGGCTCAATGCTTCGTTTTATGATGAAATACCTGCAAAAATATTGATGTTTTCATCAGCCTCAGCTGTACTGTGTGTGTGGTGCGAGTTTGCAAATTGTTAGCATCCAAACACACTAAACATACAAAGACAATTTGATGATATCTTGTCAATTGAATCAACATCAACATCAACAACAACATCAATAGCACTAGCACCACTTTTGTTGATTAGTTAGTCACTGCACATACTTATATACACTTAATATACTTTGCATTTTCTTTATTGTTTAATTTTCTTAAATGAATATGCTATGCTGTTCTGTTTTGTTGTATATATTGAGTATTTTTCATACCTTATATTTTTGTGTCTTCTATGTAACTTTGCTTGCTGCTGCCACAAAAAACGAATTTCCCCTTGGGGATGAATAAAGTATCTATCTATCTATCTATCTATCTATCTATCTATCTATCTATCTATCTATCTATCTATCTATCTATCTATCTTTCTATCTATCTATCTATCTATCTATCTATCTATCTATCTATCTATCTATCTATCTATCTTTCTCTTTAAGTGGCGATTGGACTGAACATCAGTTGCTGTTCTCCTCCTGTTCACGCTAAACCGTCTGCCAATCCCTCAGCCGAGCGAATAAAGCCTGACAGTTTACTCTCGCCATAACAATGTACAACAAAAACACTAATTGCACACACACTCCAATCAAGGCACTGTGGTCTCCACTTAAGAAAAACAAGCGCATCAAATTCTGTCTATTTTAAGAGCGCACTGTCTGCATAATGGCCCTTAGTAAAGGGGACAAAAGAGCCAGTGTATGTAAAAACTACTTGTCCCCTTTCTTCATGTCAATCTCTATTATTGTACGAGCACCGCTTGAGTGGAACTTTGTGAATGGGGCCCATTCTTTTACATTCCACTGCTTCCAGGGGCAACAGAGGCAGGAATTCCACCGCTCTCCCTCTCTGGGTTACTGCGGTCATGTACCCTCTAGGTGGTCGCCCCACGGCTGTCTTCCCTACTTGACATCTTAATATATCTCAGACGTAATGCAATAGTCGCCGGCTGCAGAGTCACCATCAGATATGACGGCATGACGTTTGATGCTGTGATGGAAAGGGCGTGCCGTAAAAGTCAGGGTCAAAGACTGAGCTTCAAAAAACAGCCTCCCTTGTTAAGATTCCTTCTTTCCCCACAGATCAGCCAAGAGAGGACATGAAAGATAACAGTGGAGGTACAGGCCTAGATGTAGCACAAAGACAGGCCCTGTAACTCCATTAAAGGCCTCCAGAAGTGTTTTTTGCAATTACTACAAACTAAGCAAGTTTTAGGTATGTAATATGTCCATGTTGTAAAAGTGTATTCAAGTAACAATTATTTGAAAAGACACTGACATGTTGCCCCACAATGCAATTTACAACAGAGATGGAAGAGCTAAGTAAATATTCAAAACATGTTGCTTCAACCGTTACAGGAAGAATCTGAAAACCTAACAAAGATATGAACAACAAATAAATAAGAATACAAGAAATATTTGGAGAAACACTTAGTTTTCACTTTGCTCATGTTTGATTGGCTCTGTGGTATTCAAAAGTCACAGTTTCATTGATGCCCATCATTTGTGTCATTTGCGGTACAAAACAGAAAAGTACTGCTGTTTTTAGATACTACCTGCAAAAACAGTATATTAGGAATAAGTCATAACATACAAGTTGTATGAAATTGCAAATGAATTGAAATAACATTTCTAGTACATACTGTATTAATATGGAACTGCACTATGAGGATTGGTAGGGATGCACCAAAGCAGAATCCTTAGTCAATATCAGTATTTATACTGACATTAAGCCACTGGAGTATCGGCCAAGACATGGCTGATAAAAATTAAATATGATTTTTTTGGGTCTATGTTATTATGCAATATAGTGTTTCCACTATTGGATTGGTACACCGCATTAGATCAGAGTATCAGAATCAAAGATTAATTGGATTGGTGCATCTCTAAAAGTGTATGTATAATACTGTGTGTCCTAATAAACTACATACATTAGTTGGTTGAATTACATAAGTACATAGCTACTTTTAACACTTTAACACATTTACTAGAAAATGAGTTTTGAGAGCAGATGGTAAAGTGTTTGTTGCATCATTGGCAAACACAAGGAAGGACAGACAGACAGACAGACAGACAGACAGACACACACACACACACACACACACACACAGACGTTCCTCTGCATCAGAAGTCTGTATTTTGAGAGGCTGCCTCTGCTCTGCATAGGGGCTTGTCTTATGAATGGTGGATCAATGTGCCATTCATGTTATAATCTAATAATGAAGTAGTAGTTTAGGGTGTTAAGAGAGATCCTGTTACAATGATCTCATAATATTAGATTAAAGACACGGGACACTTGAATAGTATAAACCTCACAATTCCACCACTAGATGTGGAAAGTGTTATGAAGTTGACATTACTTTCTGCCACCCAAGTAACCGATGCCTCATTATATTATTGGCATAACAAACAGTAAAGTTTCTCTGCCATTTATCATTGGTGATGTGTCTTCTCATATAATATAAATCCATACTGAATTTAAACCCAATTAAACTACTTGAGCTAATCCTGGGGGGAGCAGTTTTTCACCATCGAACAATTCAAACCACCCACACAAATATCCGCCTCATGACAGAACGGAGTGGGTAGTGTTAGGAACCGCAGCGCTACAGGAATAGAGAGGTTTTAATGATGGTAATCTCTTTTCCTTTGTCTTTATTAGATTGTGATGTAATCCTGGATGACATTTTAGAATAATGGATGCATAGATGGAAAGTGGAAATGAAAGGTAAAGCAGAGGTAAATGTGGAGAGAATGAGTGAATGAAGACGAGAATATGAACTACCGTCACTGGGACCAACATGAATAATTATAGAGAACAAAAGACGGACAGACTTTGCAGACCGAGAATACAGATGACAAGGTTGCAACTATTCACAGGTGATTATGTGGGAGAGAAAGATGAATTCCTGTGACTCCAATACTATTCACCCACTCCTTATGCCAGTACCTGCTTTAATTAAGGCAGTGTTCTTTCTCTTATCTAATTAAAATGAAATGCTGAAATAATTAATGTATGTGAGGAAAGCAAGCAGGTGGAATTTGCAAAGCTGGGCTTACAGCATTTCAATTATAATCAGTCTTTTCACACGCATGCACTCCATGGGTCATTGTTGCTGTCTATCCCGAATCGCCATTCATTTCATAAAGCCTTTTAAAAAAAGCTGTTTGTGACATTTCCAGCTACAGTGAGTGAATTCTGATTTACCCACCGTGCAGTACATGCACAGCATCAAATGGCAGTAAAAGTAAGCAAGTAGTGGGTCAAGAATTTAAACATCAAGCAGCTAAAGTCACATACACATTGTGGAGTTAGGGCCATACAAAACAAGGCAAAACAAAAAAGTGAATGAATATAGAACTTGTTGGACATCTTTTTGGTAAAACTACTGTTTCCAAGGTCAATAATGAACATTTATGCTCAATATTGAACTGTTCTAAACACTGCAGTTACATGGGCTGCTACAGAATATAACTGTGCCCTATTATAATGTGAGGAAACGCTCAAGGGACACTGCATAACACACCTTCGAGCGAGTCTTTTCTGGTGGCTGTCCAGTTATTTTGCTATACCTGGATACAAACTGCAATAGATGATGTAACAGCAGCTGCCGGGTATTTCATCATGTGCAGCCTCCATTAACACACTGGTGCCACACAAACACCAGTTGCTGGAGGAGAACAGCCTAGCTGAAAAGCCCATGCTACTCTGTTGCTAGAGCAACGCTCTCCCTCTCTTCCATCCTTCCACCAGCTCTCTGCCCGTCTGCTCGGTTTTTCTTCTTCCACTCTCGCGAGACTTTACCGTGCACTTAGCGGATCGCTCTGGTTCGTATCGCGAGAGCATAAACCCCATAGGAGTTCGAGAGGCGGTGACCTCATCGTCGTCGCGAGGCGGAGCGAACCGCTGCAACTTTTGGATGAACTTCTGATTTGAACAAACCGAGAGGCGGTCGGTCGGCGGAGTGCGCGGACAACAACAGAGATTCAGAGGGTTTCTGCTGCGAAGCCTTTCAGTCGGTTCCGTTTGTGTCCTCACCGGCCGTGACGGTTTGTGTACACGCCGGTGACCGAGCAGCGAGAGCGTTATTTTTCCTCTCGAAAACGCCGACAAGGTGGACATTAATAAAGGTGAGTGCGCTCTCTCTCCTCCGCTGGTCTTCCGACCGACACACAGGCGATATAGACATCAACGCCGTTAGTTTTCGGGTTACCGGTCAACTTGTGAATGGTTCATTCGCTATCTGTGCGTTTCAGTTGGAATACACGTCCGTGTGAGACGTTCAGGTAACCGTTAGCGTTAACACCTTCTGGGGGGGGGGGGCGCTACACAAAAAAAGTTTTGGCGAGCGTCATGTCTCCAACGTTATTTTCTAGCTAATGTTAGTGTTTTTTTATACCAGCTTTTTCGTCAACCACGTCGTTAGCTACACATTGCGTTTTTCGCGCAACCACCGATGCCTTTCTGCAAGACAACCCACAGTTTGAATTCTAGACACAGTGGCTCTTAAAGAAACCGGAAACTCTGCACACACACACGCACACACACACGTGCACACACACGCACACACACAAAAAAAGCTTATCAGATAGAGGTAACGTTAATTGTTATTTGGTTAAGTCGCTGCGTGTCTTCTGTATAATTGGGATGGCTGGCTGCAGTCGTGCTCGTGCGTTTCCTGTCCATCTCAACCTCGCTGTCCATCTTTTACTTGTGAACGACGACACTTCTGGTGAAGCGGCTCTTTTCTTCTTCTTTCTGTTAAGCTCTTCGTGCAAAGTAATGACTGTTGCGGTGCAATTTGTTGTCATGCATTGCTGTCCTTTGCATGGGTGGTTTGGACCGTGTGTGTGTGTGTGTGTGTGTGTGTGTGTGTGTGTGTGTGTGTGTGTGTGTGTGTGAGAAGTGTGGATCCGCATAGAAATCCTTCAGTGAGATGCGACCGTGTTTTTTTTTGCAGGGAAAGTTTGCTGAATTCTTTGCCTGAAACCAAGACTTATCAGTTATTAAAATGTTATTAATTGTGCATAATAATCAGTTGCAGACTAAAACAGTGCACCTCGGAACTTGAAGGAAGTCAAATGTCAAGTTGAGATTTCTACCCAATGCTCTGCCAAAACCAGTATCATTAATCAAAATGGCCGTCTATGTAGACTACTCAGATTTGAGTAGTGATGTAACTACAGACACAGAATGAATAAGCTGTATTCTTTTGAGTAAAAGTCACTAATGCTTTATTAAGTTCAAGTACTCACTGTAGTTGGATTACATGCAAATGTGTTAGTCCATGTGTCTAAGCTCTCCTCTGCCCTAATGACAGCCTGAGAGGGTTTCTTAAGTACCCCTCCTGCAGCTACTCTGTCTTACAATTTCTGCCATCTCAACCTGTGGAGTCTGTCCCCAGGCTACCAGCTTCAGCCTCCCAGGGGGCCTGCATACACACACACACACACACACACAGAAACACATTGCTTCCTCTTTTGACAAGCCCTAAATGGACATGTCAAAGAGATCTCATCTCTTTTCATCGGGTGGCCGGGGTGGGTCAGATTCTCAACCTGGAACACAACAGCAGCATCGAAGATGTATTCTCTCCGAGACTGCATTTCAACTGCTTTGTCTGCTTTGCTTTGGCAACTGCAGCCGCTGTGTCGAAACCCCCCCAAAACTCTCATGCATTAGCGCCGCAGTCGAACATCTCCCATGCAATCAGCCCTCCCTTGGCGGTGCTTGTGAATACCAAGGCTGAGCAGATCTGGAGGCTGCTTCATTTACAATATTAAGTAGGCTATTGAAATGGAGTGTGTAGGTGGAGGCACACATGTTTTTGTAAGATGCGTATCTGCCTTTTTTTTTTTAAAGGGGAGGTGGGAGAAAAGAAAGAGAAAAGGGAATGGAAAAATTGTCAGGGTTGCTGGTGGGCAGCTGAAAGATTATCAAAGTGCTTTTGGGATGTATAGCAGCTGAACCATCTCTCTAGGTGTTCCTGGAGTTAGCTGAGAACTTGCCTTCGGAAGGGCTTCAACCCTCTCCAGCATAAGCACAGTCGGGTCTCTTATTGAGTTTCAAGGGAACATTTCCCCAGGACCTTAGTTGGTGCTTGCAAGCAAAATATTTAGCTTTAAATTTGTATCAGATACTCTGTGATCGTGGATGCGGTTACTCTTTCAAAACCCCTCTAATGTGTAGCCTAGGCCTATTTGGAACCGGCAAGGCTTTTGGCAGAATGCACAGAGAGAAATCTGGCAAACGCAAAGTCAGGAAAAAGAGGACATTTCAATCTCAAAGCTGGGCAGCTTACACGCTCGCTGTCTACAGGCAATGCATTGCGCTGACAGAAGCTGAAAATAGGCTCCTACCTGTTTACGATCTCCCACGCTAGCCTCACCAAGCCCCCCTTCCCGACCTTACCCGTCTAGATGGCCACTTTCTATCATCTCTGCCTCGTCCTCCCCCTCTGTCGCCGCTTCTTTACTCTCCACCTCCCACGATTTCCTCCTCCCTTCTGCCAACCGACTGCCTTTTACTCTCGCCTTGCTTCCTTCCTCTTGTGGAAAGCATGTCAAGACTCTGACATTCTCATTATTTCTGTCAAGATCCCCCACCTTATCTATCCTTCTGTCTTTCCCCCCTTTCCTCTCCCTGATTTTAATTTCTCCTTTTCCTTCTCTCTGCGTTTCTCTCTCCCTCCCCTTCTTCTCTGTCTCCCTGCATACTGGAGATTGGAATGTGAGTTCCCTCTTATGGTGGGCTGTCTCGTGAGAAATACCAGATCAAGGAATACTTATTAACAGTGAATAGCTCAGACTGTGGGGCAGAATGATTTTCATACAACTACCATGTCCTGGTAAATCTGGGTTTTCCCTAAATAGAAACATTCAAAGGTGGCCTTCTTGCTCAAATATTATGCAGAATCTTTTATTTTTAATTTTTTACTGTAACCTGAACAAAACATTATGTTAAATGCATCATTGCCAAAGCAGAAGCCCTTCTAGGATGACTTGTGGACAGGTCCACATGTCTCACAGTGGGCAGAAAACATTAAGAAAGGGTTATGGATCAACAAGTTCCCTTCAAGTGGTGACTCTCCTGTGAACAAATTAGTGGTTTGCTTGTAGTGAAGGCTGATGCTAAAAAACAATAGAACTGCATGCAGAAACGCATATAAAACCAAGGTACTTGCTCTCAGGCAGGACATAAAAAAAGAGAATAGACAAACTCATAACTCTGATGCTCATGAGTTAGTTTACAAGGACATCAACGTATCCGTTGTAAATGCCCTAATGTTGATTCCCCCTGCCTCATATCAAGTTTTGCTTGAGCAAAAATATTGAGTTGCACTTTGAATGTGAAAACAAAGTTGGCTTATGAAACGTATGCAACTTCTATCATTTAAATATAATTACAATAGGACCGATAGTGGATTCTTAAATGTAGGAAAAAGCTGGTTTGCTGTGTTTATGACCGGCTTTACTTTTTGGATAAGCCGTTTTTTAATAAACCAGAATGTAATCACTGGTAAGAGAACATCATGAAGTGTGGTTTGATGGATTATATTGTTGGAATATTTTATTTTTAAATGCAATGTGCGATGGGCTGCTTTGTGGTTTATGATTGGCCAGGATTCAGTTTTGCGCCCTGTTACATTGTTAAATGTCCCTTTTAAAAAACATGAACGTTGATGCATATTCCTGGGGTGAGGAAGATCATAAAGTGTGCAATTTCATTTAATAAATGTATATTTGACTGAATATTGGCAAATAACGATCGTCGGTAAAACGTTATTTCACTGATGGTTGACATTAAACTGTGTGGTTAGTGCACGGTTCACATGCGTGCTGAATCGTACGGATTGACAATGATCCGCTACACCGCTCCATACTATTGATTGCAAAATCCAGGAAGTATTATTAAATATTTTATTCCGGAAGACCCTAGTGCATCGTTGCTAGAAGACATGGGTCTGTGTGTGCCCTGACACGTTTGAAGTGCAAGCCAGCGTATTGTTTTCACTTTCAACTAGCAGCCATTGTGGTGTTTTCTCTGATATGTGAAATTGCACATCTCTTTTGATCCATAGTCTTTTGCAGAGAATAAATCTGGAACCCTGTTGAGGCTTTCATCGGCTGCGTCAGGGCCTTTCATAGCAACCAGAGAAGGAAAGAGAGGGCACAAGAAGCACCAGTTAATTTTAGCTGTTCCACCTGAGGTGAGGGGACTTAAACACTAAATCTTCCTTGTATTGGATCCTTTTCACTTATTCAAATCTCTCCCCTTTGTCTGATGAAAAAACTTCTTAATTAGGGGTGTAAAATTGGATTATAGCATGTTAAAACAGAATGGATTATATAAAACAGCCCAGATTTCAGTTGTGACAGATGAGCAACAAATCTACAATTCATGAAACAATGAATAGGCAGGCTAATCCATGCAGAAGTAAACCGACGGAACATACTGTACAGATGGAGAGCCCCGAGAGAGAGGACAGCCGATTATGAGAACCATGCTTAAATACTGCCGGCATTAGCTAGCAATTCTTACAATAGCACAAGCCAGGGTGGACCCTTATCACCAGCTAAAACACAAATCTTTATAAAGAGATGGAAAGACAATGAACTCTATGTGGCTATTTTGGACAACATCAACAGAAGCACCGTACGCACTTTTCCCATACCGATTGCAACACTTCAACTCTGTGTATCTGCCAATACGAGACCGGAAGATAATGGTGATACAAGTAAACCTAGATAGCTCACATATAGTCCCTCTAGGCTGTTAAGGACACAAACCCATTGGAAACCCTTTGCCCAAGTACAGCTTCACCATTTGAAGTTTATTTTTTGAACAAGGTAGAAGCCGAGTTACATTACCCCTCAACATGTTGTAATGTTGACTCCTGTCTTTACCTTCATGTGGCCTTCTTAGACCCCTTTTTAGGGTGATGCATTGATCCAGAATGAAACAGTGTTTGAGATTGATGTGATTGATTCAATACATAATCACTCTGTGATTCTGCTCCTGGGCTATAATGTACCATAGGTACCATAGTTCAGCAAACGCATATAATACATATTCTAAAGCTCTCCACAATCTAGCCCCCACTTACCTTTACGACCTCCTTCAGGAATACACTCCCTCCCACACTCTCCGCTCATCCTCTTCTGGACTGCTAACCATCCTCACGCCACGCCTCAGTACCATGGGTGCCCGAGCCTTCAGCTTCTCAGCACCCAGGCTCTGGAACTCCCTCCCCCCACACATAAGACAATCAGACTCCATCACATTATCTCACTGCGGCGAGAATCATACAAATAAAACTTGATTCTGTGATTTAGTTGTGATTTGTTGTAAATTCAGTCAAGTGCAGCTGGAACATGTAGTATTTAATTAATTAATTGGTGTGTGAAGTGGATGGTTGTCCCAGGCTGTTTTCCTCCCTTAGACACCATGATGACGTCACAAGAACGTGACTCTGCACGAGAACTGTAAATCTTATCCCCAAACATGTATGAGAACATTGCCGAAATTCCCACCAACTGCCTTGCCATCTGTTTACAAGCAGACAGAGCTCTCAAATTCCGGTCTTGCTGGATGACTAAAACGATATTGCTGCTGTTGGCTGCCTGGGCTGGCATTACTGACAAGTGCTTTTCTGATGCTATTGGATTGTTGCTGTCTCTTCTTTGCCATTTTTGGAAAATTAGTATGTGGATGTGGAGCTGCAACCTGAAAGGTATGCAAGCTAGGCTATTTGTCAGAAAATATCATAGCTCAATGTGAGGAAGATGTGATTTGACTGTTATAAATCTGGAAACGGGTTGAATTTCTCATACGATTTGGCTTTTTGGAGCACATATAATTCATATTTGGTAACTCGAGCTTTGACTCCAACCGAGAATTAATGGTAATTGACATCACATGTTCGTTGCAAATTCTTAGGACATGCTAGCATGATAGGTTTCTAAATATTTTTGTGTTGCTGATAGCTCACATTCTGTTCAGATGTCATCAGCTAAATATCCCCGAGAAACTAAGACCGTCTGTCTCGACACTAAATACTCTGTTTAGTGTTTGATGCTTGTTTATTTCGGCTTTCGAACGCAACCGCTTCAGAAAATAATTATTTCTCTCTCATTCAGAGCAAGAAATGCTCCCTATCCCTGTAGTCGAAAAGGGGCCTTAGGAGAATAGCTGGTCCACCTTAAAGGTCAGCCCACCTTAAGTGAGCTTGAGCCCTAGTTCCCGCCATACTCTGCTGCTAACCCCCTTCACTAATCAACAGGTGGCAAGCAAGACACCGGGACGTGGCTTGAGTCTTTAGGAATTGTCGCATCTATTCACAGACAAATAAACTGTCCAAACAACGCTACAGTCATGGTGTTACTGTTGACCTCCGACTCATCGTCCCACAACTGCTCATTCTCTCGGGCGGGCACTCCCTAATGTTATGCCGAGCTTGCAAATACTTGAGCGAAAACCCTGACAGAGTAAAGCTATGCCAGGCAGACACAGCTGACAGCCCGCAGCTGTAGTTGTTGATGCAGGGTGTGAGTAGCTGCATGTGTCCACGACGGTGGCTGCTAACTCTCCCGGGTTGTCCCACAAGTTGAGAACTTCTCGCGAGATGGTTAATGGTTGCGGTTAAGGTTAGGTCTTCGGGCAGCAAGTCTCAAGAGCTTTGGCTTGTTGTCGCAATTTACAAGTTACCATCTAGAGACAGTTTTTTTTTTTTTTTTTTTTTATGCAGCAAATACTGAAACTAAACAATCACACTATCTAAGTTTAACAGCAAACCCCTTTAGTGTGCTGAACGTCGGCCAGAGAGGTATACATTTTTGCTTTGTAAAATAGTGAGTGAAGATTAATGTGAGAGATGAAAAATTGCAAATAGCAAGATGCAATTTTTAAAGAACGTTCTATTAAGAGATTAAAGATTGTTTTTACCTCCAGGGTTTCACCTGAGGAGCCTCTGTAATTGGAAATCTTAACCATTTAAGCCCTGTTTGGATGAGATTTTTTGAGAGATGTACTATGATTTTGTTCCTGTCTGAAGCACCCACGATTTTTCTCCCTCCCTCATCTCTGTTAAGTGGAGCCTTATATGCCCTTAGTTTTTTGGCATGCTTGTCAGCCTTTTATATGATTAGAGGACCTTTTTAACTGAAATAATTTAAGTCGAGGCCAACTAGACATCTTGTGATTTGCAAGATATTTTTGACCTATTCCATCAGCTATGAATGTAAATGGTTCTGTGGAGTGCAATGGAAGATTTTTAGTAAATTTTGTAACTGTGAATAGATCTCCATTTACAGCAAAGAAACCATTTGAAGAGGCAGACACTGCTCATCCAATAGACTTGTAATTTCAACTGCCCTTTTTGCATTATAGGCACTAAGCTGTGTTCGTTGTGTAGCTATGTGTTAAAATGATGTATTTACACAGGCTATCCTGGGAAAGTGAGGATTATTACTAATCACTCGTTACAATTTTGCACTGACTAATGCGATCCAGAACAATCCAGTTATTCAAGGAGCATAGCTAATTTTTTATCACTCATATGCCCCTGGAACATTTGACCCATCTTCGAGGGACTCTGTTGTCATCCAAGCATTCTGATGGCATGAGACATCCACTTAATTTGTTGCCTGAATTACTCAGATACAATAAATAAATAAGAGAATGGTTAATTGTATTACATAAAGCATGCAGTTCAGTTTGGGAAAAGAGTATTTCTGTGTTCTGCATGTATTATAGACTCTGACTATGTTAATGATTGATGAATGCAACAGACTCTATATGATACTTATTATTGTTTTGCTGTTGTAACCTATGAGATCTCTCATTTTTGGGTCCAAGCTGGCCAGTGAGTCTGCACTACTGTCTTCAATTCAATGAAAAAGGAGGAGTGTGCTCCAAAAATATGATCATCCTCTTGAAACGCTGATGTATTTGCATATGCTTTATTCATACAAGATTAGTATAATCAGGCATTACAATTCAGTCTGAATACTTTTACTCAGTCATTTAATAGTTATATAACACATTTGTAGATATTAAACAGGCTGTGTCCGTGCTTTGTAAAATGTACAATTTCCTTAACAGACACATGCTTTTCTCATATGTCGCTGTAGGGAAACCTCTTCTGACGACAGTCACAAGTAGGCACAGGATGAAGGGAAAACATATCCTGGTCATTGTTCATCACTGCTGGATGGAGTCGCCGCTCTGATCTAAAGGAAACTCTTACTTCTTGAAGCTTGGGACAGCTGTCATCTGTTGACAGTAAGTTTCCTTTTATGATCAAGTGCTGCATGCAGAATATGAAAATATCAGAAAGTTTTGACGCTGCTGCCCTTTTTTAATGCGATGAAGAAGATATGAGGCATGTTGTCTTCTTCTGTGTCATATCACACTTTGCAGATTTGCGCCAGCAAGTGCTTCAGAAGGAGAAATCTGGCTTTAAAGTGAACCGGCTTTAGAGTCGTTTCCCATCATTGAAATTGATTCATTAAGTGTGCCGTAATTGACAGTCTCTGTGATTACACTGTCAGTTTGAGTTCTCTTCCTCGGCTCTATTGCCCCACTGAGCCACAGCAAACCAAACAGATACTCTTGTGGCCATGTTGATGGTTTTGGTAATGCGGCTGCCTGGGAGGGAGACGCATTCCCAGAAGACACTGGAACACACATTTTAGGCATAGATGTGGCCTTGTACTGTTATGAAAAGGAAATCTGTTAAAAGTTCAGTTATAAGTGGCACTTTTTAAAGAAAAAGCTTTTTTTTACCCCTTTTTTTTTAACCAACGTTTTAAGGCGGTGTCTTGGTACTGCTGCTTCTCACCTTTTTAATAAGCAACGCTCCTCATCAACTCTCTTAACAGCCATTATGTACCACGTGTGTAAAAGATGAAAAATACCACGACCATATTGATCAATGTTGTCCAGTTATAGATTGATGATCTGACCAGGGTTACGTAAAGCACCTGGAAAAACTTCAAGTTAAAGGTTCTAAGTTTCTGTTATTATTTAACAAGAATTTAACTCTCAAGATTTCTAATGTGGTTGGATCATATTTGTTTGACATGAATTGAATATATTGTATCCCAGCATGAATTGTGCTTTTAACTTACTACAGCATGCTCTGAATATTTTCTGAGAGCGTAGTAAAGGCTTCAGCCTCCTTCGACCTTGACCGGAGGAAGCAGCGGATGGTAAACTTTAGTGGATGTTTCTGGTTGCTATCTTGCTAACAGTGACTCTTGTGCTGCTTGTCTTCTAGCCTCTTTTTCTGTTTGTGTTGAAATATCAAGTTCAGTAAACAGTACATCTGCTATTTATGTGATCACAAACTGGTACAAAAGTATTATTGTACACAATCGCATGAATCTGGATTAATTAAAGACTGCTGTAACAAAAGTTGCATGGTAAGCGGCTGAAGGAAAAAAGGCATATTGAGGGAATTTTCATAGATTTCATTTCATTTAGAAGAAAGGCTCCAGCACTCGCTCATTGTGCCAAAGAGAAAAGAGCTCTGGTGTATCTTCGTAATGAAAGTCATCTTGCCTGGGTTTTGGGAGGCGAGGTAAACCCATAAATCCATCTTGATGCACTGGGATCAGCAGCAGCTTTTGGCTGAACCTTCAACAGTTTTCCTGCTTTGCAGATCCATGTACTGACGCAAAGCCAGGCACGATGCTGATAGCAGTGGATTCCTCACTGACACTTGTTCGGCTATGTCTGTGTCTGGGACTGGACTTATTTTTGGTATTTATTTTTCATTTAATTTACTTGTAGTTGTGGTAAAAAATCTTTAAAATGTCTGACAATACTGAAAAATAGAATACTTCACAGTTCAGGCTTCATTTTATGCGTTTGTCTGACCAATAGTTACAAAAACTCAAAGGTTTTTCATTTACAAATAGGTAAAAAATAAAGATGATTGGGACTTGATCGGCTCATGTTGGCATTTTGATTGAGAAATCACTTCAACGATTAATATATCATTGAAGTTTCATTTTCTGTTCATCAACAAATTGATTCATCAGCTTATTCCGCTGAATCCAGCACCTATTCTACAAACATAAACTAGGCTAGAAGATAGGATTCATATGGACGTACAGATGATTTTAACTTTTTTTTTTTTTCCAACCATAAAAATGAGGTCACAGTGCCCAGGCTTACAACATCTGGCTGGCAGGTGGTGGAGCAGAAACCACAACAGGAAAGTGGCCTGTCATGATCCTCTCTGCTCACAGTGCTCATCCGAGAAGGGGAGTGTTTTGGCATGCCAAGGGATGGCCTTGAAAACCAGAGTCGAGTTTCCATTGTTTGGTTTGAAAGATTTCAGGTTCATTTGTAAAGACCAAATGTTTAGTAAAAGGGCTTCAGCCTTTCTGTCCGTTCATCCCATTATGCTTTCAGCTGAGTGTTCAGTGGCATGCTGAATGTGTGAGAATGCTGTGTGTACACAATAGGGATGACCTCATTGTTTTCAACTTTATCCAAGCTCAACTCGATACAGAACAATGACATCTGCATGCCACAGTGCCCAAACCCTCCTCTCTGTGTGTGTGTGTGTGTGTGTGTGTGTGTGTGTGTGTGTGTGTGTGTGTGTGTGTGTGTGTGTGTGTGTGTGTGTGTGTGTGTGTGTGTGTGTGTGTGTGTGCGGCGCATCGCCCACCTCTGAGGTGTGTATTTACCTTCTAGTTTACAGAGGTTCTTGAAATATTTACTCAGGGTTTAACTGGTTAATGATTATTTGGACAGGCAGGATTGGTCGTTTTGAGCTCCAAACACGGTGGTACGTTGTTGCAGAGAAGCCAGCTTCAATGGGCTTTGTTGCTGATGTCAGTTAGTGAATGCAATCCTAACCTCGGTTACCCTCCTGAACTTCTGCTCCGACAGCCTGTACACTATCACCATCAGTTTGACCAAATACCGTGATACTGATCTTGCAATGATATTGTAGGGTTGGCTATTGGGGCTGTCAATAAATAAGTAATGTGGATATAAAAGTAAATGCAAATAATGCAACAGCTAGAGCAGTCTGGTAAATTCAGAAAATGCCATCACTTCACTGTAATTGCAGCCTTTAAATCCAGGGAAAAACATTCTCGTATCACAATATTCATATAATATCCATATATTGCCCATAGTACGTTGTGCTTTCATTTCCAATCACAGACTCACAGATTAAAGACGGCCTGTATTTTAGTGTTATGATTTCTGTCTTTTTAGATTAGACAAATTTAAACTATTAGTTGATTAATCTATAAATTGATAGACGATTAACTATTTTGATAACAGATTTATCATTTCAGATGTTTTTTTAAACTATTCAAGCCATTTCAAACATTTTCTGGTGCCTTTTTTTTAAATATGAGCTTTATCTGCTTTTATCTCCATATTGCTTCTTTTATCAAAAGAAGAAATATGTCATCCTGGGCTCAGAAATTATGATGGGAAATATTTAACTTTTGGCAGTTTATAATATCCCAATGTTCACAAACCCAAATTTTGTGTCCCCTAGCAGTAACCTGTCTGTTTCCGTCAGCTGAAAAAAAACAACAACCACCCAGTCTTGATTCATGGAGTGAAGTGATCGCCACCTTGTCTGTCAGAAAGCCTTCGTGCAAATTGAGCAGGCTGCTGGCGTTGGAGTGCTTTTAAAGGGTCATCGGAGGCGATTTACCGCACAGAGCTTTGATCCATTCCGGTGGCGTTCTGACAACTTCCAGCTAATGCCTCCGCTGGGTCTCTCCAGTTGAAAGGAGGAAGCTTCGATCAGTGATTTATGGATGAGTCGTGTGAGCTTAAGCAAGCTGTTTTTCATTAGGAAGTAACTGGCGCCTGGGAGGAGAGTTGACTGCCCTAGCGGTTCATTCTAATGACAGCAGGACAGTTTAGAAGTAAAGCATCTTCAATGTGGGACTACAGGGTTGTTTTTAATGAAGAGACGGCTTGAAGCCCTTTAACATCTCATAAGGCACCCGGGGAGGAGGCCAGGGTCGAGGAGTCGAGGAGCGGTTGAAAGGAAGGGTCTCCCTTCAGCCTGCCCCTCTGGTTTTCTGTATTTTATGGTCTTGTCACTGACAAACTGGTTTGAAAGAAGTGGCCTCTTTTCTTGCGGTTATACTTTGCCCTCAGTGAGTAAGAGAACAGTCGGGGGTATGCTCTTGCTTCATGAATTCATAAAGTGTCAGGTTTGTGGCTGTGTGTCGAATTACATCCATGATTGTGAGAGGCCAGGTGTACAGATTTAATGGGATATCGGATGACTTGAATAGCATGATTGCACTTTGGACGTCACAATCTGTACCCGGTATGAAAATAGCATTCAGAGGATTTTAGCTCAACACACCACTGGGTTCTCATCGCTTCCTGGTATGAGATCCAATAGGCTAATGTTGCCAGGCAACGGGTGCAATTCCACTTTTAGCAAGTATTGCTTAGTAACAAAATGTGTGTCCAAGAAGTAAAGGCAGAATCACAGGTCGGATCAATGATGGATACAACCCTGGAATCTAATCACCCATTTTAGGAATTTAAAGCAGCTGTGTTGAACCCCAACTGAATGAAGTATAGGAATACCTTTTATGTTGAAAAGCACCAATTGTGGGGAGAACATGCACACAATAAACTGCTGGTCAACACATCTCTATGCATGGGTTTCCTATTTTTATAATTTTTTTAATTTTCCAAAGCTGAATCCTTCACAAATATCCCCACAGGTTGTGTCAGAGCTGGAGCCCTCTTGTATCACAATGCACCTCAGCCTGAAAATGGCCAATGGTGCACTTGTGGTAGGGGGAGTAGGAGGAGAGGGGTAGTGTGAACGAGGCCTGCGGGGGTGGTGCTGCGTTACATAATATCAGATGAACCCAGCTGTGCCGTGTTGTTCAGCCCATGGGTGAAGTGGTGCCAGCCGAGCCGACTGTGTCCACCTGCGCTCGACAGAGTGGGTTCAGGATCGGGGTAGAGGTCGATGAACAGATTGACCCCGAAAAGGCTGATCACATGTAGCCGGTATGGATCAGAGGCAAATTTCAAATGGGCAAAACATGAAACGGCAACAACCGGCATCCTGTCTTCCCGGCACGGTGTTGCCATGGCAACGCGTCTGTTGTGTTGTCAGAGACCTTGAAGTGTAATGATAATGCAGGGTTCTAGCAACGGTAATTAGAAGCCATTTTTCTTTTTTCTTGTTCTTCTTTTTACCTCTAAAGCTTCTTCTTGTTGCACTTTCATTTCAGTGGAGCAATGCACCAAGAACAAATACCCTTTCATCATGTATTGTAGAAAAAGGCAGCTTACACTAGTTAGGACTATCTTCTCCCCTTGTGTTGGCAATGTGTTATGCAGTGATTGTGGACAGGAACCTCTGTGAAGACTCAGGTAGTCTTAATTTGCACAGGAGGCTGGTGTGTTTTCATTTGGCCGACTCTGCAAGTAACGTAAACCTTGAAAAAAGACAGAATAATATGCTGCAGGCCTGTCACCCTGCACGCTCTATTTAAAAAAAACCTGTATCAGAGTCACTATCATTAAAAGCTCATGTTGCTCTCTCAGACCTCTGTAATTAAAGGAAGAGGCGTCTGTGCTATAAGTGTTTAGCTCTAAGGCCTCTGACAGGGCCTTAGAGCTAGACACATAGACCATTTAATAGAAGTTTGTTTGGAACAAACACGGGGTTAAAATTCAAGCTCCCCTATATACATGTCATTAAGGGACTATAACCACCGAAAGAAATGTCAGCAGCACTGGCGGCTGTGATTTTAATATCAAAAACAAAGTGTTGTATAGCAATTTGTGTTATAAGCCAAAGGAAATGTCAGAGGGTCAACTCTTGATGTTTTGTGGGCATGTTCAGGGAAAAGCTTTGCGTTTATGTACTGCGTATACATTTTTGGCATGCTTGTTGTTATTGATACAAATGTAATAGGGTAAAGGTGAAGATTTTCAAGGTTGTCAGTTGATTATCACATTTCTGTTATGCCAACGGCATTACAACTCTGGAATTTGAGGAAAAGCTCAATATACACAATTTATTTAAGGGTGAATTCCATTTAAGAGAAATACATGTGACCACACAGACAGGCATCAAGTAATGGATGGATGGGTGGATGGATGAAACCGTTAAGCGCTGCCTGAAAACACCCAAAAGGAACTTCTTTTGGTTTCTCCCAATCCAGCCTCTCTGGACATCGACCATTTTTGGCCCCTTTGACAGGATCTTATTGGGGCATGATGGAGCCATTAGCGCTGTGTATCTGCACCCAAAGCAGTTCCTGCAGCTTTGTTTCAGCCCAGCAGCACACAGGAACACTGGTCAGGAGACTTAGATGGCCACAAAAATGACATAGAGATACTTGGATGGCAACAGGGCTGGGTAGAGATAAGCAGGTGAGGGAAGATCGATCGAAGACAAAAAAGAAGGAATGAAAAGACATTTGATCTGTACACGGGGAAATGCAGAGGGTTGAGATAAATACTTGTAGAGAAGTATAGGTTTTAGAGTGATACTAGCGAGGGAGGGAAAGGTGGACCTCAAGAAGATCCATCCCCCGCACTTAATTGTTTTGTTTTGCCAGGAAAAGCCCCAGATGCCTGTAGTCAAGCAACGGCTCGACCCTTTCTTTGGTTGTGAGCTGCGGGGCTGAGGGCACTGCACAGAAAGCTTAGCACTAAGCCTTTTATTCAAAGTCCTTTTCTCTGTTTTGCCCCCTTTGGGAGGTGCAAAGCCTCACATCTGTCAAAGTGTCACAGGGCTTAATGTCTGCGGCCCTATCCTCCTTCCATCCCTTAAAACAGAGATTACCCAGGAACCCCTGCACACTGTTTCTCACGGCCATTAAACATGCGGTTGTCAATCGGCCTTCCTCGTCTTTTGACCAATAGCCTACAGCCATTTATTTGCCTCTCAGCTGGTTTAGCCTTATCAATACAAGTGCTGATTTTCTACATTGTTGGTCTCCAACGATAGGCCTCTGAGAGACGTATATGCTTTGTTGAATCCTACATGATGAATTCTTCAGATTAATTTTCCTTTTTAATTAGCTGCCATTTGAGTTTTGTTGGACTCAAATCAAACCAAAAAACAAGTACACGTGGGTACTAAGAGGGTTAGCGATCACTAGTGTTTAGAATCATAGTGCATGCATGGTCTAGCAAACTATAGCTAGATACACTATCTAGTGTTTTTACTATTTATGGTTCCCAATGTAAAAAGGAATCTGCATATTTGCCAACACTGATGTGAGACATGGTTGTGACGAGTCACTAAAAGAAGCACCTTTTAGTTAAGTGCATAACAACATATGTAACGTATTGTCCTGCACATCTTGGGCTTGAATTAATTCAGGTAGACCGCTGCTGTTATCTTGTTTCGCTAGTGACTTCCAAGAATTTAAATGCAGAACTATACCACCAAACAAAGAGCTACCTTTCTGTTTCGTCAAGACATGGAGGCCTTAGAGTGGATCGTTTTTCCCTGTAAACTTGTCAGACATTGTTTTGGCTTGCCTGTTAATGATGCTACCTGGGATGGAACTGTGCCTGGTGTTTTGAGATTGTGTAGACTGTCGGCACAATAAGGAGGCGCAAGAACAAAACACTAGGCTAACTGCTAAGTACCGGGCTTGTGTCTTCAGATGTCAGGATTAAAAGCCTTTGTGTGTGTGTGTGTGTGTGTGTGTGTGTGTGTGTGTGTGTGTGTGTGTGTGTGTGTGTGTGTGTGTGTGTGTGTGTGTGTGTGTGTGTGTGTGTGTGTGTGTGTGTGTGTGTGTGTGTTACCTCGATGTTAGAGCTGCAATTTTCCTGTGTTGTTTAGGAGTTCTTCTTTTACCAAAAGTATATGTGGTTGGGATGGTGGCACACATCATTGACAATCATTTCCTCCTGACTTTGTCCTGTAAAATAAAACCCCTGCAGACAAACAAAGTTAAGAATACTGCATTTGATTCTGAATCGTAGGATAAAAATCAGATCACATTGTTAAGAAACACAGGATTAGATACATTTGCGTAGACGAGCGCTGTTATTATACACACAAATAAACAAAGCATGTGGTTCTTCTTGACTAAATACACCAGACAGATTGTTATGCAATATATCATGGATCACAAGGCAACTTTAATGTTGCATAGCAGCAAACCTGTCACCTTTTTTGGAGATGGATCTTGAAATCTTCTTTAAATTTGTTTGGACCAAACTTTCCAATTTAAAATGGACCCATATGATTCTTGTTGGAAAAAAATACCTGTACTAATATCATATAACAACAAGAATATATGTGGTAATTTGTACGATGCACTAACTAGCTATGACTACTATGAATTAAACCTGTATTGCCCACATAGACCGTTTGTGAAGTGGACATAGTCATCCAGTGGTTTGTGGAGTGCCGTTTTGAAGACTGGAGTTCGTCATTTTGGCTGACGCTATCTTTTTTTTTTTGGCAACTAGAAGTGATGCAAGAGGATGGAGGTAAGAACAAATGAATACTGAATAAGGCATTTTTAGGTGACCAAAATGTTACAACTAACTTTAATGAACTGAAAACAACTTTCCATTTACTTGTACTCCTCTACAATGGTTGTCATTAAAAGAAAGGAGTTTCTGCTCAAATCAATGATCATTTTGTTTGTTTTCTTTATGTTTTAAAAATCAATGAGTTATCTGAATGAGAAGTCTGCAAACAGTATGCACACAAAAGATTCTGGGGTTTCCAGGTAATGGTCCTGTACTTGTATAGAGCTTTTCTAGTCTTCCGACCACTCGAAGCTCTATATGACATCATTCACTCCCATTCATACACTAAAGGGCCATCAGGAGTAGCTAACATTCATACACCGTAAGCACAGCTACGGGAGCAATTTGGGGTTAAGTGTCTTGCCCAAGGACACATTGACATGGGCTAGCGGAGCCGGGGATTGAACCGCCAATCCTCACGATTGAAGAGCAAAACCCTGCGCACCACTGAGCCACCCTGTGACTGTAAACTTGGTATCTATAAACTTGATTTCGAAGTGTCACTGTTGCATCCTCTACACCTTTCTTTGCTATATATGAAATGTATAAAGCTTCCATCTGACCATGGGTTTCAGATTTTTCTGCAAGATAAAGGAATTTGCTCAAAACGTTAAAGTTATCGGTCTTAAATTATTTAATTCAGAGAGATTTGTCTTTTTAGGTGTGGGGATTATTTTAGACCTTGGAAGTATTTACAAGTCCTGCGATGCTTCCAAGAGTTTAGTGAATATATGTATATATAGCTTTACTGCACACATCAGTTTTGTATAGTATTCCCATCCATTCCACCAGGACCAATAGGTCTCCTAGTGTTTATCTGCACTTCCTCCAATATTACTCATAAAAGCGTACCACCCTCTGACCAGTTTCCTTAGGGCTCGAATTGGGACGATCTATCAGTCTCATTACTTGCAAAAAAGCAATTTAGTTCAATGGCAAACTCTGCTGTTTGTGCAGTGTCGGTCCACTGTGAGTTCATTGTTTTTGCCATGCCATGCCCTCCTTGCACTGTTGTGTTTGAGTAGCTGCTTCACTGTGACCGCTTCGGTACACATCTTTTATATGGGCATTCAAACACCTCCCAATCTGTACATTCAAGGCTACCTTGCAACGTCAATCCACTGTCCTCATCCCGTACTTTCATTGATCTTGATTTCATTTTTGTTTTGTTTTGTGCCAGGCGAAATGTAGTGGGGTGTAACAATAGGCAAGAGTTTTTATGTTAAAATGGCTTGGCCATGGCAACTCGTGCCACTGCTGTTGTGTATTGTGTGAACGCTCATAGAGAGAAGAAAAGATTGAGAGAAGCATCACAAGAAAACGGCATGTTTTTTGGTGTCGGGCTGTTGTGAGCTGGAGTTTTATGGGCTTTGTGGCTGGGGATACGGTAGCTGTGATTTATAGCTTTCATTATCAAGGTTTTACCACACCGTTGGTTCCCAATAGGCACCACACAGACCTACACAAACACTTGAGATAACTGTCGAGGCTTGTACTTTGCCAGATTTTGGCGAGACAGAGGTGCAGAACAGTTTACATTTTCTAAGGAGTCGCTTTGACCACAAGGCTTAAATATTAATGCTGCTCCGGGTCTGTATCAAGGGGTGAAGTGCAGGTGGCTTTTAGAGACACAGAACACGCACATGGCCGCACACAGATGCACACACTTTCTTGGCTCCTTGAATCTTTGATATCTGTGCTCATTGGAAGTGTAGAAGAGGGGTGAAGTGGAGAGAATGGAAAGTTTTTTCCAGTTGAACTTGTAAACTCAAGTTAGGACTCTTTACCATTTTCTTTTCTGTCTCACTTTATCTTTTTATATTTCTACCCGTAGCACTCTTCTTGGCCCTTAAGCCCTCTTTGTTTGTCCGAGTTAGTTTGTTTTTCTGGATAACACTTTCAATTGCTCCGCTCTTCACCTCACCTTCCTCTCACTCTCTCTCCCTTTCTCCCGCCCCGTCCCTTGCTTGTGGACTTTCAGTTCTGGTTTGATTTACAGTTGTAGCAGAGGATCTGCTTCTTTGGTCATGCTTTTTTTCTTTTCTTCCATGCCACGTTTTGTCAATTCCCCTCGCGCACAGATGATTCCCAGGCTTCTTTAGACGCAAACAAACTTTTTCTTCCTTCCTTTTCTTTTTCTTCTTCATCCTCTGTTACTAATTCTACTCCTCTTTTTGGCTCGATGGCAGTGATACTTGGCTTAAAAAGCAACCACGTCGCTGCCACAGCACTCAAACTCCTCAGTACTGTTGATTGGCATTAATTCTCTCAATAGGCTCTTAGTTTGTTAACTTGTGGAAAATTGCACATAATTACACAAGTTGTATAGACACTCACAAGTAAGCAGCCACAACCACACACTTATAATCACTATAACCATGATGATAGTAAATATGAGGCTTCTGTGGTCGTTGGGTGAACTCCTCCTGGCAAATCAAGAGCTACGCGAATAGCTTGGCGCGTCAAAGCTCTCTGGCCCTCAGTGCAAAGCAAACACGCACGCCAGGTTTCTCTGTATAGCAGCAGCAGCAGCAGCAGCAGCAGCAGGCCTAATCCAGGCTCCACTCTGAAGAAGGTTTAACCGACAACTAGATTTGATACAGCAGCCCCGCTTGCCTGTATCCCTGTTTTCTAAAGAGCTGAAGAGTGTGGGAGAGGAAAACTGAAGCTTATGTCCCCATGACTGAGGGATGCGAAAAGCAGGCAGCTGAGACTCAATAGAGAGATGTGGCCAAAACAATAAAGATAGGTTTAGAATGGGCATAACGTGAGGATAGGTGGCAAAGGAACAAAGCTGCTTATGCGGGCTCGCGGTGGCTTTGAAATGGAATCCACAAGTTCTAGTTCTCCCAAACACCTGCATGGGGCTTTATAGAGTCCGCATCTTCAGTCTGCATCACGTCACACCCCACACTTTATGGACTCACTACAGTAATGTGGAAATGGGTTTGTATGGTTAGTTTTTTTGCAAGCATATTTTGGTTGACACTAATTAATATCAATGGAATTCTTTGTGAAAGAATGCACAAGCCAATAGTCGGGATCATTATTCTCCCCTGTCAGTATTGCAAGACTTCCATTAGTCACCATGATCTGACCAAGACAGGAAAAAGTTGTGAGGAAGGTTTTTTCCAGTCTCTCATGACATCCATCATTTGCTCCTCAGTGCCCCCTTGGAGAATCATTTGGAGAGACTGGTATAGTGAAATTATGACACATCCAAGGCCAGCCTAACAACCATATAGTGGGATTCTAAAGTGCACAAATTAGGCCAAACGAGATTTCTCTGGGTGAAGAAGCTGAACCACTCACAGATATAAACAATGCACATTTTACAACTATTGTGTCTTACATTTACACTTTGCTCAAGCTTTGCCATTGTGTATTGCCATTGTTTTTAAAATGGTTGAAGTCAAAGTCCGCCTCCATAAAACATTAACTTTAGGAGCTTTAAATTCCTACTAATAGTCTGCTTAATCACTTCGTGCCACGGATCAGAAACTATAAAAAAAACACACACAAATAAACCATATATATATTTATCCAGGTGCCATGTATACTACTGGTACCTGGCCTAATCTGCAGCTGAAAACTGTCCTGCACAAATATAGTCCTTCTATTTGTATAACCTTTGTAAAAGTTGCAACGGCCAGATGTTTTAGGATATAACTTAGCCATTTAAAAAATTGCTATTTATTTATAATCCTTTTTTTATGTTCAAGATTTATATATAAAAACTTTATAAAGCAAGTGGGATAAAATCCCTTTGGGTTATTGGTGTTTCCAGTGTGGCTCCCAATAAGGATTTCATCCTCACCTGGGAGGAACCACGGCCATCAGTAGCTGACTGGGAAGAGAACTAGCTCCTTAAATCCTCTTCTGCATTCTTGTGCATTATGCCAGACATCTGGACGTTGTCTCTTTTAAGACCTGCAACTTGAGCTCATGCTCCGTCTGAACCCAGTATACCACTGACGGCATGATTTGTATTGTCAAGCTGTCTCCGAAAAAACTTTGCCAAAGTACATATTTTTCTTAATCACAGCGTTTTCTTTGGTCATATTGGGATTTTGCTTTATGGCTAATGGATGGAACATGCTTCAAATCTACAGTAAGAATACATAATTGGAAGGAAATCAACAGTTGGTTTTGTAAGCTTTACATTTATGGAATATTTTGCAGATTGAATTTGACATTTGGTATTATATTTTACTTGGCGGACATAGTCTCTAAATCCAAGGTAATATGTAGCTGAGAGGCCAGAATATGTTTGATAATCAAAAGACTTCCAGATCGATCTTTTTTACATTTCCTAGTTGCAGGAAGATGCCGTATGCTGGTGTAAAAGCAATTGGAGAAGCTTGTGGCTTTGGCCTAAGACATGAACTCTCCTGCCAGCCCACACAATGGCTTTACCAGCTTTGACCTGTTTTGTCCTTCTCTTTTTCTTCCTTTCTCTGCTTTTCTCCAAAACCTGCATCTCCGTCTCATTTCTGTGCCATCATCTGTCTGCCCTTCCCTTAAACTACCGGTATTTTGATTTCTCCTGGCTAGCTGTCACAGTATTGGTCATAGTTAAACTTCTGCAGTCCTGTACTTCCCTGGACACACTTTAATTAATTTTCCGTTTTCCTTTAATGCTCCAAGTCCATTGCATTTCTTACAATAAATATATTCGTACAATGCATCATGTTAAAACACAATTGAGATAATGTTGAATTGGTTTCACCAGGTTTCCTAGCCTGCTGAGCAGCCATCTCTTCAGAATCACACGGTAGTTTGTATTTTCTTCGAACCCTGAAACAAAGCTGTTAAAACTGGTGTTTTTGGTATTATATTCAACTCCCCTGTGTCATGTGAACCACCAGACTGAGGCCACGCTTTATAAATGTCTTGTAACAGGACTCACAATCATTAACTAGTAACATTAACAGAGCATGATTAATGGACAAGTTCCTGTGAGCTTGTGGCCTTGGGAAGTCAATCAAAGTTAGGACTTGCAGCAGTAGTCGACACCAGTGTCCCAGTGGAAGTGATATGGTGGAACAAAAGGTTTTCCACTTAGTTAATGTACTATATGTCTCATTCCAGTTGGTATGCTCATTACCATTACATGTTTTCTTATTTTTTTTTAAAAATGTGGGTCGTTAATGTTGAAACTCTTTCTTTAAAATCTGGAGTTTGGCTATTGTTATAATGATAAACTTGAACCAAACTGCAGATTTCTCAGCCAGAAAACCAAAAACAGAGTTATTTACAGGGTTAAGGCAGGCTGTACTAGCCCAAAATAACATCTGCTGATCTGTCCAGCAGGGAAAGATGAATGGAGAGTATGAAATACAGTATGTTAGGTTGCCAGACAGAGGTTTGGTGTATAGTTGACTCATGCTTGGGTTATGTGTCTTCTGTCATCAACAAAGCAACTGTGCATGCATAGTGGTAGAAAGTGTGAGTGTGTACTGGGCAACTGTGTCCATGTGTTCCAGTTTGCATAGACTAGAAGGTTTCCCCCAGATTGACATAGGTGGACCATTAGCAAGCCTCATTAGGCTGAATGCCAGCAAGCAGAAACAGGCAGCGGAGCGGTCCAAGGTCCAGGTTAGCAGTCTGTGCTAATAGCTTGGCATA
The DNA here is from genome assembly GCF_910589615.1 of Taurulus bubalis. Classification (NCBI taxonomy): domain Eukaryota; kingdom Metazoa; phylum Chordata; class Actinopteri; order Perciformes; family Cottidae; genus Taurulus; species Taurulus bubalis. The sequence goes on along the minus strand of NC_136591.1, from coordinate 30,877,643 downwards.
TAACGGGATGGTAATGAAGCTGACTGTTTAGGCTGCGAGGATACAAATGGATTTGGAGAGTACATTTGTTTAAGTTTGGAGGAAAGGATTGGAATATCGGAATATGTTTGCAGTTTATTATGATAAGCGGTTAGGAGTAGAATAAATGCTTCTTTTTTTTTTTTCTTGGCTCAAAATAGTCTCATTTTCTTTCTTTTTCAAGCTGGAATTCAAGCAAGTCATTGTTTACCAGAGTGCCTTGCGCACATCTAATAATGATACTCATTAGCACTACCGTTAGCACTCAAACTGCTGAAGGTTTGCTGCATGTATACACATCAGTACTTCCCATTAATTACTTAGTGTGGTGGCCTTAATTTAGCTCTCAAGGTGAAATGAAAATGAATGAAAAAAATATACATTTTCTTCTGGATGATCCTAAAAAAAAGGATCCGATGATCTCCCACCATAGTCTCTCAAAATCTTTTGCGAAAACACAGATTTACTGATTGTAATGGTGAATAAAACCCTACCAGACTTTACAGGAGCAGCGTTGTTACTTAATTTCATTGTTTTCTGTCTTGATCACCAGGTGATGTGATGGTTCACCTCTTCACTGTGATCTGTATGCTTTAGCTTCTATCTTTATCTTTTTCTAGCCTGTTACACTGCTGAATCAATTTGACATACTGATATATCCTTCAAACACATATTGTAGACCCTTCTATCGGCTTCTTTCCAAATTAGCTTTTTGTTTTTCCAGTGTGCAGTTGGCGATAGTGTGGGCTCTGTGGCAGCTCTGACAGCTTGGAGGAGTAGCAGCGGGGTATAGCGAAGGATCAAGTGGTTCCCTGCTGCATATTGTAGTTAAGGATGTGCTGCCCTCGCCAACGTCATGAGAAATGATTACACTTAAAAAAAAAAAAAAATACATAGCTACAGGGTGAAATGGCAGAGGCATTGCATCACACATTAAAGGCTATATTAATGATGGCGAAAACTGCTATCAGATTTCCAGTGAACTGATCACAAGATGAGATGTGTCAGCGTTTGGCTCATTAAACTTAGCTGATGACAGTAAGTGGTTTATCGCATGTTCACGTCACTTACCACCTCTGCTAAATCATTTCCCAAATCATTACCAGGTGTTAAATACAACCGGAAATACATGTGGTAATGACACGGGGAGACGAGCTGTTAAAACCCTTTTTGTGGAATGGAAATCCTTGAAACCAAATATAATAGTCAGTTGTGATCTAATTTCAGTTATGAGACAATGAAGACATTATGCTGCATGTTATCTTCTTTCAGGTTACAACAGAGTGATTTACCTTGCAATTTCTTTAAAAAAAAACATTATTCCAGTTTATGTGACAACTTCTTGGCCAGGTCATTTTTATATGAAGTTGTCTTGGGTTCAGTTAAACTCACATCAAGCCCATACAGATAGTGTTTGTCAGATCGTCAAACCATGGTGCTGTAAGTCAAGGCTAACTATTGGTGATATCTGGTGGGAAGGAGAATGTTAAAGTTGGTTGTCGTTGGTTCACAAGTCTCAAGAGAAATCAAATGAATTAACAGGACCACACACACATGGAACTCATATTAAGTCTGCAGAGTCAGCTGTTGCTGCTGCTTCCTCCTGGTAGTCCAGAGAGCCAGTGTCATGTCATGTTTCTCATTCTTGTAAAGCTGAATTTATTAGTCGAGTAAAACAATCAACAGAAAATTCATTCACAACAATCTTGACCGTTGATTTATAGCTCAGCTACTTTTCAAGTTACGTTTAATCAAGAAAATAATCATTAGTTAAGTTTGCTCCATACTGAAGGTCGTGGTTCTAAACTGTCGAGGTGTTATGAACGAAAGATCAACAATGATGAGGCCTTAAACCCTGAACCCTCAGGACTTACTGACGTCACCTATTAAATGGTTGAGTGTGAGAGACTGTAAGGGCTTGACATGGTGTGAATACGAATGGGACAACACTTTGCTGCATCTATCACATTACCATGACTAGAATTATCAAGAAATAGGATGTACAATTGTGGGTGTTTGAACTTCTTCCTGGCTCTTTCCTCACAAGATGAGAGGTCATTTAAAATAATCTATTTGACGTGTTTTTACTATATAAATACAGTATCTTCTGTGTTTTTATGTTCCATCTTTAATTCTTAATATTTCTGAGTACATGTAATTTGCCAGGCTGAACAAGCATGTGCCGTCCTCTTTGTTTACCTTTTTTTTTTATTTATTTTTTTACAACATCTCCATGGTTTCTCTGGCTACCCTGTCTTTAACGTCCCATTGCAATGCATTGTGGGTAATTCCCTTGGGCAAAGTCTGCATCTAATGCTGACTTCCAGAAAGGGTTCATAAAGGGCTCAACATGTCTGCCATGAGAGCCTCAAACACTCCACGATGTGACAGTGGGGCAGAACTAAACCCTCACAGACTTTGCAGAAGCGCGCCTCAAAGTCTGTGATTGTGGAGATTGAGATCAGGCCTGAGACTCTTGTTGTTGACCCGACATGACCAGCTTGAGAGAAGATGTCTCACTCTGTTGGAGTTGTGGGAACTATAAATTGAAATGAACTGCCGCAGGAGTCAATTGTCATTTTAGGACAGGATAGAGACGGTCAGCGCGGATGGAAATCAGAAGCTGCCAACTGAAAGTTTTGTTCACTGCCCTTTGCTGATGAAGAAGAGCAATATTAAGATGTATTAGTGTTGGGAGAATAGCCTTGAGGACAGCAAAACTATATAAAAACATCCATTTGCAAACTCTCACACAACTCATGCGGTATGATCCGGATCTTATGTATCCAGTCGTATGCCTACTACTTCCTAAACACATGTATCTTCACTAAACACATTGCACTCATACTGATACGTAGCGAGCATGCACATGCGTAAGGCTGTTTATGATGGCGCGTTTTAAAATATGTACATTATTCTAAATGAAAAACAATATCAATATATCTTTCAGGGTCACCCGACAGCCTTCAGACTGTATCGTCTGGAGTCCACCGGCCTGGACAAGATACTGGGATCCTCAGTGAGTGAGTATCTGACTTTCTCAGTTGGGTTTGAGGGTCTGTGGTCCGTAGGCTGCTTCTGTTGAGTTTGAGTTAAATTCATCAGCTACCATTTGTTTTGTCAAGATAATTGTTCTTCTGTTGCATTTATTCTTTCCAAAAAGGACCACTGAACTTCATAAAAACAACCAATTTTAGTTTGTCATCATTGCCACCTTTGGGGAAATTTTGCCGATGATAGATATTTGGTACCATTTGGATTCCCTTTAAACTCTCTGAACAAATGTACAGCCATTTGTCTCTATTCCTATCCCACTTTATTATATAAACATTAATTTCTTGGCTTTTATTTGATTGAGTTTTTTTTTCTATTGAGGATCAATTTCGACTGCATTCCACTTTATGAAGGATGTGTTGATTATCACTGGGATTGTGTTATAAAGGTAAAGCCTCTCATTTGGTTGTAAATGTGTTATTCATATTGTCCACAGTCAAGTTAATAAAAATAAGTCTTTCCCAGCAAAAAGTTTAAATGCCCCCTCCTCTATCTTTACCTTCACTAGACAGATGGATGGTCTAGCAACTCGCAGTTCAGTCGGGTGGCAAAAATGCCAAAGGATAATGTTCTGGTTTTCCTAGGCTAGTAATAAGGTGCGATAGACATAGGAATTATAAATATTATATTCTATCTAAAATGTAAGTAATAATATAGATTGTAAAAATGAGGAGTAGTCTGCTTTGAGATAAAACATGGTGAGTAGGCGGCCCTTATCTATGAGACAGAAACAACATTTATTTTTTGTTCCAGTAAATGCCTCTCTCTCTCTCTCTCTCTCTCTCTCTCTCTCTCTCTCTCTCGCGCGCTTCTTTTTCTCTCTCTCTCACCTACTCCTCCAGCCAGCAATGCTGCTCTCCTCCCCTCCCCTCCCACACACACACACACACACACACTGACACACACACACACACACCACTATGTTCACACAAGTATGAAGGAGGGAGGAGGGGAAAGACCAGGAATGAGAGATAGTGTGGAGAGCAGTGCTTTAAGTGGGAAAAAAAGAAGTGCGAGTACTCCCCTTATTCACATGTTGGTGTGTGTACCGGCTGGTTTCGGCAATCTCTTGATACTAATTCCTATGTATGTATGTATGTATTTATTTATTTATTTACCATTTCTTGGAGCATGTTTCACAATGACAGTCATAATCAGTTGGGATTTTATAGTTATATTATTATACTTGGGCTATACATCTTCTTCATCAACTTAGTGTTAATACTTAAAGTGCTTTCCTGTGTTATTTGTAGCCTATAACATCACTCTTTAATATATTTTAGGATGCCTATAGCCTGGAATCAGCATCAGCCAGACAGACGGTGTGAGATATTCATTCAAGGTGTCCCTTTCAGGATGCTTGAATATATTCTGCAGCAGAATAAAAACCCTATCTGAATTTCAACAGGGAATAAAATATACCAGAGATATTGGATTTACGTGTCCCCCCCCTCCCAAGAATGTTTTACACTTAAAATTATACAATTTTACATAGTTTCGGACCATTATTTTAAGGCTCCAAAAGCAAGACAAAGCGTACCATAGTTAAATAATCATTCAAATAATTACAGATATTAAAACCTTAGGCTGAACATGTCATGTTTCTTGCAGTATTTGCTCTTTAAAAATCACATTTTGTAAATCAAAAGAGCAGGTTCAGAAAACTTGTATATCATTTTTCCTAAGTGTCTTTGCTCACCAATACATTTAATTACTCTCGTTATTCCCCAGCTTCTCAGTGCCGAGCCAAGTGTCTGCTCGTCCAGATGCTCGCAACATCGTTTTTATGTTCATGTGGCTAATGAGACGTGCAAAAACGCTGCCACTGTGCCCGTATGAATCATCCAGATAACCTGATATGGAGAGGGCAGAGGAGGGCGCAGATGAAAAAGTTATGGTACGCCAAAAAGTAGAATGCAGAAGTGCCAGTACTGCGTACCGGTGGCCCACTCCGAGCGCTGGTGGAGAGAGTGACTGATAACCACACCAAGAGGTATGGATAATATAAAGTGGATGAGCATAATTTATGTTTTTACTTATGTTTCTTTTCTTTTAATATTGAGATGGTGCTGAACCAAGGAGGGGCACTACAGTGTGAAATATTTCATTCACTCTCAGTTTAAGGAGCTACTGTTTAGCATTCTGAATATTATTATACCAGCAACCAACTATTAACCAACTAAGACATAGTGGAGGCGTGTGCGTGTGCGTGTGCGGTCCTCTGAGCTTCTCCTTACTTTGTTGACATAGCCGGGCCGGCCACGTGTGCATGGTATTGCATGCTAGCGTGCCTTGCTGGTTGGTTCACGGCTGCCGCACTGCACTCATATGGTGGTTACAGCTGATAATAATGACTGACAGAGCCTTCCCTTCCTGTCACATGTTTTCCAGCTTTTGTTCTGCTTCTATTAAATGCTGCATGTCCTCGACAAAGTATAGTTGGTTGTACTACAGGCTCAGATGTGTTTGCACCTAGCGGGACTGGACTTTGAGGACTTGCATCATTATGGATGGTTCCCCCAGCGCTGCCTCTGTCAGCTGCGTTATTATGGAATGGCTGGACGGATTGAAAGAAAAGGGAGCGAAAAAATTGACTCGATGGACTGACTACACACTTACATTCTGTATCTATCTCTCTCTTTCCCACTTTCAGTCTCAGCAGCTCATTTCCTCCCACATGCTCTCACACCGAGTGAGGAATCAATCCTTCTCACTTCCATTAACTCTCCCTATCCATCTCTGTCGCTCTCTCTGCCTCTTCATTCTGGCCATCCTCTACCAAACGAATACGCTTGCTGTGGGCACAAATGAGCGTGTGTCTCTCCAGTCCCACAGCAATCATACCACGTCCTCATTAGGTCTATTCTAGTGGCCGGCCTTATCCTGCTTCATCCCCTTTCCCCTATAATTGGGCAAAAAAATCTCTGCCTACCAGCCAGCAGGAGCCCCAAGAACTGCAATTTAGTCCTTTCTGCCACAGCATCTATTAGCAGTGTGTAGGTTCGGAGAATGGCCTTTGTCTGAGTAACCACCGGTCACTGCTATCCTGTGTCAATTTCAGTAAATGGGTTTGTCTTGTAGAGTCAGATGTTATTCTAACCACCACCGTTGTTACCTTATGGATAATAGCTGTGGTGCAAGCCGAAAGACAGAAGAATGACATGTCCATAGTTTCTTTCCAGGCTTTGGTCAAGCTAGAAGATGTCGCCTCAGAATGTTTTCAGATTGGTCTGGAGAAATAGGCCCACTAAGGATATTAATTTCCATGAACAGCTGAAGTGTGCCTAAATATTACATTACACAGTACTTTTTATTTTTTTGTGTACAAACCTTTGTTTTGTATGGTCAATTTAAGCATTCATTCGGAAAAGGATCAATACTATCGTTTGCTCCTGTTAAATTCAGACAGTGTTTCGTGCCAAAAAGTTCTTTAGGGACTTGTGTAAAGATGCAAGACATAATTGTGTCGGTAACCAATGACTGCTGAGCACAAAAGAAGAAGAAATAGAGGAAACGTAGAAGCAAAAAAACGTTTGGTTGTTTTGTTTTGTGCTATTGGCAGAGCTTGTGTTATAACTGGTTTGTGTGGCAGTAAAATCTGCCCAGCATGTAAACCCAGTCTTAATTTTTCTCCTCTACTGTTCTACTACTGTATGTTTATTTATATAGTTGTCACATAGAGGTCACTAAGTGCTTCAAAATAGAATGCAGGTTTGTGACATCTGAGACAAATTTGGGGGATTTATTTAAAAACCTCCTTAAAATCTTTACAAAGTGTAAATACGCTTGACTTTCTTTATTCATGCAATATATGTTGTTCTATTTTTCTACTGTATCAGCAGGTAACTGTCTACAGTAACAACCGCTAGAAGGAATAAAACACAAACTGGTAGTATGGAAATGTTGGCAGCAGAAAGAAGGGACATCCCAAAACCTTGAACAAAATAATCTGTATGGAGGCTCCATACTTAAACCTCTTGCATTAGTATAATCTGTGAATAGTGGCAGCTGCAGGTTGTCTTAATGGAGGCAGAGCACGTGTAAAAACAACAGAGGAGTGTCAACACACCCTCACACTTAAGCAGATAAGCTGCTGTTTATTAAGCTATAGTCGAACCAGTTTGAAAGTGGTTTTATTTTCTTTTCTTGAATTTCACTCCAGACTTCAGTCACAAGTGTGACTTGCTCACCCGTTCCCCTTCTGACCGGTCACTTCCTCACGGGAAGCAGGAAGTGGCTGAGATGGGTTTCCTATTGGAATGTGAAGCGGCTTCCTCGGCGAAAGCAAAGGCTGTCGGACAGCAACAGGAAGGAACAGGGTTTCCCTTCAATACATTCACTGCACATTACAGCACGTGTATTCAACTTTTACTTCATCAACGCCTTATTGCGATTTATAAACAGCCATTTTGATATTGGTTCAACTTTAGCTTTTTTCTTCTTCTTTCCCGCCTCTGATAAAAATGCATCCATTTGCTGTCATACCTTGTAGCTCAAGACAGTGAAATTAGTGAATTTAAATCTTCAGCAAAGATGTAAACATGAAACACCAACGTGTAGTTTACATTTTGTACTACCATGTCATTTCCATCTTGTGCTTTAATCATTTCAAGTGTAAATTGTAAAAGGAAATGTTTTGAAGAAAAAATGCCTTTTTAGATGTAATCTGTTTTAATGTGCACGTCCAGCTCAAGTGGGAATCTGTGCTATTCCTCTGTGACTTCATTCACATTTCCCTTTCTTACATTTCATTTTTTTTAATGCATGTCATATCTCTGTGGCTGTCCATGTTTCTGTCTGTCTATCCTCCTCTGTGTTCTTGCGCACATAGCACACATAGACAAGTATTGAAGAGTGAGCTGCTTTCAGTGCTCAGTCCCACTCACTCCTCTCCTCACTGCAGTGCTGTTCCAGCCCACGCAGAGCAGCGCCATTTTGGAAATCTGCAGCTCTTTCCTGATGGCTGTAATCTATGGCTTTCTCTCTGCGGCTTCAGAAGTCACCTGTCCTGTGAGGCAATGGATATCAAGACATCCTCATTTACTCCAGGGATTTGAGTGGAAGCTCACTTTTTCCCTTTTTCCCCTTTTTTTTCTGCACTCGTTAATTCATTTATTTTTTTTCATATCTCTTCTCCATCCTCTCTCCCAACACCCTCTCATCCCTCTTTTAAAAAAACATCTCTCTACAGTACATCAGCCCCAAGCCACCACGTTAATTGCACCACAGTTATTTTTGTCTATTATTCACCACTGCTATTTCTGTCACCAGCACTGCTGTGCCTGCTTTTGCTACGTTGCCAGCATTTTGCTAGGGTCGGCAATGGCTGTTGGAATGAAGAGGGGGGCGTGTAGTGATGCCCGATTCAACAACAAATGGCTGTTTAGCGTCATCTGATTGGCACAGATTAGAGGGCTCTTGGAGCTGGTGCGGAGGTGGCTCTTGCAGAGGACCAAGCGGCTTCGTTGCTGCTGTCTGAGCACAGCTGACGGAGCCATTCACCGAGTGTGTGTGTGTGACTATTTTAATGACGTTTTATTCTATTTGATATCATTGAATGGATGAAGACTGATTCCTTTCTTAGAGGGTTCATATAAAGCCATGTTTTACCTAATTATGGGTTTTATTTTTTAACAATGCCACCTCACTGCTGAAGTCAGGCCAGCTGACAGACATGTACAGCAACCCTAACAAGTAGAGGTAGGAAAAATAACCCCTTTCTTAAATGTTAAACGGTTTAGCATTGATGCATAGAACTCCCTAATCGTAGTTCAGAGGATTCCCCAAAGCTATTTGTATGCCAGCTCAGCTGCCATCTTAATAGCTGACTTGCCTCTGACCGGCTGGCTTCTTTTATGCACCTTGTGTCAGAACATGTACTGAACAAATTTGATGAACATGATGTTAAAGCAATTCTGTTCCTTAGTTTAATTAGCTAGTTTTGTCAAGTACACTGTATACACTGCCATAAACACGTCTTTATTATATTGTAACTTTTACGTTTTCAATATATTAGCAATACCAATAATGAGTACTGTCTGACGAGCCTGAACAGTATCCTTTAATCATGATGCTGCAGCTTGGTTAGTTTCAGTTGCTTATTTTTAGCCACAGAAGAGCTCTGGTAAATGAATTGGAACCTCTCTGATAGGACCCGTGTGCATGTGTGTGCATGTGTGTGTGTCTGTGCGTGTGTGTGCGTGAGTGTGTGTTCTCCGCTGTTTACTTATTTATTGTCTTGTGGAGACACCCAAGAGTTAACAGTGTGACAGCATGCATCTTGCAGTAAATGTCAGCAAGTGCCAGGTGTTTCAGGGAAGGAAATGTATACTTTTCAGGCCTGGAAATACATAGATTAAAATAACTTGTTCTTTGATTACCCCATTAGCCTTTTGCTACTACTTTCGTGTCCCTCTTAAGTTGGGTTTAGATATTGCAGCTACTATAATAATGAGTGATATCTTTATATTTAAATATAATCACACTTCACTGATCTCTTTTGAAGCCAGTTAATGAAAGCAACAGTGATAGGTAGCATAGTTTACAGGCTGAAAACCAGAGCACCACATACAGATACTCGTCACTTCAACCAAGTTTGAGGAGTAATTCAGGGAAGTGCAACGAATAAACAACACTGCAGCCTCCAATTCCAAGATGTGTCATACCTGCAGTTGTATTGAATAATGAAAATTCAACCTGAATGCCACTTCTGTCAGGCCAGTTCAAGTATTGCTTCGGCCAGAACTTTGCAGCATCCCTGCAGTTTGGGATACATTCGACCAATGATGGAAAACTCTTACTGCAGTCGAGGCAAATGTTTTTGGCAAAGCAGTTTTATGTCCACTGGTTTTGTGCTACAAGAACTTTTTGAACTTTCGTTGTGCTTCATCAGTCCAGTTATTTGCCAGCTGCCTGTCTCATAGGCGGGTAGTAAGCCTGGACTAATTGTGTTTTTTATTAAATGGGGTTTGACACGGAACAGAAACATTTGGATGGCACAATATCCAACTATCTTAACAAGACAAACTGAAAACGGCACCTCGTGTACAATTCATGTACTGTAAAATCAGGGCTGCAGAGGCCAACGTAGTGTTATTGAGATCAAAGCGGACCGTACAGTCACCAGTGGGATCTGTTTTTTCCTTCTACATCTGACCAGTGAAATACTTTATGCTCAAATCAACCACAGCAGCACAACTGTGGAGCTATCTGTGTTGGCAGCGTTATTGGGAACATCAATGGAGGCTCCCTGAGGACACGCTCTGTCCTCCATGTGAATATGTGAAATGAAAAGCGACATCTCAAAGATGCACAACTCAAAGATCTTTGAATGATAGTGATAGTTTGCAATGTGAGGTAACTTTTATCATTTTATAAATAACAGATCAGCCTGAAGGGAAAATCCCTCTACCTATCTACCAACCAACCAATCCCCCACCCTCCCAAAATCCTCTCTGCTTGCCATAAATAATGAATCAATCCAGCAGAAAGACAATTGGCTGAATGGACCTGATTCATCAGAGCTCACGCGACCCAGATTCCTCTTGTGACTGGTTTAAAGCAACCGGGATAGTGAAGAGCACCGACGTTATGTAGTTCATACGGGTCGTATTTGGATAGGGATCAGCAGCACTTTAACATGTCGTCCAATAGTGATTGAAGTGCCTTTGGCAAAATAACAGGAGCAGATGTCAGTATTATACAAACAACAAAACTGTCAACAAACGTTAAGCATTGCTACCTCCATAATGTGTACTGCATATCCAATGGATTGGATTGCTGGACAGGTATTCCTGTTATTCAAACCACTATATATATTTATATTTATATTTTGGATTTGATTTTATTGCGCTTGATGTATTTCACATGTGCACATCATCATATTTGCTTTAACTTGATAAAGGAATGTAGATGACAGAAAAATAACACGTTGCATCATGGAAGTACAGAGGAGAGGAAACGTGAGTGTTGGACCCCTGAGACACAGTTGTGTGTGTGTGCGTGTGTGTGTGAGAAACGCGTATTGTTGTCTTGCTGTGTAAATGATTTGCGGCTTTGATTGAACTACATTCTTGAGCAAAGTAAGCGGTCATACACGTGATGTTGTGGTAAACTGCTTCTTGCTAAATATATTCTCAATGTACTGGTATGATAACTACTGTTTTTCAGCTGTTTTGCTGTGGCAACGGTACAAATATGGACACACTTGCACATAAGGGGTGTAGGAAGGCCATAGCTATTTGTGTCATTGTTGCACACTGGACCTGAAACACAAAGTGGCACTTAGCCTTAGTCACTCTCTCCTCTAAACCCATGTAATGCCCCCCCTCCCCCTCCATGTCCTATCATCACTCCTACCTCTTATTTTCCCCCATAGAAAGGGGCATCGTCATAACTGTTATTCCAGAGGGATGGACTACGGGGTGTTCGAACAGCGTGTTGGCAAGTTCACTGGCAGGTGACAACTAAAAGCATTGAAAACGTGTTCTCGAGCTAGCAAGAAAAAAATATGAATTTCTTTTATTTTTTACGGTCTCCGCAGAGACATTTTACAAAAAAAGTGAAACACGTGTGACACTGAAAAACTTTGATACTTTGAATCGCTTTTTTGGGGTATATTCTTTGTACTGGACTTACCGTAAGTGTGCCCTCACAATGAAGGGAGTGGACATAAATATTAAGAACACATCTTAGCATAAGGCAATGCAATTCAACAGCACCACAAGCTACAGACACCAAAACAACAATGAAATGAATAAAAACAAAAATGCATTATAACATGCTAGGTTTTATTGCAGGGCCGTTGTATAAGTGTGCATTGGTTCTAACTTGGCGTACCTACTAAACTGAGTGTTATGTCCAGCAAAGAGATTTATCCGGGAAGTAATTGTGTTTTGAGGATATGGCATAAAAGACTTCTATGTGATTTGAAGAAGAACAATACAATGAAAAGGAAATATAACAATCTTCACCGTCAGTTGATGGATATCGCTGCCTCTTCACATCGCTTATGATTCTAAATGGAATATACTTAATTCAGCCAAGATTAAGCAATTTGAGGCGGATCTTAGAAACATTCAACTTTTTCTTCTTCTTTTCAGGGGCTTTGTGTTTACAAGAGATCCAGACATCCACAGTCAAAGGAGAGCATTTGTTTTTGTTGTTGTCAAGGCAAGGTAAGAATATTTAACACTTTCATAAAGCATGTGCTCGCTTTGACAAAACGCAAGGAAGAGGATCTTGAATGAAACTAATATAAGAGTCAATCGAGTCATGAAGAAATTAGTCCCCAATATGGAAATGAGACATTCAATATTTGTGACTGTGCTTCAAAAACATCTGTTTGGGTAATGAGTCAAAAACTGCTACTAAAAGAAAAAGCCCCACACTTGACTGCAGCTCTGTGCAACTCACTGGTGTAGATAAGACCAATTCCCTGGCAGTTACTAACTGTTGTTTGAGGTATTTTAAATGAAAATGTATGACATACATATTATATTCTGCTCAGTATTAAGGACCATTCTTTACGTCTTTTGATATTTAAAGATTTTCATATTTTTGTTTAAACCCTTTATAGTACCTGAAACCAAAGCAACATTCATATATTCCACTATTAAGTGACCGCTATATATTTGAACTATTGTTAGAAGCACACAGCCTCCTATCTTATCACTCTGCCGTTCTGTGATCGCCGGGGATAGGGGAGTGAACGTCGTAGAACGCCTTCGCAATGTCACACTCGAGAGAAAAAGACAACATCGGCCGACTTCAGTTCACCGGAAAAAAGCCCCTTTTACGTCTCACTGAACCAGAGAGGAGACCCCACCCCACTGCCGAGCTTTGCAGAGGGAGAAAAAATAGCAAAGCACGTTTATCTTTCCACACAATTACAATTTCCCTTTGAAATGCTCTGAGCTGAAACACGTTGGACTGCCTGTCAACTTTCAAAGAGAATAATGTTCGATTTTTTCTTTTTCTTTTTTTTTCTTTCTTTCTTTCTTATCTTCCCTGTGTGTCTTGGCCTGCCATTTCCTCATCCACACTCAGACAAGCTGAGATGCAAAGCTGTTTGGCTCTCAAACGGCTGTGGATCATTTAAGAACACCGCTAATGCATTTTGACACACGAGTGGTTTAAAATACCTGCAGTTGGTTTAAATGTTCGTCGTTAATGTAGAGCAGTCATTGCTCATCTATTTGTAAATTGCAATGCCCAACATGTTTAACTCTCATTACTACTATACAACTTTCTGCATATAGTTGATATTCAATAGCGTTTGAATATGACGAAAGAGTTGAACGCTTCCCAAATAAAGTTGAAAACTGAGACACTGATGCCACTAATCTGGGGAAAGATGACTTGGGACTGAGAAAGAGACAGGCTAAAAGCCTGACTCATAATCTGGAATCTGTCCATGTTTTTTGGTCTTCAGGCTCTTACCTGCAGTATCGACACCTACTCGTGAACAAATACATGTCTAACTGTATATCTTGCCCTAGCGTTCACAAATTTGCCCAGCGGCATCTTGGAAAACAGGTGTTTGACAAGACTTGCTGTCAAAGTTTGAGTCAGTGTCTCACTCTGTTTATTTGTTACTGCCATTTGCCCACATTCGCTTCTATGGCACCATCAGCCATCTACAAAAAGGGATTTCTTTTCAAATTTACACTTGAGAGGTTCCTTCCATTATATTATTATTTTATTTTCTCTGTGTCCAAAAGCTTGTGGTTCTTCCTGTTAGTTTCCTTAGAGAGCTTGGGCTCGGTCTCAAACTCTTTCTGTTTTGTTGTCTGGTTTTACAAAAAACACAACGTGACGAGACATGACTTGACTCACCGGTCGGTTTGGCAAGGATGTCTTCCTGGAAACAGGTGTATAATTTTCAAAGATTAAGTAATGCAAAAAAGAAATGCCACAATTGACACGAGCTTTTTGATTTTTGTTTCCTCCAACTTTTATTTCTTTACTCTTCTGCCTCCATACATCTGTCGTTTAATAACGGCTCTGTGATTGTAAGGTGGTGAAACTATCTTCATTCTTTAACTACAATACAGGCTGATTAATGAATACCGAACATTAATTCACTCTGCAATTGTCTAAAGATATTACCGGTTGCAAATTACAGTATTTCTGACAATGGAGAGAAGAAATGGAAGATATAGGGTTTCAGTATTCACACCTGAGCTATACTCTCACACACACACACAAACACACACACACACACCCACTCACAGTATCTTCATTTTCAAGAGTCTTTCTGTGATTGTGTCTCTTTAATTTTTTCAGCACTTTCCTCTTTCAGTCGCCAGTCAGCTCGTGTGCTTCGTTATTTTCAGGTGTTTATGACTAACTGTGCGATGGAGCAGATTCATAGTCACACAGTGTCCATACTGGCACGCCTGTGAAGCTTGACAACAACAACCTTAGACTGGAGCAGCCGAAGACCTTTCCAATAAGTGCAATATAATTTACATTTCTTTATATCACCATAGTATCAAGAATGGCACCCTCATGGCATTGTACTCATCAGTGAATTAATGCATAAATGTTATCATTGTTATCAGCCCATTAACATTTTTTGTTCACACTTTATTTCCCTGTAGTTTCTTAGAATTTCATAAAATATATGCAACAGTAAATTCACAGGAAAGTTCCCGGAAAAGACTGATTTGTTTCTAATTCAGATGGTACACTTGACATTATTAATTCCAGTTGCTAGCAAAGCCTAGAGTCTAGTTGGAAGCAGGTCAACAGGCAAAAATGTCTCAAAGCAAACAAGCCATTCTACATTATACATTGATAATGAATGATATTAAATTAGCTATGTCTGGCGCAGTTCTTTCAAGGAAATTCCTCCTGAAATAAATGACTGCTTATTGATTCAACACAACAAATAGAGTGCTTCACAGAAGTACCAGTGCTAATACAAAATTAAATTGTAATATTTTCATTCAAGACAAGTTCAAAGTCTGTCTTGAAACAATGCATTATAAGACTTATTGGCCACTGTAATAATACATCCTGTTCATACTGGCATTAAAGTGATCCCTTTATAGTGCAACACCAATGTAAGACAACATCTGCAATCTTCCAAAACTGTGTTTTTATGATACTTTAGCAGTTTTGAGTTGGTCAAACTACAGTTTGTGTCATCTCATGTGTCATATTTTAGCTCAGTTTCCATCCGTGGAGAATTGCCCATTAAACTCACTCTCCTATGAATTACAAGATTTGTATATCTTTAGTGTATAATGTAATATCTGTGTTTATCTCTTACATCAAATGCCTGATAAGATATTAAAGCAACGCTGTCATGATTTGGTAATGTTGTGTTTATGGTCCACCATTATCTGCAAGATGCCAGTTAGTCCCTCTGTTAACAGTTTCCAGTTGACTGGGCCAGAAGACAACCTTGACAGCACTTTGCTCCGTTGAGCAGCGATGCTCCATATTTACCTCAGGAATCAACCTCATTTCGACACTGCTAAGTATCTGTCAGTGTAATTGGTCCTCTGTGACTGCAGAAAGGCACGCAATGCCGCATTCATTCGTTTCAATTCCCAGTCTCCTTACCTAACATACAGTACCTCCCCAGGTCTCATTAAATAGTGCTACCCAGTCCTCAAGGGAGAGAGAGAGAGAGAGGCACTCTCGGTAGTTATTTGGGATACACTTTTTGAGTGTGATTTCAAAGGCGTCATTGACTTAGTGGAGGGCAATGTAGTGTTGCTACTTTGTAACTGTTACAGTTAATAAAGTTCTGATCTTTCTATTGTCTGTATAGTTTGGGGGAATAAAATGGAATTTTCGTACATCAAGACACTCTAAATCTGCTGCAAAGTCGGTGTCTTTGTCTGTAATGTTATGTGCATAGTATTGCGATGAGGCATCTGATTGGTGGTTGTGAGCATGCCACTTGCGCAACCTGGGCTATTCTCAGTGAAATTCTGGCTCTGAACTTTTTAAGCTTAAGTAGTTAAAGTACTTTAGTACAGCAGGTTTTTTGTTGCTGCCTTCATGTACCCCAAATAGAGTCGATACAGGAATTACCTAATTGTGTCTGTAGTGACGGGGACCAAATTAAATGGATGTCAGGGAACACATTTTCATTCACAATATATGATTAATAAAACCCATCACAACACACCATTTTCTTCTGTGTTTATGATACTTTTAACACTATGCCGGGTTTTTACTGCCTAATCCTATTTAGCTTATTGGAGGAAACGTGGACCATGACTCTTTGCAATACTGTATCTGTCATTTGATATTAAGGGAATTTGAGTATAATTAAATGAGCTTTAAAAAGAGTGGTGAACCACGGGTCTCCATTGGTTTCTACAGATTTTTGATATTTGCAAAGTAAGTTTGACAAGCTTAAATTATTTGTCTGGCATCAAGGAAATCCCTTCGGAGGAGGTTCATCTATATTCATGACCTTTCAGTTGCTCAATTCACAATCTCTTTTGAAAGTGAATTGAAAGTTTAATTTTAATCCAGCCAAAATGATTGTATGTCTGTTCTACTAGTACACCAGTTAAAAAAACTCACATGGCTGCTTGTTATCTTGAAGAATTTACAGTACAGTACGTACCTTCAATAGAAAACTGAAAAGCCTCTTTTAGCATATCCAAATTATTGTGATTTGACATTCTGTTAGTGCTGCTTACAGCATTAATAATTACTCAACAGCGACGTGTTATGGGTCTGTGGGAAGGGAAGGAATGGAACCAATCGTTCTGTTTAATGTTTCTCTCTTCCTGACACACACACACACTCACATACTGTACGTACTGTACAAGTCCTCATCTCCATGGTGATACAAAGTGTGGAGGAGAGAGGTAGTGCACCATAATGGACAAACCAGTAGACAAACACGAGCAGGTTGAAGTCTTTCCTCACCTCTCACATTAATGGCTGTGGATGGCGTTTTTGGTTGAGATGTTGATTTTGCATGTATGCTTCTGAATTTTTAACATTGTGTGGGCTGTTTAAGGTCTTTAACACCAAGGTCATGTGTGTCATGGATCCTTGATGTCTGAACAAGAAATACACGACTCCCATGTAGAAGGTAACACAAACTAAATCTTGAAGCATTGCTTTATTTTCCAGTATATCATATACAAATCTGCCAGGAATAAATGATGTGGCCTCTTGAAAAGAATGCTTAAACGAAAAGCATCACACATTTCAGAATTGGTGAAACATGAAATAGACGCATTGAATAAAAGTCTCAACCAATGTTACAAAGGCTCATGATACCTCAACATTTATTTGCTGATATGGGTTAGATGCAGAAAAAGCTGGCTTTTACAATTCCCTGAT
The DNA here is from genome assembly GCF_910589615.1 of Taurulus bubalis. Lineage (NCBI taxonomy): Eukaryota > Metazoa > Chordata > Actinopteri > Perciformes > Cottidae > Taurulus > Taurulus bubalis. The sequence continues at coordinate 30,860,246 of NC_136591.1, read as the reverse complement.
GCAACTCGATCTTAGACTCTCGCTGCCTAGTGAATCATAAACACTAAAGGGCTCCCCGTCTGTAACAATAGTTTTCTGTTCAAGATTAGTCGTCTTCAAGCCCAATGACTTTATTTTTGTCTTTCTACAGCTTTCTCATTAAGCCTGGGGAAACCTGGGCGAAGCATACAAAAAAAAGTGATCCCCTATTTCCCCCACTCCCAAAAATTACCAGTGCTACTACCATCCAGTCCACAGTACTGATTTATTCAAAAGTGTCGGTAGAGTAATTACCAGGGTGAGTTTGGCCCAAAACAACAAACAAACTAATCATTAAAAATACAGCTAACTTTCCTAAAATACCTCAAGAGAAAATACAGACGGCGTACCGCCATCCCTAATGAACAAGCAAGAGGAAAAAGGTGAACAAAAAGGACTTCCCACCCCTAAAACTACCTACATCTTTTTAGAGTACATTTTACAGTTGGTAGACCAGATCGGTACACTAGGATCAACAAACCATTCGACAGCACAGAACAGCACCACCTTCAGACAGGGAGGGAAAACAACACACTCTAAAATACTCATTACAACGTGAATTGGACAGAAAGGAAACTCAACTCGGCAAGCGTGACACGGACCCCTGTTCTTCATAACGCGGGGCTTTTTACAGTTTTTGTGATGTCTGATTTCAGCAGCTTTTCGCTATTCTTTTCCCAGTTTCATCTGAATTCCTGATCATTTTGTAGGTTTTTGTTTTGGGTGACTCTCGCCATCTCTCGTGCTGTAGTATCACTCTCCGCCCGAACTGTTTCTGATGCGCCAGCAGTGGCTCTGTTTTATTAAAAAGAAAGATATTTCTAGGGATATTTAGGCATTTGGTATCATGACAATACTAATTATGAGCATTCAGGCCTTATTGTTCTAAATTTCACCGAAACAGTAGTTTCCCATTGCTTACTTTGTAAGGTTGGCTCTTGGATTATCTGAAATTATAATATAATAATTAAAGTAAGATTTGATGCTGTAGGAGATGTGATGTTGGATGTTCCCTAACTTGATTTCTCTCTCTCCTTTCTCTCTTTGTACTGTTTTTCTCAGTTGCTGAGTTGGTCCCATTCAGACTGAATCTAGTTCTCTTGTCGCATGGTTGCGATGCAGCCAACATTTTAGAGACCAGCTGGAAAAGTTGACCATCAACACAATTCTTTTCATCAAGCTCCAGCTCCGGAAAGGTATAACGTTTTTACTGTCTTTTGATTAAAAATAATACAAACTTTAGGTATTGAACTTGAATGGTGAGGACCAATGTTTAATGTTCTTTTTAAGATATATTTAACCTTCATAGCGCTCAGTATTTGATTTGTAAAAGTTTTAAGCCAGACAAATTTGCAACATATCATAAACTGTAGGGTGTTTGTGAAATGCTACCCACTTTATTGGAGACCATTGCTTTTTAATCTTTTATTGACTATTGGTTATCCAACAATAAGCCCTATTCATGTTTTCTTTTTCTTTGCTCTTTCTGCAGCACCAAATGTATCCGTGAGACTCTCTCGTTACTTCACTCAGTGGGCATTATGTTGACCCTAATCTAAATTCATCAGCAACTCATCCCTACCTTTCCCTCCCATCTCCCCTTCCCACACCCTTTCCCATCTCCATCATGACCAGTCTGAAACGTTCTCAGACAGAGCGCTCGGTCGGGGGCTCAGTGCCGGCTTCTGATGAGTTCTATACCCGCCGCCTGCGACTGCCCAATGGAGGGGCACCACCACCACGCAGTGAGAGCGCCCACATCTCCTCTTCAACCACCCCCGGCACCAACCCTGGCGTCCCCAAGATGGGGGTTCGAGCTCGTGTGGCTGATTGGCCCCCAAGGAAGGATGGAGGAGGAGGTGGTGTTTGGCATATTACTGTGGAAACCGACTCGCCCAGCTCTACCAACACCACCAGCTCTTCAGGATCAGGAAGTGGTGATAGAGAAAGACTTTGTGGAGGGGGACCGGGTGGAGGAGGAAGTGGCGGTAGTGGTAGTGGTGGCAGTGGAGGAGGAGGAGGAGGAGGAGGAGGAGGAGGAGGAATGTCTGCTGTCACAGCCCACAGCAATCTGTCAGCCAAGCTGGGCCACCTGATAAGCCCACAGGACTCATCCATGCTGCGTAACATCCACAACACACTAAAGAGCAAGATGCAAAGCAAGGGAAAGGACAACCGCTTTCTGTCACCAGATGGCTATCTGGGCTCACCTCGCAAAGGCATGAGGCGCATCCGCCAGCGCAGTAACAGTGATATAACAATCAGTGAGCTGGATGTGGACGGCAATGAGGGCTGGTCTTTCTCCGGATGGACACCCATGCACCGTGAGTATGGCAGCACTTCATCCATAGATAAACATGGTGTTTCAGGAGAGAGCTTCTTTGACATGCTAAAAGGGTACCAGTCCTTTGAGGCCCCTGATCAGCGAAGCCCAGCTCCAGAGAAGCTAACAGAGCTACTTACCGTGGCCCCAACAAAACAGGCTGCACTGGACCTGCCAGATGGCCCTTTAGGTCCAGCCAGAGGAAGTCCTGCCAGTCGGCTAAAGGAACGAGAGAAGCACTTGAAGAGGAGGTCAAAGTCAGAGACAGGTGGAGAATCAATATTCCGTAAACTGCGCAGTGTGAAGGTGGAGGGTGACACATCGAGAGCTGGCTCAGATGCTGAAGATGGGGGAAAAGGGGATGACTGTGGTCCACCTCCCAAACCCTGGGCTTGTCAAAAAGGATTTGCCCACTTTGATGTCCAGTCTCTACTCTTTGACCTCAATGAGGTAATCCATAGTCGGCAATCTGGGTCTAAACGCAAGAACACCACTACCGGTGCCTCGGCTGCTGCTGCCGCCTCTGCTTCGGCCACTTCCTCCCTCTCGTCCAATCAAAGTGGAGGGTATGGGTCACCTTGTGGCTCACAAGAGGAGCTGAGCAAGGAGGGGATAGGAGGAGGACACGGAACCAACCCTGCCCTGGATCCCGGGGATGACAAGAGCAATGACCTGGTGCTCAGCTGCCCGTGTTTCAGGAATGAGATTGGTGGCGAGGGAGAGAGGAACATCTCTTCTGCTAAACAGGTATGTTTTGTACAATAATGTGATGATTAGATAACAGAAACATATATATATATATATATATATATATATATATATATATATATATATATATATATATATATATATATATATATATATATATATATATATATATATATATATATATATATTTATGGTTAAGATTTCCATGCTCTTCAGTTTTGATCTCAAGACTAAACCTTTTGGCTGGTTTCAACTCCAAGATGGAAGAAGACGTAAACGTTGATTACTGCATTTTGAAGCTGCAGTGAAGATTACATGTATAATATGGTTGTCAGCTTACTCTGTTTGCTTTTCCTTCATCTTCCAGCCGGGCAGCATAGGTAGTGGTGGGAGCTCAAGCAATTCTTCAGGCAGTACAGAGGAAGAACCTTTGGATGCCACCCTCACGACTCATTTTACCAACGCTGGTGTGGCCGTGCTGGAGGCCACCAAGGACGGGCCAAGCCAACATGCTGACCGGTCCAAGCGTTACATTGTGGAACATGTTGACCTCGGCACATATTACTACCGAAAGTACTTCTACCTCAGAGGTGAGCGAAATAGGATAGTTTTAATTTGGGCTTTTCTAGATTCATAGATCTTGATTATTGATAACGGTTTCTCCATGTACATTATTCCTTATCTGTCCATCCCTGCCTCACATCTCATTCCTCCTCACCCCTAGAACACTGGAACTATCTGGGGGTAGATGAGAACCTGGGCCCAGTAGCAGTGAGTCTCAGGAGGGAGAAGTTGGATGAACACAAGGAGCATGGCCAGCAGTATAACTACAGGGTCATCTTCAGAACGAGTGAGGTACATTGAAATGGACACATACACTTTGGAGTCACCTGTGATACTGATGTTTTTCTTCTTTCCTTCAATAGTGGTTATTTTAACAGAGACAGAGAGAGTGTAATTCAGACATCAATGTATTTACATTTGAAATAGTTTGGGCCTCAAAAGAAAGAAGAATAATTACATTATCAAAACTTGCTTTAGTTGATGTTCCCACAATGTTACATGCCAGGGGAGGATTCTGTTGGAGCCATTTCCCCCCCCAAATGCCCTTCTTAATTTTTTTCCTGTCCAGAAAAGCGCAAGGCATCATTATTAAAACCATTACCATTGCCATCATTATTAAACCACAACGATACATATGGGCTCTTAATTAGTTTGGGTATATATTTTGTTGCGCAGTAGAATATTTGTCGCTCTTTGCCCTTTCAATTGTCAGTCTGGTTGAACCATTGAACAGCGTTTTGTTCTCCATATACAGTATTAAAAATTCTAAATTTCGGCAGCAAATCCTTCATACAATAGTACGTATTTGTAAATAACCTTTTACAAGTGATCCATTCACCAGCTTATACTGTATTTGTAGCTGTTCTCTCCGCAGCCATGAATGTTCATGTTCACAAATGTGTCAGTAGTTAGTACACTCTGTACTGAGTGAGGTTACTGAGAAGCTCTTATGAGTTGAAATTGTGTCGGTGTAATACATCACAGCCTTTCTGATTTGAAAAAGGGAGGGAGACATTATAAAAAGCTTTAACTCAAGGTTGTCAGATATGGCTTGAGACCTTAGATGCATCCGCCTCCAATCCTTAACACCACCTCAAATTGTTGTATGTGTTTGATTTACATTTTTAGTTTATTTACAATTCTCAATCTACAGTTCGCAGAGATCGGATGTCTTCTGTGAATACCTCTAGGCTTTGCCATCATCCCCTCCTATAGACACTCAAGCCAGTGATCCATGTCCTCATTCTCTGAGCTGAACGCCCACCTACCATCTTTGTCAGCCTTCATCTGTAAAGGACTGAGCTGTGCCATTTCACAGCTAAATGAGACTAAAATAGCACCAACGACATTCTAGCGGAGAAGGAAAAGCATTGCTCTTGCATTGAAGAGCTCCATGAGCAATAGGACTTCCAATCACTTGGGATGACGCACAACCTACTGTGCTGCGTTTTCCTCAATTCTTTCCTTTCTCCTGACTCCCGTTATCTCTTATTGCTATTTTCAGAAATGGGAGCTGGGCAGGTGTGTGTGTGTGTATATATATATATATATATATGCCTTTGTGGGAGTGAGTGGGATGTGCGGATGTTGAAGAGAGATGTCCAGTGTCTACTAAGGACAGCTATTGTCTTCTCTTAAGTGAGAGTACTTCTCTTCAGTTTGTTTAAATTTGAGGGTGTGGGCACCAACCTTTTGGGCCTATTGAATGCTATGTGAAGACACACCACACACTTTAAGCGATGCTAAAGAGCCTTGGGACCACTATGGATATCCAGCTGTGCTTTTTTGTTCTTGATGGATATTTAGGTTCTGGTCCTTTCACAGTTCTCTTAACTTATTCATGGATGTCCTCCTCGAGTTTGCCTCGAGCTTAAAAGTCTTACATACGTACATGCAGTCCAAGCCAGACAGTTTGCCTGCATTAGCAGTGAACGTAGTCTGGCAAAAACCCATTTTTATCCCGGATTGTGTAGAAAAAAATATAGATCTTTAAGTAGTCCTTAATCCTTTTTAAAGAAATGTGCATGCTTATAAAATACTCTATACTTATAAAATGCTTATACAATACTCCACACTAGTTTAAAGTGTATTTGTAGCTCACACCATGATGCAGGTTCAAGGAAGGACCAAAAGTTGCAGCTGCTGACAGTTTTAGACATCAGTAGAGAACATAGATAAAGAGGCAGTACATGCAATATAGCCCTGTAAGAATACATATTTAGATGGTTAACGACACAGATGCTGTCGAGAACAAGACAATGCAGGGCACCAACAATATGATTTACTCAAGCTCAAGGAAAACTAATTTGGCAACAGTAAAGAGTGTACATGTAAAACTGCAGTATAAAGACTCAACAGTGTACGGTGTAAAACCACGGAAGTAATCCATTCTTGTCATGATCCTTGTACTTCCCAATAATCTTTTTCCTCTCCCTCTGGTTGTGCCGTCTCCAGCTGAATACCTTGAGGGGCTCCATCCTGGAAGATGCAGTGCCGTCCACATCCAAGCACGGTCTAGCTCGAGGCTTGCCCCTCAAAGAGGTGCTGGAGTACCTGGTGCCTGAGCTCAACGTCCACTGCCTGCGCCTCGCACTCAACACACCAAAGGTCACTGAGCAGCTAATGAAGCTGGATGAGCAGGGGGTAAGTGGACACAGTTAGACAACTGATTTGCGCTAGGTAACTTTGATTTAATCTTTTGATTGCGCCTATTGGAAGATTTCTCTATTTTTTTTTTTACTGCTTTGCATTTAATAAAAAGACAGTATCACTCAGACTTCCAACTTTCATCATCGTAAAAAAAAAAATACAATCCATTCAGCATATTTGATACATGTCTTTTAACTAAAGATACGTTTCCGTGACATTATTCTGTACTATGTACAGACAATGATTTTCCCTTTGCGTTTTATGAATCATTGGATGTGTAGGTGTTATTTTTCCCACAGGGAGATGTCTTATTGTGAAGCACAATTATGTATTATTAATATATATTGTTTATACTGAATTTATCCATTCACTCCCACAGACCATTATGTGGGATTTAGGAGAAACTGCCTCACATATCGACACACACACACACCCCCACACACTCTTTTTGGCCCCAAAAGGACGGACAATCTTCACAATGTGATCACACAAACACACAGACACACCTCGACCTTAAAAATGACAATAATACAAAACAAGCTCTTTGATACTCATGCACCCTGATGCAATCATCAAAAGCTGAACCTCTGAAAATGTCAACATGATTTCTCTGGAAAATGGCACTGCGATCACTGCAGAACAACCCAAGGTGCTTATTCTTAAAATGCCAACATGAGTCCGCCCTGAAATGTCAACATGGTTACATGACATGACATGATTTCGACACCGTAATGTGCGTGTGCCCCCCCACCTTTTCATTTCAACAATCTATGTTCTCTCAATAGTTGACTTTCCAGCGGAAGGTGGGGGTGATGTACTGCATGGCCGCCCAGAGTAGCGAGGAGGAGATGTACAACAATGAATCAGCTGGTCCTGCACTAGAGGAGTTCCTTCATCTGCTGGGGGAGAGGGTTAGACTCAAAGGCTTCACCAAGTACCGGGCCCAGCTGGACGCCAAGAGTAAGTACATGTGGAGAATTCTCATGTTGTCCTACAAACACAGTGGTAAACTGTTCAGACAGCGTCACAGTGACACTGAAAGTCTTGTCTAACCCACAGCAGCAGGGTGAACAATGATTGACACACACTATGTAGAAGTTCTCATTGAAAGAAAAAAAAAAAAAAAGCCTGGATAATTCATATTAAGTTGAAGCGCTGATTGTTTGGTGACTGATATGAGAAAGATTTATTTGTGTATTAAGTAAAGGTGCTCTGTAAATATGACCATGACGATTTTTGGTGTGGCAACATATCGCAGCAGCAAATATTATCAGTTTAGCGGTCCAAAACTACTTCCTTTATTAAGAAAGGAGTACATAAAGATGTGTGTTTCTGTGCACCAACGTGGGTGTCGCCCTCGGGGGGGTCGCAGTACACAGGAACACTCTCTTCTTCTTGGAGAGCACCTGGCCTCTGAAGGCTCCCTCATAATCGGTGTTACAGACACAGATCTGACAATAGTTGAAACCACTGTGGGTAAACCAGCTCAGTGTGGCGTCCAACCTTGTGCACACATCAAACATACACTTCATAGTCTACAGCACTACTTATTTAGTACATGCCCTGCTGCCCCACAGTCTCAATCTGCTTTAATCCTCAGGCTGCCTTTCAGGGATTCTTCTGTTTTCTCTTTTTGCACTGCACTGAAATCAAGAGTTCCTTTTAATTTCAGTGACAGATGGCCTCTGGTGTCAGATTATTCTATTGGAGAAACTGATAGCCTATGTAGGTTAGGTTATGTGTTCTCTTGTTCTTTCCTTTGGCCGCCCACCTCTGCATTTGCTATAGACAAGATTGATGTCTACATCATGTCTGCTTTGATATTTAACTCTATGCTATTCTTATGTCAATTAAGTCATCCCCCATAATGCTCTGTGAAACACAAACCCCCAGTCAGTTTCTGCAAAGCACTCCTTATAGAAGGAGTGTAATTAATTGAAGTAATCTAGCAAGTTTAAGTATGGCCTTTTAAACACCTTGTAACGGGTTTGTTCTCTGTATAGAGCGTATCAATAAACTGTGTAGGTGGTTATTAACATGCAGTGGCTCTCTTTGGGGCGAGAGCTCAGGGAACACATTGCCATCTGAACAGCATTTGCAGCAGAGAAAGATGAGTGACATAAACATAATGTTTGGTCATACATGTTCATAGTATGGGAGTTTATAATGAAAATGTTTCAGAGAGAACACATATTGTATATTTTGAATAGTTTTTCAGTTGGATGTTTTCTATCAATGTCCTTGGACATGTAATAAACATTTCTCCATATCTGATAGCAATAATTGCTTGTGGTAACAAAATACAATTTTACACATGTAATTCTATCTCCACAGCTGACTCGACGGGCACCCACTCCATGTACACCACCTACAAGGACTACGAGCTCATGTTCCATGTGTCGACCATGCTGCCATACACGCCCAACAATAAGCAACAGGTAGGGTTGTAAATGGCAGGGCTCTCAGTTCCAACACACTGAAGTCTCTATGTCCACGAAGATGTTGCTGCTATTTATTCACATCGTAAATACGTCATCTCGATCAGAATGTTACAGAGTCTACATGAGCCTACGATCATTTATCTCATTTTGCACACGGCTTCAGTAGCAATTGTCTATAATAATGCAAAATATAACGCACTGCTACTTTCTACGTTCAGTCGGTGTACATTTTAAGTTAACTCTGTTTTTCTGCAGTTTCTCGATACCTCATATTATTTAATATTAATCAATATCTAACTGTAGTTTCTCCTGCTGTCTTTGTGCTTTTCCAGTTACTGCGGAAGCGTCATATTGGGAATGATATCGTCACAATCGTGTTCCAGGAACCCGGGGCTCTCCCCTTCACCCCCAAAAACATTCGCTCACACTTCCAGCACGTCTTTCTGGTTGTGCGTGCTCACAACCCATGTTCAGACAACAGCTCCTACAGGTGAGGTATACTCTCCTACGTGTATATTTGAGTATTTAAGGTGTTTCCTATCGCACAAACATTGCAGTCGAAAGATTGCCGTTTCCGATGTCCTCTCTAATAGGCGTTGTCTAAGCAATTTCCTGCTCGATACATTTGTGTTTTTATGAACATCAGAATCAGAATCAGAAACCGTTTATTTGCCACGAATGTTTACACAAACGAGGAATTTTTCTAGGCGGAAGGTGCATACATTAGACATGAGACGTTAGACGAGACAATCAACAATCAACAACAGTGCAATGATATTAAATCAAGTATAAGATAAGGTGCTCAGACAACAGATAACGTTAATGTAGGTGTATGTTAAAGTGACACGTGTGTTTAAGTTAAAGTGTATGTTAAGTGGCATGAGTGTTTAAATATGAAGTGCACAGGGGAGTGACCGGTAAGAAGAAAGAAAATAAGAGGAATGAAAACTGAGAATATGAATGAATACTAATATAGTTAATATATTTTGCACTCTGTCACTCACGTTACAGCAGTGTTTAATGGCGACGTATGTGGTGTGATGTACTGTAGTTGACCAAAATTTGCAAAGTGAAGTGATTTTTCTTCTTCTTCTTGCTAATTAATCAATTGGTAAAGTTTCTCGTTACGTTTTCTTTCTCTGAATATTAACCCCAGCTCAGTATTATTATTATTGTTGTTGTTGTTGTTGTTGTTGTTGTTAACCTACAATGTCCCTAATACACCAGAGAGAGAGAGAGAGAGAGAGAGAGACTGAAAAGCATAATGAAGGAATGCCTATTACCAGACCAATTATTCACTTGATGGCTTTTTCAATCACTTAACAGCTGAATTTAGGTACGTGCGGATTTTCTTGAGGTGGCAACATTTAATTAGTAAGACAATTAGGTTGTAGACTGTCAGTTTCATGGCATTTTAATAACCTACTTAGTAAAAAAAGAAGTTTACTTTATGTGTTTTTGTTCAGTTGAGGTGACACCTTTTAAAGTGTGAATGTTTGCTAGCCCAAAACAGGTCTTGCACTAGTAATAGGTGGTTATTTTATAATGTGTCATCTCATATGAGCCATATGTGCAATCACAGTAGATGCATAAAAAAGTCTAGATAAGATAATTTTGACTTTGTATTTCTAAAGGTATGCACATGACTTTTATTCTTGAATCCCTTTCCATCACTGCTGAAATATGAACGCTCTTATCTGTTGCTTCAAATGGTTGCCTTTGCAGTTCCACCACTCTATTTTAGAGGAGGCTGTGAATGTGGAGAGCCTCTCTAATACTCTACTGCAGAGTCATTTTTAAGAAATAATGAACTTTCTGCCTGTTCAGCTCTGAAGGACATTTCATTCTCTGTTTATTTCCCGCCTCTGTCTTGTTATCTAGTTTTCTGTCATTCTCTCTTATCTTCCTCTCTTTGACTCTCCCCCCATCCCCCTCCCGCTAATAGCTGTTTTAATTGCTGTCTGAGCACAATGTGTGAGGTCTTAATTGTCCCCCATGGGGCTACTTCATTACTGAGCAAAAACACACATAAACACATGAACAAAGATCTCAGGAATAGTGAATATAGAGCAAACACTGTTTACACGTGCCTTCCATAATCCAGAAATGTGAATAATTTTTCTAAAGTCGATACTAATTTCGCACGCACTCGTAAACTATAAAGGAGAAACATCAGGTTTCAGATGTAAATTTCCGATTCATCGTGACCACAGGGAATTGACTGAGTCATGATGTATTAAGTAAGGTTGACCTAAATGCTTTGAAGCTTTGGTGTGTGTATATTGGTGTGTATTTTTGGCGACATTTATCCACACACAGGGCAGAAAAAATATCACACATCTGGAACCACGGCGCCTCTTTAAAATAAATGTTTTGTCATGGCACCCCAGGCCACCTATTCTCATTATATAAAGCCACTCTTATATAATTAGGTCTGGATTGCTACAATCCAAATGGTTTTTCATTTGAGGTCTGGTAAACTTATCTCACTGCTACTGTATGTTTACCAAAGATTATGGTGTTTTTTCCTGATAGGAATATTTTGTCTGAGTAAAAAGATGCCAATGCAGTTATTTTTTTCCCACATAGATGCATCATCACAGTTGTGAGACTATTACTGGACTAGACTAACAAGCATCACATAGAAAGAGGCAATGGTGACACTGAACGTGACTCCCAGTGAACACGTTTTGTGTGGTGTGAGAAATTACTCACTTCCTTATGTTAATTTTAGTTACTTAACTTATTTTTACCAGGAACATTTTATGAGACGTTTTTGAGGTACACTTCAACTCTCAAGTGTGTCAATGACAGAAAATAGAAAACACTATCACATCCCATAGGAATCAATTGTAGGGTCTGTAGGCACAACCTCTGGTTCTGAAAAGTGAATGCAATGCCTAAGGGCCATAAACTTCCATTATTTCTAATGGACAGCAATGTGCGACTCAAAGACTGCAAAAATAGGTCAGATTGTCTGGAAGCCTGGCCCTACTTCTCACTGGAATTATTACCTTATAGACAATGTGAACACCAGTCTATCGTCAGAATCGCTAGTTTCAAGTCTTCTTCAATACAGCATGAGGTCCACTTTGTAGCTTATGATCCCATTTACAGTAAAATAGACAATAATGTAGGTATGCTTTAGGGTGTGGCTACCTTGTGATTTACAGATCGCTGTAAAGTTGTCTGGCTTAGTAGTTGACTGTTTCAATCTGACAACTTGAACCCTTTTGACTGTGATATTAGTTCATGCAAGTTGGTAAGTAAAATACATTTTGGCTGCGTAAAAAATATCTTCAGTGTTCGGTTGTACTTAGCTCCACCCACTCGTGTCACTTCTGGTTGCGTAAAAACAAGATTGCATGACTACATCCACTTATATACATTCTATTGTAGATAGGAAAAGAGAATGGTCTCTACTAACTCATTTCGGACACCTAGAACACATCAGTGCCAAAACCGCCACTACGCACACCTAAATTCTGTAAATAGTAAATACATATTCTTTGAGGACCAATTTTCAGAAGTAGACCAAAACATGTTATATATGTACCTCACCCCCAGTCCCCACATCCACACACGCATACAGTACACCGCTTAGCCGCCCACTCCAATAGGTATTGACATGTTCTTTTTCTTCCCTTGCCTCAGTGGGCAGCAGGTCGTAGATACTGGAAGAGCAGAGCTGCCCACACACTGGATATTTTTAAGACCACAAATCACTGAAACCACAGGAATGTGCTCTTTCATTTCTACTGCCAAACCTCCTGCCACAAAGATCACACAGCGGCCACACAGCCCAGCAACCCCTATTGCACTACATTCTCCTTTTCCTTTCATTCAATCTCCCCTTTTTTGTCATTCAGTTCTTTTTGCTCTCTCTTGTCTTTGGATTTCACACCTCTACCTTCCTCTCTCTCCATCGCTTGTCTCTGTCCTGCATGAGTCACAGGTCTTTGGTTGACTGACTCACAGGTGTTTGAGATCAGTACAAGTGCTTTCAGAGCTCCAGTGAAATGTATTGAGTGATGCTTGTAGTGAGGGAGAAGAATAAGAATAAAAGGTCACATTTTATTTTCACCATTTGTTCAGCCTGCTTATAACCTCTTCAGCTGGTCCTCTCTGAAATACCTGGCATGATTAATTTGTCATCTACAGAAAAGCAGGTGAATATTGCTTACTTTGTTCTTCATAGGGGCTGTCGGTTTAAAAATGTTGTTTTTATGCTACTATGCAGAAAGGGGCAAAATAGTTAAAAGGACAATTCTGGGTTATTTTTTTCATCGATCCTTGCTTTGTTGATATCGAAAAGTTCAGCTACAATACTTTGATGTTTTATTCTAAACATTGCACTTACGGTTTGCTGCCTTGCAATGCAACTTAACTGGCCAATCTACTGCAGTTAATGTGAACCTCAGAGCACCAAACATGCATTTTGCTGATCATATCCTGCTGCAATGACTTACAATTGGTTTTCATTCTATCACTAAGTATAAAGTTTTGGTGTAGTATATTGCCTTTTTTAAACTCGCATGAACAGGTTTTTTTTAATGCTTTGGCTCAGCAGAAACAAGCCGTAAACACAACTCTGACATATTAGCACTTTTCTAATTGATGTAAACTGAATCTTACACATTCAGCAGCTACAGAGCAACACTATTTTCCATTTGGAGCCATGTTACTTGTTAAAGAAACCACGGATCCCTGAGAAAAATATTGTGCTCTTTAGCTGCTAAATGCTCCACTATTCACCACAGAGTCGCCGACCTTGTCTGTTTGTCTAGTGCTGGGCGGGCATTGTGCAGTGTGGTTTTGAGCTTTTCCAAAAAAAATAGCTGCCTACTTCAGCTGGAAACCGCGTTGATGAGTGCAGAGCGTCGCTTTTTATCATAATGTGTACAGCTTAAGTGTATTAAATTGAATAGGGTTGAGGGAAACTGCAAAATCCTGTTATAATTGTTTGTGGGCACATCATTACGAGCTTCATATAGCTTTATAGGTCACAGGATCCATTTTTAAGATATAAGATGAGATATTCCTTTATTAGTCCCGCAGTGGGGAAATTGCAGGATTACAGCAGCAGATGGGTAAAGTGCACACAAGAGACACATAGGGAAAAGAAGAAAAGTAAAGTTATAAAAACAGTAAAGTATCCACAATAACAATATTATATATACAGACAGAATACAATGTATTTATATTGCACCAGTTGAAGTGATTAAAGTGTTTTTGTGGTCTACTGTGAGCTGTGTGATTCTGTAGCCTGACTCAGCAGGGAGGAAGGACTTGATCACAGCCACTTAAACTAGAACGTAGAACACATAAACTAGAAAGTAGAACATTCAAGTACTTTTCATACTTTATTATTTGTACCCAGAGCATGTAGTGCACTTTATGCAAAATACAAAGGCTTGGTAGAGAAGTACAGTAGTGCTTAAGCCTCAATATGAACTATAAACTGACCATAAATGGTAACTGACAGCAGCTGCAGGGAGGTTTATGTTGGTATGATTGTATGACCCTCCACCTACACATGTATACACACACTACCATCTTTGCAACTGTCCATGAGAGACATTAGAATTTACTGAGGATATTCCCATCATTCATTTATCAACAGTGTACTAAAAAAAGTCACATTTCCATACCATTTTAGCCTTTCCTCTGTCTGTCATCAACAAGGAAAGGTGGGAAATGAGGTGTCAAGTATTTGACGGTGAGTATAATTGAACACCACACGTCTCCGGTGAGGACAGGGTGTCTTAGAGGTATGTTTAGAAATATGTGGGTGACATTTTCACTTTAGTTGCTTATTAGACAAAGCGATTAATCCTGGTGTCAACATGTGTGCTGATTCATGTCAGCAGGGAATTGTGTGGGATGAGGGCGCCGACTTCCGGTGCTACTCTCGTCAGTAATTATCACCTGAGAGAGGATCTGTGATTGAGCTCATGTGGCCACAAAGAAGTTGAGAACAGGAAAGGTCGCTCGTGTACGGGCATCGTGCCTCTTGGGCATATACAAGGCCATTTTGGCACAGATATGATTGTAAGTCTGTTGTAAGTCTCACATAACAGAAACAGTATGTTTCTTCCCGTAAGCAATTACTTCCCTATCCTTTCAGAGTTTCCTACACAGTCCTACTTTCACAGCCACCTTTTCCTTTTCCCTCACTCTGGGTTTTCAGGGGTTTTCGGCAGCAGATTTGGAATAGTACTCTCCCCTCTTCCTCCTCCTTGACTCTCCTTCCTTTCCATGGCTGCTCAGCTGAGTTCCTGAAATACCAAACAGGACAAACAGCCTCCAATGAACATTCCAGGGACTTATTCAAAGGAAAAGGGGGTTTGGAGAAGCAAGGTGGAGAGCAGGGAAAGCAGGGCAGTTTAGGACATGGAAATTAAGTACATGCTGCAGTATAAGAATTACATAACCTCCACACAATAGCTAATTTTTTAAAAGACATATCATTTACAGCATTTAGGCAGATGAAGATAGCAGTAGATGACTCATTTTAAACCAGATAATTCAGAAACATTAAGATCATTTTTACAAGAAGAAAAGGACAAGAGACAAGAACTAGGTCTGTTTCCTTTTCCACTTTTAAATTCAGCCTCAATGATTTTTTTTTTCCTGAAGGATGATAAAGCAATCGAGAATTGTGCCTTTATGTTCCCATACTTGAGTGAGCATAAGGCTTTATATCAAACATACACTCTATAGCAGAATCTGGCAAAATGTTCTTTTTGCTTTTTGTTCTTAATGACATAAATACTTGCTTGGATGCGATGTGATATTCTAAGTAGATTAACTGTGTTATGAATCTAAAAGCCGCAGGATTTATGATATCGGAACAAAATACCAACTGCAATTGCGACTCACAGTTGGCCAATACTGGAACCACTGATTTGTGAAACAATTATTCTGATCCCTTCTTCAATTTGTCCTTCTTTCTCCTCCTGCTTCCTTTTCTCTCCCTCGTCTGCTCCCTTCCCTGTAGTGTGGCTGTCACACGTTCCAAAGACGTGCCCTCTTTCGGACCTCCTATCCCAGAAGGCGTGACCTTTCCCAAGTCCTCTGTGTTCCGGGACTTCCTGCTGGCCAAGGTCATCAATGCAGAAAATGCTGCGCACAAGTCGCAAAAGTTCCGTGCCATGGCCACCCGAACACGGCAGGAGTACCTGCGCGACCTGGCTGAGCGCCACACCACCAGCACACCCATCGACCCCTCTGGAAAGTTCCCTTTCATCTCACTGGCCCACAAGAAAAAAGAGAAGAGCCGGCCGTACGGAGGGGCGGAGCTGCGCAGCCCCGGGGCGGTGACCTGGATGGTCCACGTCGAGGATCACGGGACTGGAGGGGAACTGGAGGCCCTACTGGCCATCTCCAATGACTTCCTCATCCTGTTGGACCAGGAAGCCAAGGCTGTGGTGTTAAACTGTGCCGTTAAGGACGTGATTGGCTGGACGCTGAGCAGCCCCGCCTCTTTGCGGATTTTCTATGAGCGGGGAGAAAGTGCGTCTCTGAGGAGTATCAGTAATAACACTGAGGATTTCAAAGAGGTGGTCAAGCGTCTTGAGGTTAGAAGACACACACACACACACACACACACACACACACACACACACATTACATATGTGATCTGTTAGTTGCTGTATTTTCACAATTATATCAATCATTGACATTTGTTGGACTTCCGGCCCTCTGCTGTCATAGCTGGAGGCATGGCAACTACATATCCAAAATCAAATTGGGTCAGTTGATGCCAAGATAATTAAAATAATGTTGTTTGTTGGTCCCTGTTACCAGATAGGTGGCACTACTCACGCTGCCAAATTTAACCAGAGCCCATGTGGTTGTTGGGAGACTCTGCTGACATGAATGAATGTGTGTCACCTATTCCCTTCTCTTGTCTTACTCAGACCATTACTGAGAAACAGAATCAATTGACTAAATTTCTGTTGGCTGCCACTGATCATGTACCTGGCCCACTCGCAGTCTCTCCTACTATTTACTGCCAGCTGTCAGTCTGCCAGATTATAACATTTTCTGTCGACATGCCAAAGCTGCTGTGTCATTACTGGTCTCAGCTTATTGAGGGAGTTTCAGAAACACCTCTGGACAACATACTCCTAATGGTTTATACACCTACACATACAGTGAAGTGGCGCCAGCTCTTCCTTAGCTGTTTCCATGGAAACTGGATAGAAAAAAAAAGGTGTTTTCTTATGCAATCATCAGTGCTTTAGAATACGTTCAGTCTACATTCGGCCTCTCCCGACATTCACACTGTGTGTGTGTGTGTGTGTGTGTGTGTGTGTGTGTGTGTGTGTGTGTGTGTGTGTGTGTGTGTGTGTGTGTGTGTGTGTGTGTGTGTGTGATGGTTTTTATCATGCATTTATGTAACTTGGATTGAGTTCACCATCTTTGATTTGCACACATGCATACAAACATATTTGAACACGCATACATCGTTATTTGGCTCAGGACTCAAGAAATATACCACTTTCATGTTGCATTTTATGCATCCGTTAATCTTCAATCATTTGGACTACCTCTGTGCCAGAGGAAGGGAAGTGGCCCCGGGCGCGCTCTCTAAGGTTCCCCTTTTTCTTGTACTCTCTTCCTCACCCACATTCAGAAACATCAGAGGGCATCATAACAATTCCTATCAGGTGCCAGTCTGCAGCATTATTTATTCACGCATGCTTCTGAGTTCGACATCTATGGAGCCGCCCGGTTCAGACAAGAAATGCAAGGTGCCCTGAAGCTAACAGGAGCGACACTAGAGGGAGGACGAGAGTGATGTTAGACCAGATTGTTTGCCTTTTGCGGTTCGACGAGTGATCAGGACTTTCTCCTGAGAAATTAAACTATCAACTTTTCCTCCACACTTCCTGTGAAAAGGATGTGTGACAGCATTCCCACCCAGCCTGAAGAGGCACATGCTTTCATGAAAAAACACTCTCTCTCCTAAGCGACGCGTCACAGCCTAAAGTGTCACAACAAGAGATATTCATTTCTGTCATCTTTCGTGTGTGTGAATGCAGTGAGAGGTGTACTGCTTATTCTGGAGCATTGGTGTTTATTTATGGCCATAAATCTCTTAATGATCACTTAAGTTGTTTTAAAAAAAATCTCCTCTTCAACATTAAATGGAAAGCATGTGCACTGAGCATGTTAACATATTTACCTTCCCAGTTACAGGCTAAAAAAAATCCTACAAATTCTCCCAGTATTCTATTAAACGTTTTTCCAAACTGATTCTACACTTAAAAACATTGTTTGCTAAATTTGACTGAGGGTTTGGAAGATGTGAAAAGTTCACTGTTCTTTTTAACTATGTCTCCTTTTCTGTTCACAACTCTTCTTTGGTTCTTTCTCATAATCTCTCCTCTGATCTTTTATGTCAATTAATGTTACATCAGTACTTTGTGCATCTCTCTGCCCTCACCATGTCCAGTTCCTGACTAAGGGCTGCGACACATCAGAGATGACGCTTCGTCGAAATGGCCTGGGGCAGCTGGGCTTCCACGTAAACTACGAAGGCATCGTGGCTGAGGTATCTGTACTTTACTGAAATGTTCTTTTGAAAATGTAATGTTGGGGTAGAACGTGTTTACATTGAATATCTTAATATGCTTTTTTAGCCTTACTCTACCTATTAACACAATGAATATAATTTGCCCTTGTATTTGCTTGTTTTATTGTATTAGTTTCCTTCTTGTAGGGGTTTACTTGTCATGAATCCAGGGAGTATCATCTCACCATTGCAGCTGTAATGTAATCCAACATGGTCCCTTATAGGTGGAGCCATATGGTTACGCCTGGCAGGCAGGACTGCGGCAGGGAAGCCGCTTGGTAGAAATTTGCAAAGTTGCTGTCGCAACGCTGACCCATGAGCAGATGATCGACCTCCTGCGGACCTCGGTGACGGTGCGCGTTGTTATCATTCCGCCACATGATGACGCCACTCCACGCAGGTAGGTGGGGATGGGAGAGGTGCCATGAATTGTTTCATTCAAGTTAGGATGGGCAGAACCTGTTTATTGATATATAGAGAGAGTTTGCAGATTGCAACCACCTGAATACTCTTACTCCTGCGGTTCCAAGTGAGTGGGAGAATTACAGTGGACTTCAGGTCATTTTAAAAAGTCGAGAAAGGCCCTGTCTTGAGCCAGTGTTTGACCTGGGGGTGCAACACGTCGGGCTCTGTGAAGAGAACCCTTGCTTTATGGAGATATGAAGGGCTCATTCTAGGCTAATGAAAACCCAACAATTGTTATTTTAATATTACTATGAATATAATTCTGCCAATAGATCACCCTAAATCCCACACAATGGGACTAATGAGACTAATGGCGCACCCAGCAATCAACAAATATAAACAGATATACTTCTTTATTTTATTGGTCATTGGATATTTAAAAAGTCACAAATCTCTGCCATGATAAATAAACGACATGTATCCAAAAGATTTGTGACACACTTGCCTCTCAAACAAAATGTCCTTCCTCTTCTTCTACAGAGGCTGTTCAGAGCTCTATCGGATGCCTGTGTCAGACTACAAGGGCAGCAGCAGTGATAGCGGCTCCTTCGAATACAAGTTTCCCTTCCGCAGTAACAACAACAAGTGGCAGAGGACGTCCAGCAGCCCTCAGCAGTCACTCACGGCCTCGCCACAGCCCCACCAGCCCAACCGGGCCATCAGCCTGGGAAGCTCAGTGGGCAAGACCCTGTCAGCGGAGAGGCTGGAGAGAGGCGGCGTCATCCCACGCAGTGTCAGCAGTGATGGCCGGCCCTTGGATCCCAAGAGGTTCGAGCCACTTGGCTTTTTAGATATGGATTATTAGAATATAATATTTATATCAGGAGGAGAGTGGGGCTTGGGTTCCAAAAGAGAGAACAAACAGGAAAAATACACATTTTGGAATTGACATTTTAGCAGCTTGGGATGTTAGAATTAAGTTATTGAGTTTCTTTTATCTTCTTTTTCTTCCTTTTGAAATATTACATATTTCACCTGTAACACTTAAAATTAAACAAAACAAAAATTGCAAATTCTGTAAGCCAAAAGCAGCCACTGGGTATATAGTTGATTTTCAAGCAGAAGCTGTTCAGTATTCACATCATTTTACTCATCCAGCATGTATGGGAACTAGCAATCAATGTAATTTCCTGCTGAAGGCACGGCAAAGAACATTTTGCTCCTAAAGTGCTTTGCGGCGTATATTTTATCTTCCTTTAGTTCCAACATTTCCAAGTGCCCGTAAATTCTGACTGTGTGTGTGTGTGTGTGTGTGTGTGTGTGTGTGTGTGTGTGTGTGTGTTTGTTGGTAAACCAGGATGTCTCCGGGCAGTGAGAACTATAGCCTGGCCTCCTCGCTGGCGTTGGGTCGCTCCCCTCACAATCGCAGCTCTCCCAGCAACCTCTCTTGTTCCAGTGACGCCTCCGGAAGCTCTGCTCACTGGAGACAGAAGTCCATGCCTGAGCAGTAAGGAAGAGGGGGGAGAGGTGTTGTGTTTGTCTGTGTCTGGGTGTGTTTCAGAGGAATTTTTCATTCAAGTTATGATATATTGTATCAGAAAAGCATATCAGAAGCATCAAATTCTTTTAGTATCACAAATATTGTTTTGCTGCATTTAGGTACTTTATTCGGTTATTTCATTTTTCATGTTTTTTTATGTAATTTCTAATGATAGAAACATGTTTGTTCATTTTTTTAAACTTGTTAATTGTCATGATTGTATGGTCATGAATTGCTGAGTTACATAGAGCATTACTCGGTTTTCATTTTTAGAAAGCATAATAACGTTTTGCACAGCTGATTCTCCTAATTCCCACAGTTGTAACAGTGTGTTACGTTGGTGTAGGACAGTGAGGCGTTTGTGTGTCTTTCTCCATTATAATGTGCTCGACAGAACATCTTTTTTTATATTTCCACCCACTGCAGCCTGTGGTCAAATGTATTGTTTTTCAAACTGTTATTTCTCGCACTGCATTTTTTTATCAGCGGAAACACACATTTAGCTTATGAAAACAGCCGAATATAAAAAAAATCATCCTGATTTTCTTCCCGTTTGCTCATTCACCAGGTTCGTTGGCAGCCGCCACTCTCCGATGTCTGCAGAGAGACGAGAGGGGGCTGGAGAGGGCGGTTCCAGCGGGAAGTCCACTCCTAATTGGTCGAGAATGGAGGAAGGGGGAGGAGCCGAACGAGCGTCAACAGGTGAATGAACATATTATGGAGAATATACAGTAAAGGTAATGGGTTACTGTAGTATTTTTTTCACTCTGAACCCTGTTTTCCCACGTTTTTGTTTCTAAGTGTCTGATGGGGACAATATATTTTAATTGGTCCAGTATTGAGCAAAAAACACTTAGACACAAAAACGTGGGAAATACGGTAAAAAAAACTACTCGAGTTCCCTTTGATAATAATGGAAAGTGCCGTGGATTAATATTGTAGGTCGATCCTAATGTTTTCAGCAATTAACTAAATGTTCTCTACTCATGCCGGTTTATTCGTCTGTGGCTGGCACTTGACTCTTAAATAGCTGTGGAGGGAGGGACAACGCAGAAAATAAATCATTCATATTATTCATATTACTAAATCCTTTGAAATGACAGGTATATCCAGAAGACTGTGTGCGTGGTATTTTTGTGTGCCTCCTCATCTGCTAGTGACAGTTTTTTGGAGCTGAGATACCAACTCTGACAGCAACCACAATCTTTCTCTTCTTCCTCCCCCTCTTCCTCCGCCTCCTCTGCAAGCTGTGAATTATATTCCTTCACAGAGCAGGTCTTGATGTCTCTGCAAACAGACAAAAAGGTGGGAAGATAATGAGACAAACAGAAAAGGGAAAGGGATAATTATTGAAGGGGGAAATGATATTAACACCGATCTCAATCTAAGTATATGCTTTTCTCACTCTATTCTTTAAGGTTTTAAAGAAGAAAGAGAAAGGGTAGACATTCCTATCTTTCCTGTCAACACAGTTGGCCGACCTTCTCTTTGTGTGGCTTTCCTTCCCTCACTTCCTCCAGTCTGTTCCTCATTCTCCACGGCCGATTATGTTCGCCTCTCGTTCATCTTTTTATCCTCCTGTACATTGACTTTCATTTAATTACGAGTATTCTTTTGGGAGTTTCCTTCTTTTTTTCCCAGCTCGGTCTCTGAAAGCCACAAAAACAACATGTTCCTCTACCAATCCTCTGAATCTCGGGACGATGTTGCTTTGGTTGATTGTGGACCAGCCTACTTTCAACCGTGTCCTCAACCTGTTCTTGACCGCCACAATCGCAGAGAAAAGCCCTAGTCTCTCATTTTGTGGTTGTTTAGAGCACTTATGTCGTTGTTGGTCATGGTGGAACAATGCAGGCTGAGCCAGCTTACACTGTGCCAGACAACTGTCCTGCCCTACACAGTCTGCTTGGCGGTCTTTGTGGTTCTGAGTTCTGTCCTTTCCTCTTCCTTCCATTTTTAACCCCTTGACCCGTTAAGTCTTAGCAACGATGATGTGGCTGTGCTCTGTCCAGAAATAAATTGAGTCACGCAGAGGACAGAGACCTCACTTTTGCTTTCCTGTCACACAAACTGAAGTTAATTTTGCCCTTAATTTAGCCTTGATAGGATTTTGTATCTCACAATAAAGCAAGGAATCTCTGCGTCATCGCATATCTCCAGCATGTGGTCCACAGTGGATCTTTACGGACCCTGGCTCATTGACTGCAAGTCACTTTTGCTGATTACATTACCACCAAACTCTCTTCACTTGCAACGCTGCAAGCAGCAATACCTGGTGCCAAGCAGTCAGCCGCGCTCTGAATAGCCGCTGCACCAGTTAGAGTAATTATTGCCTCAGGTTTTCCTGTTGCATCTATTTAACACAGCATTTGCTCAATTTTCTTTTGATATTCTGTGGCAGGTTTATGATTAATTCATATGTTGGGCGGTGAGATGCAGAAAAAGTGTTCCCTTCCTATGTACAGCAGTTTTGAACTACCTTATCTTAACCTTGTCGCACAATATCAGGCTTTTCATACCCACACATCTGGATGACCAATCTCATTAATAACAACGTTTTAGAAACAGAACAATGTGTCCCATCCAAACATGTAGTGACATGTAGTGCTTATATTATATAAGCACTGTTTGAGTGCCTGTGCATAGAGCCCTAAGGGCCACAATGCAGAGAAAACTATGCAGAGCAAGGAATATTCTAAGTGAGAAATGGGTGTGAGGGGGGTCATTACATTACTAGATTCATTCTCGCAGATGTTATAATACCTCCCTCAGCTCTGCCTCTCACGGTGCTTTGGTCATTAGCTGCCTACTCTACGTCTTCTTGCATAAGATGTAGACAATTACACAACAGTGCCGTTTACACCCCGAGCTGTGCTTCAGGACACATACACACGTTCCCTCACGCGGAACAGCTTGCCCAGAACAAACAAAGCCAGCAGGGACCGTCTGGGGACAAATTTATCTTTGATGTGCGTTACTTTTGAAGACAAGTGATCTGTGTTTTTGTCCATGGACACAGCAGAGGGAAAACAGTGTCATCGTTATGAGCCTCCAGGAAGCACGAGTGCTGTAGTAGCAAAATACACATAAGTGAGCTGAGTACACAACAACTTCTCTGTTTAATCATCTACAAGTCATCTGTTTGTACCGTAGGCTCTGTGCAGGCGTTTGTCACCAACCCCAGCTGTGTATTTTGTCCTATTTATTGCAGAGACCCCAGTCTCCAAGTCTGGTCAAGGCTACTCTGGAGCTCCCCGCATCCAAAGACAAGAGCAAGTCATTCACACGTCCCCGAAGAAGAGCAGCCAGGTCAGGCGTTACACCTTTCTTCCACTATTTACTTAAACCATCAGGGCTCTGTACCCTGAGCTGTAACGCCTCTTTGCTTTCTTCTCCTGTGGCTCAGATGACTTGTTTGATTTTCAACTGTCATTTCCACTTTCTCTTTGTTCCAGCAGTCGGACGGCCCTTATTCTGGGCACTCCAGCAGTAACACTCTATCCAGCACAGCTAGCAGCGGGGGCCACAGCGACAGCGATAAATGGTTCGAAATGGGAGCGGGTGGAGCCTCCAGCGGAGACCAGGGTGAGCCAGAGCCCAATGGCCTGGGCGGAGGAGGCTACCTCCAGGGGGCGTCTGCCGACAGCGGCATCGACACCAGCTCTTATGGAGCCTCTCACCAGGCACACCCCCACTCTCATCATGGCAGCACCACCTCTCTGCTGGCTCCTAGTGGAGGCCGGGAGAGCAGGGAGAGCAGGGAGAGCCGGGAGAGCCGGGAGAGGGCAGCGTCTCCATGGCACAGCCCCACAGAGGGAGGCCGCAGGATGCTGGAGAGGTCGCCGGCTGCAGCCGAGTCCCCGGGTCCTCCAGCGGAAAGGAGTGTGGAGGGGACGGGCAGAAGCCCACCTACTCATCTCCTTGTTAGAGACAGCAGCACCTACAGTCTGAGTGAGGCTGGATCACACTCCAGGTATGTGTGTGTGTGTGTGTGCATATTGAAGTGTTTGTGTGCATATTGAAGTGTTTGTGTGAGGAGGAGTTTGTGTATCTGTGCATAATTTAAAGTAGAATACAACTTAATGTGTAAAGTGGTTACAACCCATGGGGGTGGAGAGTGAGACCACATAGTGAGTTACAAAGGAAATCTGAGTGTTTGTGATGTGTTTCACAAGTTCAGACAGAAGAAGAAAAACATGTCTGCTTGTTTATTATTTTGCCTTTTTTCTCAAAGCTTTGCTTTTTTTCTTTTTTCTCTCGATAAAAGTTGCGGGGTACAATTTATCTATTTTCAAATTTGATATCTTCCACTCTGTCACGTGGCATCGCAGCATTTGCTTGAACTCTGCAGAATGTTTCCAGTTCTCATTACTCGAGCCAATATGTCTCCGCCCAAGAGGAACACACACTTAGACCACCTCGCTCTCATTAAGTCTTTCCTGGAAACCAAGCACGGGAGCAGTTTCAACTCCCTCTTATCTTTCCACATTAGGCCTCAGGAAATGTGCAACACATGTCCACCTTTACATGGCTGAATTGGTGTCTTGGGCTGAGAGAACTCCAGTGATTTGTTCTTCCTGTTTGAGCACGTCTTAATTCACCCGTTTAGATCCAGTTACAGTTCATGACCAGGGCATCATCCGTCCAGCGTTTTAGATCCATTTGTATTCTGTCAAAGTGGCGAAAGGGGAATAACA
This sequence comes from Taurulus bubalis, assembly GCF_910589615.1. Taxonomy (NCBI): domain Eukaryota; kingdom Metazoa; phylum Chordata; class Actinopteri; order Perciformes; family Cottidae; genus Taurulus; species Taurulus bubalis. Next base: position 30,835,318 of record NC_136591.1, on the reverse strand, counting down.
GGGGCTCTGAAATGAGTTTGACCACAGGTGATACTTTTATACAATTTTCCACCTAAAACTCAACTATCTTATTCCTCCCTGGAAATTACTAGAGTATTAGAATGTTACACTATTGAGTTTATTACATCTTCACCCAAGAACAAATTTGATATCTTATGGGGCAATGTTTTCAGATTCTCATCTCTGAACAATATAGAAATCCGGTTAAGCCATAAAACAAACTGCCTAAAGAAGCAGGTTTATGGTTAAGCTTGTATCCATCATTCATCATGGTCTACGCTTTTCTTATTTATGATGTATTTTATAATAACCCCTCTCATTCTCCCCCCGCTGTTCCTCTTTTTTATCCGTCAGTGCCAGGCATTCAGGCCACAGCTCCCCAAGAGAGGAGTCCTCCTCTTCAGGCACTTCTCCTTCATCCCAGTCCTCATCATCCCCGGGGCCCAAAAGCTTCTACCCCCGCCAAGGAGCTCAGTCCAAGTACCTGATTGGCTGGAGGAAACCCGGTTCCACCATCAATTCTGTTGACTTCGGAGACACACGCAAGTAAGGATGGAGCCAAAAAGAAATGAAGAAACAATTTAGTGGGTCTTTATTTGTAGTTCCCAGTCCAGCAGTGGATTTAAACTGTATACATGATTTTGTAGCAGTTTACCTACTGCTCTTACTGCTGTAGTTATAGACAGTTTGGAACAAGTGATCCGGGATATTGTTCTGCTTTTGAAAAGCCACCAATTCATGCAGTGAGTGGACAAATGAAGAAGAGGATTTGTACAATGTAGTGCAATTTATTCACAGTCCCAATAACGCTCAATCAATACCACCATTTGTAAAGCTTATAAGATGCATTTATTTTGAGACTGTCAGAGGTGATGCTGCTGGTTCAGACTGCTTTTCATCTCTATTGGGGTGAAACAATTGAACACTAACAGATTTTCCATGACCGTTTGTATTGTAGGAATGTTAAGTCTGCATTCGATCCCTTTGCTTGTCCACCCAGTGCACCTAACTATTTATGTCTTCTTGTAGTAATAATATGCACACTACTCGATTACCCCCTAGTGGTTAAAGAGCGTATTGCACTTGAGGCTTAATGCAGTAACTGAATACAATTAAAGGCTGTTGAAACTGACGACCGCACACTTTTATTATATATTGTTGCTATGCTACTATGTAAGGAGAATTGGTGATGTGTCCTTTCGTGTCGAGGCTTCAATGCGCGTGTCGAGTAATCCAGGTAGATTTTGGTGAAGCGCGTATCGAGGCTTGTGTCGATGACGTATGCGGTGACGTTCGAAGCCTCGCGAGCCGGTCGTACCACGTGACTGATTCAGAAAATGGTTCGTGGGTTTGCCGTGCGATTTGAAATACAAGGGGCAGCGAAACTCAATGAATTTCCCCCCTTCCTCTCTGTACCCAGCTTCATGTGTGCCTGTGAAAGGGTATTTTATAAAGCAGGCGAAATAGTCTCAAAAAGCCCAGCACTGTGGAGAAGTTCTTATTTTTACTTAAAAAAAATTGGACACATCAACATGAACTAACGGAGCCGAGGCTCGAAACACCGATCCTCTGACTGAAAGTCGGATATTCTAACCACTGACCCACAGTCACATCACAACCCTCTCCCAATTGGTTTCGAGTTTTGATTTTGACCCCGCCAATATATCATGAAGATAGACACAATATTAATAAGTTAAAAATTTATGTATTGGCATCATAAACATAATTTATTCAATTTAAAGCTTCACACACCAAAGCCATGGTGTCGTTATGATCACTCTGCCTGTTTTACATCTATTGTCCACTTGGTGGCGCAGTAGAGCAAATGAAGCTCCGTGAAGCTTCGGCACATGAGCGAACCAATTGGATGGAAAGCTTCAATGCTTCAGGAAGCTTCACCTCGCCATCACTAAGGAGAACGTATTAACATTGCAGCAGGCATAATTTGTCTCCTGAATATATTTGCTCAATCGAATGACTGCGTCTGTGTGTGTATTAGGAAGTCTCCTGGAGAAGGTGGAGTGGAGGTTGCTCCAACCCCAGCAGCCAGGCCCTCTCTTCGGGATATGCACTCGCCCCAGCCTCACGCCAAATCTACGATGGAGGAAGATATGAAGAGACATAGTGCCCCAGACAGCCCTCCACCACCACGCAGACACAAGGAAAAGACACGTCTGCAGGTTTGTGTGTGACCCTTGTTTCAGAAACAGCCTGTAAATAGACGCCTAGGAACATTACTAAAGTCCAACCAGCCAGGTTTTTACAGCTGTGGTATTTCAGTGAATCTTTCTGCTGTCGTGAGTAAAGTTGATTAAGGAAAACTGTTCTATATTCGAGGCTAAATCAAGCATTACAATTATGCTCCTAAAACAATACCCATTAAATGTGCGTCTTTCATTGAAATCTTTGTGGACAGGAACATTTGGAAACCTCAACATGTTACCCACACTTGTCCAATCCGTCTGACATCCAATTTGTTATCGGTGTAAATTGTGAGAGCACGTGTATATGTAAAATCAGGCATTCAATTTGTATATAAATTACTCAAAGGTTTTTCTCGCATGCCTTCTCGGTAAATGGATAGTCAAAAAGCAGAAAAGTCTTGATCAAGTGAATGGGGGGCTGCGTTTAGAAACAGCAAAAACTATAACAAAGCATCTGTTTAAACTCTCTTTTCAGTCAAATTTATCCAGTTTTATGTTCACTACTTCCAAGTTGTTTGAATCTTCTCTAAAACCAAATTGTCCAAAGTGTTTTAGATTCATGTGATTGGAAAGTACTGAGAGAAATTAGTTTGGGATTATACTGCACGCTCCTGTGTGAGAGTTTGAAAACGGGTGTTTTGATATTGATATAGTTTTGCTGTTTTTTTCTCAAAGTTTTTTCTCAAATATTAAATGTAAGGCTAAGTAATTTATATTGAAATAGTCACTATGTGGGTGAATTATTACTTTGAATAAGACTCACACATGCAGCCGCATTGATGCCGTTGGTCTTTATACAGATGTTCACCCACATGCACAAAGGGTGCAGATCCTGTTTCTCAGTAATATAAAACAATAACACTTTCCCGACACTTCTTCCCATCCTGTGAAGCACGGCCAGAAATCACCACCAAGCCAGCCTCTCGGCCGCCGCCGCTCACTCCATCGTACCCTATCGGATGAGAGTATTTATCGTGGCCAACGCCTTCCTCCCCTGAGCGACTCAGCAACGGAGACGACACTCGGCGCAGATGTTCTCTTCAGCTGCTCCACCCTCCCACGCTCACCCACCACCCGGGGTGTTCCTCTCAGACGGCCTTCCTATAAGCTGGGAGTCAAAATCCATGGTAAGAAGGAGGTGGCTGCGTGTAGGGGTCTTGCCCATCGCGGTATCTCACATTGAAAATGTGTTTTTAGGCGCTTCTATTGATTTGTAAAAGGCTATATTTTGTAACCGTAGCTTTTCATGTTATGTGGTCATTTTTTACATGGAGTGAAAGCAGTGCAGAAAAATGAGCTTAACATATCCCCACTAAGTCATGTGGTTTGTTTAACATTAAAATAAATGTCAGAAATTTAAACTGTCTGATATATCTGAGTTAGCTTCAGGTGTGTATCTGCTGCCCTCTTTTGATTGAAATTATACAATGGCTAAAAAAAAAAAAAAAAAGTCATTTTACATTCAGTTGTTTGCACAACTTATTTCCCTTTTGCAGGTGACCTTTCGGCATCTGACACGTCATTGGTGGATTTGGTGGAGCGCCATCGCGGACCTCTCCCCAAGGAGCTGATGCCCCTCCCGTCTCAAGACAGAGACAGCCCCCTAGATTGGACACACCTGGTGGATGTGGCCAATACATTTGATACTGAAAGAAACACACACTATGGTATTACCATTACTAATAAATGCACACATGTCTTTTCTTTTATGTGATTTATATGCTTACACAGGTAAAAGATGCACTAAAATAAGCACTTGACTTAAATACAAGTAATTATAATACTCGCCACTCGTGTATGTATTTTACATTATGAATAGACTTACCGACATGTATATTTTCAGTTCAAGGCATTTTTGATTAATTCTGCATCTGTTGCTGTGTGTATTTGTAACGTAACATGACTTTGTCTTTGTCCATTTCTCTCTGCTTCCAGTCCAGAGAAGTTATGTGTTCGGAGATTCAAACCACAGAAGCAGCGGAGCCTCCAGTCCCCAACAGCCACACATAGATCTGCAGCCTGCTCCGCTATCACGGCCCTCATCTAGGTAACACCATACTCATACGCTCTTTACTTTGATTCTCAACTTTATTTACTTCCATCACACACTGTTTCCTTCTGTTAAATGTATCCATCTGAAAGATAGACACTACGATCTCCACGCTACTTAATAGGATAGACGCTACTTAATCCCCGTCTTGAAATGGGAAAAGGTGTTTTTACTCAAGGTATCCCGCTCCTCCACTTGGGATTTGTTGCATATCAGTTTGAGTGTAGGAGAGCTGGTCTCTCTAAATGTTTTCAAAAGGAAATTGAAGGAGTTGGAGCAGGGTTCTTGGAAAAGTCATGGAATTTAAAAATGGTTATTTCCACATTATATAAATGTGTATTCTATTAATCAAACTATTGTCTCTCATTCATTTGTGTCATTTAAGGTAAACTGTATGCTTTGGAATTCTCATTGTTGGTTTAAGTACTACATTTCTCACTTTTTCATGTATACACCAAGGTTTCACAAAATGTTTGGCCATGGAAATTTGGTTTAAAGTCATGGAAAAGTTATGGAAATCCATTGGTCAAAATGTGTATGAACCCTGTAGAGCACTGGTGTCAAACTCGACCGAATCCGGCCCGCCAGGTAATTTTATGTGGCCTGCGACGGCTTCGCGGACCCGTTTTCAGTGAATCGCGGACCTTTGCATGGGCTTTTATTTTGAAGGCGTTTTTTTTTTATGCAGCGGTATGCCATCTATTCACACTCACGTGAGTTTACACGTTGGACTATTTGTGATAGTTCGCTTTATAACCAACCTTTTTTATTTCATGTTTGTGCATGAAACCACTGAGCCTTAAAACTCTGTCCTTCTCAACTGTGACAAAAAAGCTTTGACGAAAGTTAATATAATAACATGCGTTTGATCTTTGTCTTTGATATTTTCTTCTGTTTTAAGTTTGATCTTTTATAATTGTATATTTTTTATAATTTAGTAATGTGGGTTTCTTAACCCTAAATTAAATGGATTTCTGTCATAGTAACAGAGAAATTTGCTTACATATATTTTTACATTTATACGACTGCGTGTACAATATTTTTACACTTTAATAAACAATAATCTAATACAAAGACAGTTATTTAACATTATGTTCGGCAGGAGTTAAATTTATACAGTGGTACAGTTACAACCGGCCCTTTGAGGACGACCATGATGCTGATGTGGCCCGGGGTGAAAATGAGTTTGACACCCCTGCTGTAGAGGAAGGTACATTTTTGGCTGAACTAATTGTTATGTGACCCAGGATATGATGATGATGAAGATGAGTCTCATTTTGGTGTACTCGTGCTGTGATCTGAAATGTTATTGTCCGTCACTGTAACTTTGTTTTAATGTGCTGCTGCCTACCTTGGCCATGACAGGTCAGGGTTTTTGGGGATATATTAGACTAATCAGATTTTCAGTATTACAAGATTCATTTTACACTTCCTAGTTAGATGCGAAACAGTTGCAAGTAGGATTAGATATACTGTACATTAGAGGTCTACAGATGAAGAAATAGCCTCTTGGCTAACTTTGGCGCATTTACACTGATGTTTTATTAATGTGCACTGTCCCTACCAAATATACCAATAAATACAATACAATGGATGAATAGATGTGGAGTGTGTGTCAAATGTACAGAAAATACAGGATACAGTGCATCAGTGGGGTAGAGAAGCAGAACGTAACTGATATGTACAAGTTGAGCAGAAACTAGTGACTACCACTGCAGACATCATAATTGAATATGATTATCTGCTCTGTATGTGGAAGTCCTGCTACGTGTTGCTTTCTTCTCCGCAGTGAGGGTCACATAGGGCTGGAGAGGAAGGTCACCAAGCTGGAGACTATGGTGAAGATGCTCCAGGAGGACTTGAAGAAGGTGGGAGAGAAAACACAAACATGTGCACATACATACACAGATACGGTTTTAGTTGAACTTTTGTCTGCGTGTTAACAACCTCCACACGGTGTTGCGCTAGAAGGTCATTTTCTGCCTCCCTCCTTCTATTCGAGTGCCAGAATGAATGAAAAGTAAAGGCCACGGTTGATTTGCATACAACTGAACAGGGAGCAGATGGTGTAAATTAACACTTTGTCTTAAATATAAAATACACAGTCAGCTGTTGAGCACTGCTGCTGTTGATTTGGTTCCACTCGATCGCTCATTGTTAACTGCTGACTCAGATTTTCCTAGAAACACTCAGCTATTATTTTGACTTCAAATCACCTGAAAGGAAAGGACAGCTTTAATTGAACTCTTTTGCTCTCAAAACAACTTGTACGATTGCTTGCTGTTCGGTGCGTGTCTGTGATGCATTTCACACAACTAGCTTCAGTCACGCTAACTGTGTTGTTCTTTGTCAAACAAGCCTTGCAGATTTCTTTGACAGCACACGAATATACTGCAAAAATCATGTACACCTACTCTTAAATGTCTCCTTTATAGTCAAATAAATAAAATGAAAGACTTTGGCTGTGAAGAAAGTCAGAAACAAGGTTTAGCTGGATAGGGATATTCAGTTGGTACATCACCGCCCAGTGTGGCCACCTCACCATTATGCCACAAGCTCCAGTCTCTAATAATGATACCAGACAGGATTGATTATTGACACCAAATTCTACTTCTGAAATCAGCATCAGGATCTTTTTTTTCTGTCACTTCATTCTTAGCCGACCAGATTGGAAGCTGAAAGGTCTTCTGCTGCTGCAGCCCACCGTTGCGTTTAAAGGTTTGAGCTGCTCGTTGCAGACTTTGTGCCTCGTTAACAATCCGGCCATTTTAAACAGTGAAGAGTTTTCCTCCTCAAAATCGCTGTGGTCTGTGTGATTCATGTCTTACGCAATTCCTCGTAAATGCTCTGCGGTCTGTGAAATACTGGAAAGCGTTATGCTGTCTGTATATTGCAGTTGATGAGTATGACACCAGAAAAACTAATAAGCTTCACTCTCACCTCCTTCAACCACCCTCATGCCAGTAGCAATCAGCTTGCAGCTGACAGCATGAAGCTAAACTCCCCACACTGTGTTTTCTTTAACTGGCTCGATATTTATATGGTCATACACTCAACTAGGGATTTACTTTCGTTGTGCTTTTGGCAGATTCAAAGTGTCAACTGATAAAACCTACCCACAAAGCCCTTAAAGTTCTCTCGAGTGTGACTCACAGTCTGCAGAGCTGAGATGTTTATGTAAACACCAGATCGTGTTTATTATATTTATTCAGTAAGGTGTTTACATTGAATCTTGAGTGTTTATTTAAAATGTTGTATCTAAGTTGTACTCGTGAGGCATTGTTGACGTTAACTGCTTAACAACGGGTTTGATTGATGGATTGATTTTCCCAACCTTTCCCCATCTCGCACAGGAGCGAGACGAGAAGGTGAGACTTCAGGGTCAGATCAAGAGGCTGTGGGAGGATAACCAAAGACTGCAGGAGGAGTCGCAGACCTCTGCCGCTAAGCTCAAGAAGTTCACAGAGTGGGTCTTCAACACCATCGACATGAACTGACTCCCACCTGCACATTTCCACGCACGCACACACGCATACATCAGCACACACAGTCTGGACGGGGAGGCATGGGGGGAAGAAATTGAGCACAAGAAAAGTGGAGACTTGTTGGACCCAATCAGCCTGAAGCTGCCAAACCCTCCGACCACCTTCCATTGGGTTCGAACGTCGGCGTAATATTATCAACAGACGCCTGTGTTTACCTTCTCAGGATGAGACTCAAGGAAAATAGGTGTTTATCAGATTATGAATGACTGACCTCTACTCTCCAATATCCCCCACGAGACCGTTGCTGAATTTATCTTTCGCTCATCTCGCTGTGCCAAAATAGTTTTTTTGCAAAATGTCTAACAAAGAGGAAGCTCCTCCTCTTCATTCTCTTTCTGAAGAAGTCCGCTTTGCACAATATCACCAGACTCCCCCTGCCATGGATGTGCTTCTCTTTAGGGACAACCTACAGTCCATATCCAGTCTTTTCCCCCTGTTCTCTTTTTCAATTGCTCAGTTTTTCAGTTTTGCCCAGCTTCTCAGAACGGTGACTCGAGTCTTTTGTGCCAAACTAAGCCCGCCACAGCAGAGGGTAGCAGACAGCCACGTGACTCAAGAGAAGACGTCCCTGAAATGCCGCGCATAGTCTGACAGGTTATGCGACGAATCTGCCAGCACAGCCACTCTGAGTTCGCCGTAACACAAACGAGTACAATGGATCTGAAGCCTCGAGACCACTGGACACCGGAGATGTTTTCATTTCCTTTGCCTGCGAATGGAGTGTCAAGAATTTGAGTGTTTCCTGTCCTCGAAGCTTCTGACCACTGAAGGGCCATTGTGGCTGTTTCCAGCCACCAACATGGAAGCAGGTTGACATGTGTCTGAACAGGAGGGAAACAGGATTTGTACAGTGTTTTTCTTTTCTTCTCTTCTGCGTCACTCATATCTGGATTACAGCATCCTGTTTGTCTCTACAGCACAAGCCAACACCTGGCAGAGGAGTATATTTATAAGCCATTGGCAAGTGGTGCCATTAAACATGACTGATATCCAGAGTGCTTTGGTCCATTCCAATTGTATGTGTCTTAAAAAGCAATAGAAAGAAGTCAGGACTTCTGTCTCTCTCAAAAAAAGAGGGAGAGTTTGCTCTCGGGAAGATGTTTCATGTGGGAAACGATGTTTTAAAGGTTGCGCCTAAAAGACACCAGTCTCTATCTTCCATTAAAGCAGTGAACGTCGTGCTTTGAGGAAAAAAGAAAGAGAGGACTCCACTCGCCATCCCACTGTCTGGAATACAGAGAGCCAGCTGACACGCAATGACAGAGACATTTTTGGGAGGGAAAAGTTATAAGGGACGTTTTTTTCCCCCCAAGGGTTATTTATTTCCTTGTATTATAATTCCAATAAATAAGTTGTTCTATTCGTACAGTACAGCTGACATCAGTGTTTCTCAAGAAAATGGTCACTTGTGATATTATTTAAATGGCTTTCTTTCTTAATTCTGGCTAAAGCCGTACTATATGCTTTTAATTCTGTATTATGTTGTATTTTGTAGTGCCCAAGCCTGCTGTTGTGTTGCTTACAGTGCCCTCTAGTGATGACCAGTGGAAATGTCATGATTATTATATGTGCTGCCAGTCACTCTGTACATTTCCCACACCTCTTCAACAATCATTCAGACATCGACCGGGAGGCCACACGAACACAGAACAGCAAGAAGAAAAAAAGCCAGTTTTGAGAGACAATCAAAGGGGGATTTTTGATAAAGGAAACAGGCTGTGTGTGTATGTGGATGTATGTGGGTGTGTTTGACATTTAAACATGTATAGTTTTCCTCAGGTTCAGTACGTGTTGGGACAGTGAGGATCTTTAGAGAAAGTAAAGATGACTTGCATGATTAGATTAAGAAGGCGCCACAGTACCTTTCTCTGGCAGTGTGACTGTCATCGTGTGAATCTTCATCAGTCTATTCAGCCGTGCCTGCAGTCACTTATTTTAGTAATTTACTCCCAGGCAGAGCAGGGACGTGCCTTTGAAACAGCACCTGGGGAACAGATGAAAGGGAAAGGCTCTTCTTCTTCATCCTGAAAAATAAACACACCTGGTAACACACACATACACATACTTACCTTGCACACACGCATTAGTTTTAAATAGCCTCATACTCACAGTTGTAGACCTCATACGTGTTTGTACGGAGAGCCTTTTGTCTTGTTCGTATGAATATTTTGACTGAACACAACCAGGCTGGCCGGACTCTAGACACGAGAGGGACGAGTGTGTGTGTGTGTGTGTGTGTGTGTGTGTGTGTGTGAGTGAATGAATGAATGGAAACGCGTCGTCGTGTGTGCCTTTGCATTCAGTTGCATGCAGTATGTCTTTCAGTGCAGATGGCCCCTGTAATAAGAGGGTATTGCAAGAAATGTTTCCCCAAATCACAAAGCTACTTACAACCCAAGCAGGAGCCACAGAGCTATTTCCTCAGCCAGGTGTCTGTGTCGGGGTTATTTCAGGTCGCTAACTTGAGCATGAACGTTGAAACTTGTCCACGCGACTGGTGTCAGCCTTAAGTCCCTCCCTCTTCGATGAAAAGAACGCTCTGTTTTTGAATCTCTTAAAATAAATTTGCATCTTGAATTGATGCAATTAAAACCCCGCACCATAAAGCACTAAACGGCCCCCGGTCTGAATGTAAAGAGAATATGAACTAGGCTAAAGGTATGAAGTTTACTATAACTGACATTCAGCTCTGCAGCTTTGCAGGGAGATGAGTGAACTACTAACAAAAAGATACAAACGGTTCTGTTTTAAGAATCTCTTGGATCATATAACGCCACCAGTAAACGGTCAAGTGCTTAAATGTTTAGCTTGATGATATCATTTGGTTGTATTACTAAGTTGGCCAGTTGTGAAAAGCAGTCTAGTAGTCATCCAATAATGTGAAATCCTCAAAAATATACAGTAAATATAGTTAATAGGCAGGAATTTCCCCAAATCCAGGTTTTGACTGTAAATTGTTTTGAGCACTGGTTGCCTCACCAGAATGTGGATGCTTAAATAATTACTAATAGGTAATGTTTCGTATTTTATTGTACATGGAAAGTGCTCTAGTTTTTTGTATTCCAAATGAAGTATATGGCCAAATGACAAACTGTGCAGTGCAGATGTTTTGCTCGCATCTTTAAAAGTGACGTTGGATGTTAGATACAGCTGTCCACCTTTCTCACACACACACACACACACACACACACCCCAGTTAGTTCTGTGTGAATGTTGAGTTATTCTACAGTGCGTATAGTTTTGTTTCTTTCCTCAGCTTTGTTTTTGGTGCTTTTCAGAGGCATATGGGAAATGTGAATGTTCTAATGTTCCATTTTGTAATATCTTTTATTTTCAAGAACCTTTGCACAATGTTTTATAAAAATGCTTGTTTCGACGAGTTTTGGATAAGAAGGGTGAACTGGTCCATTCCTGTGCTATCGTGTCTTGATGTCACGCTGTAGTTTTCCTGCCAATGCGGTTCCTGACAACCCGAGGAAGGTGAATGTTTGTTCTGGAGATGCTGATTTTCAGTGGAGCGCAACTTGAGAGGTTCGTGATCGCAGCAGAGAGGAAGGTTTCACAAAAGCTCAATCACGGCTTCCATCGCTGTGTCGTGATCCGCTTTGTTCCCTCCCCATTGGAAGAATAAACTAAACGGTAAAGGGTTCGGCTCTGACTGCAGATAAAGCTACACTATTTCAAGAGGATCATTCGTTTTGCAGAGTTGAAAATACCGTTTACATCCCGGATCCATTGTCTTTGTAAAATGTAAAGGTATGAAAAAGACATTTGCAGTGATCACAGTATTAAAGTTTCTGAAATAAATAAATAAATGCCGTATCAATTGGTGCTGCTGTTGACTTGTTGGTTTCTGCACAATGTTGCTTTTACTTTTTACTTGTCTTGAGCTCTTGCTACTTTACTGAGGAAATAATAATACGAAAAAATGGTATCATACATTGACAAGAGAAAGCTATATACCGTGAAAAGTATGTGTTCATATGTGGTATATTTTTCTAAAAAACAGATTCCACCAATAGTTAATTTATCCCCATGTTATTGAGTAAAGTGATATGGTGATTAGGGCTGGGTTGAACAAAAATAAAAGAAACTATTCAAATTGATCTTCATTTGGGTGATCATATATCGATTTGTAAAATCAAAGGTCGATCCTAACTTAATTACCATTGACAATTCTATTAAAGTTAAATGTTAAGACTTGTATTAATGCACCAGGTTACATGGTTGCTTTTTAAGATGGCAAAGATAAGGTCTATAAATAATATCAGCATTAGTTCTCTGAGAATCTCTTTAATATCAAACCAAATTTGGTTTTTAATCTGTATTGAATTGGACGAACAGTGGTCATATGCAGCCCTAATAGTGATAGATTTAATGATCTATAACTCAAATATATAGTGATGTGCTGGAATGAAATGCAAATATGTATTGGTGTGTGTTTATACACGTCTATATAAATGTGTAAATACAGTTTCAATATGTAAATTCATTATCTTTAAAAAAAATAACATTTAAAATGAATACATATTTCCAATTTAAAAGATATTTGTCACTTCAATACATCAATACATTGTAATGAAAGCCAAACATTATGCAAACAAATCCCTTATTTTATTTGCATGATACTGTTTTTAAAATGTCAAAAGTTTCAATAAATTACTCAATTTATAAAAGACATTTGAATTGAACTTAAAATGATTTCATGTGTCATGCAGTCATGTGTCATCAGGTTTTCCTCAAATACACTTAACAGTGGACATGGATTCACTTTCTCCTGCTGAGCTTCTGTCTGATTTCCTCCAGAAGAGAGGAAGAGGAGAGGGAGGAGAGGAAGAGAGGGAGGAGGGGTCTGGGACTCGGACTCAGACCGCGTGCCTCGGGCTGCTCTTGTTCCCGTATCCCACTGATTCACTTGATTGCACTTTAACTGCTCTCACAACCGGAGCAGGGACTCCCTCGCTTGTGTGTTCTTCTTCTTCCTCCACTCACCACACAGTAGACGCCTACTGCTGAAAGGTAAATGTCACAAAATGCAGCAAACTTTATTGAAAGAGCAGTGTTGTTACACGACACAGGAACTAAACGTTCCACGCAAATATGCATTACAGTCTGACTGAAGACCTCCAGGCTGTGAGTGTGATGTCAGGAGCTATGATCAAATAGAAATAAGGTTGTTTCAGACTTTTCTGTAAGTGTGTGTTTGTGATGCCATAAATGTGTAACCTTTATTTAGAGTAAGTATTAAGAAAGCACGTGTTAAATAGCAAGACGCCAGCTGCAATGTCCATGTATTTGCTTTTTATTCCTATGACACGGTCTTGATCAGATGGCGTTTCTGCAGTTGTCATAGTGATGGCTCTGTTGGCCAGCCAGCTCAGTCGGTGTTATGTTCTCATTTAGCTCTCACCTCTGCGAGTAGTTAGAATGAACTTTGATGCGTAACGTACAACAACACAGACGTCCTATCGTAGATGAGTTTGCATGTCAACAGATCCATCTAACGTCACCATGGTTATTATCATCACATCGATAATATCCTGTCCAGAGATTGCCGGCAGCGCTTTTAAGCCGTTATAAAGAAAAGCTGCTTCACCTCTGTGAAGTATCCATTCATCCCTGCACACATAAATCCCAGGACTAAACACTTTCACCCACCAAATAAAATGATGCTTTCCCGTCTTTTAGCACATGTGTCTGACTGTGCATAACAATAACCATCTGACTAATCTGTGCACAAAACACAAGTATGAACTATGATCAGACGTGTTGGGTTGTTGTGCTGCTGTGGATTGACCCGTGCTGGTTTCCGTCTGTCTACCTGCAGCGATTGTTCAGGACTGCAGACTCGGTGCAGAGGAGGATCGTTTTAGTTTTTATGCGGAGGAGGCCACCGATTAGTCATCTTTGGTACAGGTGGAAAATGTGTGGGCTGAATCACCTGGGGTTCCTTTCAAGGATTCGCTGCAGGGAGTGCGTGATGCCTGAATGGACGTCTGATCAGGGAGATTTTAAAATGAGGCCATAGTGAGCCGTTTAAAGTGATAAACCAATGACACGTATTCATAACCACAATGAAGCCCCAATATGACACAAAAAAATCATGCAATATCCGTAGTCTTTAGCTGTGAACGGCATCATTTCTAGTACCAGATCAAATAACTTTTAACGCCTGTGCCTCCTGACAACACAAGGTAATTAAACATATTAAGCTCAGTGGTTGAATATTAACTATGTCATCAAGGGACCTCACTTTTTGACAAGTAACTACCCTGCAGATTCAGATGATATACACATAATAATATGCACATTATCTGCCTGCTTTTATGTTTCGGTCTCTGTCTGATTGAAAAGAGTTACCTTTAAACATTGGAGCTCATTTGGAGTTGTGTATGGTCATCTGGCAAACGTTAGTCACTCTACTTTTAGCTCTCCCTTATCTTTAGCTGCTAAATTCTCCACTATGTTCACCAGCGAGTTACAATCAGTCTGTCTGACGTTTGGTGCAGGGCGGGTAGTGTACAAGTAGATTAGCAAACCTGCTGTTTCTGTGTTTTTAATATTTACTGCTTCTGAGTCTAGTTAAGTGACCTTTGTCCATAAGACAACGTCAGAAAACACCCAAATAGACACAAATCAAAGCTGGTAATCCTAAAAAAAAGCCACTTTCTTTATATGAGTTAGACAACAAGTTTACCACTGTAACGAATGTATATGTAGTCAATTAAAAAGCGGAAATCAATCAAGTTATTATGGAGAAAATGTTCGACTTAAGTGTCGATCCGTGGTCGCATCAACATGTTTCTGACCTGGAAGCGTCGAGATGAATGGGCTGAAAGCAACACACAGAATGCACAAACAGCCTTCAGTATCCAGAACAATTAGAAACATGCTGTAAAAGCTCTGCACACAGTTTAACTTGACAAATGAATATCAGACATCTCACTCTATACAGTTAGAAGATTGTCAACTTCTATTCTAACATGGCTTCATCTTCATTTTCTTCCTGCTGCCATATGACTTGGGGGGAATGAAACATCTCTGATTCCCGGCAGCATGTGGTCGTAGCCTTTTTCTTCCTCTTGTGCCGTGTGTGTGGACCCTTTACGCTTCTACACCACACTCTCCAGCAGCCCACACAACGCCTCCATGTCTCTGTGCGGCTCTCGGCTCCTATCACACACTCAAGAAGAGAGTCAGAGAAAGTAGAGGTGTTGTGTTCTTCAGAGGCAGAGCTGTGTTGCCTGCTGTCACTCCAGATGCCAACCGTCATTTTGTGACTTAGTCAATATACAGTAGCTGTCAGTCTGTGAAGGCTGTGTGTAGCAGACTGTCCCAGAGACACAGACACATATGTGACATCTCTGCTATGTTTACTTCTGATAGCAGTTGTTTATAAGATGTGAAGCATCGTGTGAAGCTCAAACTAGCTCATTAACAAAGACTGCCTTCATGAAAAAGTGATTCACAAAGTCAATTCAGGAATCATTCCAAAAGCTTTCTGTAGGTGTGCAGTTTGCTTTTAATTGGATAAAATTGATATACAAACGTTTTTAAATTGGTAGAAAACCACCATTTGCTAAATAGATTCGTCCTTCACCCTTCCCTCCACCTCCTCCTGCACTATCCTTTAGAGTTCATGAGTTTTGGGTTGTACCCACCCAGGCACAGACGAACGCTTTTGAAATGAGTTTCTGGACCAGCAGTGCTGCTCCTTTGCATCGCAAGCAGCCAGATAAGATGCCTCCTGGAGGCACGTGAAAGCACATCCAACTGGAAGGATTTCCTTTGGGCAGACCCGGAGCACACTGAGGGATTATATATCCCACCTGGCCTCGGGGTCCCCCAGCAGGAGCTGCAGGAAGAAACCGTGGAGAAGCCAGAGCGTTTCCTTGCCCTGTTGCGGTACCATCACCACCCAGATATAAATTAGCAGCAGAAAATGGGAGGATTCATTCAGAATATTAGTTTTTTATGTCAATGTTATCGGCCTCACCCAGTTTATGTTTTTTATATACTTTTTAATAGTACTGTCTTGTATTTTTTATACAGTTATACTTTATACAGCTCTTGCCCTTTCAGAGCCCTTGATCTGAAACGGTGCTAACCATGGGCGGATTATGAGATTATGCACCCCTGGGCACAGACCACGCTCATTTTGCATCTCTTCGTGATCTTTTTGTACAATATTTGATCTCGATTTGATTTTTGCACATCTCTGTAGTAGTTTTGTATCTCTTTGTCGCGGTAATCTGTTTTGTTTTGAGTGTCTTTTAGTGTCTCTTTTTGGTTCTTTTTTTTCTCTTTGTACAATATTTAATCTCGATTTATTTTTGCACATCTCTGTGGTAGTTTTGCATCTCTTTGTGGTGGTAAACTGTTTTGTTTTGCTCGTTTTTGAGTGTTTATGAGACTTTTTCTGGTCTCTTTTTGGTTATTTTGCGTCTATGTTGAAGTTATGTGTCTCTCTGTCATTTTATTCTGTCTCTTCGTGGTGGTTTCACAACCCAAGACAGAGTAATCCATCCATGGTGCTAGCAAACATATTCACGCAGGCAAACATGGGTGAATGTGTGTGTTACAGCATGTCATGAGACATGTAGCTATAAAGGAGCACCAAATGTGGGGCAACTCCCACCAAACCACACACACACACACACACACACACACACACACACACACACACACACACACACACACACACACACACACACACACACACTCACTTCCCAGTGGGATCTTCTCTTCCTGTTTACTGTTGCTCAATAATTCAGTCAGTCCAGAGTGGAGGCTAGTAGTAGACATGGTGTGTGTGTGTGTGTGTGTGTGTGTGTGCGTGTGCGTGTGAGAGAGAATGTAAATCTGTCAGACCAGAGTGGTCCATTAGTATCAACATTGTTTTTGACGACAGTTAGTTGGTAAGTGCATGTATTGATTTGTGAGCATATTGACGTCCATTTTTTCCCATTTGCACACTAAACGTCAGATGAAAGTGAGAAAGCAAAGAAAGAAAGAAACAACTGGCTTTTGAAGAGCACTGTCACTTTCCTCTCTCTGTCCCAGTAATGTTCTGTTGAATTAGGCCACCACATATTTTTAGTCTCAAGCACCAGCAGTGAGAATACGCTGCCCCGATCACCGTAAACATGCTCTGCGTTGACATGCTTTAATGTGAGATGTGCTTGCACGCACGCGCGCACTCACACACACACACACACACACACACACACACACACACACACACACACACACATAGACTGTAACCCCTCCTGACTACAGTAAGCAGCCCGTTTCCTCCCACAGTCTATCATTGCATCAGATGCTTTGATGTGTCCGCGCTTGGCCAAAAGTCATTATCAGCTCAGAGTTTATCTGCCGGGCTCCCTGGTGGTGTGGAGTTGTTTGACCTGCTTCGGTTCAAGATGAGAAATTAGGAGATTACACTGAGGGAGAAAAGAGGGGAAGAGGTGAACATGGGGAAAGGTTTTAAGAAAAAGAGGTGGAGTTTATTGGCTTTGTTTGTTTAAATTACAGAATCATATTATTTCAGAATATTATATCAATGATCTCAAGTTGTCTTGTGATAACAGATTCATTTTGTTCTTATCTCAGCCAAACCACCTCTCTTTTTCTTGAGCTAATTCAATAATGAACTTGTTATCTTGAGAAAACGACTTATTTCATCCTGAGGCAATTACCTTGTGAACACATTCATGTTTCATTATAGAGCTTTTAAACAAGGTAGTAATGAATAAACGTTGTGCTGAGAAAGTGTTAGAGAGTTCACCGTCTTCTTTTGCAGGACTTAATTCTCCTCATTTGATAGTTTCAATCGGGAAAGACGACAACAAGATAATGAGAAGGGTGAAGCTTCACGTGGGAAAGACTTTGGAGTTGATCTCATTAATTAGATACATTCATATGGGATAGAGCCAGATAGCAGCCAATTTGAGACTAATTAGAATACACTATGATCCTTGCAACCCCAAAAAAAGTAATGATTGACCAACAATTATGAAGTAAGTCAACATGTCTGCTTTAGTGTCACTGTATTATATCATAGGTACATGTCTAAAGGTGCATACAGTCTATGGTTGTTGTATATTTACTCTAATTGTATACAATATTAACATGTTAGAACAAAATACTTAAAGGTTCTCTGTACGACATTCATAGCCTTAAAATAGCAGCAAACAACTGTTTGCTCTGTGAAGATATATAGTGGAGTAATGTCTACCTGAGCAGAGAATAAAGCCATTCTTACTCTGTGTGTAATTTGATCAGCACCATGGACAGCAGCAGAAGCACCAAATGTATCTTGCCCCTCTCTCTCTCTCTCTCTCTCTCTCTCTCTCTCTCTCTCTCTCTCTCTCTCTCCCTCCCATGGGCCCCTGAGCAGCTAAGCTGGGCGCTGATATTCACACCATTGCCATAGGACCCACCCTTTAGTTCCCCCTCAGTTTAACACTATAGGGTCTGTCAACACTGCCTTTTGTTGGTTGGAGGCAAATGAAATGCTCGGAATTTAATGTTGAGCACATTTAAAGCCTATCAAAGAATAACGCAGAGGTTTCCACCCTTTTTTGCTTTATTTTACCCTTATATATAATATTTATTTGTAACAGCTTATTATTGTGAGTCATAGTCATCTTAATTTAAGACTGATTTGTCAGATGTTTGGGTCTAAAGAAAGTATTCAGCAGTTCACAAGAACATTGCAAGATTTTAGCAAAAACCTATCTTGGAATAATAGGACATTTTTTTTACTTTTACATTGAATTATGTTGTGACTCCACAGATTTTATTTAGGACCCCATGATTGGAAACTTGCAAGAAATATGCAATTCAACATAATTAAACAAATCTACAACTTTTATTATTCCCCTTTCTCATCAGATCAGCTTTTCATTAAGTTGTATTCATTCCCTGGAGACTAATCATGACCACTACATTCCTAACCCTTTCCAAAAACCAAGACCTAACCCTAAGAGTGGTCTATCTTTTAAGGGCATCTTTTGGAACCCAAATGGAAAGTGAGCCCCAAGGCTGAATAATCAGCCAAGCAAGGGGGCCCCCATGAGAACCAACGTCCCAAATGAATGATTGCCTGCCAGTTAGTTTAGGTCATTTGATGACATTTGTTTGGGATGTTGTACCACTGAAGTACATCATCAACCAAAGGCTGTTCCCTATTAGTGTATCTAACTCTTTATAGCGGGGCCCTATATCACAATGCAGTTATTTAAAAATGTTTAGAAAGTAAATATATTTGACAAACTTTATTGTTTATATTGTGCTGACTTACTCCTAAAAAAAAACCCATAATAACTTAATTTGGCCATGGTAAAACCCCATGATGTGACTGTGTGAACTTCGAGTTTGGTTTAGTCCTCAGTGTTAGTAATGCAAGCGCCAACACACACACACACACGCGCATACACACACACACACACACACACACACACACACACACACACACACACACACACCACACACCACACACACACACGCACACACAACAGTAACGTCTGCATATTAGAGAAGCGGCTGCTTCCCACAGTCTTTCTCTCTCTCTCTCTCTCTCTCTCTCTCTCTCTCTCTCTCTCTCCAGTGTGCAGCGCTCTGGTGGGTCGGTGAAGCCGCTTTTTGGCTTCGGAGCTCCACACGAGAGAGAAGCGCAGCGCTGAGGTAAGCAAGCGGGATGGAAGGTGTAAAGATGCGGAGATGATAGAAGGAAAGAGAGGGAGGGAGGTGATGAAGAAATGAAGATAGAGAGGGTATAGCCTTAAAAATAAAAGAATGAAGACTAAAAGAAGACTGTTGCGCTCGGCGCTTTCACGCGCCACTTGATGTTACTGTAACGCTGTCAGTGCTGCGATGTTAATCTCAGACTGAGCAGCTGATTGGATGGAGTGACAGACAGTACTGTACATGTCGGAGAGGTGCATGTGTGCGCGCGCCAGAGAGATGGTGTTAATTCCACCTGTGATTGAAATGAGCGCGCAATTGGCTGGTTAGTTAAGTGACACTCGAGGGGCACTGCGTTTGAAATCAATGTGTGTGTGTGTGTGTGTGTGTGTGTGTGTGTGTGTGTGTGTGTGTGTGTGTGTGTGTGTGTGTGTGTGTGTGTGTGTGTGTGTGTGTGTGTGTGTGTGTGCGTGTGTGTGTGTGTGTGTGTGTGTGTGTCAGTGTCAGTGCTATGCTATATATGCATGTGGGTGTTTGGTGAAAACGTGCATTCTACTGTCTGTGTGTGTGTGTGTGTGTGTGTGTGTGTGTGTGTGTGTGTGTGTGTGTGTGTGTGCGTGTGTGTGCGTGTGTGTGTGTGTGTGTGTGTGAGAGAGAGAGAGAGAGAGCGAGAGAGAGACAGAGACAGACAGAGAGAGAGAGAGAGAGAGAGATATTAGGCAGCAGCCTGCTGGCCCTGTGTCTGGGGATCGGTCCTGTGAGGATGGAGAGACCACAGACAGCTGTTGGAGACAGAGAGATATGATGTTTATGTTACACCATCCATCAAACTCTCCAAACTTCTATCATGGGGGAGATTTGAGCTTCATTTTGGCGATCGTGCCCTGAAGTCATTATGATTGTTCCATAGGCTGATTAGATCGGATAGTAACATGTGGCCTGGTTGCGTTTGATGGATGGGCTGTCTGTCATTCCTTGCTCTGTCAGTTCTGATTGGCTTAGACTTCATGGTCACGAGTCTGGGGACACCTCTGCCGACGTGTCTGATTTTAGTCTGTGTATGTCCATCAATGTTTGCGTTTTTAGTTGCAATGATATTTAGTGTAGCTATGTTGGATTTAGTTTATTGCCAAGTCGGTTTTCACAGCCAAGGAATTTGCTGTTGTATTGATGAATAACGTATGAGAAAGTCGAATTGAAGAAAAAAAAACATGCTCCAAGCAACATCCATGAAGAAATCCCAGTTTGCTGTGAAAGAGCTTCATCCTTTCCAATGGGCTGTAATTCAGAATGCCCAATGTCACTTTGGCTCAAAGGGGACCAACTCCCTGCAGACAGCTTCCAAATTCTGGTGGAGAGAGAAACCAGAAGAGCGGATGCTGTTGCTCATGGCTTTGGACTGAGATGTTCAACAATCACAGTATACACTACAACACCAAAACAGTACTGGACACACTTTTGGTGTGGTAGTGTGATAACTCCAGGAATTATTGATCAATCATACTTTGGATTTGGTCTTTTATTTCTGTCTCTTGTGCCTCTTTGCAGTGTGCAGTGAGTCTGGTTTGTCCAGTGCAGTACAGTGAATGGAGAAGCCTTGATTGAATTTTGTGAATATCAATTTGACACTGAAGTGATTTAGCGCACACACATCATCAAAGGACATATTTTGATTAATCAGACAAAATGGCAATCAATGGATACACTTTGGTGTCACACATCACAGTTTTGGATTGTTTTTGTTATTGCTTCTTTTTTTTCCTTCGCAAACGGAACATTTAGAATTGATCCTTGTGCATAAAAGATGGCCGCCTGCTGGATTGATGGGTTCCTTTATTTTACAACCGCCCCTCAGCGTAAAACATCCAGACTTCCTCATCCAGCCTCGCCTGCAGCGTAGAGGATGGGTGGCGTTGCGTTGTGGCGGGTCCACAGGGAAACAGCGAGAAGTCTCACTCTGCTTCTACTTCCTGTCAGCACAGCATGTGATGAGGAGAACGAAGCTCCAAGGGTACAGGCTTGATTGCCTAAAATCTGTGAAAAATGTAATTATTTGGGGGGAAATCAGTGCAGTATCGTGAAGGATCACTGTGTTCTCTCTCTCGTTTACCGGCAGTGTCCATATCAATACACTGGTTGGCTCTCAGAGCAAAAATAACATACTTTAAGTTCCCTCTAGCTGTGTCTTTATTCTTTTGTAAAGCAGAGGAGTAAAACACTGAGTTGCACAATGATGAAGGCATCAGCCAAAATGTGTGTGCTAGTTGCCCTTGCATTACAAAAGAATAAAAATACACAGCAAATGTGAACTATAAAAAACACGTTTTACTCTTACTAACCAGTCAACCTGTGATTGATCTGGTGTCATTGCTACACACGTGTTTAACCTTTTGAAACCTGAGGCTCGTATATGGTTCTTTTGTTATGTCTTTATTTTATTCAAGTAGTCGTATGAACCCCAAATGAGTTATATTACTTGTATTATTTTATATCATTTATATTTATTTATATCACTGAATTTATTTGTGAATAAAATGTATATTTTCAAAAAAACAACAACACTTTTTTAACATATTTTGATCATAACTATTAATGTCCAGCATGATCCATGCTATATTTCCCCCCAAAAAAGTAGCCAAGCTTTTACAAACTCCATGGTTCAGGCCCTTACCAACATCCAAAATACTAATAGGACACCTTTTTGGAAAGCTTAGGACCTAAATAATCAGAATATGCAAAAAACACTGTAGAACCAAGCTTTCATATATTGGGAAGGTGTTTTAGTAAAAAAAAAATGTGTCGTTCGGTTCAAAAATAGAAAGGTTACTTGTTTTATAACAATACATTGTCTCACCAGAGGCTGCTGGGTATTAAAATTTGCATAAGCTTCCCCCCTTGCTGTGTGAGGTGTTTCTAGAAATGGGGGTACACGTAAATCACAGGAAGCGGATTTGTGAGACAGAGAAGAAGAGAAAGAAACCTCCGGCCGATTTGTGATTTTAGAGGTACTAATATTGAGTTCGTAAGGATTTGATTACTTTGTTAGACTCCCACCATCCTGTACGATTACTGAGATGTGTTTGTTAGGGAAATCCGACTTTGTAAAGGGTATTTATCATGGATTTAGTGAAACCTTACGGCCGCCGCGGCAAGCTGACGGAGCAGCAGTATAGTCGGCGGAGTTTACGGAAATACTTAAACTTAACAGTTACTTTAATTATGTCTTACACCATATGCATCTTCTCACAAGGGTTGTGGAACTGTAGAACTTTAAATGAAGTTAAACAAAGATGTGGTTCTGGAGATAATTAAGGAAACGTTCAAACAAAATAAAATAAAAATTATCCGAAAACAGGCACAGCTGCGCTGCTTTGCCTTGCCGTGCTAAAAAGGTTAAAACAGTCAGGGGAACTACAGCATTGCAAACAGAAGGAAGAGGCCCCTCAGAATCGCTAAGTCACTGTGTAATTTAGGCTGATCAGACGGGCCTATTCATCCTGAACATTTATATGCAAAATCAGGCGTGGGGGGGAATGTTAGGTGTATTGATCCCAGGCCAGCGTGTGGGCTACATGTGATCCGGGAGCTGGATGGAGCAATGGGACGGTGAACTTGAGCGTTACTGGGAAACAAACCAGGCATTTATTTTCACTCTGAGTTGGAATCCCTGTTAAGCAGATGGTGCAGCAATAATGAAGAAGCATGTTGAAAGCTATTGATTCAGAAATGCATTAAACTCGACTCAAATTTGGGTCTCCAAACACGCCGCATGGTCCTGTGCTAAGAACGGCCCTCTGAGGCTCAAACATGCGCACTCTGTGTGTACCTTCTCTAACAGCTGGCTGATGAGAGTATTGATCTAGAGAAGCAGTTGACATGGTGCTAAATGCCAGTGCCAATAGCAAAGACTCTCTCATTCACTCACTCACTCACAATCTGTATTCACACTGAAATGGCCAATGCTTTACTTAGAGTGCACACTGTCAGCATTAGAAGTCAGTTTTGAAAACTAGAGCACATTTTATGTTTGCAGCCTTCAAAAAGGTCAATACTGATGATGTCATGTGCCACTGCTGTAAACTCTATTAATAACATATTGTCATGTAGAATAATTGTGAAAAGGTGTATGTTTTTGAGAAATGTGAGTATTCACTTTGTCTCTTAGAATTAGCTGGCAAATGTGTAACTTCATCAAAATTCATTCATTGTTGTCGTTTCATTACTGTTTGTTTTCAGATTAAATGAACTCGATACAACCTGTTCATTCGGAGCTTCAGGCAGTCTGATGAACTTTGGACTGAGCCATAGCTGATTCCCCTCTCGTGCCTTTTTTGCTTCCTTTCCAAGAGTTACGAGAGGATTAATTACGTTACGAGAGGATTAATACCACTTTCATGTCTTTAAAGTAGGTGTTGCATAAAGACTGGCAGCAAGGGGAAACAGCTAGCTCTAAAGCTCACTAATTAATAGCAAAAAAAGAAAAGTTCTGGCTTTTCCAGACTAATTGTAGGCCAGGTGCTGCTTTACTGTTTCCCTTTGTCGCTATAGTATTTGTGCTAAGCTAAGCTAACTGACTGCTGCCTGTGCTTTTCATATTTTTTCTTTGGTTCCCCACCAGGTTAATTGCAGAAAAATACTTTGTCAAAGATTTTGAAAGCAATACAATATACACAGAATTTCCTTTATGTCCTCTACATTTCCTGCACCGCTGCTTTTCATTGTGAGTGTGTTGATCTTCTCAAAAGTGTTTTACTTCAATCTCCCTGGAAACAAGAGAGCAGGCTGTATAGAGGAGCAAGTTAATCATAACACATTTGATACATTTAACCAACTTCTTAAATACGGTGTTTCTTGAGATAAAGCAGGTTACCTGAAAACTGGAATACTTGTTCTTGTTACCCATTTGTTTGCACAAAGAAAGTTGACAGCATTAAAGTAAGACTTGCTTTTTGGGTGCTTGTCCATTTGGTTTTAATCAAGTAATGAAATTTGGCAAATTACGAGCTTATTTTGCACATTAATGGGGTTATATAAAGCCAGTAGGGAAACCAGCTGGCTGGAGATGAATGTGCTCTGATGAGGAAGTGAAAGGCCGTTTTATGATGGGCTAAAGAGAGAGAGAACTGGTCCCAGTTATATTTGGGATGTAACAAGCTGGGACAAGGAGAGGGATATGGAGATGTACGGTCCAGAGTCAGAAGGAGAAACAGTTTGGAACCTCATCTTTTTCTGTCACCAACTCCTGTGTTCTCTGTTTTATTCTCCTCTCTTCTTCCTGCATTTGTCCCTTTTTATATTTTCTCTCCACTGCTGTTGTTTTTCTTCTTTTTCTCATTTTGTCTCAGCTCATCTGTCCTCAGGTGTCAATATTTTGACAGCTTTCAGTCCATTAGAAAAGAACCGATAGGCCTGAGTTAGTGTGTGTGTGTGTGTGTGTGTGTGTGTGTGTGTGGGGGGCCATATCTTGTTGTACTGGTGTTTCTGTTAATGGTTATTCTGGAAAGTTATAATGAAGTGAGATAGAGGTGTATATCTACAGTTTTTCTTCTACACTTTGTGTAGGATCCATGTATCTGAGATTTCCCCTTTTCTATTGTATTATTTATCCTTTAAGTATAAGTTTATTGTAAAAGTTGAGTTGAAAGGCAGTTATTTAGTCACTATCTATGATGGCAAAGAAGCATGTAATGTTCCTCTCATAGATTATTAGGATGAAGGAAGAAGCCGCAGGGACAAAACAGTGCATAAATTCCACATGATGTCTTCTATCCTCCTGTAACTTCAATCTCATGTGACAGAGGAATATCAGAGAAGAGATAACACAGAAAACTAGGAGAATACATGATGCCCTCGTATTATCCATCCTGTGCCTGCTGACAGAAGACAGGGGAAAAAAAGACTTGAGGGGCCAGACCAGTAGTGAGTTGTAATTCATCTCTCTCTCTCTCTCTTTCTCTCACTCTCTCTGCAGCAGCTTCTAGACACTGAAGAGTGAGCCTGAAAGACAAAAAGGAGGAGGAATAGAGAGACTGACACAGATTAAGAAGAGAGGATAACTCGACGCAGGAGAAGAAGACTGAAAGGAAGACTGTAGTGATGGCTGAGGCACAGCAGCAGCAGCAGCAGCAGCAGCAGCCGCTGCCGGAGGAAGAGGAAGAGGAGCAGCAGAGCACTGTGGAGGCGACCGAGACTGATGAAGGGTCTGAGGAACCGAAGGAGAGTGTCCACAGATCCCTGACCCGACCTCTACGCTCCATGAGGTCCATGAGCATCGTGGACCCAGAAGATGACTCCCCCAACATGATCGTCTACAGAAAGGTAAGAGCAAAATCCCAACACGGTTTCTTCTTGTTCTTTTTGAAGTATTTCCTTCTTATTGATGAAATTGGTGAAGTTTGCGATTTCGTGGTGCTGCTGAGAGTTCACAGTTTGAGTCTGGAATATGTTTGGCCTCAGTGACACTTACTTTACTTTTTAACCAAATACAGGGAACACATTTTTGGTAGCTATAATGATGAGAAATTTGAGTCCAAGGTTTTACTTTTGAAAAGGTAAACTTGTTATTGTTGGTGCTACAGGATCAAGGGAGAGACTTTGAATCCCCTCGAGCACATTTCAGCTTCAAAGAGCTGTTATGCAGACGAGGCAGCGTTTTCCAACATGCTTTTATCCATGGCGCCCTTGCACCAGGATGCTCTGAAATTTCACAGTGGACTTCTATAAGACTGTATTCAACAAACTTTAAAAACAGGAACAACTAATACGGCATACTACAGTATATATGAACTAATCAATATTAAATGGGATAAGTCTATTCTCACTCTGAGTCAGTTGTTTCATGTTGCTGCAGATTTGCAGATAAACATGAAATTTAAACTAGAACAATGAATACAAACTGAGATTGCTGATTTAGTACATTTCAAAGTGAAAGACCCAGTGTGTAGTTTACAATGTGTATAAATACCTCAAACTAGACATTGTTTTAGAATGAGCCCTTCATATCTACATATGGAGCGTGTCCTCTTTGCGGAGTTTGCCATGTTGTGCCGTCGTTCTATGATCAGAGTTACCAAAGTTTGGCACTCGGGAGGGGTATTCAGTTGGTTGCAAGCTGCAACCTCATCGCTAGATACCACTAAATCCTACGTACTGTCCTTTTTTAATGACCAAAAAAACATGCACATAACACATTTAGAGAGGTTTTTGTGTTCTTAAGACTTATGTTGTGTTTGGCTTTGGCACTGCCAGGTTCCTTCACTGCATTTTCCATTTGGAGCTGTCGGGTCAGATCTGCTGGATTTAGAGCACAAAACAAGAAGTGAAGCCTCATTGTTGTTGTTCTGGAGCAAACTGAGTTGAAATAACTGAGATAATGAACAACAGCAGCGGTTCATAAGCCTCTACCTGAGCCGGCTCTGGACTCAGGCACAGAAAATCTCTGGCTTAATAACTACAAGAAGTAAAAATCTACACCCATCACGTCCGCACCAGATCTGTGGCATCTTTTCACGTTAATTTGGCAATGATAAATTAGTGTTTAAAAATGCTACACAGAAGTATAAGACCTGGTATTCTGTTCCTATGTTTGTGTCTGACCCTGACCTCTAGCCTCGTTGTGTAAAGGGAAAGGGTGCCAGGGTAAAGCGAATATACCGTTTCTCCTGTGGGAATCAATAAAGTTTTTCATTGTATACGAAATCATACATCGGGATATCATGATACACAATTACGTCGTCTAAATTGATGATAACAAGGACATACTAACTCAAGTTTTTACATTTAAGTTCTTAATTAAATGAAAAAATACTTTTCATTTGTCAAGTATTTAATCAACACAAAAGTGTACAAAACCATGTGGTTACTTCATTGTCAAGTATGCATGTATTTATTTAATTACTGGAAAACATGCTTTATCGTAATCGAGGTATGAAACAAGGTATTATCGTGAAAATAATACATTAGCCATACAACCGAGCCCTTTTATTTCCCATTGTATAGAACATTTTATGTGTCAAAGTGAATATTTCACGAGCCCACTGTTAAACACAGTGACAACATCCACAGCACTGCGAGTCGGCATCATAAAGACGGAGCAGCCTCAGGTAGAGCCTCCCTGTGGGGTTTGTGCTTCAGCAATACAAACTAAAACATAAAAAAGTTGCCATGTCGATGTGTTTCACCTTGAACTCGTAGCTTCAGTTGGACTCTGAGCCTTTGTCTGTCGCCTGAGTGCTTGAGTGTTAGCTGAGAGTGACAGTTGAGAGCTTAAAACTGGTGTCTGGAGAAAGTTTAATCCAAATCCCTGATGGAGAGTAACTGGGGAGAAATACACTTGTGGTATTTTTGTAAAAGCAAATGCAGTATTGCAAAACCACAGGATGGAAGATAGGTTCTCCAAACGTGAGATTGTTTGTGAGTGTGTGTACTTTTTGTCTGCCTATCCTTGTGAAAGCCATTTTTATTTTTTGATCTGAGGATATTTTAAGGAAAGTTGGGATGTTTTGGAATGTTCAATTTAGTGTTTAATGTTAGGATCGTGGAGTTAGGCAGCTTGGGTGTATTGATTTCCGCATTACGACTGTGTGTCTGACATTCACCGACCATCGTTTTTGACAGTGAATTATTTTATTTTGGCGTCAACGGATGTCATTAAAAAGTACCCACCTGAGTATGTTTTAATCCTGTTTCAGCATATCTGCATTCACCACAATAAAATGGAAACAAAAAGATGGAAAATGTAAATATATTTAATTTAAAAGAGAACTTTGTAACAATAATATCAACTGTATGTATGTATGTATGTATGTATGTATACATACAGGTTGTGTCTCTAGGCTAGTGGTAGTATAGTAGGCTATGAAAATCTGGAATTGCAAGACAGCAACCACTGTCGGTTGTGATAAATGAGTTCCTGATGCAGGGTGGAGAGAGAGGGGGGGGGTTAGAGAGCAAAAGGAGTGTAAAAAGAAAACATGGGTAAAGAGCAAATGCAATTTTATATAATCTAGCCAATGCATTGTGTGACAGGCAGCAATGGACAAGTCTGAATCTCTTATATTTGAGAAGTTTAGCATTTTCCGGTATGGCAATTTGTCCACAAAAAAATGGAGCAGTCTTTTGTCAGTCGGAGGCAAGCTTTGAAAATGTCACATCAAAAAGTTTAATCAGTGTGATTCATCTTTGACTGGAAAAATAAAAAATGTTTAGCACTGTTCAATGTCATTGTTGTTTACTGTGAGCTAATGTTGGCCATCTTTCAAATTACAGTTGAATTCAGAGTACAGCACAAACGAATGACTAGACACATATAATGGAGCCTTTAAACAGACCATGGTGATTCTATAACTTGGTGTTACTTGCATTTCCCATGAAATAATTAAAGACTCGGCCTCTGCATTAAAACAATACTTTGTCGTCAGCTGAGTTACTGATTCACAACATTTACTATTGCAAGAAAGGTTTCTTTCTAATGAAATATGTATGTCCTGGAATGTATTTCCATTAGTCTTTCTGGACGAGTCATCAATGATCCACAGCTAAGAGGGGGATGAGGAAAAATGCAAATTGTGTCCCAGATACAGTTTACAAACCGTTGGGACGCTGAATATCAAGCTCAACTTTCAGCTGACGCAGGATCAGTTTTAGTGGTTGGAGGGATAAATTAAGGCGGAACATGAGAGCTGATAGTCTTTGCTTGAAGAGTAATTAGGATGACAAGTGATGCCTCTGGCCCATGGAGGGACAATCATCTGCTAGAAAGATGATGTACAACTTTACCCTTTCTTCCACCTCCTCTTCTTCTTCCATTTATTCTTTTTAATGGCTATATCTGTCCATTCTAAGTTAGTCTAGTCCATTATATGATGTGTTATTCTACTCTGTTGTTCTATTTCCAATATTCTCTATCATTCTATTTCATTTTGTCTTATTCCATAGTATTCACATCTGTTTTCCTATTCTATCTTATTCTATTCTACAATTTTTTTTCTTAATCTATTCTTTTCTATTATATGGTACTTTATTTTTTGTTTTATTTTATTCTTTCTCATTCTATTCTGTCTATTTCTATTCCATTCCCTTCTATTCTCTTTATCTGAGATGATGGGGACCTCTGAGTGAGTCGCACATTTACACAGCCGAGATACATGCAGTACATGTTTGTGTTTATCACACTCTTACCACCAGTTTATATTTTTAATTTTCAGAATCTAGCGAGCACACACACACACACACACACACACACACACACACACACACACACACACACACACACACGGACAAGTGATGTTAAGGTGAGGAGACAAGATTGGAGGCTGTTGACCCACCTTTTCACCAGCATGTGTTCAAACCTGTCAGCCAGCATCTGCTCACAAATGGTGTGTGTGTGTGTATGCGTTTAAAGAAAGGGAGTGAGAAAAATAGGATGCAGAGTATGTGTGTATGCTGCTGTTAGAGTGTGTGTTTGTACAGCACTATTGCATATTTTTTCATTATCCTCTGGTCTCACCAGTCTGACAATAGTAGCTGTTGAACTGCTGCCTGTTTGCTTAGCAAGCTGTTTATACAGATGCCCGTTCCCATATTCCTCTGAGCTGCTGGAACGTGACCGTAAAGAGAGCTCAGAGGTTGGGAAACCACAGTGAGACAGTTGTTGGATGCTTCCCTTGCAGCAGGGAGGCAAACGAGTGACATTCTCAGCAGAGTATTTAGCATTTTGTGCCACAATAAACAATATGTGTACACCAGTTTGCCACGAAAGGCAGAATTTGAGTGTTCATATATACATTTTCCTGTCTTCAACGAAACACTCCATCTGCTTTAAGACTTGTTATCTGATCTGCCCCCCCCTGTGGTAAAGTTTAGGCAGCTAAAAGGTTGTAGTCATGGTAAAGAGTTGGGAAATATTGTGTCTGGTTAAAGCCAACAGCAGTCAGGTGTTGAAGTTAGAGTTAAAATACAGCCATCAAGTTTGAGAACTTGGAGGTATCCACAAAAAAGAAAGTGTAGTTGATTTGATTTAATTATTCATGTTCTGGTGAGGATAGTCTCAAATTCCACACTCCAACCATCAGTCGGATGAGGTCTGTGTCGCATGTTGTCACTGTCCCCATCTGGAACAAAGCCTCAGGCCCAAACGGCTCACAACAGTAGCTTTAGTGATGCGGTCGTTGGTTTGGGAGAGTGCACCACCTGCTTCCTTCACCATCGGGCTAAAATGTCCAGCAATACTTAAAACCGTCACATTATACTCAACCTTTGATCTCAATGACCCTATGGCCTTTCTTTTAGTACCACCCACATTTTTGACACCGTAATCAGTAAAACTTTGAAGAGTAGCCAAATCAATGGGCTTTTGTTTGTTCCGTCACACAATTTTATTTAGAAGGTGCATTGAACGGCCACAAAGGCTTCAGGAAATCGTAGTTTTTCCAGATTTTTGGCAGATGGTTTAGATTAATTACACTTTGACACAGGTTGTATAATATTATAGCAAATATAGGGATTTATATTTGTCAAAACAGTTAAATATATTATAATTTGAAATGGTCACCTGCAAAATAAGAGATTTGATCAATATTAAGTAACTTATTATTTTAGTCTCAAACCTAATGCTAAAAAACCCTTATGAAAATGAAATGAGTGAGTTAATGTAGTGCTTTTCTCTCCACATATTGTAGGACACATCACATCTCTAAATGGAGAAAATATTGATCACGATCATTTATCCATTATGTCCACAACTAATGGCTTACATGTACTCTGTTTACAACGAGTAGTGGATTGGATCAATCCAATTTATAATAAAAAAAATCCACCAGTTCTAGTTTTCCAGTACCATTTATATTCTTGAAACATTATTTTTACTTGCAGGAGTGAAAAGTCCTGAAAAATATAATGTAAACAAACAAGAGATAGGACTGAAAAACAAAAATATGTATTTTACTCAGAGGAAGACTAGATTTATTGTGACCTGCAGGGTTTGAGTTGTGAGTTTGTGTCTATAAACCAACTTCAAAAGCTTTTAGCAAACTGTAAAGTCTGTGAAAAATATTCCTTTCTCACTAACCCTAACCGGAGCATAAATCCATTTGTTGTTGTTGATATTCAATTCCACTGGCTGTGCAGCGTCTGTCCTCGTCTTATTTTGTTTTCATGTTGCAAATGCCCCGAGAAAATGTCAAGAAGCCTTCAAAGTAGTCCTGAGGAAAAAAAGGGAAGCTCGGTGCACATTTTCAGGTGCATATTGTTGTCAGCTGCTCATCCTTTGAAGTCGAGAGAGTGACTTTGAAGGGATCCCTTTTAAAACAAAAGTAGCTTCTGATGTGTTTAAATAAACATACCTGCAAAGAAGAATTACAATTTAAAGGACAGACTACGGTACATGAGAAACCATACATTGTATAGAGGACATTTCTTAAGTATTCTGTGCAGCAATACAAATGATTCAGTGGGATTTAATGTTGCAATTTAGACTTGATTTAATAATTGTGTTATTTAGTGTTGACATGAAATGCAGACTGCACAAGGTGATGACTTATTTTACGCCTTTGAGCTTCTCATCGCCTTTACGAACCATAACATTCCAGTCATGTCTAGTCACTGCGATCTGGCGCATATTTATTAAGCAATTTCACGTGGCAAAGATATTCATTGGTAAGCAAGAACATGAATCATCGCTCGCTGAACCCCCTACACGGCTTTCTGCTGAACTCTGATGACATCAGTATCCAAGCAGATACTGCGGTTCAAGATTGGTAATTTGATCACGTAGGAATATCTTTATTCCTTTTTAGCAGGAAACCGCTGAATAGATTTTCATTCTTGTAGCTTGCTTCATTGCCTGCTGGAGATTTTTGCATTTGCTTTCAAATGCCTGTGCAGTTGATTTTTAGTCTAAATGATGTGAAGCAGCATAAAAAAACACATAAATTCACTTGCAAGAAAACATTCAATGACACTTGGAAGTTAAATCTGCTAAACACTGATGTGTGTGTGTATGTGTGTGTGTGTGTGTGTGTGTGTGTGTGTGTGTGTGTGTGTGTGTGTGTGTGTGTGTGTGTGTGTGTGTGTGTGTGCGTGCGCATTACCATAACAATTGTTTTGCTTGTTTGATCATTGGACATACAGTTGACTCCTTGTACAACTCATGTGTGTGGTGTAATTACCTACGCTGGGACAAGAGTGTGGGAATGAATCAAAGTTGTTCAATTTCACTAATTTAGCGGTGAGATTGTTAGCTTTTATTTGCCATTTGTGCATAGACCGTCCAGACACATTGGAATTTTTTGTGCAGGGCTCTTTAATTCAACAGTTTGGGAAATAAAAACACACTATAATAAGGAGAAAGAATATGAAAGCACTATACATACGGTGGTATATGTACAAAAGGTGGTAGTATGTAAAAGAAAGGTATTAGATACAGTTTAAAAAAGAAGTCAAATAACAGTAATAAGTATGCTAGTCCTGAGTGCTGTTCCTGGATTGTGAAAAGAGGGAAAAGGGGAGAGTTATGTGGGAATATTGCACATTTTGAAAGGTGGAAGAAAGCTAATTATTTCATGCTACAGTTAACATACCGGAAATTAGGCGGAATAAAGTTGTCACTCATCTGGCGATAGCAGTATGCTTTCCTGGGCTGTGACGAAGGTGTGTGGAGGAAGCAGTAAGTGGCTGCTGGTCATCTACCCAGCTTGCCAATTCCACCATGCTTTCATGCTACAGAAAATGAATCAAACAACGGGCTGGGTCTAAATGGCGCGTCACTAACTCCAGCAGGAGACGACTCAGCTGCCCATCGCTCTCCTAACTGCTCTCTCAGTGGCGGGGAGTGAGGTGGAGGTACCACACGGTGCGCTAGCTAGCTAATTATTGTCTCATTTGTGTTCTGATAAACAATTCAAATGCAGTAGTAGCTAATGGGCCACAGGTTCACAAGTCACCAAAACAGGAGAAGCAAGTGGATTTTTAACCGATGAAATGACTCATTATGAATCCCCATTTTCGCAAAAAAATAAAATGGAAATTATGAGATAAAAAGCCTCATAATTTAATTTTGACTTTTCATCTCAGAATTATGACATAATTTTTTTCTTTTACTATCGGAAATGGGCTTCCATACTCATACAAGGTAGACTTCCTGTGATTGGTTCGAATAGTGTTCATACCAGAAATGAAGCACTGCGTAGTCCGCACAAAGACGTTCACGAAAACCCCAAAACAAACACGCGGGTAAAGAGCGGGTGTGGGTGGGTGTGTGTGTGTGTGTGTGTGTGTGTGGGTGGGTGGGTGTGTGGATGCTGCTTGTCACTTAGTGAATGACTGAGCGAATCTAATCACGGTGCAGCCGCCTGCAGATATCTGAGGAAAGCTCATCACAACAGAGCAGGTAGAGAGCAGCAGGCTAATCAAATCAAGGTGATGGGGAGACATTTCCTTGAGCATCAGGATTCATTCAGATGTTTGTTCCTAGCTGTTTTATTTTGTCTCCACTAACACCTAGCTGTCTCTTTAACTGCTAAATGCTCCACTGTGTTCACCAGATGGTCTCTAACTTCGTTTGCCGTCTGTTTGGTGCTGAGCAGGTAGCATTCTCTTGTTTTATCAGTGTCTTAAAAACAGATTGCTGCGCACTGCTAGTGAACCAAAAAGAAATTCCTCCCGAAATTCAACTCAAGAGAGATTGAGATAATAATACTAATAATAATCATAATTCTTTTTATATAGCTTAAAGACGAGATACTGTAGTTAAAACAAAGTATTCGGTGAGTTATTCAATAAATCAAAGCTTCTTTTAATAATGCTGTGTACATTCATTTCTGCTTGTCCTCTGGTGTATTCACATACTGGTGAGACTCCAACGTCTGTTATGTTGACCGTTGTAAACTCAAACCTGGCAGCAGTGTGCAAGCAATATTGTGGAAATTTGAACATGGTGGTTCTTGAGCTCATAAAAACCTTAACATTGTGTTAATTTGAATCTCAAGACAAAGACAATTAGAATCCACCACATTTTTGTATAGTTAATCCCCAGAGATTTAATTATTGGTAGTTCATTAAAATGAATGTATATGTTATGGACAGAGGGTCTTTGTATTTACTGCAGAATTTGGGGATGGCAGTGAAAGTGTCAGCAGTTCTTCTTTGGAGGGAGTATTCCCTGGGCCTCCAGAAATAAAGACATCCTGAGTCCCCACTGAGCTCCTGTATCTAATCCAAACTAATCCTCCTCAGTGTACACTTACAGCTGCACTCATTCAATGTCGTAATTCTGGCACAATGAAATACTATTTGCTGTTTTAACAGATCCAAGAGCCAACATGTTGTTGTGTTTAATCCTTTGTGAAGTCAGACTTAAACCGATGGGACTTGGTCCTTCGTTGACTAAATATATGGATTAGAGAATAAGACATTAGATTAGCAGTGGTTTTAGTGATAAAAACAAGCTGCTGTGTGTCAGTTTATGTCCAAATATCACAAAAGGGAACATGAGCAACTTTACAACCAGATGCACTTGAATGAGTCTGTTCTGACGCAGTTTCAGAGTTCCTTGTAAGCTCTTTCACTTGTTTACCCATATCTGACAGCAAAGAGCCAGTTGGTTTCACACGTCTATTGAGGCATCAATATATGTTTCATGCTCTGGTTGTGTCAGACAGCAGGTGTCAGAGTGAAGCCACCTGGCCATGCTTCTCTGTCAACACTTCAGATTTTCAGACCTGTTCATATGAATCTAAAGTGACTGCAACCAATCTGTAGGTGCGTTTGGGAATTTCCAAGCGTATAAAACACACACACATACACACACACACATAGTGGATTTACCAACAGATTGGAGAATATTCTCTTTTTTTCTTTCTAGATTGACAGTACACTACAAGTTGATAAATATTTCTGGGGAGAGGCTCACTTGAGAATCAGTTGTGGACACTATACGTACATTTACTTTAAGGTCCAGCGTGTAGGATTAAGGAGAATCTATTAGCAGACATGGAAGATAATATTATATATTATATTATATAGATATTGGAGAAATGCCAAAAATAAATTAAGTTCATCAAACTACATCAATAATTGCCTTTACATTGTTGCAATAGTATAAGCAATCTACACAGTTCTTTCTGCATCGAGAGTACTTTTGATTACAATTCATTACATACAATATGCTAATGATACTTGATGTGTTGAATGCTGGATGCAGGACTTAATTGAGATTTTTTTTCCCCAGTGAGTCCTGCGTTAGAATGATCTCAGTACTGCTCCGAAAATACAAAGTATGTCATACTCCTTTAGCACAATGTGTTTTGAAATTATATCAAAGATATTTTGACCCTTTTTACTATTTCACAGAGAAATGTCATCTTGAGTTCTATATTAATGCTATATTCACAGTTTCAAACAAAAAATCAAAAACGTTTTGTAGGAATTAAGAGGGGGGGTGCATCTGTGTGTATTTCCTGTATGTGAGATATATATTCATGATGCAGATGGTGACTCATAGAAAATAATTAGCATAGGCAACAACACTCAATGAGCGAGCAGTTTTGTTTTTTATCTGGGTTTTGTAGCACCACGTTTTTTGTTTTTCACACAGTGGTCCTGTCCCGGGAGTAAATAGTTTATCCCTAATTAATATCCCAGATATTCATGGTGTTATGGGGATTAACATTTGTTTTGTTAGGGAAACAATGACTCTGGCGTTTCCTCGGTTGTAATCAGACGTAGTGAAATCTCCTCTTGCTTGTCAAATTTTGGCTGAAATTACAAAGGACTGCACATCAAAGGACTACAACCGCACAAAGAACATTTTATCTTGAACATGTACACACAAACACACACATCCTCCCCACATTCAGACACAATTATGAAATGGGGAGCGTGAGAAAGAGAAGCAGCAGAATTCTACAAAGTGGAGGTGAATATATTCAGAAAGGTGTGAATATGTTGATAACAGTTTGAGCTCAGCAGTGAATAAATACACCTGCAGCCATTATTGTGCTAATGTCCTGTAGCGCTGCTTCAGCCCGATGCAGTGACACCTGCTCAATCACTGGAAGCAGCCCACCAAGCAGACAGCGCCAAAATAATGAGGCAGCACAAAGCAATTCTCTCTTATCATCCTCCAGCTGGGACGGGATGGTCCCGACTACAGAGGTGCGGAAATATTAAATACGTTTCAAATAAATTATGAAGGCAGCATTTGAACATTAATAAATCATCTCCACATTCATTTTGAGGCATTGTTAAAAAATATCCCAACCAAATGGGGATAAAAACTTATTTTCCTTTTTTCTGCTTCAACTTTTTATCCAGATGGATTTCTCGACGACATAAAGTTGTTAAAACGATCATCATGAATAACATTACAGTGGACAGCCAAAAAGTTAGCTAATGCTATCTGCCAGACCACTACTCGCTTTATCTCAGTATGTAGCTCATTCTGACTGTCAAGACTTGCAACACATCTGTGTATGCTGCAGGAATCTCAGTGGAGTGTGTGGAGTTTCATCCGTATTTAAGTCTGCTTTATAGCTCCTGGACAACTAACCATATCCGTCTTGAGTCAGAAAGTGTGACCAGTCTTTGTTGTTTACAGTTATGTAGAAATCTAATTGGACAATGACAAAACATGTAAAATGACACATACTGCAGTTAATGTTTGTTAGTTATGCATTCTTTGTGTTGAGTAGTGCAGTGCCTGTTCGGCCAGTCATGTCGGCTGAGTGCTTGGCTTCCAGACAACTCGAATGAAGGCCAGGGTTTATTGTCAACACACTGTTTAATTTTGGGGTCATAGCAACTTAAATATCCCCCTGTTTTTGAACAAACTAGTTAACTTAGGTTTGCAGGGAATCGTTGACCATCAACATGACTATTACTCACTTTGTGTTGCCATGAATTCTTGGAGAAAACGTAAAGCTCCCAGAATGCCGCCTACAGCATGAGGCTGTGTGTTGCTGCAGAGGAACACAACGTGAAGCTAATGCTGGATGGATCCAGGCCAGTATTTTGTGTTGGGTGAAGTGGATGAGATGTATTAGGGCTTTACTCAAGTGTCTAAGGGAGCTCGGGGATTGGCAGGAGCTGAGGTATAGCAGAGGTTGCAGCGCCATGCAGCAGGTTATGACTAATGAATGTGAACTTTTGTTAGGCACGCTCCCCACGTAGCCCAGGTCCATTAGAGAACTCGGAGGGACTCACAGAAAAGAAACGCACACAAGGAAGAGAACAGAAACGTACACGTAACAGATGGATGTCGAACCAATCGGTCTTCAGCACACCTTTCTTCTCCTCAGTTTTAACATCCCAGTTGATGAATAGTGTTTGTTTTCTGACTTGTATGCTCCATCCAGCTTTTGTTTTGTGAGAGATGTGTTTATTTACTGACAGAAACAAGCATTTTCTAGAGCAACCACGACTTTTTTCTTTTTTTTTTATCTGTCTTTCATCAGTTTATTTCAGTCGGTTCATGACTTTTCATGACACTGGCACACCACATGCGTTAATCAAAGCTAAAGGTGGCATGAATAACAATCACGAGAGAACAATATTGACCTATCGAGCAGATCAGATTCCTGCAGAGTTACTCTTGATTTAATATTGGTAGCCATTTGCACGAGTGGCCACATGCAGCGTCCTATTACATTCATAAATCATCATAGTTGGCATAAAGCTTCGACATAAAAGAGATTAATTTCAAACACCGTTATTATCCTGAATGTACATTGTATTTTACTTTGTGTACCATCAGGATGGATTTGGCAGGAAATATACTCTGTTTCTTTGAAGCACAAAAGGAAATGTATTCATTGTGAGACCCTCAAGGGAATGTTATTGTGAGGTAAACTGCAAGTAGCCGCATTCAGTTTGTGACAGGAAAACAAAAGACTGTCAGGAAATGAGTTGTTTGCAATAAGAAAAGCACAAGAGGGAGATCAAGGTCATCAGTCATCTCAACCACATTTGTATTTGTTAGTTAAAAAGGGTACATTTCTTACATGTAGACTAGTTTTCTGCACCTCCTCTTGGCTCGGTTTTAAGGTTCCAAACAATCTTGTTTGCGACAGGAAACTTTGGTCAATAACAGATCATTTCAGAGAAAGGGAGTTTCTATTTGCTGTTCTACAAATGCAAGTGCACGTCTCTTCAGATGGTGAAAGCCTGATTTAACGGTGGAATATCCTGCTATTATATTTCTGGCAACAACTTCCTACACTGCAAAGAAAAGGAAGACGGACTTATCAAAAAGAGTCTGACAATATCAGCAAAAGTGTTTCAGAGATGGTGAGAACATTTTTTTTGGTTTTGCCTTCTGCTAACTGTAACCAAACATTCACGATTGCAGTATCTCATGCCTACGGTTAGCAGAAGGCTGTGGCTCTGAAACGTTTTGCCAATATTGTAGCTCACGAGAGCTTTGAAGCTTTTACAAGGTCCACAGGTTTGCACAAAAAACAACTAGACAGTAATTCTCATAGAACTGCAATATCAGGATCACAATCACGACCGGGAAGATGTCTGAAGTGAATGACTCATCTTCGTACAGGTTAGGTGTGGTGGGAGTTTTTTCCGAAAACTGCCTCCCCCGGGGTACCACTTCAATTACAATATGCTGATTGTTTTGCCCAATGATGCCAAAAATAAACTACTTAAGCACTGCTAATTTGCTTTGCCAATTACTCAGAATGAAATTGCTCATATTGATGTTAGTATATTATTCAATACAGTGGAATACAATTTTACTGTCATCTGTAGGGTCTAAAACTACACATTGACGTAATATATTGAAACATAGACCAGTGGAAAAAAAACACATTTGTTTACATGTGTGTGTTCATTGGCAAATGTTTCGACTTCGGAAAGTGAAGGTTTGTGTTCTGTCACCAAGTTGTTAGTTTTAGGCTGATTAAACTCCTGGTTAAGGTATGAGGAAGAATACAGTGGATTCAAAATATTGAACCACAAGTCCTCCATTTAATGATTAAATTCAGTGTTGATTGTGTTAAATGAAGACTATAATCTTTAAGATTTTTTTTTTATTATTATTTATTTTCTTATAATTCATCTTTGGACGTCTTGACCAGAAAATATGTTATGGATGACAATATGAATCAATAGTTTAATTGTTTACCTTGGCGTCGACTGGATCATATCTTGAGCCTAAATCAATCTTTATAGTCTTACTCTTGATATTTCTGTCGTTGGGTGTGATTTGATGTCCGCAAATAAACCAAACCAAACTATTAAAATGTTAATCACGGTTTAGTTGAATGGTTCAAAGTATTATTTATATACAAAGAACATTGTTCAGCATACAGAGTTGCTCTGACTTGTTCTCACTTCATGTTTGACGTGAAAGCCCTCTCCACTGAATTTGTCTCTTATTGTACAATTTTGTCTCGGTGTTGGCAGAGAATAATACCTCAGTAAAGTGAGAAGTAGGCCAGACTGCGCTCAGCTCCACTGGGAACAGAGCCTAGAGAAACTCAGCAGCTCACTGCATGTGGAGTTATTGGGGTTAAAACAACTCTCAAACCTCATCTCAAATTTGACCGATGAAGACGTCTGATACACGGGTGCAAGGACAATTTGTGAAATAGCTGTTGCCTGAGTGAAGGGTCAAAGGGGATATATATGTGAATTAACTTGTCACATCAAATGGTAATGGCATTAGTATACTCTTACTAGTGCTCCCTGCTGAGGAAAAACAGAATATACTCTTAAATAGGAAAGAGCATGGCACATGAATCAGTTTAGAAATAAAGTCCCCCCCAGGGTGCATTAAAAAGAGAGCAGAATCAAAGCAGCTGAAGCTGAGGAGGCTCTTGCCAACAGCAGCAGCAAAATACGTGTCTGTATGAATGTAAGTGGGAAGGCCTACAAAGTAGCCAAAGCACTGCAGTGTGGTGTGATTT
Organism: Taurulus bubalis; assembly: GCF_910589615.1. Classification (NCBI taxonomy): domain Eukaryota; kingdom Metazoa; phylum Chordata; class Actinopteri; order Perciformes; family Cottidae; genus Taurulus; species Taurulus bubalis. The sequence goes on along the minus strand of NC_136591.1, from coordinate 30,794,919 downwards.
GTGACTGGAGGTGAAGCCCATAGATTGCACATAAGAAATGGACATACCGGTAGTCGGTGTCACTACTCTCATTGATTGGTGGACGACACTTTTGAAGCCTAGAGTTCGACCTTTTGGTCGTCGCCATCTTGTTTTTGGAACCAAGAGTGACACAAGTGGCTGGAGCTAAATACAACTGAACGCTGGATACAACTTTTTAACCAAATGCAACAATTAACTTTTCAGATCAGGAGGCTGGCGCCTGCTGCAGTCACATTACACTGTAATATTCCTTTCGTGGCAGTTCAAGTGCATGTAGAAGATGTGGAATTGGGTTGCAAAGTTTGACTGGCCAAACCTGACCTGTTACAAACAAGCAATTGAGGTCCCTGTGACCTCTCGGATAAAAATAAATTATGAAAGAGGAGGTTTATAAGAGAAGCTGCATGGTTTGTGGTAAACCAGTCATAAAGTATTTAGAGCGTCTTAATGTTGGGAGCCCTCACTTCCGGAGCAGTAAATCAAAGCCTAGTACTCCAATGTTGTATGCAACAAAGGGATTCTGGTTGTACAAGCAAGTACTGCAACTTGTGAGTGACATTGCATTATTTAGCTGCCCGATCAGCCACTGAAGACTCAGCTGGAAAGACGTGGGGGATTCGGCAACGTCCATGTCAGGCATGACCATCTCTTATTTCATACTATGTGGTGTGACATGTGCTGTGATGATAATCCGTAGAAGCACAGAGCACTCTTATGCGCACAATGGAATCATAGCAATGCAAAAGAGGAAAGATGATGTTGAATGAAGTCGTAGCATACAAGTCGTGAAAGATGACTATCCAGTTTGTATTGTGCAATGCAAAAAGACCACAATCTCTGAAAGGAGTTCTCTGTTGGCCTGTATGAGGTCTTTAAACAAATTGTGTGTATGATTAAACAGAGCAGAACGATTGATACCTGAATTGGAAAACCAGAAAACTCGCTGTCAATAATGCCAATATTAGCCTGAAACTGCATATTAGTTATTCTCTCTGAGCTCCTGTTTATTTGAGCAATGTGAAACAGTTCAGGTTAATCTTTTATGCATGCCGTACTATTTGTTTTCCTCCCTAGCACACACACACAAGCTGCCACAATCCTCTCTCCACAGGCTCTGTTGGTTGATAAACACATTGGCAGAGACTGACGCCAACCCTCTCTCACTCAGTGACAGAAGGTTATAATATGTTTAGTGGCTTTCATTTTACTTTGTTCCCTTCAGCTGAATTGTGATGCTGACCTTCTAGCAGCAGCTCAAGTTGTGGTGAAATTGCATGCCTTACTTGAGGTTTTATGACTGACACAGAGGGAACAGCAGCTTTTAGGCGTGCATATAAAAGAGAAGGAGACACGAAGGAAGATGTGAAAAAACATCACACGTATGTATAGGAGGCTTAATTTAAAAAGCATTTTTCAATCCTCGTCCTTCAGTCTACATTTAATTTAACTGGATTCACACCAGACAATGTTCACATTTAAAAAAAACACCTTCAAATCTAATTAATTTTCTCGTCCGAGACACTTTATTAGATAATCACATACGATAACCATCTTAACAGTCTGTTTGAGATAACAATGTTCCAATCCGAGCTGTCACACGTATGCCTGCTTCCCTTGTTAAGAGTAATTATATAATTCTCTTTGTTCAGTGATGTGAAAAATTGATTCTTTCAGGATAAAGCGTCATACATTATTTTGAAAAATACCATTACACAAGAAAAGCAACAACTTCCTCGAATTGAAATCAACAATTTACGTAAAAAATATGAATTTCGGTCCACCCCAGACCCTGAGCAGACTACTTATTCTGTGTCACCGGTCCTGGCTTATGATTACAAGTATTACAAAATAATTGATAACGTGGGATGTATACAAATGTATACTTTTTGTTGGTATCTCTACGAACAGTATATGAAAACAGTGTTATGGTGACAAACTCCATATAAGGGAAGTCGGGTGTACAACATTGGTATGAAACCATCACCATGATCATTCCCTAACCTTAAGTGTTTGAGTATTGTCACCAAAACTGGGATTTTTTTCCTAAATCTAACTCGCATCATAAAACCGGGATTTTAGAATAGTTTTGGAAGGCACTGGCAAATTATATCGTCCTGCCAACAGTGGCGTCGGAGCAGAAAAAGCGTCTGTCATCCTGTGTAGCGTGTGAACAAATTGATTTGTCATTGAAGAACTTGTTGGATTTATCAATGGATTTAGATGTGCTGTGTTTTTGGTTAGGTGCACTTGTTTTTTTATCTGATCAGAAATAATATAAACAATAAAAGAGAGGGAACATTGGCATTTTTTATGGCTTGAATTTGCTTTGTTGAATCATACACTATAGTAAGAATGGAAACGCTGTGTCTGAGGGATGAATGCATGAAGACACATACACTTTCACACTATATTATGCAGATTATCTCTGCGATTTTTAAAGTAATAATACACACATTTCCTCATGCGCCTTCAATCTAGTTTAGTGCTGGTTCCCAATCATAATTGTAGTCTTATCCAACCCTAATCTACAAAGGCATCACATTTTTTGGGAACACAAACCGACACGACTTGTACTTAAACTAATTTGTGAATAAAATATGGATTTATGCTAAACTCAAATCAAGCAATGAACTGTTGATATATGTGATATATTTTGTTGCTTGTCAAAGGTTAGTTCAGCAGCTCAAAGCAAAGTTTGTAATGATTAATGCCATTAATTTATCCAAACTGGCTAGCTCAGGCTCTTCTAACCAAACTGACATCAAAGAAAGCCTAAAAAAGAACTGGCTCCACAGAAAGGAACAGAAAAAAGACTTGTCCTTTTAACAGTTTTCTAATTTTACTCAAGAGAATAAAAGTCGAGGCTGATAAGGAGCTGGTGAGTGAGATTAAGAACCTCCCATATCCTCCTGTATACACTACAAACTGTCTGAATACGAACTCCCCAAACACGAAGTTCTCAGTGCAGAGAGAACTTTACACAGTCGATTATCTTTGTCACATTACTATATTTGTAAGTCAACATTTTGACGGAGAAAGTAAGATCATGTAAACTCTCCTGGTCTTTATCTCCTCCTGTCATTGCACCAGTATCTCTTGAAGGCCGCCACACATCAGCTCCCTGCTTCAGGCTGCGTCGTGCCCACCACAGTGAGTCAGCAGAGCAGGGACATGCTGGGGTTATAAGCACGGGTGGATATCATTTATGTATCTTATTTCGGAGGAAGTCCTTTCAATGACTTTGCAGCCGTCTAACCACATTTCAGTTCCAGATGAAAACGGTTGATGATTTTAGACGAATTATTTGCTGAGAAGGGGAGTCTTTGGGGATATCATTCAATAAATGTGTTAACTGCTTCATGAAAACCAGACATCATTCTGTAATGGCACTGGGTCTTATTACAGGGTGGTGGTGGTGGAGAGAGTTTATGGCAAGGGTGTCAAACATACAGCCCGCCAGGAGGTCCAGTCCGGCCCGCGGGATAGATTTTAAAAGAGAAGAATTTAAAAAATCTGAGCTGGGGCTCAAACCTCTGATCCACTGATTGGAAAAACGGGCACGCTATCCATTGACCCAGAGTCACAATTAATTAGATTACTGACATTACTACACATATTGCTCAACTGCGAGGGAATCTGCAGAGGAGAGCCCAGGCAGGTAAACAGTGGGCTGAATTTTTGGTCTTTATGTTTCTAGTTTATTGTAGAAATACCTTTTAAAATAGGGTTTATCATCCAAAAACCTTCACCAATGATTTAAACATAGAGAAAAAATGTCATTATGTATGCGTTAATATGCTGTGATTTTACTGGTTTGGCCCACTTGAGATCAAAATGATCTTCACTAAAATGAGTTTGACATGAGGGGTATCAAAATGAGATTGAAACCCCTGGTTTATGGTAATGTTCTGCAGAAATGATGAGTCGATTTTGCAGTGTTTGGTGATGGGAGCCAGATGATGTACTCAGCCCCACAGCCACATTTCAGTACAGCCCCACAAGCCACATTTTCAATCTTCTCCATTTTTGTTTTGTTTTTTTCTTTTTAGTTGGTCACCCCAGTTTTCTCCCCCCAACAGTCAGACAGCAAATTATTAAATGGCATGGCTTTTTTGTATATATATATATATATATATATATTATGTATGATGCTATGAGGAAGTAGCCCGCAGTGTGACAATTTATCTGTCAGTAAGAACATTTACAGTTAGCTTGATTTGCATTTTTGCAAATGAAAAAAAGTTAATGCCAGAAATTTGATAGAAAACTAAACAAAGCAAACAAGAGATGGATTGGCTGAGATGGAAAAGTTGGAGGATAAATCAAATAGATGTTATAAAATGCAACGATCTTATGCAAATTAATCATAATCATACCTCTGTTTCCCAATGCCAGAGGAAACTTCTTTAGTGGGCCTCTCATTTCCAGGGCATTCATTATCATTAAAAACAACTATGGATATATTGTTGATTTACATGTTCTATTTGTAATTTAGCTAATATAAATAGTTTGACACTGACACTTAATTATAGGCGGGTGTGAAATATGTTTTGATAAAACCTTTTGCAACATTGTAAATCATATCTTGACAGAAACACAATGGGACATTTTGTCGGCGAAATAATATGTGTGTACAAACCGCATTGTTAAGAAATGTAGACTGCTTTATTCATCAGTCTGAATCAAGTCCAAACCTTCCTGCCCTGACGGACCAATAGTTTACAGAGAAGACGAGATACAAAATATTATAAGAAACCATCTGGCTCGCTCGCTAGCAATAATTAAATAAAAGATATCACGGACGACAGGGACAGAGAGGTGGGGTGCAACGTGACAGAAAAACAATAAAAGCAATACACATAGTATACCTCACCCACCTGCGGATGGCGGGGTTGCCGCAGCAACCTCAGCACCCCTCCTTCCTGTGACGCGTCCTGTGTAGAATCTCTTTAGCACCAGCTGCGCTTTATATGCATGACTCATCAATCAACTGTGGTCAGTGAAAACGTTCCTCAATTACTATTCATCAGCGTAATTGTTACATCTCTATAGTACTTGTGTTTTCCTTTCTGGAGGTGTAAGGGTGCGTGACGAGGGCCCAGAGCGATAAAGATGTTCCTCAAATCAATACATGAAACAGTCATATTTATAGACAAGACATTGTTTTCCACTGTTTGAGGTTTGACTGGAGCTCTTTTAATTACATAATTTTGTTGCGCCGTCTTTTTCTCCTATGGTTTGACTAATTAGCTTTTTTTTTTTCCAATTTTCTGGAAATCCAAACAAATGTATGCTACAGTTGTTTGGAAACTTTGCTAATGATTAGAATGGAGAACAAGAGAAAGAGAATAATGGGACAAAAGACATTTAGAGAAGAAATTAATTGAATACGAAGAGCAATGCTATGCGATATGTATGTAGATGGAGGTGTATATGTAGATGCATATGTATAAACATGTGTCGGTGTAGATGTGCATGTATATAAATGTTAGCATTTAAACTTGCTATAAGCCAAACTACTGATACTAATATTACTGTTTTGATTATTTACTATATATTTTACTATGTTGATTTAAATGCAAAGGATTGTTTTGTTGTGTTGAAAATGCAAAATAAAAAGTAACAAAATAATTAAATAAGAGCAAAGTGTGAAGCTATTATAGTCAGCTGAATGGGAATCACATAGAAGCTGTGATGTCAACAATGCCATGCTGCACAAATGGCAGAAGGGAAGAAGGAGCCTTTGAGGAATAGCCCAGCAACAGCGGAGTCAGATGATGACTCAAAGACTGGGATCCAGATAAATCTGTCAGGCTAGGTAGACAACAGCTATTTCCCCCACATGGCATTCCCGTTAATGCCAAAAAGAGAAGATGAAGGAGGTGTTTACTCAATCTAGATGAGTATAGATTTTATAGATCCCTGCTCCTTTGTCTTCTCCGTCAATAGAGCCCATTAAGACGACGACTTCAAGCTATCCAGGAAAAAGTTTCCTGCTCTATCAGACCATCAGGCTGATCTGTTATGACAGATCAGTTATATGAACCCATTCTCACTTGATGTCTCTCTCTCTCTCTCATTTACATTTTGTTCTCTTTACAGCTCCATATCTTTTTTTTCCTACGAAGACACGCAGATGATGCTACAATTTCCTTAATTCACCTCCTGTGTAATCTTTTGTTCTTCATCTTCTTTCCCTCTAAGCCTTCAGGCAAACTGCTGTTGCTTTGTGATGAATCTGCTAATTTGCTGCCTCAGTCCAAAAACACCCTCCTAATCTTTGCATTGTTACTGTCGCTGGAGACATATTGCCCATGTATTAAGTCTTTGTGGAAGTTCCTGCTTCAAGGCAAAAATGTGTAAAACAATCATAAGAAGCCTTTGTGAAGATAAACGTGAGAACCTGCCGAACCGAAACATTTAGGTGTTGTCTTTTGACACTGCTGAGCCTTTCCTCCTGTCTTCAGTGGCTTGGTTGATTAAACGCTTCACTATTTATTCTTCTCCTTGAAAACCCACAACCACAATCATGCACATGAAGGGATAATTTCGGCTGCAGCTGGGTAGCAATAACTGAATGAGGATTTACTTGTAAAGAAATAAGAGAGGCTTACTTGGATTTGAAGGATGCCAAAAATCCAGATCTTCTCTCTTCAAAGTTTTGAGCACCTCGCTCTCTGAGATGCATTGATCCGGGAGTTTGGCCTCTGCCAGTAGGTGTTAATATTTCATACGTTTGATGTGGTGCAGGGGTTCAGATGGTTGGACCAGGGGTGTTAAACTCATTTTAGTTAAGGGGCCACATGCTGCCCATTTTGATCTCAAGTGGACCAGACCAGTAAAATCACAGCATAATAACGCATACATAACGACAACATTTATCTATGTTTAAATCATTGGTGAAGGTTTTTGGATAATAAACCCTATTTTAAGGTCTTTCTACAATGAACTAGAAACATAAAGACCAAAAAGTCAGACATCAGCCCACTGTTTATCTGCCTGGGCTCTCCTCTGCAGATTCCCTCGCTTTGTGACGCCACTTTCATGAAGTGATACATTTTTAACGACTTGCCTCACTGAAAAATACAGTGAAATGTCCAAAAACGTTATCCTCCATTTGCAGCTTGTGTACTTTTTCCCTGAATTTCTCACAATGCCTGTTTTTCTCCCGACCATTGATGGTGTGCCGTCTGGCTAATGTTGGCAAAAGCCTGTCTCTTTAAAACAAAAAAATGAGAGAGAGGTCACTTCGGCAGAAGTACAACCAGAGTAAACAACTCTGAAAGGAGTCCACAGTGGTTTACAGTGAGGGTGGACCATAAAGTGTGTTTTGGCCCTTTCTAGAAATGTTTACTATACTTTAAGTTTCAGGTTTGCTAATGGTGACCTTTGAGACAACGCAGTAGACCCTAGATGCTAGATTTGCTCATCTAGCTGAGAGAAGTTTGTGGATATTGCTTCAGTTTCTCATTGCTAGTCTACCCTCTCAGGAAATATGTGTATGTGTGTGTGTGTGGGTGTGTGTGTGTGTGTGTATGTGAGGCTGACTAAGCCAAACACTTTGAGCCTCTGGGTTCGTTGGGAGTATTAAAGTGTTCACTCAGCTAAAGTTTCACTTGTTATGTTCAGGATAACACCACTAGTTGCCACTGAGCTGGCACCAAAGTACAAAAACAGCAAGTCTTAATGTTAAATAATACATTATTTATGGGTGTATGAAATCCTTGGAGCTGGGCTTCTTCTATGAAACATACAGTTGATTAACTGGAGAGGAGGGTCAGTAGGTTAGTAAAAGCTGCTGCTTGGAGACTATGGGACTCAATTTTCCCTGGTTGTAGAAATGTGATGTTTTTCTTGGGGGGGAAGCTTTTACTTGCATTTCAGTACTCTAACTTAATAATTAAATTGTTTTGAGGATGGGAAGTTGCTGTAGGTTGAGGGTAATAAGCTGGCTACAGTTCATTTTAATTAAATCATGTGCCTCGAACAGAAATTTTAAATTTAAGTCGGTGGACGTGTGCTCTTCAAAATGTATCAAACCTTTTAGCTGAACAGGAGTTTTTCTTATCATACTAGATCTAGTATTTAAAGCACATGGGACTGCTGCTTTTTGGAATATACTCCATAATATGTTTTAGAAAAAAACAGTCCCATTTGTCCAAAGACTACATATATAAGAAAATGGCCGTATATCAGAAATTCCAAGGAGCACAATGAAGTATTTGGTATCTATGAATGAAGAATGCAGTGTAAAAATAAATCCTGTGGGAAAGTGTTGATAATCACAACATAGCATTTTAACTAGATAAAAAAATGTCCTTATTACAGATACATTTTTTTGCTTTTTTATTTTATCTTACCAAGTTGTAAGACTTTTGACCAATCAAAACCAATGTTTTGGCATATGTCCCAAACATACTAATGCAGCCTTAAAATGGGTTAAGTCAACACTAACACGGCAAAACATGAAAAAACCCAACTTCTTCCTCTCAGGGTTCTCATTGCTCACTGTTGCACATGCTCTGTTACTGTAACACTCACAACTGTCCCCCGTAGAACAACAGATAGGAACTACAATTACTGAGGCAAGGGGACGTGAACAAGCCACTTAAACTATTATCATCATTATTATTTATATGTAACACTTAAGTCATTAAAGCATAATGGAGTGTCCTGTAGTTTTATTATACAACTGCATCCAGTAAAAGTCCTGTCTGATCACTATGATAGAATACAGTAGTATTATAAAGCAATAGTTTCACTGCTCTTTCCAATATGTAATATTTTTGAAATAGTTTGGTATTTTTGAAGTAGTTTGGTACTTTGGAATTGCTTATTCTGAAAACGCTCTGTACTACACTTTGCTCTTTAACATTTATCATCATCCACCTCACAGTAAACAACAACAACCTATAGTTTATTCTCCCACCACTTTATTATCCATAGGATGAGTTGCCTTCATTACATTCAATCCCATCATCTCTCGTCTCGTGATGAATTAATCATGCGTCTATTCCTTGAGTCATTACCCTAGTCATACTAGGAGAAAACATTGCCGACATGGCTTTGCGCTGCTTCTCAAAACGCTGCAAGGCATGACAGGATTCGTGGATAAGCAAACTGCCACGGTGATTCATCTGGGGAATTAGCTCTCGAAGAGAATCAATGGGGAAAAAAGGGTAAATCCATTCGGCTTTTCACTGATTGACACATTGACACATGCTCTTGACAAATCAAGTAATCGTATTACATTGTAACACCTTGCAACATCCCTTGCGTGTGGGAAAAGGTTGCATGCTTGTCAAGATGGCATGCATATACTGTATATAGTTGTTTGTATGGAAGTGTAACTGTGTGTGCATGCTTTAAAATGCCTGTTCTTGGGGCAATGATGGACATGTCATTTTCTTTTAACCACAGCCTGAATGTCTTGCTATAATCATGTCCCTGTTACCCAGCAGAATTGCATCCTCTCATCCTGCTCTGAACCCCATGGGTCACCGCTAGAGAAAGATTCTATAGACCTCCTAATAAGAAGGTATGTTTCATTGTAACTGAAACCATTAGGAAACCACAAGCCCACCCCCAGCCTCTTTTTTTTAAAGATTCATTTCAAAGCCACCTCCCTGGTCAGTCATTCCTCTGGCTCGGAGAGAGGCTGTTTTCAACTGGAGACGAAATGCTGCTTGTCAGAGAGGCGGGGAGACACGCCAGAGGGAGTCGAATACGAAGCGCAGGGCAGGTGAATAGATTGGGAGCAGGAGATGAGACATTTTACTCTGCAGAAGATGGGGAAGTTGATTCGATAAATGTTGCCATTTAGGCTCGGTAATGGTAACCACCTTAAAGAGCAAAGAGGGAGCTGTTGTAAATCACTTGCAGTCATTTGCCCGGGTGTTTTAGAGAGAATGTATCCTTATTTATTTGACTGATTTAACATTAACATAATGATGTACCTTGTAGCGTAGGTTTCTCTTCAACCGTTACAGGTAGGCCTTGGGCGCCAGACAGGAGAGTAAGGTAATATTGAACCTTCTACCCGGTCATTTAAAATGGAAGCTACCTGAATTAGTTAGAGGGTTTACCTGCTAGCTTGCTAACCCTGCTACAAAAGGCTCAACAGTTACAAAATACACAAACCAAACACATTTTCATTCATCTTTTACTGCTCTCCAGTCTTAAATACAACTGGTCAAAATCCAAACAAATTAGACCTTAGGCACCAGGTCCATGAACAATGAACAAAAAAAGAGACTCAAATAGAGTCCGGAGATAGCACGTAACTGTCTCTGCACAAGTTAATTAAATAAAAGATAAACTCTTGTTTAAAGTTACAAACTTTTGTTTGTAACTTCAAACCCAGCCTAAAAACACCAAAAATAATTATAGAAAAAGGAAAATTGCAAAAAAGAAATGTGATACAGTAGGTGCAGGTGACTCAGACTGTATTGAATTCAAATACATTGTCCTAATCTATTCTTCTCTCAACTAATAACTTAAAGGTGCCACATACTTTAACAACAATCTGTCCTGTGTTGTCTGGCTCAAGGCAGGCAGGGACCAAATCTGGTGGAAAATGGCAGAAATAGATATTAATAATCGTTGACAATATCCGATAATTATCTTAAATTGCATCATGTGGAAATGCACTTATGTTACATCTCGTGGCTTGAAAAGAGATCCAGAGAGCTATTTAAATAATTGGAGCTCTTACTCCTACATAGATGCTATGCTGTGGGCTGGATGTACACATTAGTCTGAGTCACGGTAAACTCGCAGGTACTGTATGAAAAAAATCAACTGAGGAAGGAGCAAGAATACATGCATATATAACTCTAATAACTGCGATATTTGCAGCTATTTCGGTATCAATTTGTTCAAAACGAATTTGAGTCTGAAATAACTTGTAAATCTCACTCTTTTTTTAATTTTTTGGGGTGGAAAGCTTTTTAGAAGTTTGATGATGATGATGATGATGTTTACTTGCTGGTTGGTTTGCTGTAGGGTTTTACACCTTCACTGCCTCTTAACCTTCCTTAAGTGCCATCGACCTCAAGCAATTAACCTCAAGCTGCTGCAGGGGCGATGCATTGTAGGCAGCACTGAGCTCTGGTCTTTTTGAGGAAATTGCCATTGTGTAGGAGGCAGTACACATTTCTGCCTTGGAGGGATATTTGAAAGAATAACCTCCATTACTTTAGCTGAATTGCCTCGAAAAGCATTTTTGGTATATTTATGTTTATTCGATTTGGTGGATTTGCTGTGAAAATGGATCTCAATGAGGCACAATATTCTTTTATTTCAGCATTCAATACAATAAGCTCTGCTAATGGGGTATTACCATAATATCCCCCGAGATGATGAAATATAATCTCCAGTGGGTTTCAAGGATCTCATCATGTTTCCCTCACAGCTGTCAGATAATTGCTAATTTCATTCGTGTGAGTCAGAAAGCAATTCACACACTGGGCTTGAATTTGGTTTTTCATCATACTGTATATCGACGAGCTTTTACTTTCTCAAAGTTAAATAGCGGTTGTGAGATTTGGCAAATTCTTATTTAGTGTTTTTCTTTTAATGAGGTAATTTGATAGACAAGTTTTATATTATAAATTGGACGGAGAACACTTTGTCTTTCCTTCTTTAAAAGTTCTATATTTGTCGGATTCAGTGGGGGTGGACAATACCACACATTTTGGTTTTGGTTTAAAACCAAAATTGTGATAAGACACTATAGACTTTAGCCATGTATTTCAGTGTCTTTGTCAATAATTCTGTCCATTTAAGCGTGAAGTAATAGAGGCTGTAATCATCTATATTAATACATATACCTCTCTTAGCACATGGACACGCAGCAGAGAAGCAAAGAGTTCATGCATTAAGAAAGGTGATCGTACCTGAGCTGCATCCTACTTGAGATGCACCAATACTCCTCTTATTGATGCTATATACACAAAACAGGATTTTGTATCAATTGTATTGACATTTTGGGTATTGATCAGTCATTAGGACTCAGTACCGGCTAAGTTTGACATGATTCCATGCAATAAATCAATCCAACAGATCCAATTGGCTCCAATTGGTGTATTTGATATGAGTAAACTTGATCTGCTCATCAAACCCTTTGCAAGAAAGTAATGTTTAACTGTTCCTTTAAATTCAGATTTCAAATGCTGCATTGGTGGTTATTGACGGACAAACAGATGAGGGTCTTTTAATCAAGTTTACACTTTTCTTACTTTTCTGTGCTGCTGCTGTCACCTAAAAGCCAATACGTAGTATTTACATTGCACAGATCATTTTGTCATCAGTTCAAAATGCTGACATTATATTTCAGTGTGAACTTGAGCACCATCATAGCAGCTATACTGAAAACAGTAGGGGCCGCTTACCAAGAACAGAAATGTCATTTTGGAATCTGATGGCATCGCTGAACCGAGGCAGAGAAAGGATGGAGCGATGACGACTCTCTTTGAGTCTTGATATATTTTTTCTTCTTCTTATTCGCCCACTATGAGGGGTTAAGATGGAGTCTCCATTATTGTGTTTTTTCTGTAGGTTAATGCCACTTGACAGGAAATCTGAAAATGACGCATTTCATTACTTTTTCTATGACAACCTTAATCAAGCTGCTGCAGCGAGAGGCTACGGGTTTGTCAAGGTTTTTGTTCAAAGCCAATGCATAAAGTCATTGAGTCTGATGGTTATTGGCACAGCAGGTTGGGTTTGTGAGAAACAATATATTCAGTTTACACATTCCGAGGCTTCGTCATTATTTTTACAGAGGCTTCACAGATGGCTTTCAGGCTGTCAGTCCTTTCAAAGCAAAGCAATTATGTCAGATTGTGGATGTGCTGGAAACGATGGGAAAAGTGTTCTGTATGTCACTAGGCCATTAAGGGCAATCAATCAAGTCTGAAGACCTCTGGCTGCGGTCGGCCCAGTGTGAAGCAGCAGAGATCAGTCAATGATGAAACAGGTGGCAGTTCAATGGGAGGCTTAATTAAAGAACAAATAGATATGGTTTTCATTGCCCCATAATGACCATCTTTTTTTTCTGTCAGGGTGTCGATACGGGAAGAACATTACCAACAGCAAGTCACCTGCAGTGCTAGAGATCATGTGTCATCTCTGGAAGCTGAAAAGCCAAAGGAGCAACTGATTGGGCACAATTAAAATTGCAGTATTAACCATGGTGATATACGTTGCCTTCTTTGAAGCACATAATTCAGATTGTTTGTGTCAATGGATATAAATAGCTATTAACTTTAACTCTTTAAAGTCTTTTTAACCATGCATATGGTTTGTGTCTGTACAGAAATAAACCCAATGTGCCTTTCAATATATAATCAATCATGCACATGGTAATGTGTGACCACACATTACCATGTGCATTTCAATATGCTCACTGCGTCAGATTAGGTCTTCAGAGTCTACAGTTTATGTGGGTGTGCAGAATACATACAGTGTGCGGAGAGTGATGGGGCACCCACGGGTGAGATTGGCCCCAGGGTGATAATCAAGTTGTTACAGTTTCACTTAAATGTCCAGTGTGGAGGATTTTGGGGGATCTAGTAGCAGGCATGTAATATTATATTCAGAATTAGGTTTTCATTAGCGTATAACCTGAAACTAAGAATGGTTGTGTTTTCAGTAGCTCAGAAGCAGAGAGGGTTTCCATTTCAGCCAAATGCCACTAGACCTACTGGTCACTTTGGTCCTTTTTAAGGAAACACAAAACATAGTTCCTCTTTTGCTTCAACCAGTGCTCTTCAGGGAGCAAAGAAAAGGCGAGGAAAAGGGTCTCATGTTTTAGTCTTTTTTTGGTGGGATTAACTACAGTATTTTATCGACTAAACATTTATATGCAGAAGCTTCTTCTGACACAGCAAGTACAATGGTATGTCATTGTTGTTTTTTGTTGCATCTCTGCCTTGTCAAATCTACAATTAACTAACCACTGTCATAAAGACGCATACAGTGGTTTAGAACCCCCAAATCAGTGAAAAGCTAATAACAGGCTGGTGAGGGAATTTATGCACGCCCACAGGTACAAATATTGATATTAAGAAACTAATTCTATAAATCTTGCATATTACATCTTCAATGTTTCAGGCTAAGACAACTATCTACATTTCCCACACTGTACAACTTTGTTCAAGTCAAGTTTATTTAACTTTTGGCAACGAGGGAATTCATAGTGCTTTACATGAACCTCAAACATTAAAAGCAAAAAAAAAGAAGTGCAAAAGACACGCTTTATTAAAATGAGATAAAATAGAATACATAATATGCATAGCATAAAATGGACAATTAAACCTACTGAATGAGAATAATGAAATGAGTCTCCTCTGTTCTTTTGAACTTCAGTGAGAGTATCTCGCTTTGTAGAAAAGCAAATGGTCGAGCAGCAAGTTTCACTGGGTTGAGATGCACAATTATTTTTAAATGATAGAGCACCTTTTTTTTAAATAGAAATATCAGTCATGTACTCTGCCTCGTTATTAATGGCTAGCACCCAGACAATGAAGCCTTTGACAGGCCATTTCAGCACATGCAATCAGAGTCTGGGAAAAAAATGGACTGCCGTGCTTTTGCACACACTTCCCTTTTTGGTGTATTTCATCCTAATCGAGTCGCTGCCTGTTGTGATGGAGATGGAGTGGCCCCAGCTAATTTCTTTTATTTTTCTTCACAGAGAAGCCATCTGTAATTGGCAGGTTGAGATTTTGACAAGGAAACAAAAAGGCAAAAATTCCCCGACTGCCATCACACATAGCCGGTCGCGAAGCTGCCAGGGTTTGAAAGTGGTTGTGATTGACTCAATTTGACTTTAATCTGCATCTACACACATATACTGTGCATCCCTCCAATCATACATGAAAGACAGAAGATGTGAGAAGAGGGAAGAGAGGTCAGTCTCATTTGAACCCTGTTCACAGCAAAGTGTTAGATGCTCGAAATGTTAGCAAGTAATTGGTTTATATAATTGGAGGTGGTTACAGTGATCGTAATAGTGTTCGTGTGTTAACATTAGTCTGATACATTAGACAAAAATGATGTCGTCAAGAAGACCAAAAGAAGTCTGTATCTGTACATGTAATGTAAATAGACACATAGTCAAATGAGTTGAATCAATAAATCAAAGTTCCCATGTATAAAACTTGTATTAATGTACTTTATGAAGGGCTTAACAGGCATAGCAATATACAAATATCAATAATATAAATTTAAACACAAGGCGTTTCAAAAACATTAAAATTGCATTTAAAGTACAATGAAAACCAAAACAGATAATTAGAGCAAGCAAAACTGTTGTTTAAAAATTAGATAGAAACTGCATTTTTAAAATGCAATAAAAGCAAACACAACCAAACAAAAAGTTACAGAATAAAAAGATATGTTGTATCTTATTTATAGGAACGCCGCATAAACGTTACCGTTTTAAGCCCCAACTTAATGGGTTGACAGACCGGCAGACCTTTTGCTTTTCAGGAAGCATGTTCCACATGTAGGGAGCATGAGAACTAAAAACACTGAATACTGAGTAAACTTGTCTCACATGACCTGAGGGGTCTGGATGCTTCCTAACGTACAAGCAGATACGAGATTTACAAGAGCTTATGAACATTTATACGGCTTTTGAAAATTGCATTCATCTGAAAGTTGTAAAAACACTGAACTTGACCTCTTTCTTCTCATCCCCATGTATCAAATGCTTCCTGGCATAGTTTAAGATCAAATTACAGAGCTAACCAGCATCCTGGCTGAGCGTGCAGAGGTTTGCAATGTGCAAACATAATTATATTTCTGTCATCGAGTTATCGTGGCATGTTATGTAGAACTCCGCTGCCCTTTAGATCTATTGATGCATCAGTCCTCTAATGGCCACCATCACCCTTGGTTAATTGCTTCGTGTGTGTGAGCACACTGCAATGCTTAGTGTATGAATACCAACCCCCACAAATACACACATTGTGTGTGTGTGTGTGTGTGTGTGTGTGTGTGTGTGTGTGTGTGTGTGTGTGTGTGTGTGTGTGTGTGTGTGTGTGTGTGTGTGTGTGTGTGTGTGTGTGTGTGTGTGTGTGACTACTAATCAGTAGAGACAGGGACATTTTTTTAAAGAGTCTGCTTCATCTGTGGTCTAATTAACCCGGAGGACCAAACAACACCTCCGGCCTTGTGATCTATTGTGCTTCACACAACACTGGCTGTAACGTTTGCTTACTAATCAGCGGCCTTGCAAAATCGTTTTGAGTACACCACCAATTTTATTATTACTAGAAAGATAATGGTTCTGGCCAAACTAATACAAATACTGCTTTTGATGATCACAAACAATTTGTTTTTATCGAGTTCAAAAATCTTTATTGAAAGGGCAGATTGTTCTGTGCATATAATGGTACGAAGTGTATGAACCAGGGTATCGTTTTTGACACTCAATTAGCACCCATGGGATGAATTCAGAGATCTTGTAAATTGGCTCACATGGAACCAAACGATGAAGGAGGAGATGGCTGTCAGCATTGGTCGAAGCTTTTGACGGCCATAGGCGTCAAATTCATTTTTTCCCCAATTGCCTGAAACATAAATCTTTATCTAAATATGATATTCATATAATATACAGAGATGGTCACATCACCATACAATATTAAGTCAAGTTATCAGTTAAAACACCACCATGAAAACGCATATCCAAACTTCTTCAAACATGCTCAAATCGCTCCATTACAGGCTATTTAAAAGTAGAAAAGTAATACGGCTACAAGAATCCTGCTGGCAACTATACTATATGCAGCAGGGATACATTTTGGGCCCTGTCCTGTCCACTATGAATAATCTTATCGTCTCTATGCATAATTGATAAATACACCTTTGAAAGACCTTGTATGCTCAGCCGATCTACCCAGTAGAAAACTGTGACGGCATAATGCAATCGGAAACACAGCCAAAGAAACTGATAATCATTTGCATTGTGATCCCTGCTATAATTGTCCCAACTACTGTGTGGACCATCTAAGAATAAGACATGCTAGAAAGTAACAGGGTGCAAAGGATTCAGCTTGTTTTTGTTTGCCTAATTCAAGAAAAATCTAAGCTCCCACAAAGGGGTTTGAAATAGGCTTGAACACAGCAAATATTGACCACTCACAATTCAGTACAGCAACAACCATGGCGACAAATCTAGTTTTTCAGCGACAGGCCGGGTCACATTCACTGATCTCTCGCCATTGTGTGTAAATCGACTGCGGGAATGTACCAATGAATGAAGACAATTTTATCTAAAACAGCTTTTCCCAAGCTTGTCATGTAAGACTGCTTTATATGTTTACCCTCATAAATCATGATGACATGCTGTTTTGTATTTCTATTAGTTGGCAGCAGAAATGAACTTTTCTGACTGTTACATTTTATCCATGGAAGCTCTGCCTCAATGCACTACTTTCCATGCGATGCATTTTAGTGACTTCAAACAAGCTGTACCAGCAGTGCTCTCAACAGAGTGCTATTTCATGTTGATGTCACTGCCCTGTATGTGGTTTATCACCTCGTTAACAGGGCCAAAGGTTCCTTTTTCTGTCATTAGCTGAATCATAATGGCCTTTAACAGTTCTAAGAAGTGACTAGAAGTCTCCCACTGCTCTACGTTATCACTTGCCACCTTTTAAATATCATCACAGACTAATGGGCCCCCTGCTCGGTGTCAAAATGACAGTTGTGAGTGTATGTGTTGTGTACATGCATGTATGTTATGAAAGATTGGAGGACTTACATGAGCTTAGAAAGTTAGATGTATTTAATAATATATACACTTTGAAATCAGGATTTTTCATAATGCCAGGACATCCTTTGAAACCGCATAAAGATGACTGCAGCTGTATGAGAAACTGTATGCATGTGCGCGCATATGCAGTATGCATGCTTTCTCCCCATGCATGTAAGTCTTTGCACGCAAGAGTAAATAATTGATAGTTTGGCAAGTGAGGGAAAATCCTCATCCATCTGCTGAGATGACTTCAATATTGCGTTCAACTCCAGTTCCTTGGAACTGAGATGAAGAGGAGTTTGGCTGCTGTTTTTGTCATTCTTCCTTTCTCCCCGTTTCACCTCCAGACTTCACTTCCGTCCTTCAGTACATTTTTATTCATGCCTTTCTTTTGACGCTGTCATGCTGTCAAAGTGCTTTACACAGCAACAAATGGAAAACGTGTGTGTACGTTTGCATCACAGAGATTGAAAGTGTGTGTGTGTGTGTGTGTGTGTGTGTGTGTGTGTGTGTGTGTGTGTGTGTGTGTGTGTGTGTGTGCGTGCGTGCGTGCGTGCGTGTTATCTACCTCCTGGCTGCCCTAAGGAATAACTGTCCTGACTTCCTTGTGCTTGGTAATGGCATGCTGCTATCTCCCTCCCTGCTGCGCTGAAAAGAAATGACTTTCCAACGTTATGGCTTTCCTTGACTGCTCAAGCCAAATTCGGTAGCAATGAATGAAGCCTCGTCTACGACACTTGACATTCAAGCCAATCTCTATTTTCATTCAGTTACTGTTTATGGCATTTCTGCTTCCCAAAGAGTAAAATGTAGTGTACATGCTGATTTCACTAGACAACCTTCACTCTGTAAAAATGTAAATCACAGAATTTTCACTTTTCTGCCATATCCTCCATAAACTTCCCAGCTCTTTTAGTAATGACTTTTTTAATTTAATAAGTGGGGTATAGCCAGTTTTCTTCAGTTTGAGTATCATAATATCATAATGACTACATTATCACTTCGCCACAGTTAATTTCAGCATAGCTTGCTTATGAGTGGCCGGGGGGCTTGACTGGCCCTCAGGGAAGCTGAGCTAAAGTGATACTGCAGTCTGAACTGCTGCTTTATTGGACCAGAAGAGGTTTAAAAAATGGGAGTGTCCTCTGGTGCTTTCAAGTCAAAGTGAACCATCACGATGAGCTCTTTCTCTCCCTGATATACACTTCCTGTCTGGCTGTGTTGTGCATCCCCCAGCCCCACTCACTTGTGAATTTTCAGAGTGTTTTCTCCATCATTCTTTGTCAAAGCATGCACTTATATGCTTCCCTGCCTAAGGGCTCTCAAGGACGGCATAAAAAGCAGTCTCAGAGATGAATATTCCCATTGGTTTTGCCATTGTGAAGATTGACAGAAAAGAAAAAAAGGATCTGGCTCAGAGATGGGGCCAGGATGAATAGACCTGTCCTGGGCCCTGTGAGGATGCAGAAGGCTGGAAGAGCGATATATGGCTCCCCCACTATTTTCCCAGCCAGCAGCTCTTGGGGGGCCGTCACAGCAATATACAAGGCTGAAATACGGGGGTCTCTCCACAGAGCTGGAGGAAACTTGTGCTGTGGTTGTTGCACCTTGAATACTAACACCAGTAAGTGAATCGTCTCTTGGTTCATGTGTTCAATGCTTTTTCTCTTCCCTGGCAGCTAAAGCTGTCTACTCTCTGTTTTGGTTAAAAGGCTATGGGTAATTTTTGTCACTTTGCAAAACATCATCGGAGCATTTCATAATTCACACCTTGAAATGAAAAGCTGTAAATATATACACAATTAAATAAAGGTTCAGTTGATATTTAGTATTTCATATTCAGTATTTCATGCCAGATGAGTGTTTTATGACCTCAGTTTGATTATAGCTGGCGGTAACAGAGCTCTGGTCCTAGATAAAGGCCGTGTCGGACCATATTGGTTCAAATGAATGGAGCTGCTGAAATGCTGAGTCAGTAGATCCTGAGCAGACAACGTTTATAAATGGCTCCCCTACTTGGATCTATGGCCCTGAGGAATCCGAGGCCATGCTCTGGAGTAAGACACGAGCCCTGCGGGGTAAGATGCATAACTGCCATGTTTAGGTAATGTAGATGGGACTGCCTCGTCAGGCAGCATTTATACCAATGGTCCTTTAAGGGAAAGGTTAACGAATTATTGATTTATAATTTGCACATTTTCTCTACATTGCTTTCAATTTATTAGTAATGGTCTCATTTTCATAATAAAGTGCTTGACTTTCACATCATTTAAGACCAAATGAAACTTAAAATTAGTTGGTAATTTGACATTTTACCCATGTTAGCACATGCCACTCCAGGGATGGCTCTGCCAATCTGCCCACAGACTAAAATAGCACAACATTGGCATATAGTTTTGTCGAGATATTCATGATCCCCAGAGGATGGACCCCACAGACTCTGATCTTTCAACTTTGCAATTGGCACTATCAGTGCAGTGCACTCAGTTTGTTTAGTCATCATTAGCTATTTTAGAAGGCTAACGGGTTGTATCATAAAGAAAAGCTATGCAACATAACTATTATTAGACTATTAGACTATTTTAGTCAAGACAAATAATGTTGTGCAACTGACTTGCGACTAAAGGACTCTTTAATACCAACAGTCCTAGCTAGTAGCTTAATATACGTGAATAATTGATGTTGTAAGCATTGAAGATTTTAAGAATAAACATAAGAATAAATAACTTGTGAGAAGGATTTTTCACAGTGTGTTTTTTTTTTATCAGCAAGAAAGAAAGAAATAATTATCCGTTGAAGGCGTTATGGCTCTATTACAGTGGGGCGTGTTGGAGTGTGAAAGAGATCTCACTCTCACTCTAATTGGACCTCTGAGGATGTTAAGTAGACAGCATGCTTTGTTGTTGAATCTGTTGGTGAAGCCACAAGATCACTAACTCAGACCTGCAGCCTCTCTCGTATGATCACAGGCTTCTTTGTCACAAACACACACACACACACACACACACACACACACACACACACACACACACACACACACACACACACACACTCTTCTAACGTTACTCTGGTTGTCCTTTATCAGCAGGTACTGCAACCAAGGGCAATGCAGGCCCTTCCATACAATACATCCATACAATTTCTTATTTAAACTTTTGACTTCACTTTTATGAAACGGACCAGCTTCAAAGGAGTTACTTTGTAATTTTGAACAGTGATAACGACCCAAATCCAAATAGTATGTGCATTTACTTGCATTGTGCCAAGTGTGACCAAATGCGAAAGCCTGGAGCAAATCTGGACTGTGCACTACATGTGCGGCAAAATCCCTGATAAAAGACTAGTGTGAAATGTTATATTTTCTGTGCGCATATTTAAAACTCTAAACATCTTGGTGTTCTTTTCCCCATGATTCAGACTGATTCAGCGATGAGATTAAATTCAAAATATAAATAAATTACAGACGCATCTTAAAGGCATTCGGGCTTTATGCACTGAAACATCACACAGCTTTAAGACTGGATTTCTTCTCTGGTCCCTAATCGCCTCACAGCACCGGTTCATTTGAACACAACAGAGCTGAACATTGACACTCAGAAGATTATAGCCTGTAAACAGACCAAAGGTATGCAGAATTTTTTTTGGATACCCTCATTTTCTCAAGATCCATAGCAGAGATGCAATGTAAAGGATCAGGCTGTTGTTGTATCAGATTCACATCAGCTGTTGTGCCCAGCGTCTAAGAGATGGTCAAGGTGTCAAAAAAAACATCTTTAATTAATACTTTAATCTTAAAATGTTCATAGTTTTTTTTCTACATATGAATGGCCAAAGTGCAAAACAAACATTATGTGTTTTTTATTTTTGGGGGGTATTATGTATTGGGTATCCTTAACAAATAGCATTTTTTTTTTTTTTTTTATTCACAAAAAGTGCATTTTTCAGATCTTTTTTCATTGCTCTTCGGCCATCGATTTTCTTTAGTGCTTGGACAATGGGCTAGAAATACTGCAGGGATACTGCATGAGAGCAAAGGAGAGCACTTCTCCTTCAGAGCTATTAGAATCTCAGTTATTATTCAAAGACGAGGGCCTTTGGTCTGTTTCTCAGATCCTGACTCCCTTGTTGCGGTCAGAAACAGCCTCTCAGGGTGAGGGGAGTCATGGCCCTCAACACCCCACTCATCCCCCTCTTAATCCTGTAAATGAGCTCTAATCAGGTCCAATCTGAATGACATTTGACCGCCACATGTCCCTGACTGCTCTGTCGCCCACTGATCAATGGGAATGTAAAATGATCAATTGGTGCACTTGCAGCCAGGTTTTAGTTCTGTGTGTGTGTGTGTGTGTGTGATTTAATTCTGAGTTTTGTTTCAAGAAAATTAGTGTGTGTGTCCGCATGCTTTTCTCTGTAATTGCATGTATACGGTATTTATTGAAATTGGAATGATCAATTCTGATTCATTTGTCTATTTATGACTATATCACTTTATGTAGCAACAACGGTTTTGTGTTTAACAAGTAGCAGATCTGAGATCCTTTGGGCTTTAGGTACAACCATGAGTTAAACACTAACATTATGCTCACAATGACAATGTTTACTTTTTAATCTTAAAGAAGTAATGTTAACCAGGTTCATCATCATAGTTTAGCAGGTTTGCAGACTAACGTTTGCTAATTGATGCTGGATGTAAAGTGCCGCTGAGGCTGATGGGAATGTCACTACTTTTGCAGGTATTTGGTCATAAACCAAAATACTGCACACATTCTGACTCTATGATGGAACTAGATGGAAAATTAAAGGTCCAACATCCATTTGGCATTTATTAAATGACATCATAACAATTGGCACTCCATCCAATATTCGTTGATATATTTCAGTCTTGGTCTGACGATTGACATTGTTATCCCTAGAGTCATGGCTTTAATTATGATGTAGATAAGAATTTATTTACAGAAGCTGAGAGCCACATACACCAACTCATTAAAGCTACGAAGATTTTTACTTCTTCGTGGAAAAACTGAAGCACTACACATTTTACAAGATTGCATCTTGAGGGAGACGGTTGAAATGAGATTGACAGTAGTCTGTCGAAACAAAAGCATTTTCAACAGATAATGGTTTTTTTTCTGACAGACTTCAAAGCTCTGAGATTCCCAAAAGCTTTGGAAAGAGTTCTGTCATCCTTCCATAAGTGATGTTTCATGTTGAATCCTTGAAGTGTTAGGTAAGATAAAAAAAGATTTAAATGAGTGCCGTTCCAGAGACGCCCACGTCCAGTGCGCTAGGAGAGCAGTAAATTGTAGGCTAATGGATTTCTCTGACAAATTAAGAGTTAACTTGAAATGGGCACAGTCTCGTGTATGAAAGGAAATGCCAAGTGCTCTTTCCCCCTGCTGCCTTTATTTGAATTATTCTTTTTTTTAAAGTGGTGTATGTCTTTTGTAAATGTACTTTATGCACTATTTCTCACACAGCTCAAACTCCTCAAAGGACATTTTCAAATAGCAATAGGCAATATTATTTCCCGTAGGCAGCCGTAGTTTTTGAAACATTCGGTATGTCACACGATCGGTGTTGTTTTGCCTGTTCTTGTTATGCAATAATCAATAATAATAAACTAATGTTATTTCAAGAAAGAAGTCAGCTGATTGGGCACAAACTGAGCTCAAAGCTATTCGAACAAAACCAAAAAACGGTGAAAACGGTAAAGATGATGATAATAAAATGCCCATTTTTTACCTTTTGCATATGGGTGCAAAATAGGTTCTTATTTGATAGCAAAGTAATTGCTGTAGGCAAGCCATGGGTGAACGGGAAGAATAGAAAATAATCAGCCTCCCCTGAGATGATTACTCACACTCCGCCAGGTATGGATGTGTCTGGGTTTGAGACGCGAGGTCAGCTCTGTTGGTGTCCCTCGCTGGGAGCAATGAAAACTTGTCTGGATTGATTATTGCCCTGCGAGTGTTTGGCCTCAGTTCACTTCTAATGTCTGTGGCCGCTCGCTTCTCTGCCAGACGGAAAACTCAATGGGCAAGTTTTTCTTAGGAGAACTTTGACCTCTTAACATTTTCTGCCTCAGGAATTCATAATTTCCTCATTGTCTTAACAGCTAAACGAGTTGGGTTAGGTTGGCCAAGCAGTGTGGAGTCGGACATGCTGATATTCCAGCATTATGCAGTATGGCGGTTTTAGAAATGATATTCTACGTTGTGAAAATGTACATGCTCAAACTGAAATCCTGGTGCTCAGTTGAGCTGCACTTCATCAATCTACTTTTCTATCCAACAGCATTAAGGCCAGGTGACACTAGAAAGTGGCACAGCATATATTCATGAATAGAACAGACTGGATTATTGCAGAGTACATTTGGATCCGCAGCAATTGAGGTAGGTTGAAATTCCTAGTGCAGGAAATACATCTGTAGGGCATTTTTCCCTGATGGCGTCTATGTTGGTCCACTTGAGGTCCTGGGAGATGCTGGATCCCGGAACCTTGAAGGCGTCCAGAATGGTGATGGTTTGGTGATGATGATGATGATTATTGGTGTAGAGGGAGAACAGCTGAGGCACTCGTTCCCTGGAGGGGTGCCGGTACTGATGGTCTGGGTGCTGGATGGGATTCACGAGCCTCACCTGCTGCCCCCAGTGTCAGGAAGTGTGTGATCCAGTGACCGGTGGGGATTGGCACGGTGAGCCGGGTGAATTTGTCAGTTGCTGAAAAGTAAAATGGTCAAATAGGCTGCTTAAAAGTAATCGCCCAACTGTACAATGTTTTTTTTTTTTAAGTGTCTCGCAAAACTATCTTTGCTCCCCCTAATTGAATAATAAGGATGCAATTATTCCCACTTACTTCATTGCTCAGGTGCGTATGGTTACATACACCATTAATCATCAGATTAATGGTGTATGTAACCATACGCACCTGAGCATGATTAATGATTCTGAGGCTGCGCTTTAGATGGATTAGGTTTGCATTTGCCATGATGGATTATTGCATTTCTAACTGTGACTGTCTTACTTTGTTATCCTACACTAGTGATCACCGTGCAGTAGGTTTTGCACGAGTCAAAAAGTGAATTGCATCATTTTAGTTTTTAACTTTTTAACTTAACTGGATGGAAGAAAGTCCTTTTCAGGACTTATTTTTATTTTTTGTCAGTTCTTCACTTTGGACCAGAAATAACGTCTACAAGATGGATTTGCACAATTCTTTGGTACAGACATGTGTGGTTTCCAGATGATGTATGGGAATAACTTTGAAAGTTATTGACCTTCCCTTTTGCACCACCAGCAGGTTAATATTTTGGGTTATTAGTGAAATGCTTTGAAAATGTATAAATAGATCGCTATGACATATATGCTATATATTCATGTTCCCTCAGAATCGTACACGACATGTAAGAACTGGACTTAGTCACTGTGACGTCACCCATCTGTTGGTGCACTACGGGTTTGAAGCCCACAGTTTGGCATTTTAATTAGTTTTTTTGGAACTGGAAGTATCTGCTTCATCCTCTATTTTATGCTAAATATAACAAAGATTGACGAAATGAACATCATGCTGTATTTTTGAAGACTTGAAACTAGCGATTGAGACTATAAAGTCAATATAACAAGTTCACTGAGGTAGTAAATCAAGAGAGAAGTAGGACAATTTTCTCAAGGACTTCTCTACAATCAGACTTGTTTTTGCAATCAGAGGAGACGTCTCTGCTCAATTTCATTTCAGGCATTGGCTTAACTTTTTCAGGCATTGGCTTAACTTTTCGAACCTGAGGTTACTGTCTGCTCAGAATGAATGTTGGCAATCACTTAACTTTTTATCTAGCGCCATCATCAGGCCAAAATTAAATTTTTTGATTTATGACCAAATACTTGCTAAACAAATGGCATTATCATCAGCTTCAGCTGTACTTTGTGTTTACTGCTAATTTGCAAACATTAGCATGCTAAATTAAGATGGTGATTTGGGTAAAAAGGAAACTTCTAATCAGCATTTATAAATGTTCTTTGCAAGCATTTTGACATACTGGCCTTGGGCAAAGCGGTCTTTAGAGCTAAATACTAAGTACAGCCTCACAGAGCAGCAAGCATGGTTGCAGACATTGGCACTAAACAATGTTTGAAACGTATCGAACAACTTCTAAACAAGAATACGCTTTTCTTCCTCCAAATCCTGTCCGTATAGAAGTCCTAATTCATTTTTCAGCCATACAATATTGCATGTAGCCACTTGAAATAGACTCAATAACTGCGGTATGATTTTAGATTATGTTGTAGGAGAAACAATATA
The DNA here is from genome assembly GCF_910589615.1 of Taurulus bubalis. Lineage (NCBI taxonomy): Eukaryota > Metazoa > Chordata > Actinopteri > Perciformes > Cottidae > Taurulus > Taurulus bubalis. The sequence goes on along the minus strand of NC_136591.1, from coordinate 30,768,833 downwards.
ATTTCTTTCAGATGAACAAACAAGACTGTTTTTTTTTTGTCCTCCAGAATCCTGACCGGCCTCATAAATTGCTCAGGGATGGCATCGGCTGTCAGGCAGAGAAGCACTGGCAGTCAACTGTGTCAGTCATCCTGTTGTCATTACACTTCCATTAACAGTCACATCACCCTGCTGCCAGGTTCACTGGGCTGAAACCAGTAAGACGCATCATCGCTGTCGCACAGCCATCGTGTCTGACCTTCAGACATAAACCCTTATAATGCAGGCAGACGGCTCAGCATCTCCAGTCATTACGCCCACTCTGGGTGAATGGCAATTCATTTGGTGTGTGTGTGTGTGTGTGTGTGTGTGTGTGTGTGTGTGTGTGTGTGTGTGTGTGTGTGTGAGATGCTGTGTGTTAATGTGTGACTGATGCCCGCACACGTACAATTTGGCACTACATTTAATAAGTTCGATGAAACTAATTTGACTTTTGCCAGGTTTGCATGCTCATCCTCTTCATGAATAAAAAAAATGCTAATATCCTGCAACAGCTATTAGATTGAATGTCAGATTACCAGAGTCCTCTTATTGCAGTAGTCTTATGGGAGCGCATGTTCATGGACTGTAAGTGCCCAGACTTTATGAAACGATTTCCATCACAAGGATGACTCATTATCACAACCTTATTACGGCACACTTTGGCAAAAGGTCAACCGAATATAACTTTAGCCTCTTTGTGTTACTGAGAATGTGTGCAAAGAATATCTTTACTTTGTATAGCAAACGGCTCACTGAGGATGTTTAACGTAGTCTTGGTTGCTTGTATCAATGACAAAATAAAAATGATGTAGCGACAGAAACAAAAAATGAAGTACAGTGTTATGCGAGATACCGGGCCTTGGGTTGTTCCCTGTAGTGCATCTCAGTGGATTCATCGTTCATTAAAGCACTTTTTACATTATTTTCTAGCATGACTGGTGAAAACATTGACAGGCATTTCCGCCCCAATGTTTGGCCAAGAGATTGCCCATCTCTAACTTTCATATTAGCTGTTCATAAATTCTTTCCGGGAAACTTTATGACGAAGCTGTAATCAATTTGATATACAAATTACTTAAAATAATCATGAGGCTCATTGGAAAATGTCTATGAATTATTGAAAACATACTGAAAAGTGATCCGTTTCATTCTGAAAAGTCAGCTTTTGCAAAACCAACATGGTTTAGTTCAAAATTCTGTTTCAAAACAAAACTCCTCCTCTCTTCTCTGATTTTGACATCAGATGATTTGCTACCACGACTACACCTCATAGTGGCATCCCTTTTTTCCCCATGGATGATGCACTGGGTTGGCTGTTAACATGCAGAACATATCAATTAGCTGGTTATCTGGAGAATGCCTGGAAGAAGAGGTAATCTGTAAAGTGTTTATGGAAACTGCTCATCTGGGATTCTGAGTTTAATGAGACGGGAAGGTGAAGCAGTGTCTTGTATTTCCATGTAGGCCAAATATTTGGCATGACACAGAAATAAAAGAATTAAATGAAATGAATTAAATCTTACATTTGTGAAAGCTTGGGGTTAAGAACCGACTGCTTTGAGTCCATAGAAATACCATCAATCATTTTTGTGCAGGATTGTTTGTTTTTGTCACTTGGTCTACGTGTCATTATGATAACACTGCGCATCATGTTTATCTTTTTGCCGGCTTTGTAATTTTACATTTTGGTGCCCCACAGCAAGTGGAGTAATACAGTGTTTCACAAAGATAATTTCTTAATAAATATGTATGCTCATTATTCTCTCTGAATTTAGTCCAGAGCTTCAGGGACTAAAATATTTTATCACCAAGATCATCCTAGTTTATTGATTTATAACAAGACATTGATCTTGACACTAATAGGGAGAAATCTGTCTTTTTCGTATCTAAGATCCTTTCTTAATGGAGGGTATTAGAGCTATATATGGTATTTATTGAAAAAAAAAAAATCTACCCAAAAATGCCCTGTTCATTCATTAGCTGGATTAATTAAATTATCATACAGCAGCATTACGTGTTCTTATATGGGAATAATAATAGTGGGGTCATAATGTTTCAATCTGCATTCATGATTCCTTAATCTACTACATTTTTTAAAGTGTTATGATCCTGGAGCTGAACATATACTTCTGAGAGAACCCCAGACAAGCCTTTATTCTCAGACCATTGCAAATAAGATTACAATGCTATAATCCTTAGCAGTATGGGATATAGCAGAATACAGGATAGATGGGTATAATTAAAGTGCAAAAAAGGAGAGTTATCCTAAGAATGGCCCCCTGGCGGTCTAATCTTTGCCTGATTGTGATCTATGCAAAGATCCATGTGATATCTAGCGGTGCAGCAGCTGTGGGATTCAGGCACTGTAGGGGAGGCAAGTTGCCCTACTGATGGGAGAACCTGGGCTCAGAAGGAACGGTTACCCACGATGACACATACAGTATTCATACACCTACGCACACACGCACACACCAAAGCGTCTATACATACCTCATTCCACACACTGCTCACTCCACTGTTGTCTCTAAACATATACAGCGCCTGGGGTCCAACTACAGAGACATATTGCTTCAGCTCGATCACTATACTGCAGCATTGTTCAAAACAACTGTGCTGTGCTATGATCCAGGAGCAAACAAGGGCTTATAGTATGAAACCACGACTGAAACACCCCTGATTCTTAGACCAAACTATGGCTATAACACTCGATTAAGTTCGAGCTAAAAAAGTGAATATTTAACCTAGTGAATTTCAAACGTTACAGTGTTTTGGGGTGGATCTGATGACAGCCACTGCTGTTGTGACGAGCTTGAACCTCATTATGGCCGCCCACAAAATGAGCTTGGATTTCACGATTACTTAATTGGGTCCCCTGAAAGAACATCTGGACATTTAGAGCGCCCGTCCGACCGAATGGAGTATGAATGACAAGACAGTTTGTCATCTAGCGGGCAGAAACATTGAGTATCATTACGCACCATGTCGTCTGGACTGACTGCAGTTTAAATGCATACACGTAAATATGCTAGGCCCAGAGCGTTGTAGCATAAAAAGTGAGAGGTGGATGCATCAAACAAACACAGAACCTGCAGTCCAGTGTTTGAGACCAGTGTTCATGAGCTATTTTTAATTCATGTTTGACATATTTTCCATACTAATGCTTATGTTTGACCTTTTACTGTGTTTATGTATTTATTTTATCCCCAATCATGATGTTTTTCCTAAGCGAACTAAGCGGTGTTGTTGCCTAAACCCTACTTTGCGTCCTCATTGTGACAGAGCGACATATAAGGACACATGAAAAGCCTAAAATATCATGTCCTTAAAATGTCATGCTATTTATACGCTTTCCCTGGAGATCAGGCTGCTTTATGTTAAATGCAACAGCAAACACAACAGTTGTGAGTTATTAGGTAGTTTTTACTCATTTGACTTTTTTTTTTAATACATTATCATGATGGTGATAGTGTAGAGTGAGTTGGAATATTAGGATAAGATTAGGATATACAAGCATACTTGTATATGTCATTGATCCTTTGAGGTACACTTTTATTGGCACCTTTTCAAACATCTTAATTTAAATTGTTTGATAAATGGATAGCTCAAGCAGCAACATGATGCTCAACCTTTCTGCACATAGCATCATATTATAAGAGCTTCTACTGAAATGAGCTGCTTTCCATTTCAAGGGTCATAATGAAGTTATTTTTAGTGACAAGTTTGTTGAATTTGTGGTGTAAAATACGGCATGCTGGCAGAGTGTAAATATAATGAGTCTCCTCAGACATATCGTGTCCGATATTAAAACGGCTCCAAAATAAACATATATAAAAAGATGTGTGCATGACATTGACCTAAATTGCAGATTGAGTTTCTTTGAATCTATTTTAGAAGTTGAGCCAAAATCCAGCTTTGTGTCACTGGATCTGTAATTTAATTGTATGGCTACTTTTAACCACTTACATTATTTAAATTTAATTAATTTAAAGTTCTGATAAGCTTCATTCATGAACATAAGACACATTTGTTATTGGAGATATGTATGTTATAGTGTTGCTAATAATAAATCACTGATTGCCATTGGTAAACTTCCATCATGCCCAAAAGATTATGTTTGTGCAACATGCCCATGGAGCTGGCAGGGAGTCGGTGCATATGGTTGCCACCATGAATAGATCTAAGGTCAGGCTGACATGTTCTCTCTCAGCAGGATGTATACCTGCTTCATTATAGCACTGTGATGGCCTTGTCTGCCTCCTCTCCAAAGATCACAAATGTATCTTTGAGTAAAGAAAACCTCATTGCAGCTGTTTCAGGGTATTATTTCAGAGCGTTGTATTATTATTTGAGAAGCAAGTGTACTTTTTTGCCGCATGTATTTGATATGTTCATGCAAGGTTGTGGGTCCAGCTAAGAGTTAATGTGGTCTCTTCATGTGGAAAATGAGAATGTATTATCCACTTTCATGCTGAAGAAAGTGTAAGTTACTGTTCTCTCTTTGGCTAGGAGAGACAGCACCATGTTTTAGGTTAAATAAATGTTCAAACTATAAAATTATGCATTTAAGAATAAAATACCAATATTTTTAAACAAAGTTTAAATCAGCTCCATCTCAACCAGCTAAAACACATTATTATTAAATAACAATAATATTTAACAATGTATAACTCTGCTAGGGGTTATTCTGCAAAATGAGTATCCTTATTTTTATTCATACATTTCACAAAATGTATATATATGACACAATATTTGTATTTTTATCTAAGTAAAACATTTGAATACTTCCTTCACCGTGAATGGCTTCCACGTTTTCTAAAGACGAAGTTACCCTTGCCATAATATCAGTTTGGAAGAATATTGTGCTTATTTTTGCCTCCCTACACTTCCCTATCCGTCAGATGCTTCTTCCTGTCTTGTGTAAGACTCTAGTAAGAATGATGCTCACTCAAACGATAAACAGATTACTGAGGGATGGAGACGATGGCCTCCGCATCACTGGTTGGGCCATCCTGTTGCCCGAGGGGATCATTAAACCACAATCAACAGCATAGCCCTTCCTGCCCTTAAGCCCACCTGTCTGCAGCCCACTAGCTGGTCCATGCTAAGCGATGGCGCTGTAATCATTCAGCCCACTGCCCCACTGGGTGTTGAATGGAGTGGCTCGCAATAAAAAAAAAACAGGGAAACAGAGATGCGTTCAGGTACCTTGTGTAACTTTAAAGAGATGCTCCTTGAGTTCTTTGTGATTGCTTGTCAGTTTCTGCTCAGTGATTGTTGATGTGGGCGATATTTGTCTTGTTTGATCTTCAAGCTTGAGTTTTGAAGATAAAAAAATAAAATGGCAGCATTTTGTGATCAGACATCCAGGCGGCAATTGTGTATTTTCTTTTCCTAAAATTCTTGAGTTGACGGCTGTTGTGGTCTGTAATAAACCTGTTGTGATTACCCATTTGATTGGTGGTGCAGCAGTGAATTGTTTGTTTGACAGCGGAGGCCATTGAGGTCATTTGAGCAGCTGCCTCCACACACATCAAGGTCTTATTAGAATTATATTGATTCTGATGTGTAGCCCGAAGCTGCCCGTGCCCGTGCTTATGGCAGACAGCCAGGGTCAGTTTCTTTCAACAAAAAAGAGGAACAGGGTGGCAAAAGACTGATGGCCAGAGATGTAGAAACCGAAGGCTCGTCAGTTTGAATGTTGGTAGGGAGGGGACGTCTAGTCTATCGAGGTGAATGAGATGCGCCTCTTGAGCTTTTCTTTTCTTTAATATTTAGCCTTGTCCTTAATCCCCAGTGTATCTTAGGCCAATGTGTCCATCCCTGTTAGGGTTGGTGGACAACAATGGAAATACGTCTAGTATGTGGTATTTTATAAATATATTCGATGGTTATAGTGAAATGATCCAAACCAAACAAAGAATCGGGACATTTTCAAGAAGCCTGCTGAAGGTCAGTCACGCTGTTGGAGCTAGAGTGCAGAAGAAACACTCAACAAGCTCTGCTGTGCAAAAATACACAGGCCAAAACTAATATGATGCTTTTGTCCTTTTGTTTTTAAGAAGCAGCTTAATTTGTCTTACATCCTGCATTTCCATCTGCTGTAAATATTCACATAGTCTTGGTTATATGATCAGTTGGAACAATACACTTTTCTTGTATTCAAAGACATGTGATACAACTATATTGCAGGGTACTCATTCGATCAAAAATCTGCAATGCAAGCAATGTCTGCTTACAGATCTTGAAACATTTTTACGGTGTAGGATGTATAGTGTGTTGAGTCTATCTAAAGCACTGTACATTAAGTTGTGTGTGTGTGTGTGTGTGTGTGTGTGTGTGTGTGTGTGTGTGTGTGTGTGTGTGTGTGTGTGTGTGTGTGTGTGTGTGTGTGAGAAGCTTTTGTGGAATTAGTCATGTGAGCTTTGACCCAGTGTGGGTGCCTGCGAGAATTGTACTCCACTAACGGCAAGATTATAAATATACTCATGAAGCTAAAGGGGACAAGAAATTGCACACAGCATGTGGACCCTGTCCCCTACAAAATCACGTTTCCATACAACTAAACTGCACTCTCAATGACTTTTCTCCTAAATTATGGTCTTTAAAACGGTTTAAAACATATGGTTAATGCTGTAAATTGAAACAAATCAAAACATTAAATGCTACAAAACTACTTTAGTAGGTTTAGGCAACAAAACTACTTGATTATGTTTGATAAAAAGATGACGACTAAATGGAAACAAAACAAAAACACAACAAAGTGGTTTTGTTTAGGCAACAAAAGTAGTTGGTTCACACAGAACGGTTTCAAAAGTGTTTTTCTTATCTGTGCATCCTTGACTGTGAATGTGCTCATGTTGTATTTTGTATCTTCAATGTGATCTCTTTTATGCTCCAGGTGTAAACACACGTGTAGCCCCCGTCCCTCTCTCTTTCCTTTCTATATAAGTGCTGAAATCTGTGGTAGTTTTGAGTAAGCGGTCTCCAAAGCGACCAACTTATCACATCCCACTCACTGACACAAACAAGAAAGCATCTGTGCAGAGAGGGGGTGTCAACATTGCAATCAAAACAACGGATCTGGCTACTACAGTAAAGTGGGTGTTGTGTTGTGTTTGATATCTGTACAGTTGTAATAAAAGGCCCATGGCACGCGCTGATCCAGCTGAACCTCATCTTCTGCTGTTGTAGCAAATCTACAGCAACCATATAGGGATCTCATTACAGCTTTTGTATTTTAATAGGATTACTTCCTTAATGTGATTTCTTTACTTTATAAAACTAGGTTCTCGGGCAGGACATTAGAGCGACGGATCAATCTTGAAGATAAACCAATGAGAAATTAGTGACGACAGAGTGGAGAACCACTAGCGAGCATGAGCTCACCACTCCAAATTAATTGTCTTCCGGCAGCATTTGTCCAGAAGGTTCAATTGCCCACTTGATAGCGTGTAAAAACATTAGTATTTCATGGTTAAATTGATCACATGCTTTGGTACGCCAGAAACTCTGAAAGCTTTGTTTCAGTTTGCACCCAAATGTTGTGCTGAGGTCCACAAACTAGCTGTGTCTAATTTCACAGGCCGCTTCTTTACACAGGTCAGCTTATACATGTGTGGTCTTCAATCTTAATTAACATGTTTTAACTGTATCTACTTTTCCCTTTTCTGTCTGTGTCCCTCTTTGTGTCCTCTTTGCCTGCCATCCTGTGCAGATTGAAGACATTGTCACTCTTATCCAGGATGAGACGGAGGGTGTGCCCATCAGGACTGTGAAGAGTTTCATGACCAAGATCCCCAGTGTGGTTACAGGTAAGAAGTAGTGGGAGAAAGATGTTAAAGACGGGCAGACCTGCACTGTGCAAACACACTGTTACAAGTGACAAAGTCAAAAGGTGGCCCTGAGGAGACCGTCTCCCGATCCTCTAAGTGGATCCTGTTTTCAGGGTAGGTTGTTCAGTTCTCTCCTCGATTTATTGAATTAAATCCTTCTAAAACAACAAGTCCTCAACCCTAAAGCTACAAACTGTTTGGTTGTAATTGCCTTCCAAAACATCTGCAAGATTACCTTTCCAGAATAGTTTCTGATCTGCCACATATTGTTCAAGTTGGTTTAGATATTTAAAACTATGTTAAAGGACAGATTGTCTCCATGGTGAAAAAGAAACGGGACTCAAACAGCAGTTGTTCTTGTCTTCTTCGCTTTGCTGCCGAGAGATAACTATCATGTTTTCCACTAAAGGTAGTCATTTATTTTCTCTCATCTCTTGATTATGTAGATGATTAGTAGAGCTGCAGAGGTGGGGAATAATTATCTGTAGGCTCGTCAAAAATATGTATTAGATTTCATCAAACAAGCGATGCTGTTGTTTTTCTGGCCAGCATAGTCTCCCAAAGGTTTTATTTTGTAATCGACTTTTTTCAGGCTTCTACTTGCTGTTAACTTGCAATATCCATCCATCTATTCATCGTTCTATCTCTCTTTGAATGTGGATGGATTGATGTACATGCATTTCATTCTGGTTCTGTTTGGGCTGCTGCTCCATTTCTTCAGCAGTGGCTCACTGGAGAATAGCTGAAGGGAAAGTGGGAGGACAACATATGATTAAATGTTTGAAAGAAAGTGCGAGTGTGGAGACGTAATGAATAATGTTGTTCTTCCACTGTCAAGGTGCCCTTCAGCAAGGCAATCAACCTCCAACTGCTTCAGTAGAGCTGGGACTAGAGGTGTCAATGTGTTGAACTGCATTAATGAGAAAAGCGCAAGACATTCAAAATAGAAAAATAACATTATAAGGCAGTTGTACCTCTCAGGTGGGGATTGAAGTCAGCTGGTTGTTGTTGCTTCGATTGATAATCTAAATCACTTTAAAGTCTGGAGCCACAGTGGGAGGCTTTGACACACCCCTAACAAATGACGGAAACAAAGAAAGGCTATTAACATTCTTCTTCGCTCTCTCAGTCCTTGCACTTATGGAAAATGCATTACCCCAACATGCCATAAGCAGAGCGTATCAATAAACACAATTACTACAGCAGCGGATGAATGTGCAGAACAGCAGCTCAAATGGTTGTAGCCGAGTGCCGAGGGCCAGAGAACTAATGAATGGTGAAGAATTAAACACGGCCGCCCTCGGGATTCAGAAAGCAGAGAGGAAAGCACAGATAAGATGAAATTCTAACTGCACATTTTAGGATCTTAACCCATCGTAAATTATCACAACATTTTAAATTTGAGACTTGAGACTGCTTGAGATGAAGCAGTGAGAATATTTATTATTTCTTCATTGGATTCTCTTATTTTTTTAATCTAGTTTGCAGATATAATTGTTTTAGTTTAAAGATTGAATATCCTCTGTTAAATTTCAAATGCAGTTTAAGTTTATTATGATGACCCTTCTTGCGGCTCATTTAATTTAATGAATTGTGTCTTATTCCCTTAATTTGAAAGGGATAAGTAATGGTAAATACTTTACACATTTACATTAAGCTCCGAAAATGGTTCAAAAGAGTAGGGATGGCACCCCATCTCTAGATATGTATCCATACACTGTATAATCATCATTTGTCCTCCTCTGTCTAACCTGATTCAGGTACAGATATTGTTCAGTGGATGATGAAGAACCTGTCCATAGAGGATGCAGGTAGGTTTTGACAAACGATACTTCTGATACTGATAAGACTGCACTGCTGAATATAGTGTCTTTGTTAAAAGCAACAGCCTACCATGATGACAAAACTCTTGTTATATATTGTTGAGATAACAGGAGGCAGGAGTTTGTCACAGCGGTCCACTTTATGAAAGGTCAGACACTGTGTGGTAGGCACTACAGGTCATATAGAAAGACATCTGTTAAATGTTAAATTTTCAGAAACATAAATTCGGGTGTGTTAGAAATTAATAAAATGTCTTTGCAGTTTTCCTGACATTTCATCTTAAGAAACAGATGCAATTACAGTCCAAAAACAACAGAATGAGCAGGGAAATAAGAAAACACAGGCTTTAACAAAAACAGCTCTATTTTGTTGTGAATGTGTTTCGTTGAGCTGACCAGAGGCATGGTGGTGGGAGAGCAGTGTTTATTGTTAGTGCAATTGCCCACAGCCTTTGAGTCATCGAGTACATCTGCAGTCAAACCACCTCAATGCTGTTTCCTATAGCTGAAATCCAATTTAAATTCAAGAGAATACAACAGGCTATGGAAGATGGTAAACTGTTATCAGACGCTTTGAATGCAGCCATTGTGTGGCCTGTAATGTCATAAGACTACATGTGTGGCTTTTTTCCAAATCTTCCAATTTAGAAAATCCTATTCTGAAGATTATTATATTTGCCAGCTGCTTCACCTTATTCCCTAAAACATCACTTTCACCGTTTCTAGTCGGATTGCATTGTCTTAATATTGCTATCACTTAATTCCATCCAAGTAGATATAGATATATATTCCCTTACAAGTGACGTTTTGAGCCCACAGTGTGCTCTCTTCCTGTCACAGCGGAGGCCATGCACATCGGGAGTCTCATTGCAGCTCAGGGGTACTTCTTCCCCATCTCGGACCACGTCCTCTCCCTCAAAGATGACGGCACTTTCTACCGCTTTCAGGTGAGCAAGAGAATCAAGAGGTGATAAAGACACAGGGGAGGCTGCAGCAGGCAGACGTGGTTAGTATCAATATAACATGTTCTCTATATTTAGATGGTTCATGACCGACGGCGTGCAGTGAAGAGAATTCTGTGAGCATTTGCTTTTTGGTGTGTCTCGTGCTAAGAGGGTTACATAGTCAGTTGGGACACCTGCAATTGGTAATTGACTCCTTATTGAACTTCTCTATTGTCACCTGATACTGAGTGGAATATCAAATGTTGCCAACAAGGCTAACAAATTGATTTTTTTAAACATTGTTATAATTACCATTACATGTATGAGGTCATTGCTGAGAGAACTAAGAAAGTATCTGATTCTGCTTTTTCTGACCTGAGATTGAATTTCGAGAGACATCTGCTGGATTAGTTTACAACACACTGAGTAAAGGATTTACTTTACAGTAAATGCACAATATTGCATGGCAGCATTCCAGATCCTCAATGTATAGATTCAATATTCAAAAGTATGTCCTCGTAGTGACAGGAAGAACTATTGTGGAAATGTTTCTTGTTTTAAGAAACAATAACATACCTGTGTAGAAACGTTTATTTTTAGCAATGCATGTGTTGTCACTTGGTCCCCGACTTTTCATCTAGCACGTAGCGCCATATTAAATTATCCCAAACTTTACTTCATGACCAAATACCTGAAACAATAATGACATATTCCCATCAGCCCCAGCAATACTTTGTCACTAGTGCTAAATAGCACATAACATGATATCTGCTAACTATTGGCATGTTAGCATTGTCATGGTGCTCAAAGCACTGTTCTGCTAAGTCTTGTTAAAGCTATGCTCGTGGAGATTTCAACAAGTGAAAAGAGCTTGATAAGTGGTTAAACTACACAAAGCCAGGGCCTCCACTAGAATGCCATTCTTGTAATTGCTTGATTTTCTAATAATGGCTCTTTATTTTTCTTATATAAATGCAAATTTCCTGTGCCTTTCTTAACAGACCTAAACTCAAATTAATCCTGCATTAGTGTGAACGATATTAAAAAGTCCAGCGAAGTTAATCTGATTGTGAGGGCGCTTGCTTTTCATAAAGACCGTAATCAACCGTTGAAGATTACTTGTTGTGTAATGTAATTACAACACACACATCTTGATCTTGACAAAAGGCACTGTCCGATGTCTACAGCGTTTTCAGTACTATATTGGGATCCTGTGACCCTATTAAAAATGAATGGTGATCTGTTGAAATATTCATCAAGCGAGGCAGGGAAGCAGGTTTGGGTTTGGGGGAGTAGGCGGCTACAGAAAACCTGTAGTGGAGTAGTGCACTAGAGTTAGAGTCTCATTATGGGACAAAAAGAAAGACATTTTACTCCTCCTTGACGGTTCAGAGATAAAACGGTGCCATTAAAGGCACTGATTAACTATGTCAGACAGTTGTATCCAGAATTTCCTAATTAAAAATAGGAAACACTGTTTTCATTCCTCAGTGGGGAACGGCAAGGCGGCACCAATGAGATAAGAATGATCTCTGTGTAGCATCTTCCTCCTTCCTATTCACCGAGTCTTGTTGGAGGGTTGAGTCTCTAGCTAGAGAAGCAGTTAAATTAAACGAGACGGAAGTGCACATTACCGGGCTTTGACCTTGGTTCTCCTTCAAAGTGAAGTGGAAGACAAGACAAGATGAGGAGGAGGAAGAGGGCCATTCACCATCGGAGAAAAGCTACATGGAGATAATCACCATTCATTAGCATTTCCTTTTCCAGTCAAAGAGAAACACAGAGGAGGATAATCAAAATAATTAACTCCCTGTAACAATCTCTCTTCATTGAAACAACTAAAGATGATTTTTCCAACAAACTGCGATTCAAAACCCTGCGAGCCACGTCAAAAAACAATCTTATCAACATCTGTGCTTTGCCTGTTGGCTTTATTATTCTGCTCTCCCATTGTTTATTTTGCAGCTTTCATCGCTTCTCACTTTGTTGTGCTGCTGCGGTACTCCCACGCCTCTGCAGTACCCCAGGATGCCACTTACCAGGAGAAAAGTTTTAGGAGTCAGCTGTTCTGAATCTGTTCAATACTGTTAATAAAAGACATTGTATTGCTCACATAGTGGTGCATTGCAATCATGTGCACTGGTGTGTGTCAGAGGCATCACAACGGTCTCGTAAAGGTGGTCGTCACCACAAGATTTTAAAGTATGCAATTGCCTGCATTGTCTCTACGTCCTTGAAATACTAACCTCTGGTTGAGCCACGTCTTTTCACGCTCAATTTTTCACTTTGTTTTCCCGCCAGGCACCGTATTTTTGGCCGTCCAACTGCTGGGAGCCTGAGAACACAGATTATGGTAAGAGGGATACATTAATGTTAACATTTTTGTTTTTATTTTCTCACACATCTTGAGAGAAATCTTTTTTCAGTATTTATGCCTCCATGTTTGAAGGATACATGTTTTTTCATCAAATTGATAATCCTCGAATAGTGTTGTAATATAGAAATATGCGTAGTGCCAGTGAACGGCTCAAAGACAACAATATGATATCTGAAGGAGTATTGATCAGTATCAATGTCTCAACTGTCATACTACTCGGTCTGTAAATTAAATTCATAGCGCTTTCACTTGCTTTTAAAGGTAAAGTTGAGTGCATTCTACACTTCCAAAATCAGCATAATGCAATCATCCATACATAACTGTGACCTTTACTTGTTTATATTCAGAACTAATAAAGGGATCAATCTGGATCCCAAACAGCACTTAAAAAAAATTATTCCTACAAATCTTCTTTTATCTTCACCAAGCAACATCTAATTAAATAAAGACTGAAAACTAATTCTTGTGTAGCTGTAAGTGAATATTTATAGCTCGGCTGTAGAGTACAGCTCAACTCCCACAATGTTAATCTTATCTGCAGAAACAACTATACTGTTTAGATAATTGTCTCAGTTTCTGCTTCAGATGCAAATGTGTGAAAGTGCTATGACACGTCGAAAACAAAATATTTATTCAGGGCTGGGCCAATATGTTGGTTTGCATATACTGAGTGTTTAAATGTGTTGCTTTCAACCAGTCGTATATGATGTCTGCCAAACTTGAAGTTCAATTTCATGTTTTAATTTTACTGCAAAACAATTTTTGTAACTTTTCATTCAAAGGCTGAATGAAGTTCAGTTTCTTTTCAACACGGTCTAGTGGTTTATCTGGCTAAAGAGCTGCTAACAATACAATGATTTAATCATTTTGAGTTTCTGAGGAAACCTGCATCCCATGTGGGAGGTCCACTAACAATGAAAACTAACTTCTAGAGAGGTAATTACAGAATATAAATGCATTAAATGGATATTGTATCATATACAGTGTAAATAAAGGGGATTTGATATAGTGAAAAGCTTAATGATAGTACCCTCTTTATAGGATTAAACACACCTATGTACCAGGTTATACCTGAATAGAAATACCAATGGCCTCCCACTGAGCGATAGACTGTAGCACAACTTGTACCCTTTGCTGTAGAGGGGACCACCACTCCACTTCCTGTCCTTCATCCTTTCACAGATGGTTGGAGTTTAGAGCTCAGGGCCTCTTCACACTCCACCTTATTTTCCTAAAGCAACACATAGGTGGACAGGTGGCCTCCAAAACTGATTATACTCTCATACCATGGGAGGTGAGGAGAGGTGAGGCAGGTGCATAGTGGATGAGAGATGCATGGATGAAAGGGAATGTGGGTAGGCCAACTGATACATCCCAGTTTCTGACGGTATCTCTTCCCTCTTGCAGCCATTTACCTGTGCAAGCGGACCATGCAGAACAAGACCAGACTGGAGCTGGCAGATTATGAGGCGGTGAGTGCTAGATTTTTCCTTTAGAAACAGATCAATACTTCTCATTGATTTGTGTCAAGCTCAAGGCAGAACATCACAATCACCTGAAGGTCAGATTCATGTGCGTCTGTAATAATATAATATGTCTATATTATCTCAGAAACTTCAAAACTGTTGTTTTAATTTTAATTAAGTGTTATAATGTTTCTTTTGAGATTTTTTTATCACAACCTATCTGTGTCTCTTTCTCCTCTCCAACAGGAGAACCTAGCCAGGCTGCAGAGAGCCTTTGCCAGGAAGTGGGAGTTTATCTACATGCAGGCTGAGGCCCAGGTCAAGTAAGTGTGCTCTGTTACCACAGCAACGCATAAAACTATGATGCATGCAGTGTGTGCAGTGTCACTCACACTTAAGGTAAAAAAAACCCACTACAATAAAATCTCAGTGCATGACATCCCATGTCATGAACAGTGAGTGTTTCTGACAGACTCCATTAACCCTCCTGTCATGGGGCTTCTTACAACATTAACTGTCCAGCGAGGGCTCTGGAGGTCTACTGCTGTATGTTTCTGAGGTATATCTTATATGACTTGGAAAATGGAGACAGAAGAAGGTAAAAAGGAAGAAAAAACAGATGGATACCGGACTGAACCACAGCACTTGATTTATGTATTGACATACACCGAAACCAAGGTGTAGAGAACGGTATGTTCAACATAGTCCCAAGACCTTTCGATGCAAAGAAAACATTATGGACGCGACATATTGTGTGTGTGTGTGTGTGTGTGTGTGTGTGTGTGTGTGTGTGTGTGTGTGTGTGTGTGTGTGTGTGTGTGCGTGTGCGTGTGTGTACCTGCAAACATATAATAATAATATAGGACTTAGTGATTGTGCCTTGCATGCAGCATCTTTTTGAGAATTGCTTTCTTGTATTTGTGACCAACAGTTTTGAAAAAGCCAGTGGTCACACTATGTTGTTTTGTCCACATGACTTAATATTGATTTTTTTTATTATCATTTTTTACAATTTGGATGTCCTCCATATGAAAAATGAACACCTTGGACAGTTTTAACTAAGGTACTTTTACTACAAAAATTGTGGTAAAAAATGTCATGATTTAATCTTTGGGAATGCCATTCTGTCAAGATGGCTACAGCCTTCATTTCCAAGTAAAGACACTGTGAGATGCTTTTTTATTTGAACTACAAAGGAAGGATGTCCTTTTGGTAGATTGACCCACAGTGTGTACTGTCAGTGCTGCAGTGTGTACACATCAGTGGTTGTGAACAGTGCTCACACACAAGAGATGGTGCACAGACCATACCAAGCCTTTGAGCACATGATCTTCAATATTGTTAAAAACTGATGGGCATGCAGACTTTATAATATCCAGGCTATCTCTCTCCGCTTCTTGTCCTTCTATCCTGATTCAACGGCTGCATGTACAAAGCTGCATGCTGTATTTATCACACTGACTGAGCTCATCTGCAGGATCGACAGAAAAAAGGATAAAACGGAGAGGAAGATCCTCGACAGTCAGGAGAGAGCCTTCTGGGACGTCCACAGACCTGTGGTAAGCCTCTGTGTGTGTGTGCATGTACAATTTGCAGCCATCTACCTCATCGTCCACACATATACTGTCTACTTTTTTTAATCATCCACAGCTCTCTTTGGGTTCATTGAAAATCACCAGTACTGACTGTAATAAAGATTATTATTATTATTATTATTATTATTATTATTATTATGTTTTGCTTGTGTTTTCTCCAGCCTGGATGTGTGAACACGACAGAGATGGACATCAGGAAATGTAGACGCATAATGAACCCCCATAGAGTTAAGAAGGTATAAGCTCCAATGAAAAGCCTTTGGTATGCTATGTTTGTCATTGAAGGTGAAAGTCTTTTTCAAGAAAAAATATATACCTCCACTTACTATATCTGATTGATAAATGTACAATACAACAAATACTACAATAAATGTACATGAAAGACACTGAATTTATTAAAATGCAGATTACTTAAATTTTTGTGGGCATAAATTGACAAATAACGCAATCATAACAACACTGTTTCTTAATGACATGCATATTCATGCAAGCAATCATTTTTGAATTTCAATTTTGTACCTCTTTAATTTTACAAGTGCGTTGTGCCTTTCTTAGCAGCTGTTTTCATGTTTTATCTGAGCTGTGAGAAAACAACAAGTACACATTGTGTCTCTTTTATCTCTCCCGCTTCAAACCACCAGTCAGTGTATGGTTTGGTGGAGGAGGGAACACAGTCTCAAAGTCCCATGCATACTCCCTCGCACCACTGCAGCAAAGGCACCAAGGAGGATGTAGAGAAAGAGGTAAAATGCTCACCAAAGGATGGATGTATGTATGTTGACAGGCTCTTCCTTGCATATTACACTTTATGCTACATGGTCAAATATTGCAGGAACTCTAATGTTTTCTGGCACAAAGGGATTGTTTTTCACCACAAAACAAGAAGACAACCAAAAACAACAGCATGCAACTGGTTAATGGGAAAATGTATCTTGATTATGAGAAACAGTAACACTAATATTACCACTGAGGCTGCCAACCAACTCAAACGTGGTCTTGTTTGTTTATTATACCAATACAAAGATGCTTATTTTCTGAAATTTAACAAAATTCACGACATTTAATATAGTGTTTTGTTTACTTATTTTGTACAAAACCAGCATAAATAAGCACCGACTCCTGTCATCTCCTCTTTCAGATCTTATTCCTGAACACCCAGATAGACCGTCACCGTATGAAGATGTCTAAAGTTGCTGAAAGGTACAGTACAGGAAACAGATCTAAAAATACTGCACATCATGAAGAGCATGTCTAATCTTTATCTTTTAAATACATACACCATGTTAGCTGAGAAGGAGACACCATCTTTTCTCATAAAGAGGACGCCTGCCTGCTTTCACATCTGCTGCGCTGTCTCTAAACCAAGAGCAGTGGCAGTTGGAGCTGATTTGTTTTAAACCGGTCGTGTTTGACATTTGGTAGAGTGTTAGAGTGTGATGAGTTTAAATTCCACAGCATTTATGCTTTATGTTTGTGGCTGAATGGGGTTAGGTTTACAGGTGTAGTAGGTTGTGGTTGCTCCCTGGATTTCCTTGCCCTTCATTGGTTTGGTATTGTGGAATAGGGGTCCAAGAGCAAAGCACAAGTCAACCTGCGTGTCACTCCCATTCCCATTTATGTGACAGCCCATTGAAAGGAGAACAATAAGAGCTGTCGTACCTAACCTTATTTTTGCAGTGCTCATAGAGTATTTCTGAATCTTCTAACCTCTCTTTAATGATCTAGTGATCTAATCTAGTTGCTTTAAAACATTTGAAAGATTATTTTTCTTTAAACTCCTTTCTGTCTGTTCTCCTAAAATCTTACTTTATTTTAAAAAGTTAAGTAACAACAAATAACTCTGCATGTCGCTGCACCCTAATTGAAAAGACTGTCAGGTGGATGTTTTATTTATTTCTTGGAATTAAACTGATTTGCTTTAGAAGCAGTTCAAACATCTTACCGTCTTGGTTTTGGCATT
Source organism: Taurulus bubalis (assembly GCF_910589615.1). Taxonomy (NCBI): domain Eukaryota; kingdom Metazoa; phylum Chordata; class Actinopteri; order Perciformes; family Cottidae; genus Taurulus; species Taurulus bubalis. Next base: position 30,750,815 of record NC_136591.1, on the reverse strand, counting down.
CTGGTAGAAATGGTTCAAATCAGAGCAAACTGGAAAGCACACGTTGGGTGCATCCCAAGTCTCTTATTTGTCGTTTCCTCGCTCCTTGATTCTCACTTGAACAGGAGTCATATTGACAGCCGTCCCAGAGCTCTTATTTCTGCTCTGAGGAGCGAGGATCAAAGAGCGAGGAGGGATCTCTGAGGAACTATGAGCGAGGAGGCACGAGAGCGAGCTTCTAGGAAGTGTTTTAACGCTCGACATTGATCATCAGTTATTTGATTGGATGCTGTAGCTGATCGGCCTGATCGCTGAAGTTTCATATCAGAGTGAAGACGGATCACAGAATAAACTCAAGTTATATATTTGATTTAGTTCTGAGTCATATATTGCTAGAATATTTGTTTATTGAAGGTCTGATCAACAAAATGATCACAAACCACTTTCTTCATTTATAAAAAAAGATTTGTCTTTTCATGATCTGTTAATTCCTTCAATAACTTTATTATGGATACTATTATAGTCATTTCCATTCAGTCACGTGAGGCTGATCGTCCCCGAGTGTCGGGTTTGATGAGTTGTGTAATTTCAATTTCCCCGAAACATTAAGACGAATAAATAAATTCCAGCTTCCAAGAGAAACCATAAATCTATTCTGGGTTATTTTATAATGGCGTTGCAATCAGAATTTCAAAACATACAGACGTAATAAATAAGACAAAGACATTCTTCCGGTCCTGCGCTTATAAGCAGGACACCGAACACAGTATACTGTAAATACCACACACTGTGTATAAATACTCAATTCAGTGTGTTAACCAGGTAACCGAATACAGAGATCAACCATCTCTACTCTGTAAGTGATGATAACTGTGTCTTTATTAGTATAAGTAGTTTAACACCATTAAATCAAGTGAGAGAAACGGGGATGCAAATAAGAGACTTGAGGATGTACCCATTGTAAGCTTCATAAATGTTACACCTATTAACTTATTATTCTGATATATTGCATTAACTTGTACAGGCATTCTTGGTATGTTGTCCACCCTCCCTATAGATACACAGTATGTTTATGCATGTGTCTCGTCTCTATCCTCCGCGTGTTACTTGGCCCGACGGTCCCATCCTCTGCTCAGTCAGTCGGGACGTTACACAGCATCGCACTGATCACTGCTGCTGCTCTTTCCTTTAACCTCTGGACTCCACATCCGGAGCTGAGTGTAATTGCTCTGGATAGTTTGGGGGCATTAACCCCAAAATAATTTTGAGTAATAACATTCAAGGCGACTAGTATCATACATTTTATTTGTAATCACCTTCATCTTTTAACTTTACTTATGGAAGTATAATGGTGATCGCATTTCACGAAAGCGCTGCACATGAACACCCAAACAAACTAAGAGCACGGGTTTAATGATTGTGTTCAGGCTGTCGCTGTCCGTGGTCCTGAGTCTCTCCTTGCCTTGTGCACTTATACTGCATACATCTGGGATACGTTTTCTTTTGTTTGATCTTATGTAAGCTATGGTCTACATGTTTTATCCATGGTCTTTGTCTCACATCCTATATTTGACTGAATGCTTGTTTTAGTTTATTTTCTTGGTTGACTGATTTGTTGGGTTCTGTTGCTAATAGTGTCATATTGTGCTATCTGTTACTTTACAAGCTCCAGGCCTGACTCAAAACCTCAGGGTGTCTCTTTAGGTCCAATTGCCTCGATAGTTACTCCTAAAGAATGGTCTGACTAAAGTACTAGCGAGTTGTTTTCTGTAGAGTTCATATTCTCGTATATTAGATGGTCATCATAATTAAAAGTTCTAAATTAGTTTAAATACAAAACTAAACTGTGGTTATATTGCCCAGTCTCAGAGGAAGTGTTGAGTATTTTTCATTACTAAAACCTTGACCATGACCTGGCATACTCATTTGTTTTTTAATGTATTATAGCTACTCTACAGATACTGTATTATGTCATGGAGGGATGCAACAGTGGCTTACATGACGTCGTAAAGAAACCATGTTGTGTTCTAGATTCTTCAGTAGCAATTTAAACTGCGAGCAGAAAAACATGTTCAGAGTCCTGCTGTCGTTGTTGCACTTTATTCTCCTCTCGGTTCTTGTTCATTGCAGACTATCAAAGAGCGGTCGGGGGATCACATCAGAACAGATGTTCCTGCTTAATGATGTGTTTATTCATAATTTACTTAATTAACTTCAGATAGCATTCAAGTCACAATTAATTACATCAGGTAAACTGAGGAAATATTGATTGATTGATTGAATATTTAAACATTCGAAATGGGTGCAATGTTAAACTTTGTCTTTTGACCAGCTATGCCCTCAACCTGTCGTGTGTGTGTGTGTGTGTTTGTCAGTCTGATAAGCTACACTGAGCAGTACGTGGACTATGATCCGTTTGTGATGACACTGGAGCCGCCCAACCCCTGGACCAGCGATGATCCCTCCCTCTGGGATCTGGAGGCCAGGTATGAGAACAGAAAGCAAAGCGGTTTCACTTTCATAGCCAGTGAATATGCCCTTATCATTTGATAGTTTATCTGGCCAGTCACATATCACAGTCAGATATAAAGTGATAATGTTTAGAGTGTATTGGTTATGTCGGTGTCAGATTTTGACCAAGAAGAAGGATGTGTAGACTATAAAAAAGACTATCTCTCACTTGCTCCATCCATTTTGATAATAAAAAAAAACTCTGAGCACTGCAGCCACATAACACTGTCAATCAGTGGACTACTCTTTTAAATTACATGAGATATGTCTGAGGATAGGCTGTTTATGCTATTTAAAGAATAGACCATTGTGAAATATATCTTTTGGAACAACGTTTTTTGAGTATTTCAGCTTGTTTTTTTTTATTGTTTCTTGAACCATGCTACAATGAGTTACAATCAGTAAGCGATTGGCCTTTTATCTGAATTAGTGAATGGAATTCAGTCATTCAGTTTTCTCATTCAATCCAAATCAAATAATCCACCTGTAAAGTGTCAAATAATTGGTTATCCTTTGAATTGTCCTCTTGACAAATGCAGGTAATGAACTGCAGTATAAGAGAGGGCAGTCAGAGCTCAACGAGTCGTACTATGCTCTGGCCTGTTCTGAATTATGCAGGAAGTAATTAGAGCAGACGTATAATCATTGTGCCTAATGTAGTTTAATAATGTAGCTGAAATTATTAATTGTAGGATCGGAGAAATACATACCCTTAGAGATTGAAAGTGACTGATTTCAGATGAGTGTTGGCATAAAGCGCAGCTTTCCTGACACAAATCTCACATCAACATCAGCCCTTTTAAACAATTGACTGCATTTTAGTTCTCAAAGTCGTATCCCTTCCTCTTAATTCATGTCAGCCCTCTCAACACTGAGCATTTCTCCACCATTTCCTTTTAATTAAATACCTTTCAAATCTTAACAACCCTATAGAAACTTCAGGTTCAAGTTTACTCTGTCTGTCTGTCTAATTAATATGTATCTCCTCTCCCATCCCTCCCAGTAAGGAGCCCAGTCTACAGAGGATGAAGAAGTGGGGGTTCTCTCTGGAGGAAGCCCTGAAGGACCCGGCAGGACAGGAGCTCTTCCTAAAGTTCCTGGAGTCAGAATTTAGCTCAGAAAACCTGCGGTGAGCACTCAAGAATCTGTAATACTCATTTACAATATTTTTATGTTATAGTTACTTTCGACATTTCATGAAATATTTTACATCTGCGTGGTGGTGGTCCCTTTAACTTTGAGGGTTTCTTGTAAAGAGAGTGGAGGAAAGAGGTATTCAGCTTTAGAGAAATTCAACTTGCTGACATACAATATGTTCGATGTAGATTTAAGGCTGTACAATCACACTTTTTGTGTAATCACACTTTGGGGGTATTTCGACTTGTGACATTGTGAAAAGAGTACAACAGTTATTTAAAAGCTCTGCTCTGAAAATAGCCAGAAAAGACAGATTTCTCTTTGGCATCCCTATTGTTCCAACCTACCATTTCAACCCACTTGTGCACTTGTAAACGCAGGAAGAAACAAACCACGAGTGAAGTATTTTCCTGTTCCCCGTAGGAGATCTGGAGCCGAAATCAAAATGTCATAAACTGAAAATTCATAAGAGTAGGAAAAATTATCCTGTTGAGCTGCATACGTCAATTTGAAAGTCAGTTACTTTCTGAGTTTTGCTCAGCAAGATACATAACTGGTTTCTCTGAAATGATTTTACCTCTAAGAACATATTTACAAATATGATCATATTTAAAAATTCCCAGCAATTCTAGCCTAGCTTAGCATAAAGACTGCAAACCTCGCTATTATTATTGAACTAATAATAAACAGATAATAGTGTGTGTGTGCACGCACTAATGTGAAAGTGTGTGCTCTTGTAATTTAATGACGTTGATTTCACAGCGTTGTTGCTTATTGATTCACGGTGATATTATATTCATCCTTCCTTCGACAAACAGATTCATGGCCGTTCATCGCGTTCAGGCCTTTATGTAACGGAGCAGCAATAAGTCTGAGTGAGAGGGAGAGTGACCATCTCAAACAGCAGAGAGAGAGAGGAGGAGACGAGAGATGTGTTGGGAATTATAGTCTGGGAATGAACTCAGAGATAACATGGAGGTCATTGATGCCTGGGAGCTAAATACGGACACAATGCACACATACACGACAGAGAGCCCACACCCTTATCACTACTCGCCTCTTGGCTATCCTACTTGCCTCCTCGCGTCTCTCTCGCTCCTTCTTGTTTCTTTTTTTCTGGCCTTTAATTGCTTTTGCTTTTATGAGGAAGCTTTTGGAAGAGCACTACTGAGGGGGAGAGCAACGGCGAGTGAGAAACCGAGAAGCAGACCCCAGAGTGTCTCTCTCAATATTATCATCTCTGAACCAGTCCACAGATCAATATAGATACAAAACTAATATTGGAGGCAGTCCGCCTGTGGCTCTCTGCTGCCTCTGATGTTTAACACAGTTCATTGTATGCTTCCCTTTATACCAACTGTCTTATACTGGATATGTACAAGTCTGAACGTCCCAAAACACCTCAGTCAATCATATAAAAGAATGCCTTTAAAATGTTTAATGTGGTAAAAGTATTTTTATTTCCAGGTTTCACAATTTATCTTTTAAAGAGGTCACGTTTTCTTGTTGTCCAATCTGACTGACACAACTTTATCTATATGTTTTTATTCAATAATTTCAGAATTTTTCTGTGGAAAAGTAAAAGGCGCCAACCTTACATTTAGATTTGTGGATAATTCTCCAGGGAAAAATGTTTAACTCTATCTTAAATGGCTTGTTTAATACAATTGCGTCAAAGTGCTTAATTTCTTGCAGATAAATTACCACAGAAAAAATAAATGATTTGCATTGTTTGACATGATCTTTAAGTCAATAATGATCTGAGGGGAGTTTGATCTTTATTGCAGGTTCTGGTTGGCGGTGCAGGGCCTGAAGAGGATGCCGCAGCAGGAGGTTCCCCAGAGGGCGCAGGACATTTGGGCGGAGTTTCTGGCGGAGGGAGCACCCAGCTCCATCAACCTGGACTCCCACAGCTACGAGCGCACGAGCCAGAACCTGAAAGACCCTGGACGATACAGCTATGAGGACGCACAGGTGAGGAAACAAAAGATACAGGAAGGAATAGTAGTTTGGAGTGTATAATTAGTAAGATTGCATTTGAGTTCAGGAAAACGTATCATCACATCCTTCTTAACAAGTTGTTACACTCAAAATTAGATTTGAAAATCAGTCATCCAACCAGTCAAACATTCTCATTAGACAGACTTCTATGGAGGCGCAAGAACAGTAATATTGTCACAATTATAGATAAAGTACTTCCTCACCCCACAGATACTCCAGTTTTAACATTCCCAATTTAAATTAAACACTTTACAGAGCCTCATTAACTCCCTCTACCACACACAGGAATAACAATACACACAACTGCCATTCACAAATTAGATTTAAAAGAGAGAGCATGAAAATAATCCATGTTCTTAAAATACCATGCAGAGTTTCTTTTTGTGATCCAAACGTGTTTTGTTCCCACATGTCAGCTAAAGGTTGAGCGAGAGAGAGAGAGAGTTTGGGAGAGAGAGAGAGATTTTTTTTTTTGGGTGATACTTTGTCTGTAAATATACAAATTTAATTTAACAGCTCTGCATAAATACTTTAAACAGGGAGAAACAGCTAGCACCTCTAAAACTCACAAATTGACACATTATATCTTGTTTGTTTAATCCCTAAAAAAAAGTGATGTATAAAATATGATATACCTTTATACCAACCTAAGCTAATAAGACGCTGACTGGAGCTACATATTTAATTTACAGACATGAGAATATTATCAATGTAATGCAAAATAAGCGTATTACCTCAAAAGGTGGAACTATAGCTTTTAAATCTGTCGTTGATATTCTGTGCAACAGGATTTCTCAGCCACATACTGTAGCTCCTATAAGGATGCGTTCTTACGGAGGCCAATGTATACGAGGAGGAGGTGTATACAGTAATAACACAGCTCAGCTCTCACACTGCAGGGAACTATTGGAAGCCCCATTCAGAATGGCGTTATCACCCTTTTAATTTGTATCCCTTCAGGTGATCAGTGTCAGTACTGCCTCTTCAGAAACTCAATCCCACACTGTTGTCTGCCCCATTTGTCTTTCTTACACGCTTCACCAATGTCAACTAGGGTTTATACTGTGGAGTGATTTCTAGAGAATAGGCCTCGCTGAGAGATGGATAAGGTTAGTGGAAAGACGTGTTGGGGTCTGGGTGCTGTCTGTCAACTATTTTCCTGCTACAGGCTTAAAATGTAAAAGTTAGTTGGCAATGTGATACAAGCATAGTTTTGCCCCAGTGACTCTTGATTAGTTCACTCTCACAACTCCTTTTATATATATTTGGACAGGGCAACCTAACAAAACAGTTTAACACAACATTCAAAAGACCTGCTCACTGCTCCCTCGTTAGTTTATGTTTTTCTCTTAATGAAAACACAGACAACATCCTATATAGCAATATATAGAAAGAGGAGAATAACAGAACTAAGGCCACAAAAGTAAACCTGGATGCTGCTTTCCATACCATTTCACATGAGACACAACTGTGGACAACACAAGAGCACTCAAGTAAAGAGATAAAATCAAACTAAAATAAAGGGAGCATTGAGTATATCAGTTGCATCTAAATGTACCACTTCATTATACCAGGTGTTAGTACCAATTTAGTCAGACATTCACGATGACAAATGTAGAACCTTTTTGTCATCGGCTGAGTCCATTACTTAAAACCACATTGGCTAGACGGTTTCCAGTGTCTCAATATTGTTCTACATCCCGTTGTTACAGCCAGATGGACCCATGACCTCTTGTGTTCATTCATAATGATGCTGTCTGGTGACACAGCCAGAATACACACAGCTGGAGATTAAATCAACTCCCCTTGAATCTGTTTATTCAGGAGGTAATATCATCCTCTCATAGGCGCTTGTTTCTTCACACAAATACAGCATGTGAGCTTCTTTCTCCAGTAGGTGTCACTCTCCCTTCATTTTAGTCGAGCTAATATACTTTGGTTCCAGTTGTTTAATAATGTATACTAAGTGAGATGAGATTGAGCGTCACTTGAACAACTATTATATTATTATCAAACTGTTATCGGTCTTCTGCAATTTTTACACTCACATTTCATTGTCAAATCTTGAATAGGCTCATATCACTTTTTTTATGCCAAATCATGTGGAACAACGTCTTACTCATTGTTGGAGGCTCAGAATATATTTATTTTCTTCTGGGAGAATACAGTCCCTGATTTGCAAAAAAAATCTTGGAAAAATTATATTGACTATATTAATTTGATCAATTCAGTTTATTTTATAAAGCCCAACATCACAAATACAAGTTTGCCTCGGAGGGCTTTACAATCTGTACATATAACATCCCTGTCCCGGGACCTCAGATCAGGAAAAACTCCCCCAATAAAGATAGTAAAAACCCTTTCACAAGGAAAAAAAAGGGGATCAATGGGTTCATTTAATTTTCCCTCAAATTATTATTGTATAGTTAATTGTCTCCAAATAATTTCACCCACACATAGTTTTACAAAACATAGTGCTGGATTCTTAAAAATCTTAAAGTTCCCGTTTAAGACAGGAATGCCTCCAAAGTAGTTGGGGCCACTAGTTCTTCCTCGATCCTGACCCAGGACAGCACTCTATCAAGGGAACTTTGATAACTGGGAAAGGGAAAAGGCTGATTGATAACCGTTTAGATAATGATAGACCTCCACTTCTTTAGCCACTTGTGGGCGACTGTGGCTCAGTGGTGAGCAGGGTCGTCCTTCGATCGACGGTTCGATCCCCGGCTCAGCTAGCCCATGTCGATGTGCCCTTGAGCAAGACACTTAACCCTAAATTGCTCCCGTATCTGCGCCTACGGTGTATGAATGGTTGATCATCCTGATGTGGCACCTTGCATGGTAGCTCCTCTCATCAGTGTGTGAATGGGTGAATGATGTCATGTAGTGTTAAAGCGCTTTGAGTGGTCGGAAGACTAGAAAAGCGCTGTACGGGTCCATTTACCATTCAGTCTGATTGTGTACACCAGAATAACTGGAGAGTATTAGTTTGCATTCTTTTTTTCCCAAATTGAATCCCCAAATATGTCAAACCTTATGGCAGCCACTTGAATTGCATATACCAACTGCAAATGTAATCTCTTCTTTCTTTGACAAGTTTTGCACATCATTAGTGAGCACATACTTACAAACAAGGGCTCTCTCTGCCTCCACTCAGGACCACATCTACAAGCTGATGAAGAGCGACAGCTACACACGCTTCCTGCGCTCCAACGTGTACCAGGACCTGCTGACGGCGAGGAAGAAAGTAAGTGTGTCGGTGTGAATCTGTATGATTGTACAAGTGGTGGAAGAATTATAAGTTGAATATGGATCCTTTACTGAAGTAAAAGTACTACATTGAGAACATACTCCATTTCATTAAAAGTCCTGCATTCAAAACCTTGAGTGAAAGTATGTAAGTATTATCAGCAAGATTTATTTAAAGGAGAAAAGTAAGAGCTCTCATTCTGCAGAAAGATGGTCCCCATCAGTGTTTTACTATAACATGATGTTTTAATATCACACTTTCATATTACTGCTGCATTGATGTGTGTGTTTCACTGCTGTAGAGGTTGAGGATCGTATTTAAATACTGTTGGTTAGTTAAATATAAAACATGGTTACTAAAAGTGGAAACTGCAGGCTCTCATTTTGCGCTGCCCCTGAACGTGAAGTGAAATGCTCTCATGAATATGTTGTAGTAATAGTTTATCATAACAATCCAATAAAAAAATAATTCCAGTATAAAATCATTCAAAACTGTCATTAAAAAGTAATCTTCTCATCTCTAAGCCCCGTAACTGACAATCTTCACCTTTTCTAATGAAGGCAACAAAAGCCCCCCAAAAAATAAATTTTGTGAAAAGTCATAGTATTGTACGTCATAGTAAAGTATCATTGGAGGGATCTCACAGAGGTCGCTTTGTAAATGGGCATCAATGATACGCCTTCTGGCTGCTTCACTGGAACTATTCAAACTCACCTTTTCCTCCAGAGGTTTCTATCTTTGAAGCAGAGAAGTGGAAAGGCAATAATTATAATGACCACATATTCAATTCTGCATAACGTTAATGATTCCTTTTGGGCTTTGAACACTGAAATGTTGAACTTGTCCACCGTTTTACTTTCTCTTTGTCTCTCCAGCCCGAAACCGAGCAGGGCCGCCGCACCTCCCTGGAGAAGTTCACTCGCAGTGTGGTGAGTGTCCCGCTGCTCTGCGTTCAACTCTTGAACTGCATTAATTAAATTAGAGTTTGGGATTTGGTATTATATACTAGCAAAAATAAAGAAAGATTACAGTGACTCAGCTTTTTTGGGAGCAAAACTCCCAGAAATTACAGTGGTTCAGACTCGCATCCCGCCTTCTACGCGCCTTTACATTCAACCATAAATGGTCAATTTAAAAAAAGAAAAGCACCTTATGAATGTTGATGCACAGAAATGAGCTGCTGATCAGTGGTTCTTTTAAGGTGAATCACGGCAATTAACAAGAGGAAGCTTGTGGATGAAGGGATCCCTGAACACTTGTTTCCTCCCAATTCTTCCATTAAGTCCTAACTGGACTAGAGTATCTATGGTGCTGTATTACATTTCATTTAGCTGACGCTTTTATCCAGAGCGACTTACAATAAATGCATTCAACCACGAGTACAAACTCAGAACAACAAGAATCAAGAAAGTACAATTCCTTCAAAAAAGCAAAGTTACAAAGTGCTATGAGTGCGTGCGAGTAAGGTGTTACTTTCTTTATTCAAGGTCGGAAAATATGTACTTTTAGTTTGCGGTAGAAGATATAGAGACTTTCTGCTTTCTGCTGCATGCCACCATTGAGGAGCCAGGACACCAAACAGTCGTGACTTTGTTGAGTGTTTAGCTCTCAGTGACGGAGCTACAAGCCGATTGGCAGAAGCCGAGCGGAGAGTAAACGCATCACGAGTGTAATTACATGCCAGCTAAAGTGACTGGAGAAGGCAGAGTGTGTGACAGTCACCGCGGTGACTCAAGGGAGCTCCAATACTTGCGCCGGCTAGTCTCTCCAAAATGTCCGTACGCATGGGTCAGAGTTTTGTTATTATAGATCACAACTTTTGGGAAGTGGTGTACGCCTCTTTCAGGCTCTGTTTTGTGCGTATAAATGAGAGCCCTGGGTAATTAGTTGTTCACTGCATACATTAATTTATCCAGCGTTATTACCACGGATAAAGAATGGCTTGCAGTAACATTGACTAGGGTATGCAGGATACATGTTTATTTCAGGATGTACAACTCAAGCTATATAAGAAGATAAGGACACCTCTCTGCTCAAATCTATTTGCTTCCTTCATGTAGTTTCTGTCAGGTTTTGTTTGCTTTGCCAAACAATGCGTTGAGCTGCACAATAAGCATGAAGAATCATAATCAATAAATGCGTCCACAATTTATTTTCCTTTGAGCTTTGATACATGTTTTGCAGTCTTTAATTTCTTCCAGTTTTCCTTCCACGCTGCTTTTTCTCAACCCTTACAAAAGCTTTTAACAGCGATCGCCCTCACCTCCCTCCATCTCTCTGCTTCCTACCAGGGCAAGTCACTGACGGGCAAACGACTGACGGGCCTCATGCCGTTGTCCTGACAAGGCGTGGACGAGGAGTAGCTGGAACCATGCCCAGAAGAGCTGCTTCACCCTGGGGTGCAGGTGGAAAAGGACCCTGGGGGCTTGGGGTGTGGCTGTGGGACACGGGTGATGGCTGCCAACATGCCTAGACCGCCGGACTGGACCGCCATACACGTTTGAAACTCACCTTGGATCAGTTCAAGAGGACTGACAGCATGCAATAAGTCACCAGACCTGACATCAGGACAGTGCTGTCACATGGTAGAGGATAAACAATGCTGCTCTTCTTCGGAGGTTTCTACTCAAACGCCTGCTCAACGCAGGCTTTGTCATTTCTCCCTAGTTATTTTGTCTACTATCTACACTCATTCATGTTAATATGGTAGTTTAAGGGGCTATCGCTTTACTTTCAGTAATATAAACGTGGAATGCTTGAATGCAAATGAGACTTAGGGTAATGCTGTAGCTGGCTAGGAAAGAAGAGTAAACATCTGAACTTCACCTTAACCTTCACATTGATGGCAATGCAGCTTTAATGGTGAAACAGGTGGACAACACCTTTTACATCTGCTGATGTGCGATGACACAAGATCAACAACCTCTGTGTGTCCAGTAGTGGATAGATAATTATAATGTGCTTTTATTAATTTCTCCTGAAAAGCGGTGAAATTAAACGTTTTGGTTTGGGGGGTGGGTCTGTTTTAGGAATGTCACAGTACTGGCGAAATTAATCTGAACAAAAAGTGTTTTAAATGAGCGATCTGATGTAAGGTTTTATTATATCTTCAGAACATTCCACGTCAGGCGGTCGCAACAAGGTGTCAGTGAGCTCACCTCTAACCATTCTTCACCTTATATAAAGAGGACCACGGTAATAAAAGAGGAATGCACAGCAAAGAGATGGACTTGTCCTGTTATTTCATGTGTCCATTTTATTCGTCCTGAAGCTACAAAGAAATGCACCTTTACGTCACAGGAAATGGGTAAATGTGACGTTTCTAGAAACACGTGGTAATGGAGCCAAACTTTGAATGCAGTTCCATGTAGAAGAGACTTATTTGCTCTTTGTAGTCACATACCGCCCTCTAGTGCATCTGGAATATCAATGCTGGGAAATGTGTCTCCAAGATTCCTGAAGTTGAATTTAAAACATTTATTTGATTTAATACTATTTTTTATCAATAATGAAAGTATTGGTATAGTATGTCATGGTCATTACGTCTTTAAAAATCATGAAAGAATTGTATAGTAAAAGTTATAAAAAAAATATTGATAATAATTACTAATATATAGTATTTATATATAGTATAGTTAAGATCATACTATACTATGAGTTGTTTTTTGTAACTTACAATAGAGTTGAAGTGGTTTCCATAACCACAGGTAAAGTCACTGTGCACAAGTTTCTCTTTTTTAGAAGATGAGAAGAATAGAATATCATGGCTTTTTTTGGGTGACACCACTTCACACCTGAATTAACTGAATTTAAAGCTACAGGACAATTCAGGGTTCAGGACCCGTAGGCGTGAATGTGAGTGTGGATGGTTGTCTGTCTCTGTGCTCTGAGATAAGCTGCCGACCTGTCCAGGGGAACCCTGCATCGCCCACTGTCAGCTGGGATCGCCTCCAGCGCCCGGCTCCAGTGCCCGGCACCCCTGAATTTGATAAGCGGTTTGGATAATGGATACATAGAACCCTGAGGTTGGAGCATAGAACCCTGAGGTTGGAGCATAGAACCCTGAGGTCGGAGCATAGAACCCTGAGGTCAAAAAAGTTCATGCCCCACCGCCACAACAAAATTGTAACAAAATGGTGAATTTTTATTGAAATAACTTCTTGTGACTCAGCCATCTGTGCTATTTCATGTAATATAATAAAGAAAATTTAAATAATTTTCAAGTAAATACGATTTCTCCATCAGACAAAAACAATAACATGTGCAATCACTTTGTTAGGACAAGGCAAATAAAGTTATATCTGTGAAAAAAAACTCATATTTGGCAAAAGAAAAGCTTATTGGCTGCAATTAACCTGTTTTGCACTGAATATATTTTAAAGATAATAACAATAAGGTGCAACCTGTGAAACTAAACAAAACAAGTTAAAATATTTGCCTGCGTTAACGGAATGCATGCATACATTCACGGCACAGGCGTTACAGTCCATGGGCGTATTATAAGACGATACAACTACCGTTGTCGAGCTCCCTTAGGCCGATGAGTCGTAGATCTCTTTAATCTCCGTCATATCTGCTTGCAAAACCGTTAAAAGTTTCCCAACTTGCCCCATCTCCTCCATGGCTTTTACCAGGGACTGTTGCATAGCCTGCAGCACGCTTCCCTCATTGCTCATGCCCTCAGGGTTTGCTGTCTTAGCATTAGCATCACCAGTAGTAGCACTCTTGTTGGCCGCTCTCGTTGTCATATTGCGTGAGTCACCGGTTCGCTCAGCTACAACAGTGTTTAACTATCACTTTCTATGACTTTACAGCACAGTCACGCCAATATCATTAGCTAATTTGGGGTAGTTAGGTGGGTTTACCGGGACGTATCCAGTCAGGCAGCCATCCTACTTGGTGGTCCCACGTGACTCAATGTGTATGTAAAGCTTAAAAAAATTGAAATTTGATGAATACTATGTGGTAATAAAATAAATACACTGCACAATTATTAGGAAAGTAGTTTTTTTTTTTGGGGGGGGGGGGGGTTAATTGTATTATTGAACAACTACAGTGCTCTCGGTCAATCCAAAATGTTAATAAACCTCAAACCTGAATATTTAAGACAGTAAAAGTGAGGTTTTTACTTTCTTCGAAGAATATCTGTGTGTTCACAATTATTGGGCAACTATTAGTGTGCAGACAAGTGTGCACACAATTCAAAATAATAATTTTCAAATTAAATAAACTGTAAATAATATTTAAATAAAGTGTGAATTAAAATATAGCCTTATAATCTGTGAATGATATGCTTCAGCAGTCTTCATGTTTGCAGAACCAGAACTTTCTCTTCATATCTGTGATCTGTATTATCCCATTACTTGTTGCCAAAGCCTCTCAGAAGTTCTACCATTTCAGAACGATTATCAGATGAGCAAAGAGGTTGGCCATTAATTCTGTTTGACAATATTGAATGTTGACTCCCAAGCTACACAATAGACATAAAGCATGGACTGCAATGCCACGACATGTTTGTTCCACAAAAACCTGAACTAGTCTTTGCACTTCCTATAAAAACCATGTTTTTACTGCAGCTTGTAAGACCATGTAATTCAAAAAAGGATTTCTGCCAGAGTCCTTTTTTCATTTTGTTTTAAACTGAATAAACTCGGAAGTCTAAAAGTGTGTCTGCTCATTAAGCGAACGGTATTGCAAATACAAAAAACATAATTGAACATGCAAGCTTTACAACATGCTGATGACATGATTTAGTTTTAAGCAGATTGAATGTTTCTCTCAAGTAAGAGTATCAAAATAAATATGTAAAACTATGTAAGATGTGTTTCATCATGTTTCTGATTATAGCACAACCTTAGTCGAAGGCCAAGTCTCCCCTATCAATTACTGTTTAAACTTAATTACTTAAATAAAAGTTGGAATCTTTTGTCTCCATATTCACAGCTATTAATATTTGAATGTTACATGAAAATGTATCAGGCGTCTTACCGTTCCCAATTTTACAGACTAAAACATACATCATATGAGTTTTCTCCAAACTTTTATGGTAATAATAGAAAAACCTGTTGGTAAAACTACGTTCCAACTCAAGCCTGCAATGCAACTTCTTCATTTCTAGGAAACGATGTCTTGACTATAGTTAACATAAATTAATCTATTCATCTCAGATTGTGCAATCCCTCAAACTGGGTTAGGCGCATGCCTTTTGCTTTCTCATTAGGATATATGCCACATGGCCTATTTCCACACTCTTAGCCCCGAGTCCAGTGGACCTGAACATCCTGTATGCAAATTAAATGTGTAGGGGGGGTGTACAGTGTGTGGTCATTGAAAATGTGTGCTGATTTATGTTCTTCACAGAACATTAGCCAAGGCCAATAAGTGAGTTTGAAAAAATAATGAATCGTATCATTTTTTTTTTGATAAAAAATTAAAACGGCTCCCACAGACCCGAACACCACACAAGGGGTTAGCAATTCCTTTTCCACAGTGCTCCTCAATCATATGCTGGCTCCATTAAATTGTCCTCAATCATCAAAACTTTGAGAATCCCTGCATAAAAAAGTCATAATTTAGTCTGTCATGAATATCTCAGAAAACGGTGAAGATGTTGTAATACTTTCAGGGCCTAAATTGTTGCTAATTTGATTTATCAACTAATACTTGTTAAGACCCTGCAGACGCCCCGTCTCAACTGTCCCTCTTGGTAACTAGGAACAATAATACATACTACATCAAATCAGGATGACAAGCCTATATAATTTTTTTAAATCAACAATTTAAAACACAAATAATTGACATCCCCCAAAAATGTATTTGTTTGTCTAAAACTTCACTAACTAAGTTTTTGGATACAATGAAACACGTAAAGCAGTGGACAGTACTCTGTTTAAAACCCTGTGAAGAAGCTGTCATAGTAACTGTGTAGTGCAGTAGCACCACCTAGTGGAGTGTCAGTGAAAAGCAGCAACAGGGTCTCATGAATTATGAATTATCAGACTTCTTACTTCATTAAAACAAATTACATTAAAAACATTTAAAAAAATTTCGTTTTTAAAATGTCCTTCAACAGTGTGGAGGAACGATTCCTCATGGGGTCCTGACGCATCCTTCTGGTTCAGATGAGTCTGATCTTTTTTTACAATAATGCATTTCAACATAATTCGTCTCATAATCATATTCTGCAGTTTCAAAGAAGGACAGGACAATTTGTTTGCTGCGATCAAAGAATATATTTCAGAAACAGCTGCTGAGTTATTTTCAGCCACACCATGCAGAACATGCACCACCAATAGTGTCCGAAAGAAACCTTGAACCTTAATATTACAGAAAAGCAACACAAGCTCCAGCTTGAGTGACAATTTTCAATGATAGCAATCAAATCAATTGATATAAGTGTGGAATGTTAAAGGAATATTGCACCATAACACAAAGTAAAAGCTTTGATCATTTACTCTCCATGTTGTATATTGAAGCACCAGTGAAGGGTCAATGTAGCATTCGCTGAATTAGCTTTCTTCTAAACAACTAACACATTATTTGACAAAGCGTATTCATGTCATTGGGTTTATCAGGTAGGCTCCACATGTAATTGCTTGGATAAAAGGTAATAAAATAGGTAGAGGACATTTGGGCTGCAGCTCTTGTGTAGCTTTAGAACCATTATGTCTTAACAGTCTCTTGTGCGTGTGTGATTTTTAGATTTCTAGCTGACCCGAGGCGGAAAAGAAGTTCGACTTCATCTATTGTTTTTTGATGATGATATGAAAAAAGTGACAACATGATTTAGATTTTCTCAACAAGACTTCAGGGAACAAGGTTTACGAAGGACACGTGTAGAAAACACACAAAATCTATTAAAATTTCCATTTTTCATTCTCTTCCAAAGAAGCTTATGTAACGAGGGTAAAATGATATAACTGAAAGATTCAAGATACCCTGCTCAGCCTCCGAGGAACTCCACTGAAAAACAAATCTGATGTAATGCTCTCATGCTCACACATATTACACAATGTAATTAGCTTGAATACTGTTAGCACCCGTAACAACAGCACAGGTCTTAAAACATATCACATTGTGGAAAAAAACACATTTTAAAACCGTTTGAGTTCTCAATTTGAAACCAGGATATATTTATTGACCAGTCTTACACTGGACATAAAGTCAGGGTCTCAGACTGCAAATGCGAGGGTGAACTTTGAATTTAAGGTTTTGTAGAGTCTGTTTTCTTCTCGTCTTTGAAAACTGCATCAGGTAACTTTGCCTGTGTTATCGCTCTCATTACTTTGGCTACAGAGAGAGTCTGGCACTAATTCTGTGGTACGAGCCGCACACCTCTGTACTTAATGAAGAGCCAATCGGGCCTCGGGACTCTTGCTTAACTAATTGAAGAAAAACAGTTTTTGAAAGGAAGCATTTTGACGTTTCGAGTCCCTGTGATGCAGATAATATCCTTTTGGACCCCACACCTGCACAAATTAAGGTGTGTGTTTTTTTTTACTCATTGATACAAACATTGTCCCCAGTGTAGGTTCAAAGACGGAGACAGTAATGTATTAGGCAAACAACAAAGGAAGCTCTATGTACCGGTTAGGCAGCTACTGCAGGACAAGAGAGAGGCTGGACTCCTTTAATCTCTAGAGCCTTGTTGAACTGCACTTCCATGGTCTTGGAAGCTTTGGTGATCTTCAGATTCCTCAAACAACCTTTGAAGGAAGTCCTGGTCGAGAGAGCTGCCTGGCGAACTCCATCTGAGAGAGAAATAAAACAGTGTCATTTCACAGCGTAATGTGTGGTGAGATACATGCCAAAGTTGCTCTGGATTCCATCACAACAGATAACAATTCCTATGTGTTGACACGTGTAAATTCGCTATTTTATGGACGTGTTTTCGAAGGCAGTCATACCCGGATATCCTCCGACGTAGATGGGGTCGTTTGTGTCACACGTGTTGGAGCGTGCGTTGGGACTCTCTGCTTGGCTCTGACTGCCGTCGACCAGCAGCTCCACCCTGTGGCGAAGCTTCTTGGCCGTGACGGAATGCCACTGGCCGTCGCAGAAGCCGTCGCCCTCAGGCGTGTGCGCCGCTGTGATCCGCCCAGCTCCGTTGTCAACGTGGAAGAGCAGCTAGAGGAAGAAAAATTTAAAAAAATCTCTCCGTTATCAATCTAGCCATCCATTTATATACTTGTATGTGTATATAAGTATCTGTATTGTGATGTTTTTTAAGCACACATATTCAATCCAGATACTGCATATTCTAATATGTGTCATAAAACCTTCAAGAAAGTAGATTAAAATGAATAGTTCAACATTTTAGGAAGTATACTTTTTTAATTTTGTTTTCTGACGAGTTAGATGATAACAACTGTCCGTTAGATTAATTTACCACAAAATAACAATAATATTCATGATAAACATGTTATACTGTATCCCATTGTATAATCCTAAGAAAAACTTAAGGGGGAAATTGTGTCATTTTAAAAGAGGGAGCAGATACAGCCACTGGTTGTCAGTCTAGGAATTGTCCGATACATTCCTCCTTTCGGGTCATGGATTCAACTATTTAGTGAGCTTTAGACATAAAAGAAGAAGAAGCATAGTACCACTCATGCCTGTCTGCTCAATAATGAAAACAGAGAGTTAGGTTAGATGTTCCAAACTCTGTCAGAACAAACAAGAATATATTTTGATATCTATTCCTATGATCATGGTTACGTACCTTGCCCTCGACGATCTCGAGTCCCAGTCCATCGCTTGCTTGGTTACTGACGGCTAAAAGCACTCCGCTGGTTCTGCTGGTCCTGAACTCGAATGCGATCGACACATCCAGACCCACTCTGTATGAAGAGACTGGAGAGACGACGAGAGTGTGTATTAATAATCTTTAAAACAAGAAAAGGAAAACTTAACAGTGCTTCCTTCCTGAGTAAAACTGGACTGGGTTTCTGTTTTTCATAGGTCACTGATAGGTGGTCGTAAGACAGCTGCTAGGCTGTGACAGTCCAGTAGCTAAACACATGACTGACAAGATTTCATAACTAATGTTTCCATTTCACACGAGTCGGGTCTCATCTCACCTGCTTTCAGGTAGCCGGTGCCTTCAAAATAGGTTCCAGTCTCAGTGGCAACGAAGCATCTTCCGATCATGTGACTGGAGGTGGGCGTGGCCATGTTCAACTTAAAGTCCTCAACAACCGCCTCAGCGCGGCCTAGGACAAGAGAGAGAGGAGGGATTGATCAACCACAGGCAAAACCAAAACAGCATGGTCACAAATATTTAAGATAAACAACAAACAAATGACAGTTACGAGTGTGTCACTCAGATCTTCTACTTAAGTAGCAAGACATTCGTGTCAAAGCCCTGCATTCCTAATGTCACTTTAGTTAAAGTACAAATGTGTCAACATCACATTAAAGTAAAAAGTCCTCATAAAGAAGGCACTTTACTGTTGAAGCTGGTAAAGGAAGAGATCATTTTAATCACTTTATATACGCCTTAGACGTTTGTGAAGCTCCTCCCAGGATCAATAAACTCTTATTTTATCCAATAACAGAACATCATAACTAATTTGTTACAAATAATATTACACAATATACACAATCCTTGAGTAAATGTACTAACATATTACATGCTGTAATTATGTGCAGTCGTAAATACATATTTCTGACCTGTTGCTGGAGCTTTGGTGCTTACAGCCCCTCCAACCATCTTCAAGTGACGGATACATCCATTGATACTGTAGAGAATCTAGAGACAAAAGAGGAGAGAATGTTTGGTTCATGTTTACAAATGATTAAAAAATACCAATCAATGAACCCACAATTATTGGATATTAATAATCTGTTCTTATGTGTTAAATAGAAACTAAACAGAAATATGGAATCCTGGACTAACGGGCAAACTTTAAACAATGTATGTGTATCTGTATGTCTTTTACCGGTCCTATTCTCTTGCTGGTGTAGTTTGGTGGTAATCCACCGACATACAGCATTCCAACCACGTCCAACAGGTCAGCCTGTTGGAAAAGAAGTTATTAATGCAATAATAAAACAATAATTTTACAATCTTGATCAACAAATGCATGGCTGTAATATTGGTGGTTTATTACTAGATCCCTTTTCTTTATATTTTCTTCTTACTCGTCTGCCATGAACCTATGTGAGAAAAGGTTAAAATCTTTAGAATGGAAATAAATACTGTACCTTCTTTGGACTGATCATCTGTTTACTGTATCGCCCATCAACCATAAGTAAACATCTCTGCTTATTCCGACTCACACGAATCTGAAAAATGAAAGGAGGTTAGAAAGATGGACAAACATTAAACATTAAATATTTTAGAGCAATAGACAACTTCAGTCACAGCATCAACAGAGACTGTTGGTCATGTTGTCTTGGACGTGAAGAAACACAAATGTTGCCAACATGTGTTCATTAATGATGTAACGTAGTTGTTAATTGTTCTAGAAAGTTGGGACTTTTGGTAAATTAGTCTCCAGTACCGAATGTTCAGGATAGCAGAAAGCAAGGAAGCTTTGACAAAAACAAATGGTGAAAATTATCAATATGCAACAGTATCTTTATATCTAAAACTAATTATCCCCTTTATACACAGCCAAATGAAAGGGACAAAATACGGTGGGCCAGTAGAGTATTATTGTCCTGGAACTATTTTTCAAAACGCAGTATTTAACCAAGACAATGAACAAGCATGAATGAAAGACTGTCCTACCTTGTGCCAGTTCCCATCATTTATGGAGAAGGGGACGCAGCCAGATATGTTTCCATGACCAAGATCATAACCGAGACAAACTTGTCTGTCCTTGATCTAGAGGAGGAGAGAGACAGAGGGTCATGACGGAGGGATGACAAGTTGACAGGGTTAATATGACCCTCTATGGACCTTGTTCCTTGGTGAAACAGACAAACAAGTTTAGTCCCTGTACAGTCTCACAGTGCACAGACAGAAAACAATGTGGAAAAAGGGTGGGGGATATGAGATTACATTTACAATTAGGGACATTTTTAATTTAATATGCTCCTATTTTTTGCACTGTGTTTATTGTTTAAATGTTATGTACGTCCTGCCAAGACCAATTCCTTGTATGTAAAAACATATGTGGCAATAAATGGTTCTGATTCTAATTCGAAATTCTAACTTTTTCTTTTCTGTTTTTTTTTTCTCATAAAATAGACATCACTTCCACGCTGTCATACTTTGTGAGCTACTCTTTACAGCCCAAAAAGAAGTGGGCTGAAGCTTATGTCAAAAACTTTGCTTTATACTACAAAGAAGCAGCTTGTGTTATACCAACTTGAATACATTTGTAAAGAAAACTAGAACTGTGGGAACAACAAGGAAAAGTAAACTTCTAGAATGGCAGTAGATGGATACCTGTATGGTAACAAAGTCTGCGTGGTTGATTCTCGCCATGTAGAGAACCAGACCAGACTCCTCCTTCGTCCTCAGCTCAAACTCCAATATTAGCCTGAGACACACATACAAACATGAATCTTTGATTATAAAACAGTACATATACTATGTACATATAATAACACATGCACCAAAAGCACAGTAGATCATCTAAAACAGATACAATCTGTCTTTGTGATGCTAAAAAAGAACAGAACACTGGATTCTCACAGCAACATTAAAAGCAATTTCCTACGATGGAAGCGTTTCATTTTGAAATATTTTGGCTGTTGGTTTAAATGCCCCAAAAATATATATTCTCACTTAAAATAACAAAACAAAGAATTAATTTCTAAAACAAATGTAAAATATTCAAATAAAATGATTAGTATTTAATAGGGCATGGTAAAATGACAAATAGAGGTTTTAAGAAAGTCAAACACAGATCTTGCCGATTGATCAAATTTTCCAGCGCTGGCATTTTGATTTGGACAAAGAAGCTTTACATCTTAAAGAAAATGCCCAGTAAGTGCATGTTAAGTCTGATCCCCAAATACAGCCAAAGTCTTTGGACATCCTACCGTTCATTATTCCACTCATCCACTAACACAACTATTCGATTAATATCATGCCTAAAATGTACACAAAACATTGCCTTGTCTCAAGAACTGATGGGTGTATATCTGTCTGGGATGTATTTCCTCATCCTTACATCATTTAGTTGTTTTTGTCAGTTTGTGGATCAGAAAGGTTGGTCAAGTCAAGGACATGATAAGTAATTCAACACACTGTTATTTATAGAGGATGTTGTGTGTTGGTATCTCCTCCCGTCCAAACTATCACTCACTTTCCTTCCTTTATTTAGAGCTGCACGCCATAATGTGGGAACTAAGCATAGACCTGACAAGGTACACAGCACCGTGGTTTATTACATGTGGCAAGATTTTAGCAACATTTGCATTGGTGGAATGTGACTAAGTCAATTTACTGTACAAAATACTTTTAATGTAATTAGTAGTATTTACATTTCAGGCTACTTTCTAATTTAACTCCACCATATTAAATGTAATGGCTACTACAACTTACTTTGAGGTTCAAGATTTTACATACAAACCTAACATTAGCTTAATAAAATACGAAGCATTTTGACAGATAGCTCAACAAAATATAAAGTAGTTACATGAGCTACAGCTCGACCAGCTTTAACAGTCAATGCGACTCACACGTTAATAATGCATCATTAATAATAATGTTATAGTTAGTGATGTGTCCTTTCGTGTCGAGGCTTCAATGCGCGTGTCGAGTAATCCAGGTAGATTTTGGTGAAGCGCGTATCGAGGCTTGTGTCGATGACGTATGCGGTGACGTTTGAAGCCTCGCCGTACCACGTGACTGATTCAGAAAATGGTTCGTGGGTTTGCCGTGCGATTTGAAATATAAGAGGCAGAGAAACTCAATGGATTTCCCCCTTCCTCTCTGTACCCAGCTTCATGTGTGCCTGTGAAAGGGTATTTTATAAAGCAGGCGAAATAGTCTCAAAAAGCCCAGCACTGTGGAGAAGTTCTTATTTTTACTTAAAAAAAATTGGACACATCAACATGAACTAGCGGAGCCGAGGCTCGAAACACCGATCCTCTGACTGAAAGTTGGATATTCTAACCACTGACCCACAGTCACATCACAACCCTCTCCCAATTGGTTTCGAGTTTTGATTTTGACCCCGCCAATATATCATAAAGATAGACATAATATTAATAAGTTAATAATTGATGTATTGGCGTCACAAACATAATTTATTCAATTTAAAACTTCACACACCAAAGCCATGGTGTCGTTATGATCACTCTGCCTGTTTTACATGTATTGTCCACTTGGTGGCGCAGTAGAGCAAATGAAGCTCCATGAAGCTTCGGCACATGAGCGAACCAATTGGATGGAAAGCTTCAATGCTTCAGGAAGCTTCACCTCGCCATCACTAGTTATAATATATAATGTAAACACTCAAGCAATCTTTCAGAGCACTTTTATTTTTGACACGTTTAAGTACATTTTGCATATAATACTTCTACTTTAAGGTGCTAAATTCTGAGCATATACATTGCCTCCACACAGCTCTCAACATGGCGGCTGAGCTGGCGTGTCGCAGCTAACAGTGCAAACCGGCGGGTGGGCGTAACTAGCATTGCAAGATGTACGATCATTTGTCACAAAGATCCATAATGTTTGTGATTCTCACAATTCGTAGTTGGTTTTAGTCTGTGCTGTGTCATTATATCCGCGTTTGCATCTCTTTTCACATGACTTCTTTCTAGCCTATCATGCTTGGCGCATGCTATGAGAGATAGCTTGTAAGGCTCCAATGAGCCTGTTTTTTTTAATCTGATTTGCTTAAGGCAGGAACTGTTTTCAGGCAGGAATGAATAGGCACCACAAAATAAAATACTGAAATGATTATTCATTGTGAATACATACCTCTCTCTGACTTTTGTGTCATCAAAAGCAAATCTCATGTGACTGTTCCTGGTCAGTCCAAACTGATAGGCCTTCTCGAGTGCAGTCGGGGCCACAGCTGATGCACATGAATCCTGGAGATTGGACAGAACATGTCAGGTACACTGACAGGGTCACACCACACTGCT
The DNA here is from genome assembly GCF_910589615.1 of Taurulus bubalis. Taxonomy (NCBI): domain Eukaryota; kingdom Metazoa; phylum Chordata; class Actinopteri; order Perciformes; family Cottidae; genus Taurulus; species Taurulus bubalis. The sequence continues at coordinate 30,726,883 of NC_136591.1, read as the reverse complement.
CCTGTATTGCCTCTTGTCAATAAGAACCATAACACCTGAGCAGAACGTGTCAATCACACTAATAGGGTTTCTGCGTCTGATATTCAGGGACCTAAAGGGCTGATTGGTCACAAAGGGTCATGAAACTGTTATTTTATATACAACAATAGGCCTTGGATGTGCAATAATAACACAGTATACTATTTTTATTGTGCAAATACGATATGAAACTTTTAAGGTTGCAGCATTAGGTCTATTAAAATCGGTCTAATTGCAATAATGTTTATTTTCTTCTTCATCACCTCAAATCGGTTGCTGCCAAGGTGGATTTGGCTGATCAAATCAACGGACCCTCCCACAGTTCGACTATCATAAATCCTGCACATATTTCATTATCATCTGAACCAGACATCAAACACACTCTAGTCTGATTTCCATTTGATTTATGCCTCACTTTAGCAGCATGGTAAACAAAGCATTAGATGAGTATTACTATTCCCCTTGTCATTTTACAGGGCGCAGTTCAGTCAGTGACCAGAAGATGTCAGTGTAATAGTACAAATGATGGCATCGTAGTTTCTTACTCCTATCTACTACTACTCTCCTTGTCCAAGATTTCTCTTGAAAAGGAAAGGAAGTGTCCTTGTCCAAGATTCCTCTTGGACAAGGACACTTCCTTTCCTTCCATCTGTGACTATTTTCTTTTCTTCACTTTACTTCTCCAATCCCCTTTCATGTCACTTTCTCACGTTTCTCTCTTCTAGTCTTTGCTTTCCTGTCCACCTCACCCCTCCATTATTTACTATTTGCTTTATCCTCCGAACAACTCCTCTTCCTCTATCTACCTTTATCTCCTCTAGTGTTCTCTCTCTCCTTCCACCTTCCATCTTTCCCGCCTTTCTATTCTTCACTCTCCTCCTGCTGCCTCCATCTACTTCTATATCCTACTACTTTCCTGTTTTTTTACCTGCTGTGTCCTCCTCCACCTCTTATGATCTTGTCGACACCTTGTGTCCTCTTCACCCACTTCTCACCTGTCTCTCCTCCTTTCATTCACCTTTTTACAACATGTACTTAATTGTCTTCCTACCCTCCTCTTCTTTTGCTCTTCTGACTTTTCCCACCTTGCCAAATCTCATCTCCTCCCATCTCATCAACCACCACTTCTTCCTTTTGCTCCTTTCTTATTATCTTTCCTCCTCTCCTCTTCATTTCACTGCCCTTCTTGTCTATTTTGCTCTCTCTTTTCAGACCTTACCTACCTGTGCATGTTTCTTCACCTGTCTATTTCTTCTCTGTCACCCACCCCTGCCTCCAATGGAAGGCATTCCCAGACCTTCAACCTGTCCTCAACTGGTTGTCTTTTCTTTCCCCTTCTTTCTTCCTCTTCTTTCCTCCAATCTCTTCTTCCTAGCTCTCCGTTCTGGGCTTCCTCCTTTCCGCTCTTGGATACATCTCCTATTAATTAACAAAGCGGCTTTGTCATACCTCCAGTGTCAGTGTTAGACACAGTTAGAGAGAGGGAGAGCATCTGAGACAGACACACACACACACACACACACACACACACACACACACACACACACACACACACACACACACACACACAAGTGTCTCTGTGTGTGTATACGTGCGTCTTAATCTCCTCTCCTCTCTTGTTCTCTTTCAAGTGAAGACATTCCCCACACGGTGACCTTGCTTTGTTACAGCTGACACTCACCTCTTATCACGCTCTGTCCTCATATCCGCTCCTCCTCCTCAACCTCCCTCTTTTTCTTTCCCTCTTTCCCTTTTCTCCCTATCTAACAAAAGGGAGATGTCGCTTGCTCAGAAACTCATTCCTTGCCTCTCCTTTCATTCTTCTCTGGCTTCCTCTTGTCCGTCTTTCCATTAAGCCAACAAAAGGCGGCGGCCACTCTGTTCAGAAAGACTCTCCCTCTTTCTCTCTGTTTCCTCTTCTTCCTCCATGGCTGCACCTTTTCTGTCCTCTCTGTCTTCTATCCTCCTCTTCCTCCCTCCCTCTCTCTCATTCCCTCTGCATCTTTCCATTAAGCTAACAATAGGAAGACTGTCTTCCATTTAGAGTTGCTGGTCTTGGGTTGGAGGTCACACCAATTGAAGTCATTAGTCTGGATTCTGTATAAGTGTGTGTGTGTCGTTGCCACCACTCATGAGAGATCAAAAGTCCTTGCTCTGCTTTTTGTAGTTTTCAGAGAAGCTACTCTGGTAGTAATTAGCTTTAGCTACAATTTTTCACTGCTTAACTTTAAAGACAGTACAGTGCAATGCTCCTTTTAACAGATGTTGGGGAAGCCGGTGGGATTTTTCAAGAGAAAGGACAATGTACCAGATGTAGAAAAGGTCTGTCTGTCACTGACTGGCAACTCCAAATGTGCTGTGAAAGCCAGCTGTCACAGATATGAAGAGCAACTTCTGGTTCTGCAAACATGAAGACTGCTGAAGCATATCATTCACATCATAAGGCTATATTTTAATTTGTACTTTATTTAAATGTTATTTACAGTTTATTTAATTTGAAAATTATTATTTTGAATTGTGTGGTAATAGTTGCCCAATAATTGTGCATACACAGATATTCTCTTAAGAAATAAAAAACCTCACTTTTACTGTCTTAAATATTGAAGTTTGAGTTTTTTTTTTTAACATTTTGGATTAACCGAGAGCACTGTAGTTGTTCAATAATACAATTAATCCTTAAAGAAACTACTTTCATAATAATTTCGCACAGTGCATCTATTTTATTACCACATATTGTTTATCAAATAAATAAAAAAATCTCATTTTTTGAGAGTCTCCCTTGTTTTTGTAGAAAAATCTAATTATTAGTTATTTTTGTGTTAATACGCCTGACTTGAGCCTCTAAATTAGTTATTGTATTAGCTTGATTTGTTCCATGACTTGTTGATACACATGATCAATACATGTCTTTGTGATGATCACATTGCATCATGTCATTTATTTGACAAGGTTTTTGCTTGTTAAACTGTAGGTAGATTTGATTTAGTTATTGAATACAAATCAAACCAAGAGTATGATCAATACAGTGTTAATATTTGAATGGGCCCAGAGGCACTTTGTATACTTGAAAAGTTGGGCTCAGAGGTCAAAAAGGTTAAGAACCCATGCTTTAAAGGACACTCAGAGTACATCACTATGTAAACTAATTACCTGAAAAGAAATGCAATTGCTGAAATGAGAGACAGCAACTGGGTGGCCTGTTACAACACTTCACCATAAGTGTATCAAACGAGGAAGGCTCTCCCTTCTGTCAATAATTAATGTCAAGGGCTCTTGGGCAAAGCACTTAACCCCCAGCTGCTCAAGCCAAGCTGGTCAGTGGCCATAAGAAGACTGCGGTCAACAAAAACGCTCTGTACAAAGGTGAAAAAAAGCTTTACTTAACTGTTTCTCAAGGGGAATATGGGTCGAAATAGAAAATAAACACTTAAAATGGAAGAAAGGAATAACGTATCTCCTATAACTGGGATATCTTATTTAAAATGAAACGTTGCTGTAATCTGGTTTGCCATCATCAGACTTGAATGTCCTTAAATTATAATATTCTAGATTGATAGCGAACATGGAAGATATATGAGAGAGCAAGTCAGAAAGCTCTGAGGTTACAGTGGTTAATGGTTCATACTCAAGTGTGTGAGTTATAGGATTAGGAATAGTTTTATGATATTCTATATTTTTTGGCAAGAAGACCAAAACCAACAATGTATTGATCTGACTAATACGTTTTGTCGGAGTAACCAAAGCCATAGTGCTCCAGTGTTGATAAAATACTATTAAAACATATCAGTGTGTCAGCCATTGCACTGGCTTCACTATCATGAATTTGGCATTGCATTTTGTTTTAATCAATTCCTCATACACCTTCAGTCTGCAGCAAATGTATAATTACTAGAATACCAAATCCATGGCTGGAAATAGTCCCCAACTGAAACACTATGTATTCCTGTTAAACTAACATTTGCTCAAATCTACTAGACGTACTTTTAGGAAATTACTTGACCCATCACATTATGTGTTTATTTTGATATATTCGGGACCCATTTTTAAAGATTTTCACCGACAGAGGTAACCAAGGGGCTGGAGGCTCAGAGTCTGACAAGGTAGGGAAGTAAGAAGTATTGAGAGTCGAACAAACACAACAATATAGAATATCACACCGGCCTCATTCTTTAAACACTGTCAAGTGTGTGCAAGTGTGTGTATGTATACCACATCAGAGCTGGGCTCCTGTTCAGCAGTGGGCGGGGCTGCAGCAGCAGTGGGTGTGGCAGCAGGTGCGGCAGGGGGCGTGGCCTCCTGCAGGGTAAGCAGTCAGGAAGTGGAAAGGAAGGGGGATTAGTTGCAGCCACAGAGCCAGCATGGTGAACAACGTTTATGACAAGCACACAGCCCGCTAATTAGGCAACAGGCAGGCGATGATGTCATAAACAAGGTCAAAGAAGTTAATGAAGCAATGGAGAAACTTTTACACCCCTTTTTACCCTGATTTGAAGCACAATGAACACACAACCACTAAACAATATGTAATAGAAGTGAAAGTAGACTATTGCTCAGAGGTTCAATGGAGCTTGTAAGGTGCCTGTTCTAGAGCCTCTTCATCCTCTAAATGTGTGGCCACCAATATCTAAAAAAAGTACAGAATATGTAGTGACAGAAGATAGAGAAGCCTCTTTATTCAAGCACATGCTGAGACTATTGTTTACTGTCAGCTGTGATTACTTCTTCAGTCAGACAATATCCTTTTGCTGTTGATGAAAAACGCATGGAGCAACTTGTGAGCCACATGGTGCAGCTGCACAACCATTTCAAAATAGAAATACAAAATGATTACGGTAATTGTGTAAGATTGTGCCCAACATTTAATTAAAATAATAATAATCATTAACAAAAGCTGTTTCATAATGATGCGTTTAACTAGAGGACATGATGCATCAAAACAGAAACATGGGAACTACTGCGGAAGGTGGAAACTATTTATGTTTACTGTCTCTACACATCAAAATCTTTATTATTATTATTTTTAAATACAATGACTTTGAATTGACATTGTATTGAAACACACACACATACACTTTGGAACAGAAGCTACATTCCAAGAGACGTTGGTTCTCTATAATACAGTGATGTTGGTGGAGTAAATGTCACCTCCTCTTAAGACTTAATTGTTTTTAAACAAATCTTCAGATTTCCGCTGAAATCTGGCAAGACATTTTTATATTGTAATTTGTTGTGGTTGTAAAGGAAATTCTCCAAGAGTCAGCAAGATCGACATTACCAAAACACCCAACAATCAAAACGCTCACTGAAAAAAACGTACCTTCCACTTCCGTTAAAACGTAGAGCTATGTCTTTTTCACAGGCTTTAGGCTACTGTATATTATAAAGCAGATGATCTTACAGCCCATAAAGCAACACACCACAGAGTTATAGCAAAGCTGGCCAACTCTTTGTCTCTGTGCTTCATGATCAATGTCCTTTTAGAGGTGTAGTTTAGCAAGTAACTGGGTAAACTGATAAACTATGCCCCCTGTAAGGCTTATAATATATTACATATATGAATTACTCTATCCTAACGCGAAGGTTATGATGTGAATGACTGCCTACCAGCCTCTTAGCATAGTGGCTAAATGTTAGCTGAGTGTTTTGGCTCATAAAGCATAAATGGCATGCACAGTTAGCGTAGCGTAGTGCCATGGCTCCACACTGTATGACGGGCTGCCAGAGGTGGAGTTTGTGGCTCAAGGCTAAAGGGACCATAAAGAAGAATTAATGGGCTGTGCAACTGCAATGTGATGAAGCGCAAAGCTAACAGGGCGAGGCCATGGCTGCATTTCATCAGAGAGAAATAGGTGTGAGTTTGTGTGCATGTGTGAGTAGGTCCGAAAATATATATATGGAGTAGGACACGTGTGCTCTTCTGTAAAAGTGTGTGCATACAGGTGTGTGTGCTACTTTTTACTAAACAGTTTCTATATATATATATATATATATATATATATATATATATATATATATATGTATATTGTGTCACTGTACATAAAAACATAGGCTGCTAAACAAAAGTATTGGCTATTGTATTACTGTAAATAATAAAACGGTGGTGTAGTATGAATCATCTCTTACTTTTCTAACATATTTTATAGAGTTTTAATACCATAAGACCTTCTGTTAGGTTAAGTAGTCAAAGTGTGTGTTCATGTGTTATTTGACCCACTTACAGCAGGAGGACCTGGAGCTGGTGTAACTGTGGTTGGGATCAGTGGAGGACTGAATGGCTTCGACTCATCCTTTTCCTTCTCGGGTTCCTCCGGTTCTGGCAGATACGGTGGCGGAGGGGTGAGGTTGGGGCACTGGCCGATTTCGGCATTCTCAAAGGACACAGGCAGTGAGAAATCTGAGAGACTGAGAGATGGATGAGCGATTAGATTTGAACTTGTGCGATGTTTATCTGATTCCAACAGAAACAATTTGGCAGTCTATTTTAATTTGAATACAGCACAGGTGTTCAATACATGTTAGTGTTTCCGCTATAATTTTAGCGGAACCCAAGCCAGGTCTTTTTTTTATGCCAAAAATAATGCCAAATATCCACTTATCCCCTATATTCATTCTGCAGCAGCACGCTGCCTTGAACTGCAACAACGATGCAAGTTTCTGTGGTTAGTGCACATGTCTGTAATAACAGCCGGACAGTCAAGTGTCTGTTGTCTAAACTGCTAAAGACAGTTGAACAAGTTAGTTTTTAGCTGAGCGAGACCAGAAAATATTAGCTTGAAATAGATGTTGTTTTGCCCCCATTGTTCTCTGTGAAGTGATGTAATGGAGCCGCAGTGCTTTTCATGTAGAGCGTGAGCATTGCTCCGGACTCGTTTGAAAATTAGCCTTTTGAATGCTACATTGCTTATCAGAAACCGCTTATATGGTAGGAGGCAATTTGGCCTTGTGTGCTCTGATTTAGGCTTTCTGTTTATGACCCACCAGCCATACATTAGTTTTAAAGTAAACTAGGGTTCATGTGGATAATGAAAAGTGACTGATAAGTATTTGAAAAAGTACCTGAAATATTTAAAGAAACTTTAAATTGATGCATTTTAGAACCCAGCCCATTTGGTGTATAGAGCAAAAAGGTAAGTCGCTTTGGATAAAAGCGTAAGCTAAATGAAATGTAATGTAATTTGCTTGGCCAAAGCAGTTAAGCTGAAACAATACATGATAGATCTGTACCATTGAACCTTCAGGCGTAACTTACTATTACAATGGCTACTGACAGAGTTAGTAGATTTTGGGGGTGAAAATCTGTGCCATCTAGAGCAAATGTGCATCCAGTTGTGTTTCCATAAATTTTGTATTTAATCATAGCCTCTAGAATGTGTTTTTCGTGTAGTCTGAACAAGATCAAGCGTCAGGAGCACAGTACACTCACTGGCAAGGTTCCTATGTGCTAGAAAAAAGAAGTATCTATATAATTATTCAAGAAAAATATTATATATTCAATATAAATTACTGTAGGTTCCAAGAAAATGTACAAAAGAATGATGAAGACTCACTGACAGTCCGATGTATATTACGTAGAAGTTACAGCGTCGGGGTGATAGCGGTGAAATGAGATGAGCGATAAACAGACAAAATCATAAACACACAAAGATGAGAGTGTAATTTGATTTATGAGTATTTGTATGATGTTGGACAGCTCTATTACTGCTGTTCAGGCAGAAAGAGACGCTGACTTTATCATCATAATCCTCAACAGCATCATCATGACTTCCTGAAATCATATTAACAACACTTTAACCCAGCAGTGTATGAGGTCAAAATGATGTCCGTCTTCCATTGCCAGGAAACATTATTGGGTAAACATTTGGGAAGTAGGAAGGCTGTATTGTTTGAAGCACAAGTATCAATATAGTGCATTTAAAGTGAACAGTTAAAGTTTACTGAATAAAGTAAATTACTACTCTTCACTCTTTATACTGACAGTTGTCGTACTGAAGAATGTCTGTCTGAGGGTAGGAGCAAAGGACCAGATCAGTACATTCTAAAGTACTCTGACGACACATTTTTAATTTCTCTCTTAAATAGTTTCAGTGACCCTGGACTGCACCAGCAGAGAGTAAATAAGGTGGTTGAATGGAGTGATAACAACGCTCTCATCATAAACACAAAAAAGACAGAAGAGATTGCTTTTGGTACACCACTGGAGATATGCAAATCTCCTATTACTATTCATAGTGAACAGATCGATCAGGTATGTTCATACACATACCTAGGAGTAGCAATAGACCATCTTCTTTCATGGAAAGATCAGATCGAATCAGTGTGTAAGAAAACAAAGCAAAGAATCTATTTCCTTCGCCGTTTAAGATCTTTTGGTGCCAGTAGAAGGATTCTTCTTTTGTTTTTCACTTCTGTCATTATGAGTGTCCTTCAGTACTGCAGTACCACCTGGTATGAATGTCTGTCTGTAGCCCTAAAGTCACAAATGTTACAACAACTAAACATTTGTTCAAAGATTGTTGGACAACCACTTCAGGAGCTGTATGCTTCCACGTATGACAACAGCATGCTGAGGTTGGCAAAAAACATCACCTCAAACACTAATCATGTTTTGTATAGTGAATACAGGTTATTGCCCTCAGGAAGGAGATACGAGGTACCACTTTTCAAGAAGGTTAGACTAAAAAAGTCTTTTGTCCATCAATCGACTTTGATGCTAAACCGGAGATAGGCGGAGTGGTGGACAATGTGCTCTCGACTATCTGTACCCATGTATGTAAATTTGTTGTGTTTCAATGTGTCATGTCAATGTGTGTAATTCATGTTTTCTGTTTAAACATGCAATGGCTGCTAGGTCGCAAGACAAATTTCAGCACCAGCTGACGAATAAAATTCATATCACATCATATCATATCATATCAAATTGGTCAGTTTTGCCTCCATCGGGTTGAAATACTGACAGAGAATTAAAAATAAAAAAGCAATCAAAAGTTGACTGTTCTTTTGCTATATATGTATTTTGTGATGTTAGAACCACATTACTCTGTGGATGTATCAGAATAATAAAACATGGCTTTAGTATTTGTATATTATATTTCGTCCCATATTTTAACTTGCACAAATGTATGCTTAGAGTCTTATTTTGTTTTTACTTGCATGATTCTTTTTTATACATACTTGTAGTTGTACAATGTAGTTGTTGTGCATAGGTTAAATAAAGAACTTGAACTTCTCTAATCGGTTCCAATACTGGTACTTCAAAAAAGAAAGACCAAAGTGCCCAGATAAAAAAAAGAAAAGCCTGTTTCAATAAATCTGGGTGCATATATGGATGAGATGTTACATACACAGCATTGACCATGAGGTTCCATATACATCCCTGGAATGGGACGTTGGCTCTGTTGGAGGTCTGTTCTACGTCTGCAGGAATACCACCGAGGAAGATGCGCTGCAAGCTCACTGGCTGGTCGTTGGGAAGCGCTGCCTCCCTCTTGGCCTCCTCATCCACCTGAACTGCAAAAGATCTGATAGAAAGCACCCACAGACAAACACACACACACACACACACACACACACACACACACACACACAGTATAAAATTGATTATGCAAAGTACAAGTCAGTCTTCAATAGCAACATGACATTGTGTGGCACAGATAGGAACATCAACACGGCCTGAACACACAAACACACGCACGCACCCACGTACACACACACACACACACACACACCAACCTGCCAGGCAGCCTCTCTATGCGCAGCGAGTGCTCCATCCCATCATTCAGTGTGCCTTGGTCAGGTCGTCTGATGACACGACGCAGACTGTGGCTGCCGGTAAACAACGAGACCTCGAGAGAGCCTTTGTTCAGCAAGACTGAGAGGTAGGGCTGCAGGAGATGGAGACACACTTCATTATCTGTGGAAATCTGTAAATCCATACTACTCTCAAGACCCAGAGCTGGAGATGAAACGTAAAAGGTACATTTAAGGTCGATGTATGAAAGATTGCTTTGAATTTTACTATAAACCAACAATTATAGATACACAGTATATACCACGTTAAAAGCCATTTCATCCTACATTACTCCTTTAAAAGGAAAGAGTACAGGAAATATGAGAATCCAACATTATGAACTCAACATGGGTACCTAAAAATAAGAAAGTGAGTATTATGAAAGAAACTACAAGCAAATGAAGGGGAACTAGCAAACATTTTGATGTTGAGCACACATCTAATATTAACATTTGCATTCATGTTAAAGCCTTTATAAGAGTGGGTCTGTTATTTCTTTAAATATAATCTTTATTTAACCATGACCAAACCTTGTTGAGATAAGAAAGCTCTTTTCAAGAGTCTCCTGTCTGAGGTAAGCAGTAATAAGATTACTGTGTTACTTAATAAAAACATAAAACTGATAATAAAAGTCTCACAAGGTCAGAAGTAAACAAAAATGCAAATACAAAATCATGAATAAAATCAGATTAAAGATTGTTTCCTAGAAATAATAAAATGAGCGTTAACGTTGATTTCTGACTGTAGTAGTTTGACCAACAAAACAAATGTATCAAATACATTAAAATAAATATATAATTTTGAAGAGCTTTCGGCTGTCTTTAAGGTGGAATAAATGTCTGGAAAAAGCTTTTAGGTAGAACTTCTAAACAATTATTGCTAAACCAAAAAAACATAAATACATTAGACATATTTAATAATGCCAAACAAAAATCAATGTCCTGTAAAACATCTGAATTTAAAACATCAGCAGCTTGGACTTTTTGAAGAGAAAGTTCTCAGCAGTAGTTGCTACCTGCTTGAATTCATGAAACAAGGATTTAAATAATAAAAGTGAATCTGTTCAAAACGGTTCCATTAAGGATTCATCTGATAGTATATCCCATCACTATGCATATTAGGTAGCCAACTGGGATTACATTTGACCACCTCATGCATGTTGTAATTCTTTAAATGTTTGTCGGGAAGAGGAGAGGAGGAGAAAGGAAGGACAAGGCAGGACAAAAAAAAAAACAGATTGAAGGGAGGAGAAATGACAAACAGGAGGGAGGAAAGACTGGGGATTAAAGTGAAGTCAAAAGGCGAAAGAGGAGATGAGTATGGAGAGGTGAGGTGAAGGGGTTTATAGAGAGAAATTGGGGGGAAATAAGAGAGGTAGGAGTGGAGAGGAGAGGAGAGGAAAGGAGAGGAAAGGATAACAAGAGATGAGAGGAACAGAAAGGAGAGGATAATAGGGGGAAGAGATGAGAGGGCAGAGAGCAAAACAGCGAGCGAGATAGAGATGGGTAGAGAGAGAAAGAGAGAGACAGACAGAGAGGTGCTAGAGAGCAGTGGTGCAGGGTCAGGCTAATTTGAATTTTAATTCACTGTGTGCCAGAGGGCGAAGTGGGAGACAATTTACCACCTGAAAATGGAATTTCAATTTGAGGTCGGCAACAAATTGAACTGAGATGTAGCTACAACATGCCTCTCGCCGAGCTGCCTCGCACAGACACACTTACACAGATACAAAGGCATGCACACGCACACGCAGGTGTACGGACGCAGTCACATGTCACACGTACAGACAAAGGCAGACTACTGCAGATGAACTCACACAGACAGACACACACACAGACACACACACACACACACACACACACACACACACACACACACACACACACACACACACACACACACACACACACACACATGAAAGAATATGCAACAGACTGTGTTGCAGCTAATATGCATGGAAAGAGCTACACACTCATGAGAAAATCACATGTAAAACATTCACACATCTCTTCTACTTTCAGTATTTTCAACCCCTCAGCTTTTGAAGTTTATACATGTATGATCATATTTTGGGTGTCATGTGTGAGCCAATTTTGGTGCAAGGTTGTATAAGTATGGCAGACCAGAACTGTGTCCAGAATACAGACAGGGTGACGGAGGGTGTTTCGTGTTTGTTTAATATTTATCTCTTCGTCTATATGTCTTCAGTACTTAACTACTATTACTGCATAATTTCTTTATTTAAGCAAAAATGCCCCAGATTTGTGAAATATATATTGTGAAAGGTCAAGCTGAACAATCTGTCCTCTCTCTTTCCTTTTGGCTTCATCTTTCTCACTACCTCTCTGGCTCTCCCTCATCTTACTACACTCTACACTCACACTACTTTCTTCTTCATCTCTCCTCTCTGTGACCATTCTCTCTGTCTACAATCAACTCTCCCCGTCATTTCTCCTCTCCTCCCCCTTCGTATCATTTCACTTCTTTCCGGTTCTGCTCTTTCCCCTCTCTCCTTCCATTCACCTCTAAATCTCCCTCCGCTATCCCTCCATCCTTTGTCTCCTGTCCCCTTCTCTCTCCCCTGTTTCTCTGTCCCTCTCTAAAACACCCATTAGTCAGGGCCAAGTTGAGTTGATGGTGTTTTTAACCTCGCTTAACCTTTCTCCACACACACACAACCACATGTACACACACACACGCCCTGCCTGCCAGCATAGTTAGTAAAAATAGATTTATGCGCCCAACAACCAGTGATGATGGATAAGCCAGAGGTAACCCTCTGTCCTCTCTCTCTCTCTCTCACACACACACACACACACACACACACACACACACACACACACACACACACACACACAGACACAAGTGCAGACACAATACTTAAACACAAAATATACCAGTTTCCAGCATAGATGAAGGACTGGATTTGTTTATTTATCAGTGATTAGGATGAAAGAGGGCTGTATCAGTACAGGGACTTGAAGCGCGTGTGAGTCAGCATGTGTGTGTGTGTGTGTGTGTGTGTGTGTGTGTGTGTGTGTGTGTGTGTGTGTGTGTATTTATATATGTGTGTGAATGTTTTTAGCCGTAAGACAATCTAATCAGCAAAGCTGCCAACAAACTCAAATCTCATTGATATGCACTTATGGAAACTTCATTCACTTAAAGAAAGAATGCTTGTGTGCATGTATGAGTGTGTGTGCGTGTGTGTGTGTGTGTGTGTGTGTGTGTGTGTGTGTGTGTGCATGCATGCTTGCATGGTCAGCTAAAAGCTAGGACAGCTACTATATGTATCTGTCAATGGACATGTGTGTGTGTGTGTGTGTGTGTGTGTGTGTGTGTGTGTGTGTGTGTGTGTGTGTGTGTGTGTGTGTGTTTGATAAAGGGGAATCCAATTAGCCCAGTTGCCAAAAAATGTAAATCTCATTAATATGCACTTATGAAAACATCATTAGGTAAAGGGTACAGTGTGGGCGTGTGAGAGTGTCTCCATGTGTTGAACCCACCTCTCCCGACTGCCTGCGTCTCCTCTTGGAGCTCAGGAGGTTTGTGTTTCGGACCTGTGGTGGAAAGATTTTCAGAAAAGAGGCGAATAAATGGATTGATGCTTTGTTGTTTTACAGGTTCCCAAGTTTACTTATATTTTCCAACATAGGGATTCATACCTAACCGCTATTAATGATTATTTGATATATATTATTAATTATACCATATATGGAAATTAGAAAAAGTGTTAATTTTGTAAACTTAAAAAGAATCAGTTTCAATAATGTATACTGTACGCAGACCCAAAAACTAAATAATTTCATTACATTCAACCATACAATTCAACATAAAGATTTAAGTATATAATAATAAATTAATAACAAATGTATTAATTTGGTTTCGTATTTGGTTTGGTTTATTATTTTGGTTTTTAAATTCATCATTCAAGCCAAGTCTTTTCCATGATTCTTCCTGGAATTATTTAGAAATTACGGACCTGCAAAATAAATCGCAACGTGAAGAAAGTGAGTCACAATTTAAATGAACAAAACATATGAAACGGAACCTGCTGGCCGATTGGTGAAGCTCCGCCTACTGCCAGCATTATGGTCCCAGTGTCGGCCCGAGTGCTGAATGACAGGCTGATCTCTGTGCCAACCGCCAGCGACAGACCGCCCAGCTCCATGTATCCCGGCTTAGAGAAACTGACTGTATACAGGTTCTGTGAGAAGGAGAACATTACAAGTATTTAAACATACATCAGTGAATAGGTGAATTGTTAAATCTTAAATTATATAAATCACAGTCAGATGGAAAAGTAAAACAAGGATTTGAAAAGCTAAAGTAGTGAAAAACAAGTCTTAACAAGCTTAACTATAACAGTGCAAGAGAATAACTTTTAGATGCTTGCCGTTTTACAGATGCACCATCAGTCACTTCTCATTATTTTGAGTTGGTTTCAAAGTTAAAATACTCACACACACGCACACACGCACGCACACACGCACACACGCTCACAGACACACACACCACCCACTCGTTGCCTAGCAGACTGGTGAAGGAAGAAAAAAGACGGATAAGGAACCGAAAGACCTTCACTCTACATGTACTCAACCCTGGGCCTTTATAATCTTCCATACAATCTTTATAAACTCTGCAACCATGGCTGAATGTTTCTACAAATGAATGGCACCAGTGTATAGAAATCATGGTGAATGTCATGTTATTGAAATTCCCGATGCAGATGATTCAATGCGTATACAGTTTTAACTGCTTATTACATTTCTAACCTTCACTCTTTCTCTCTTTCCTACTATGTCTTACAGAAACACACTTTTATTTCCTGAATAAAGTTATGTACAAAATAAATTATGATAAATCACTTCCAATGGAACAATGTAAGTGGACAATTTTAACACTATTATACAGGTTTTAGCAGATTCTGCAGATGTTTATTTTGACATATGCTACATGCAATTAGACAGTCCTCTATTACCTCTATAATAGAGTCTAAGTGTTGTGAGAGTATAAATATACTGCATAGCTGTAGACAATCTTACCTCTACATTACATCCTTTAGTGACCCCGGTATAATCTGAGCTGCTGAGGAGACTATAGGGAGTCCTGGAGACTTCAATCTCCCGAAGACAGCCAGCATACCGCTTCAAAGTGACCTCTGACCTATCACAATATTACAATAGTTTTAATAAAAGTACATACAGCTGAAGACCTTTCAAACTCCATTGCATTTCCTGTCTCTCAGTGGTGTAATACAAATAATAAAAAAGATGAATTACTGCAGCAGGAAAGCTATTGCATCATGTATCCAGAAGCAGAGGGACGGTTGGAAGTCAAGTCTTGATATGCCGTGTGTCCATATTACGCAGAATGTATAATATGAATCCATTCATAGCATAATTCATGTATATGTAATGTCAGGTTTTTGAATATGTTTATAGTAATGATTCAAATAAGGCAGAGTCAAAATTGTGAGAAATTCCACGTAAAGGTTTTCCGAACAGACAAACATAAAAATCTGATAAATAAAGGATAGAGAAAGTGATTTCCAGCTGCCGTGTGAAGGAGCAGGAGCCATCAGATGCCAGCCAAGACACAAACAAAGGCACATAAACATTTACTTTGAAATGTACAGCGTCATCAGCACTGCTAGCCTCATGCAGAGGGCAAAATAAATCAAACTATTCTTATTATAAGATGTATTTATTTACCTGGCTGTCATGCTGTTAAGATAAAACATAATATCAGAACATTAGCACACTTCACAAACACAGTTTCAACTAATAACTAATCTAAACTCATCAACATTCTGCCACATGGATTGTGACAGACTAAAAGATGTGAGAAGAGTTATAATTGTTGTGAAACAGATGATTGTACTTCACCTACTCATTAATCTAAAGAAAAAAACAGTCTAACTAGATTAATTTAACAGCAATTAAGTGTCATAGACATTTAACATTAGGAGAATTTGGTTAAAATGTATATTACATATTAATTAGAAAAACTTCCTTATCTACATTATCTTCAAAAAGTGAACAATCCTGCTTTCACTTTGAATAAAATATACATAACATATTACGGCCTACTTTACAGTAAATACATGTACAGTATATGCAACTGTCTAAATGTGCACTTGAATGTCTTAAATCAGTGTGTGTGTGTGTGTGTGTGTGTGTGTGTGTGTGTGTGTGTGTGTGTGTGTGTGTGTGTGTACCTGTAGTTTCCAATGGTAGGCAGCCCTCCAAAATAGATCTTCTGGTGTTCCCCAAGGTTCAGACCAGCAGCTGAGCCTTGAGACGAGGTCACTATCTTCTCCTCAGCACCACTGTCAATGTCCACTACGGTCACCGTGGCTTTGTAAACAGGTGAAGAGACATAAATAACAACAGAACAGGCTGACAGAGATGATATACTTTGACATTTAAATCTTTGATATGCTACTTGTAATTGTTTTATTTCATGTGGAACCAATGTCTTGTGTATGTAAATTATGAGTAAAAGAAAATATGTATTCATCTTAATGAGACTACCTGTTTGAACAAAGATAAATACTTATTGTTTTATGTAATCTAGACTAATATAATAGTATAATTTGTTTCAGATTATCAAATCTCCTTCATGCTGCTCTCGACTCGTGGCCTAGTGTAGATTGTTGCTGTTGTGTTACCTTGTTTCTTGTTTCTTGACATGGTGAGGGATTTCCAGTGCCCATCATTGTGGCGGTTAGCTGATACGGCACTGCCAACTCCTGACCCGAGGTCAAAGTTCACCTTCACCTTGCCCTCTGACAGCTCCAGGGACATAAAGTCCTTCTACAGAGGTAGCAGCGAGAAATTGTTGTGAGGTAGTGAAATTTAAAATCCCAAAACAATCCAATAGCTGAAAGGCTGAAAACAATATATCCTGAAACACAATTTCAGATCTTCTGTATGTTTGCACAAATAGAAGAAGTGACAAATAAAACTGACTTTGACTTATTTTGATGTATTTATACATGTCTTGTGGCTAAACATATAAATATGGGAATTAAAAACGAAAGAGCACATTCCAGACATTACTCTAAAATAATTTAACTTCCTGCAGCATGTTAACTTTGCAAACTTGTCAGCTCAACATGTGTGTATATGTGTGTGTGTGTGTGTGTGTGTGTGTGTGTGTGTGTGTGTGTGTGTGTGTTGATTATAATTTGTTGTATTTTGTTGTTGTTCTAAACTGTGACTATATCGCACTAAAATTATTCTTATTGGTTCTACATCGGTCGTGGAGGAAGGGTGGTACCTTTAAAATATTCGTTTGGCAAACAAAGCAAAGTTAGTCCTGGCTATCAGATCTGATATTTACATGGATTATAATCATTTAGGTTTCATCCCCTTTCACTATGTTGCATACGTACCATATCTTCAGTGGCCAAATACATGAGCAGAGATTCAGAGGAAAATGTGCGGAACTTGAAGGTCACGGAGGAAACATTGGGGTTCCACCTGGTGGGTCGCCCCACTGCGGCGTAGCCCTCGCCATCCAGCTGAACTGTCCCCTCACTATCTGAACGCTGCGGGCTACAAAAACAGATAAGAAATAATCCATTTTACTATTGCTTCATTTCCAACTGTCAAAGGAGTTGGAATTGACAAAAATAAATTGCAAAGTAACAATGTAGTGGCCTGTTGTCTCTCTCTCTCTCTCTCACTCTCTCTCTCTCTCTCCAGTTTAGCATGTAATCCACAGTGGAAAGAAAGCTGCTCATTGACTGCGGTTCACTACTTACCAGATATAGCCTGCTAACGCCACATGAATGCTGGATGACTACAATTAAACTTTGCTGGGTCATGGCTGCAGCCTCAGCCTGACAATCTACAACAAGTTCCCACATCCTTAAAATACAGTCGCAGTTAAACAACTAGCTGTGCGATTAGCTGTCATTGTTTAGCCTATTCTCATTACCAAACTCTGCATGACATCTCTAACGGCTATGGACGAGGACGGACGGCTGCTCGCCACAGAATGTATTCTCTGCTTGTTGGCCAAAGGCTGTGATGAACTGTTGCTGTTCCCTCCCTTACTTGTGAGGGTTTTATTGCATTTGATACGAGAGTTCTCAGCACCTACTTCAGTAAAATGTAGCCACACTTTGGATCTTTTTGTTTTGTCATCCATGATGTGTGTCTCACGCTGTATTGGGTCGGTGTGTGTGTGTCAGAGTAAAGCACGACTCAGACACAGACACAGAGAGAAAGAGAGGAGTATTGCAACGCTGCTTTTTTCCGCGGACATCTCACTCTGTAACTTCTAGAGTACCGAACCGTTAACGCCAGACCTCATTGATACTCCTGTTATTTACTTATCTTATCGGTTCCCGTTTAGAGCCGGATATTGGGGGGCATCCATATCCACTATTACAACATTATTGCCGGCAAAATAACTGCCCTAGCCGGGCCGGATGTAACTGCCAGTATGGATTGCACACTGCCTATTAAATGAATGATTCGGTATAATTTACCAGCAAGCAGTTCTCACAACTGGTTCTCTGAAGTATGCTTAAGTTTCAAGGCACCCTGTAGCTTCTCTCACAGCTGAACGGGCAAGTTTTGAACAGGCACTGCACTAGCATTTATCAAATATGAAAACTTTATGAATACGTGTTTGTATACCTGACAACACATCCTTTACAGTCTCCGTGTCTGTCTCTGTAGTTCCACAGTCCAACAGGTTTACCATCCAAGAAGGTCTCCCCCATGCAGCCGGTGAACGTTGTTGTTCGTACGGCATCTGCTTTCTAAATGATAGAAGGAGGAAAATAATTAGATCGACAGGTTTCTTGATGCTGTTACACACATATAAGAGACGGACATACCTTGACAGTGCTGAATATTCCTCCTACAAACAGGTAGGCATTCTGGTCAACGTCCAAGATGGTGTAGGCTGTGGGCGAGTTGGCACTGGCCGGGGTCGGCATCATAGCAGCCATAGCGCCTTCCAGAGGATATACTGATATAGTGCCATTCAACCCATTACTAGAGACAGAGAGAAGGAGAAAGACGGGTTTGATGTTACTTTGTTTGCCATTCTATATTTCCTGAAAGACAGTTACAATGACTGAAGCTGTCGAAGCCACTTGGAATCAGTTTTTATGAACTCTTGGTGCTTAAGATGAATGATAGAAATGCGTAGTGGAACAAGTTTGTAGCAGTGCAACTTCAGAGCTGTAAAGTGAAATCTCCCACCTTGGAGTTTGTTTTCAAAGCAGGAACAGCATTTCTCTGTCGAGTAGGGGCACATTTTTAAGACTTATAGTCTGTGTGATCCCATTGAAAAACACATTTGGGAAATCTCTTGCATGGTAATATATGATGCTGCTGTGAATGGCTCTGGTGTTGGATAGTCTGTATATAGCACCAATGTAGCTTTCACAGAGAAAAACTAGACCTACTAGATTATACTGCATCTCTGCAATGATGCGCCACACTGTCAAGGCTGCATTTCCCAAGTGAGACAACATGTTTCCACCGCAGCTTGAATAGAATGATGTCCTGTGGTTGTTGGGTTATGTTTGCTGACACTATTGGTTGTTGTTTGAATTAGGTTGTAGTGTAGTGTTATATTTGATATCCTTGGCACACCCCAAAATAATATTAAAAAGTAAGGATATAACATTTTTTTTAAGAGTTTGCAATGAATAGGGCTTTCTTAAAATCTTAAAAATATTCATAGATAAATAATAAGGTATATAAATACTGTGATAAAGATCAGCAACCTGTTAGTAAGATACAGACAGAGTGGGACCTGGAGATGCAGTATGTGCTATGCATTTGTAATGCCAATTTCGAACGTTGTAAGTTCAGTTTGTGGGTGCATGTTATGCAAATGTATGTATGTCTGAATATAATGTAAGTGCCAGAGCAGTGTATCATCATTATGCTCATCAATATTCCTGGTTTTACAACAGCACAGCATCGGTGTTGGCTTTGGAAACCAGTTTGAATAAAAAAACACTGTATATGTGTCAGAGATACAAAGCATGTGCATGAATGTGCGTGTGTGTGTGTGTGTGTGTGTGTGTGTGTGTGTGTGTGTGTGTGTGTGTGTGTGTGTGTGTGTGTGTGCTAACTCCTTACCGAGACGCCTCTATTCTGTGCCAGTTCCCATCATGGATGGTGTGATGAGGATATTCCACCCTCCCCACACCTGAACCCACGTCCCAGAGGAAATTCACCTTCCCCTTACGCATCTCCAAGGCAAGGAAATCAACCTGAGACACACGGAAGACATATGCTCAATGTACTGTATATTATCTGTTTTTGAAATATGACATTGTGCAATATATTGCTTGTGATAAGTCATCATGTCAAAAATTAATTAAAGTGAGAAAGGAAGGAGAGAGGAGCAGGAGAGAGAAATAAAGACGATCTCTTTGTTATTTAGGTTTGTTGTATTGTTTCCCCCAATTTTGAACCAGATTGCTTCAGTTAATTGGCCATCACAAGGCCATCATATATAGATAGATAGATAGATAGATAGATAGATAGATAGATAGATAGACTGTATACTTTATTCATTTGTTTGTATACAGATGTACTGTATCTATTATGGGCTGCGGTGGGCTTTCAAGTATATTTAATAGGTACTACATGAATTTTGTGCTGCACTGCCATTAAGTTGTGGGTTCTAAAAGAAACAGACCAAATATCCTGACTTTAAATCCCTACATTGGGTCCACAATCAGTGTGTCAAAATCAGGGAAATTACCCTTTAAATGCTATCGGGAACATTACATGGAGGACATTTACGAAGTAATCCAACACTTTGTGATGGTGGTCTTTGCACAAACAAGAAAGTTAATTGGAGTTGGGCTGAAAAGCTGGTCAAAGTAGTTTTCTCAGCAGTGAATTTGCCCACAACCCACAATCAAAGTTTCATTTAGTTGCCGCCCTGGGGGGTTAAAGTGGGCCTGAACAATCCAGAGCGGCGTTCCGGCACCTTCCATTAATAAGTAAACACATGGCAGTTTCATACATTAGGATGTCAAGTGAGTTGATTTTTTGCGCTGCAGTGTGGCATTCTATCCAAGGCATCGAGATACTCACTCAACAAGTCAGAAAGTATAATGTCACCCCACAGTAATTCCCCCCTCTCCGCTGCACCAATACAGCCGCGGATTATACCGGAATAAACACTGGAAGCGAAACCTAAGCGAGATGTGAGGAAGACTCAGTCTTCTGTAAATACAGAAATCAACGAATCTACAGGAGCATGTATTGATTCCTTGATTTTATCTCCTCGACCCACCGTAGGGAGTGAGGGGAATCTGCCTGTAATGAAATACAACAGGATATTTGTTTGTTTTGAACAGCTGTATTTGAAGATTACGCATCACTAGACGCGATAAAAATAGCCTTAAAATAGAACAAATCGTAGGGGGGGCGCCGAGAGAATAATTGCGGTTTTAAGGGGGGCCAGCGCCCCTTAATATAAATCCTGAACTGTGGTGATACATTTTATAAAATGAAGCCTATTTGTTCCATGAAACACTTTCTATATATGTGGATCGGCTGTGAGGGTTCCCCCATTTTAACCCCCTGGTTGTTTCCCAGCTTTTCAGTCCGACTCGAATGTGCATTATAAATGACTGCTGTGTAATCAGATAGCAACTTAAACATGCCAAGTTTAAGTTTTAATTTAGGCAAGATATGCATACTGATCATTAGATCTCACACATCTCAACCAGAGGTCATCAGATACAGCTCTAGCCTTCAGGTGTGAAGACGGTCTGTATCCAGCCAAGCAAAGGATGGATTAGAGCGACTTTTACTTTAAATAATGCAATAAATAAAATAATACATGATAATTTGTTGTTTTTTTGTCGAAATTTGTATAATGCAACTCCAGCCTTCTGAGATGAGAGAACATATGAGTTAAGCAACACTGTCGGCAGTGATGCGAAATGATGATGATTAATAGATATCCCAAAATTTCTATTGAGATTACTTAGAACAGAGAACCCTATGGAGTATTTGTCACTGTGGGAATAGTGCATGAGTGACTGGTGGAGCGTCTTCACACTACGCTTTATTCTGAGGGTACAAAGGCTGAAGTTTCCTCCATCTGTCTCTATCTGTCACGGATCCTGCTTCACGCCCCCTTCATCAGTCACTCCCTCCTCGTCAGCCCTCATTCCTTGCACCTGGCCCATCCCCGTCTCACCTGTAGGACATTCCCTCATTAGTCTTCACTACTTAGGTCCCCTCACTTGCACTTGTTCCCTGCCAGATTGTCTTGTGTTTCGGAATCAAGCGCTCCAGTGTTGTTGTGTGAAGTAAAGGATTCTGAGTTTGCTACCTCTGTCTCGTGAGTCGTGCTTCTGGGTCCTAGTCCTTCTAACCGTTACACTATCAGTAGATTTTCGCAGGATCTTGCTGTATTTTGATTACGGTCATATTACTTATGTATGAGCCCCAAAAAATTAATAAGAGAATTTTTAGCATATGTTCTCATCTGGATATTGTCTTTGAAGTACACATTCACACACGGACATTATTATTCATATAGTATTATTAGGGAGTCACATTTGAAGACACAAATGACACACATACACACACACACAGCTACACACACTTAGACTCTCCAGGGTAATGGCGATTATTCATTAGCACAGATCACAGTGCAGCATCTTTATTATTCAACTGGCATTACACACTATTAGTGAAATGGTAGAGGTGTGCGCGCATACACACACGCACACACACAAACAGAGCATTACTATTCATACTGAATTCTTCCCTATTAGAGAATATTAGTGAGAGAAACACACACACAAACACACACTTGAATGCGCGTTCAAGACTTCCCAGTCAGATGAAGCAAAGCAGTGATTTCTCAGGGGAAATCAGGCTAAAGCAGATAGCAACATAAACTTGTTGTTAATTGCTGCTGCTCCTTAGGACACACACACACACACACACACGTCCCCACGCACACACACGTCCCCACAAATATGCACACTTAGGGATTATCAGTGGTACCTTAAAACAGCAGTGTGCTATGTTTATAAGGGTGTTAGTGAGTATGTGTCAAGAAGTATTAATTATTCTTATATTAGACAAATCACTCTGGGAGTGTGTGTAGGCTGTGTGTGTGGCTGAGAAAGGGGAATGCAATTGTGTGCTTCCCTCTGTGCATGTATACTTCTGAGTTTGTTTATGTGTGTGTGTGTGTGCACACCCTTGGAACATTTTGAAGTATGACAAATGCGCCACAATATACAACCCCTCAACATTGTTTTAAATATGATTAATGCTTTAATATGTAACATAAAAAATGAGAAAGTGTCAACTAGATGTTCTATTTTGTTAGCAATAATACAAGAGCCATATATAGACAAAGTTTGATCATTATTTCTCCCAGAGCCAAACAGACGGATTAGTTATTAAAACTGACCAAATGAGTGTTATTATCATTGTATTATCATGCAAATACAAGTCTGATTGATAGCTTTAAATATCTACTGTACATAGATGATAGATCACAGTTAAGTTTTGGTAATGCTGTTATCTATATTTGTGAGGACCAACTCCTGGCAGCCCTCTGGTTTTTAAACATTTCTGATATTTTGGCCAGATGCAAAAAAAAGAAGCTGTTTGTGACTAAAGAGTATGGTTTAACTCCAGTCATATTGCTGCTCTGATTATAATTGAGGTTAAGATAAGCTTCCAGAAAATATCTACAAGAGAATGAGCATACAATATAAAGCACAAGGTGCACCTACTACTGTAATTTTGACAATGAAATACTTAAATGTTGTATATTTGTGCTTTGTACTCAATCGCATACTTACATATTTGACTGATCCCAGGTAGAAGAGCAGGTTATCAGGTGTGGTGGTTTTAACATTAAGGATGATGGTATTGTACCTCCCTTTCCTGATATCAGGGCGATAACTACGAAGACAGTCACCACCTGATGACACTGACACTTTAATCTGGAAAGAGGAAGAAAAAGAAGAGAAATTAAGAAAAAAATCAACCTCTTTCAAATTTTTGTCATGAACCTTTCTGTAATTTTCGGAAATTGACATTGCGACCCAAACTGACAAGTAACAAGAAAGTATTTGGTATAAAATGTATATCTCAGATCGTAAAAAGACGCCTTAAATTACTGTCATGGAAAACATGGTTTGGAGAGAAAAGAGGAATAGATAGCCACTTTTATCTTTTACAAAGAAATGACCAACGTTAAACTGCACTTGCAGGAAATACAGCATAAATAATACATGAAAAATAATTGCATGAATTAATTAACTTTATTAAACAATACAAGGTGAGTTTACAGATATTTATGACCATGAAATCTTAGTACATGATTGTAAAACTATTGTTGAGGGTATGATTGTGTCGTCATACACTTAACTCTCAGTCGGACAGTGTGTTGATGACTTACTGAGTTAGCTTGTTTCCTAGCTTGGTTGATCAGTTCCTTGATTTGCGAGATGTTTCGCCTTAAATTGTCCTGAAGCTTTTTGATTGGCTGCAGCTTCTCCAAGAGCCTGTCAGCTTCATCCTCTAAATCCTTCACTTTAGCTCCTGCAGCGTGGACTGAGGGGCGAGAGATAAAAGTAGAGTAGTGATACAGAGCAGTGTAGTAGTCGTTATCATAAATACTGTACAGAGTATTAGAGGTGAGACAGCATGGAATGATGGCAGCTGTGGAAATCACTAATATTACTCAAAGAAGGAGGAGAAAAATGTAGGACAAGCGAGAAAGATGGAGAAGCCAGTGAGAGCCGAACAATTAGTGTAGCTCAGCATTCAAAGAGAACCTTTTTTTATACCATTTAAAGTCAAATATAGGCTTGAAGCTGAATACGATAGAAATTAAGAAAGAGAGATGGAAATAAAAAGTTCCATGCTTTGCAGTGTGCAGAGCTGTCATGCTCGAGCAGAGCCGGGTAGAACGGCTATTAGAAGCAACTACTGTTTACTGTACAGCTATTAAAGATGGTCATAAAACTAATGGGTGGTGCACCGATACTGTTGTTGAAATCAGATAATTTTGTCATCGATTGGCTAAAACCCGCCATTAAATAATGCTGTTGATGAGAAAATGTTTTTGTGGTGATTGGAAATGTCCTGATAAATTATTTTACTAGGAAAGCCAACAGATGCCTACAACATTTGTGTTAACATTACACTCATCATTATTTGGTAATTACAGCATAGTATTGGTGCACCACTTATAACTATAAGTTCTTATACTAAAGTAATTGAAATATACATACTGATGGCTGTGGGGATTGAAAAAAAGAGAGACAAAGAGACCAAATGTCAGTTACTGGGTGATTTCACCAATGTATGTCTGAGACAATACCCCCCGCAAAGTAATACATTAAAAAGCAGCATACAAATATTTTTCACTGGGCACAGAGTTTCAAGTTTCAGTTATTAAACTACAATGTTTAGGTGGAAAAACACAACATTAATTAAGTAATGGATAAACAGGAAATAAACAAATGTTTTCACACAAAAGAAGTTCATTAGCAAATATGTTTCAGAGAGCGGTCATAGTTCTTAGTTACTCTATCCCAATGGTAAATATTTCATTTGCCAATAAAAAGTATTCATCAATGCTGAACTAGCCCCCAAAATGTTAACTGGAATATTCAAAACACAATCCTGCTGCTTTTACTTGTTATAATGTTATTATGTAACGAGCCAATAGTGAAGAACTTTACTGTTTTTTTCTGGGTCCTGAATCATCTGATTGGCTGCATTGACATTGTCCTCCAGCTCGCTGTAGTTCCTCTGTAGGCCGTGGAGATGCAGGTTCAAATCCCCAAGGCGCTCCAGGACGTCTATGGCCGTGGCGTTAGCATCTGCTGCCACAGCCTTCGTGGCTGCTAGCTTAGCTGCTGTGTCTGTCAAAAGAATGTAGCGAACAGAAACACACGCTTTACAAATGACATTTATCAGTGGCATAGCATTACCGAGTTCGGCTGCTAATGATACATAATGTCAAAATGTGAATATGATGGAACCTATTTTTTTTTATTATACTTATGGAGGAATCTTTCAGTGTGACCTTAAACCTCAGTTAATTATATTCATTTAATATTTAGACAAGAACTCATAGATATGTTTTTAGTTGTTTTTGCTTTGTTTGGTTTACAGTGGGAGTAGAAAACCACAAACAGAAGACACATGGGTCACATTTGGAGGCCGGAAGTGGCTCAAACGCAGCAGTGTAATCAGACTGTAATTCTACACCATTTTGAACTGGCATTTATCTAGACTCTAACTATTGCCCTAATGTAGAACTAGAAGAGCTACTCACAATTGGAAATATTTAAAATACATTTTTGTTGTCGGCGAGAGAATCACATAATCAAAAACAAGTTTTCAAAGTCACAGGACTAGTATAAGTTCCTCTTATTATAAGCAAAATGGTAAAGTGCTTTATATTTA
This sequence comes from Taurulus bubalis, assembly GCF_910589615.1. Lineage (NCBI taxonomy): Eukaryota > Metazoa > Chordata > Actinopteri > Perciformes > Cottidae > Taurulus > Taurulus bubalis. The sequence continues at coordinate 30,700,621 of NC_136591.1, read as the reverse complement.
TGTATATTAACTGTAAAAAATAGTATACTAGTCAGATCAGTAAAGTGTATAGTTTATAATATTAGTATAGTGTGGGATTTACTGTATCTTTAGTTGTTGTTTGTTACATATTTACTCTACGCACACTAGACAATTTTGTAATGTTCTATCATTAGTTTCACACCCTAGCTAAGACAATCCTGCTGACTCCTGGAACACAGTGGACATTGGGAACTTGTAGTAGAGACGGTGCATAAAGCTCACTTAATCTCAGCAAAATGTTGTCTTTATTGGCCTCGAGAACAACTCTTTGCCCCCTTCATATCACAAATTGTTCAGAGTCCTGTAGATTTACAGCCATGAATACCAAACGTCTTCTGTGTGTTCGAGGATCATGGTGTTTATGATTGAAACTCTACACCTACCCCGTCAGCTGATAATCATTGCTGACATTTGTTACAAGGTCTGGTAGATCCTGTGAAAATCAGACTGATAACCATTTAGTTTCTGCAATCTGACCGTGACATGTAATGGTATTGTGTTCACTCACTCACATGGATTTGAATTGGAATTAAATAAACTGTGTTAACCTCTGGGTCATCGCATTTTACACTTTGTAGTAGCTGGATTTATCGTTTTTTCTGCGTGTTGATCCCAAAGCAACCATGTGCATCACTGTGGCTCAACAACCTCACTATCACTGCAGTGTATTTCTCTGAGTACTGACATATGTCAAGTTGAGCTTACCACAGCAACTGACCTCTATTGGCACAGCGATATTGATCCACTCTCTCTTTATCTCACTCCTACACACACACACACACACACACACACACTGTGTGTTTGTGCAGTCATACCATTGGGGATAGCGTTGAGCGTTGCCATGGTTCCGTTGACAGCTTTCAGCAGGTCTTTGGTTTTGTCTCTTGCAGCTTTAGCTCTGCCCTTCAGCCCCGCCACACCATCTGCATTCTCTACACACACACACACACACACACACACACACACACACACACACACGATGATGGTTTGATTTGAAGCCATGGCTGCCTACTAATAAAAACACATCCCTCAGCTCCCTGATGGGAAGAGTGATTGACAGTAAATCATAGAGGCACATGAAGAGTGACATTGATAGCAGTTAAACTGTTTAGGACTTGTGTACACTATGAATATGAACTGTAATCCACTTAAAGACTATGCAAGGGACGATGCCCGATGCTCGTCGGATGGTGGCCTCCGTGAAGTCCATCACCTCGAAAAGAAATATCCTGCTTATACCATGGTCAAATGCCAAAGGTATACAGCACGTTGTATTTTCAGCTCTATTAGTATATATTACAATATGTATTGTACCGCAATATATCGTATTGTGACAATATGTATTTGTACTCTCCAATACACAGCCCCACTATGCAGCCATGTCATTGTCCCCAAATCAATGTCAAGATTACCACAAACAAACGTGTAGCCGGCTCTATTCCGAGGGGCAGTTTACGTACTTCTTGCACCGTGTGTTTATCAGGTATTAATGGACTTCCTAGAGCCAATCAAAATCAGTATTCACCCAGACCATGGTATAAAGCACAGTATATTACACATATTGTACACATATTGTACACGCACAAAATCACACAATCTCACACACACACACCTTTGACATCATTTTGAAGTTGTTTAGCTTGGTTTAGCAGTCTGTTGCTCTTCTGAAGGGAACCTTGAGCTGCTTCCTTTACTGGGACCTCTGGATCTAAAACCTACGCACACACACACACACACACACACACACACACACACACACACACACACACACACACACACACACACACACAGAAAGAGAGTAAAACATTTGTGACTTAATATGCCTTCAGAATAATTTAGATCGCACACATGATTTAAAACACACGTTTTCGCACACAAAATGGTGCAGTAATCTGCATATTACCTTTCTGTAAGATCAAAGCACTGCTACCTTGCGTTGCTAAAATATATTCTAAGAAATGCATTCAGTAGACTTAAACTCTCCTCAGATTCATTCTTCAACTTCAAACTCTTCTTTCTTTCTTTCTTTCATTCTATCTTTGCCTCTCTTTTTTTTCACCTTCGGCCATTTACCGAAAGGAGTAAAAATAAAAATAAAGACAGAGGTGAAAAAAATGCAAACAAGGAGGATGAGTCGAAAAAGAAAAGGGTAACGTGTTGGCACGCAGAACAAAGGAAAATAATTACTATGATGGGATGAAGGGGGGAAAGAAAATAATAAACGAGGAACCAAGACAAAAGCAAAGAAATGGAGAATGAACAAAAAAGTAGAACACGGGAAAAATAATGAAAAAGGAAAAAGGAAGGAAACGAGAAATTTCAGGTGTGTGTGGTCATGATAATGAATGAAGGCGAGGGGGTGGGGGGAAGAAGGAGGAAGAGAGACTGAGAAGTGCTTTGATCTCTCAACCATGACTAATGGAGAGCCCAAGCTTACATTACTGTTACTTCATGCAAGACACACACACCAACAAACACACACACACACACACACACACACACACACACACACACACGCACACACACCATCATCATCTTATGCTGCAAGTACACTTATAGGCTTGATACCTAGAATGCATGCATTGATATTTACAGTGTGTATGAAGCACATGAATGTGAGGCAGATTACATATAGTTTAAATATTCAAATACATTTCAGCTTTTGATAGTAAACGTATTGAATCACATAGAAAGGGATACCATTAAACCATAAAGAAAACAGCTTTCTGAATAGAAGTAAGTCAGTAATTGTCAGAAGGTGTGTGCACCTACTTACCAGTGCAAGTGCCTCACTTGCACTCTGTTTGGCTGCCTTCGCCTCCTTCTCCGCTGCATCAACGTTTGCTTTAATGTTGCTATAGGCCTTGAAGGCAGCTGTTGCGTTGAAGGAGAGATTTTTAGCTTCAGCCAAAATACTGTGAGGAGAGAGAGGACCAAAAGAGAGAAACGGCTGTGATTTTTATATTTACATTTTGATATCTTTTAATCGCATTTTAAGTAATGAAAACCTAAATGAAGGTAACTCCTGAGACACACCATTTACCAGCTCATGTATGTAATTGAAATCAGAGATTGTCAAATTGATTTGTACTTCTAAAAATAGTTCTGCATATATTGTAATCATTTAATTATTGTCTTTAAAATTGTATTTTGTTCCAATCGATTGCCATTTACCCACTCATGTTACATAAGCCCATTGGGATCAATGCCAAAGCACCAAAGCTAATCAATTAAGTACATTGACATGAAAGAGGAAAACTAATCTTAGTTGAGAAACTGTAACCTATGACTGCTTATGAGCACCATTGTAGTATAAAAAAACATGGAGTGGCCTACGGAGGGGGGTCAACATTCGGAAGAATTTCGAGATACGTGAATTTAGGAGGAAAATCTATGATAAACACTGTTGCCTCATAGCAAGAGTGGCCCGGTTCAATCCTGGGATGGCTTGCAAATTTCCCCACTGCAGGACTAATAAAGGAATATCTTGCCCTCCTGTGTGGTGTTTACATGTTCTCTTTGTGTCAATCTGGGTTTCTTCCAGGTTCTCCATCTTCCTCCTACAGTTCTGACACCTTAGGTTAGTTGATTACGCTATGATGGATGGCTCTATGATTATCAAAATGATTATCGAGTATTTGTCTGTAAATCCATAATCTACTAGATTAATCATCTAATAGTTTCAGCCATATATGTGAAGATAAACATTTCTGGGGTAATGTCTTTATATTTACCCATCCAAAATGGCAGCAGATTCGTTCAGCTGCTTGGCGTGTTCCTCTGCGTCGTGGACGTGATTGGCCAGGCTGCCATCACCTAAACCACTGGTCAGGTGACTGACTTTATCATCCAGCTGGTCCTGAAGAGGACCCAGCTCTCTACCCATCTCCTCCAAGTCCTACAGACAGAAAACAGAGGCCTTGTTGACGGACACATTCAAATCACTTAGTGTGCATCTAATGCTGTCCATGGTAATATCCTTGCAAATTATTTTAGGTAGTAATAATGTAACTAACGCCATTACAGTTATTGAAAAGAAGGAAGAAAAGAGACAAATCTCAGAGAGATATTCTCTTCTCTACTCCTCCGAAATGAAAGGTGACTGATATCCAGAGTTATAAGGGCTCCACAGGTTTCCACTTGGTGGACATTAGTACCTCTATCTCCTTGTTGATGTTGTCAGAAAGCTGGTTTGCTTCATCCAGAAGACGCTCTCCTTCTCCGAGGACCTCCTGTGCTTCCTGTTTCACCCCGCTCACTGCGGAGCGCTTTCTCTGCAAAAAAACAAACCAGGATCAATAACTGCAAAAGATAATAATGTGTCAACGCATGAACATGCAATGGGCAAGTAATTGTGAAAATGTCCCATTACAATGTCCTAAAGCTCCAGGTGATGACATCAACTGGTTTGTTTGTCTGACCAACAATCCAACACCTTAAGATCTTCAATTTATTATGACAGAAGAAATGCAGAAAATCCATTTCCAGTTATTGACTTTAATAAAAGCAGTTAGGGGACACGAGGGACACACAATGAATGACTTGATTAAATAAAAGTATGAACCTCGGAGTGCATATACCACTTTCTCCAGTGCATAAAGCTTTTCCGAATAGAGAAAAACATTGCAGGGTCAGGGAGACACAAAGACGGATAGAAAGAACGAGAAGGAGAGTGCAGTGTATGTGTGTGGGATCGCTGCAGTATAACAAGTATGTATAATAACCTTCCCAATAAATGCTTGTTGTTCTGCTCTGTTAGGGATCTGTGAGCTTTCCTTGCTGATGAATCACAAAAAGGCTTAAAAGGAAAATAAGAATAAGTAGTGAGTTGAATAGATGTATAGATAGTTAGAAGATTTTTACAATTCTTGAGGAGTTTTTCCAAATCGTTGTTACTCATTTAAAAAACTAATGTGATTTAAATCAGTCAACTCACCTGGATTATGTTGATATAACAATGAGTATAGACAAAGTCTTTTGTCCAAAACCTGGTAACTTATCTTTTAGCTTCACCTGAAAAACTGGTGACAATTATTGTTTTTCTCTTTAAAAGAAATCAGTTCAAGATTACTCTGTCGATCCGAGTAATCCAATTGTGATGCCTCTTAATGTTCCTGTCATTCTTTTGTACAAAAAGCTTTTATCTGTTTCTCCTTTGCTTGCCACAGTACAAATCTAACATGACAGAATTTTATTATTAAATCATTTAAATAGTAGTTAATTGGACTACACATGCTTGACAAAAGAGTGAGTGATTTTGGATGTGAAATAGCATTCAAGCACACCGTTTTCCGACTGTGTTTGTGTATTTAAAACTTGTATGTGTGTCTGGCCGACCGTGTGTGAGTTAGTGTGTAACTGCACCTCCAGGGCTGTGAGGTTAGCTTGGTTTTGTTCAGCCAGTGAGCCAGCCTGTCTCGTCTTTCCCTGGGCAGAGTGGAGCAGGTCCTGGGCATCCTGCAGCTTCCCCTCATGGTCTGAGAGCTTCTCTTTTATCTGGGGAAGCATTAAGTTAATGCCATTAATTTAGGGAAATCAAAGACAAAAGAGTAAAGATGAGAAGTTATAATTACCTCTGTTTTTAGGTCTTCTGCGGCCTGATGGGGGTCGCCAAATAATCTCTTCACTTTCTGATACAACTCCTCTGCTAAACTGGAAGACGAAGAAAGGGAGCGATTAGAATATTTACATTTATATTTTGGTCACTTAATTCAGTGTTGTTCACAGCTTACAATCGTTGATGGGTGGAATAAGTTAGAGTATGTAAATGCAACAATGCAGAGAGGAAAGAAGAGGAGATTTATTGTGATGTGTAGCAGAGCCTCTGTTAGTGTGAAGACAATAATCACTCCATATGACCGAATGTGGAAATGCTGAAATGAAATTACACATTTTCTTCTATTGATCCCTCAGGCTAAATTGGATTAAATCGTGGCAGTGTAAAACATTTCAAATATTGTCAACATTAATGTGTTTGTGGACGGTTGAAGCAATGCGTGCTAATGTTCACCACGGCATGGCATGTCATATCAATGAAAGCAAAGAGAACGAGACTACAGCAGAACTAAAACGTAACCACTGCTAACATGGACCTTTTGTGTGTTTGTGTGTGTGTGTGTGTGTGTGTGTGTGTGTGTGTGTGTGTGTAAGATGAAGACATCTTAAGACATAACTTTGCGTTACATCAACTTAGTTTAAAGCAACAGATACCCAGTGCTGACAATTCAAATTCAGAGAGTACAGACCACAAAAAGGAACTTCAAACAGTCGTCAAGCTTTGTTAAAGGAGCATTTCACCAATTATTCACAGCTTTGCCATGCTGTGTTCACTTGAAATATAGTAAGCAACTATTTCCAATGTAAAGACATAGTGAAGTTATGTCTACCTGGCATGCATGTGAGTCCCAGTGTGTGTGCCCACTGGCTAGCTTATCGCTGCAGCTCTACAATGCGCTTATTCTGCGGTTACAGCTGATAGGAAGCGTATTCCCCTCAGGTAAACACTGTTGGCTCTGTCAGGACTGTTGCTGTGTGTTGTTGTACTGTTCAAAGAACCGCTAGCTGCTAACTACCAGCTCAGCCGTGACCATGTTGAGAGCTGTGTGGAGACAATCCCTCAATTATACTTTGAATTAGCAATTTTCACACCACCTTCAGACGTGGTCGGATGGCATGTCATATAGTTATTTGCTAGCATTAGCCAGCCCCTTAAGTCCACCACTGTCATGAAGATGTTGCAGTGATGAATGTGTGATGTTGAATGTTGAAGTTGTTTGAACTTTCTCACAGGCTTCGCTCCAATTGATCTGCCCATCAAGATTTATAATGCAGCCTTTAGTTTATTCAAATTTGTCTCATTATACTTTGCTTTGACAAGAAATTCTAGAAAGCTTTCTAACTTTGGAAGTATTTAAAACAATTAAATAAGCGTATGTTTGCCAAAGTCCCTTAATTAGCCTTATGTTCACCTTCAGCATTAATTAACACAACAAGGAGCTATTGTCCTCCAGTTGACACCACTCAGAGGACAAGTTCACACAGTTTAGGAGATACATGCAAGGTAATGACTAGATTTGATGAAACATTAATGAACCCTATGGGGACTAGCGCAAGGAAAACAGAATATATTTATGTAAGTAAAAACAAATGGGAGGAGTGTCTATGATCTAACTGTTGAGTACAATATTTCAATATTTAACAAAACAGTATATGAATTAAAAGTTAAATAGAAGCATGTACAACGTTTTCAGACTAACAGCATCCTAAAAAAATACCTAAAATATGGAAACATATTTAACTTGTATAGTGTAACTGTCTAGCTTTGTTAATTTTGCTGAAGCATCCCTTTTTCTTTTTGCTTGTGATGTTGCTGCTCTGGTTGAAATCTCAAGGTTAAGTCAAATAATCAACTGCAGACTGACGGACAAGTGGCGATTATACTTTGTCTCTTTTCTTCTCATATTCTCTCCCACTACAACTCCATGTCCGTCTGTCCCTTGTTCTCCTCTCCCTCTGTGACTTTCCTTCTCACTCCACATTTGTATTTCTCTCTGTTTCCACCCCTACGGCGATACAGTACATTTAATTAACTCATCGACCTCATCAACATTTACTGGTGAAAGAGACAGACAGAAAGAGGGGGAGAAAAGGAGGGATGAAGAGAGTAGATTAACAATTCCATCAAGTGCCTTGAGAGAGAGAAATTAAGAGTGAGAACAGTGAGAATCACTTTGTTAAAACATCAGCAGAAAGTTGTGGCTCCGGGATGTGCAGAAATCAAATATCTGCTCAATGGAAGACGTGTGATCCTGTCTTCTTCTGTGTCAACACATATAAGTGAATAAAGAAATCACAGGATGAAAACGAAATGAAAGGGCATTCACAGCTCACCATTTTGCAAACAGTGCTGTGTGTTGCTGCATTTTATTTGAACACTTGAGGCATCCAAGTTTGTTGTCTAATTCTCATAATAAAAACACATTAACAGAAGCTATTGGTTGCATGTAACACTAGAGAAACATATACCCAAATATAAAAAAATAGGAAGCTGATGTCACATTACAACTGGAGAGACTGAAATAGACTGACAGAGTTAGGACTAGTGTGTTTTGTTCAATATGTTTGCTGCATATATTCCTTTTTTATTTTTGCATTATTCATTTTAAAACTGCTTTGTATTTTGTATGACTCTGGACACTGTTATTACCTTGTATGTGCCATGATTTTTTATCTTGTTCATTTTTCTTTCTGGTATATTCTCAAAAGAATAAAAACTTCTATACGCAGGTGAAATTTCTTAAGGACAAATTTATGCATATTCCACTTCAGGCTTCTCCTCTTTCTCTATGTTTCTCATTGAGCGAGTTCAGTGCCAGAAAGTCAGTGGGGAAACACCCTGCAGAACGAGAAGCAAAAAGTTGGAAAAGTGGGATTGCATCCCAGCAGGGACGACGGCACTTTGAGACACACAAGGTGAATGATTAGCATCCGAGTATGAGTGAAAAAATAATAACACAGAGAAAACTAAACAGGTGGAAATAGAGTGGTTCCATGCAAACAATGATGCTCAAATCAACCAACAAAACTTTAACAAAGGAAACACTAAGACAAATAACTAATTAACAGCAAAGAAGGTGCTCAATAGCAAAGATATGCAGGTATTTCCTGTCTCCAGGCAAAAGTATTTTTGGCATATTTTGACTGTTAAGAAATGTATACCCATCATCTGCCTGTTATTGGCTCAAAAATGTGTGTGCGCACTCTGTCACAAAGACTGTTTTTAAAAATATTTCACTTTCTTGTGTGTGGAGGAAAGATACATGGTCTGTGTGTGTGTGTGTGTGTGTGTGTGTGTGTGTGTGTGTGTGTGTGTGTGTGTGTCCGTACTCCATCTCTTCCTCGGCGATGCTCTTCTTCCCTCCCAGCTGTCGTTTTCTCATCTCGGCGAGCATGGCCTGGATCTCCTCCTTCATCTCCTTCAGGCTTTTTTCTGGAGTTCCATCTCTCCTCCAGAGTGACTGGTTCAAGTCTGCAGCCTTCGACTGGAGGTCTGGACACACAGACACACATGAAGACTGCTGTGAGTAAGGGCGTTACCATGGTTTAGACATCGGAGGGGGTCCAAATGAGATCCATCCCCCAGAATTGTTTATAACTATTTCCCACCCATAATATACTGCTTGTGTAACTAATTTGAACTGCCTTATTGTTATCATGCTGTATGCTGTATTGGCTCAGTGTAAAAAGAACAATGTTCAATGATCGGCCCTGTAATATTGACCACTTACCTAACAGACTAAATTTGGCAGCCCACACAGTCTGTAAATAAGTTATTAACATACAGCATAACACACACAAGCTCTGATGGAAACTCTACCATTTCGGAGCTTTATGCCTCAAACGGTGAGAAAGAAAAAACACTGTTTGATCTTAACTCATTTAAACACAGACGCACGCTGATAGTCAGACACACACACACACACACACACACACACACACACACACACACACACACACACACACACACACACACACACACACACACACACACACAAAAACAGACACAAACTGTTTTAACACCATTCAAAGCCAGATATTTTGGCAGACTTCATGTTTGCCCTGCTTTTATCAAATTAAAGGCAGTGAAATCTCAAACCAATCAATGATGAAACTGCACTAAAACACTCTAAGGCTCATTTGAATAAAAATGCTGGAACTTAATGAGGAGTATGTGTGTGTGTGTGTGTGTGTGTGTGGGGGGGGCGACAGAGGATAGAAAAGAGGTGTGTTGTGCATAACTGTGTGTATGCAGCAAAATGTTTGCTTGTGTGTGTCTGCATTGATGGTGTGTTCCTCTCTCATTTAAAATGTAAACGTGAAATAATTAAAGCAAGTTGAAACTTGGAAGTGTGTGCATGTGTTTGTGTGCGTGCGTGTGTGTAGGTGTGTGTGTAGGTGTGTGGGCCGGTGTGTCCATCTGTGGTTGTGGCAATGCAGCATTTCCTATCATTTGAAATGTAAACATGATGTGATTAGAGCCAAGACCGAACTAAAGCCATCATGCTAATGAACAGCTGTACTGCATGTGTGCGCAGGCTGCATTTGTATGTGTACGTGTGTGCATGAGTGTCTGTGAGTCTGAGTGTGTGTATGTGTGTGTTTGTGTCACAGCTATATAATTACATAGTAGGGTTTAAAAGCCAATTAACCATTTAAAACGTGGATGGAATCATATTATGGAATCTAGTAAACATACAGAGAGGAAAGTACAGTACTTTCTCGCCTCATTGTGTGTGTGTCTGTGTGTGTGTGTGCACAGTTGTATGAATGTGTGCACATCTCCATTGGTGTTTGTATATGTGGTGAGTTTGTGTGTGTGTTTGTGATAGCCAATAATTAAGTCTCTAATTGCTGCGCTCAATCATCCAGTGAGCAACAACACACTCTTTTCCTCTCTCTCTCCCCCCTCAGACACACACACACACACACACACACACACACACACACACACACACACACACACACACACACACACACAGAGAGAGTTACTTAAAAGTCTCGATTAGAGCGGTTCAAGGTTAGGTTATTTTAACAACTGTTAAAATCACTTAAATCACGAAAATATTTTTGGGATGTTTGTATATTGATGGATGGAAATCTATCAACATACAAAACATATTTTAGTCTCGACAGTCTGAAAGGAGCACATATTGAAAGGCTGAGTAAATATACACTGCACGGCAGGCAGTTGTGCAACGGATCATAAAACCCCCGGCTCAGATCGTGTCACAGATCGGAGCAAATATAACTTTTAGAGAACCCTGATCACGTTGTTATAGTCATGTCGTGTTTTTGTGTCTTCATGAAAACACACAATTAAAATGACAAAGGAAATAAAAGATTGTACTTCTATGGACTAAAACAAATTGTGTCATTACGGTAATAGTTTTGATGTGAGAGTGTGAACAGCTCAAAATTCATCTATAATATATATTTATGTTGTCGTGAAAACATCTCAATTGGATTTATTCAAGTTTCTCCGAGATTACATCGTGATACGTGATAATTTACCTTGGCCCAATTCTCATTTTTACTGAACAGAGCCTGAATGCATCATAATTTAACTGAACGGAACCTACGTACGTTGGCCACGAGCGGCGCTGTCATCGCCCTGTCAATTTGAACACGGATTGGTTGTTTACAATGTAACATTATCAGAGAAAATGTCATTTCCGACACACCACTATTTGAACTTATTTGATTAAAAAAAGTGTTATCTTAAGACTGAAGCCGACAGAAGAACTAGCTGTGGCTGTGCAAAAGAAAGGCCTGTGCCTTTTCTTTCATGTGTGGAGCCTTGGCAGCAACAAGAGCTCGACCAACCCCAACACAAATGGTCAGAGTGACCTAAAGGCGGCACTCCGGGCTGAAGATGGTGAAAGGACGCCTTGAACAGAAGGTTTGCACAACTCCTGTCCACTGACAGGATATTAGTTCACACATGGAAAGACACTGATGGCCTGGAATCACAGCAGAAAGCACTGAGACCCCCTTTAGACTACAGAGATACTTTTTCCAGTGGAGCGTGTGTAAGGGCTGTGACTTTAATGTCACAGGAGAAAAACACATCACAAGCTGGTCACACAGCCAGTGATGCAGGGGCTGCAGCTGCACTGGAAAAAGCATACTGAGGCTGAAGTGAACAACTAACTGCTAGTAAAATAATGCTTTTGGTTGATTTTGGCCGGTAACACTGACAATAGTCTTGGTAGCAATGACACTTCCTTATGATCACATTTATTTGACATCCAATTGAACTTTGAAGTTTTCTGAAGATACTACATGTTTAATTGCCTCATTTTAATATGTTCTGCCTGTTAAATTAGACACTTCATGAGCTTTTTTTTTCCATCTTTACATATTCCTATCCATATCCCACTCCCTTCTAATAACCTAAATGTCCCACATGGATCCCATGCATTTCATACAATAATATATATATAATAATATAATGCAAGATACTTTAATGACAGATGAAATGAGTGAGACAGTACAGATACATACAGAAATCCCAGTTGGCAGGATATGGAGTCAGTTCATGGAGGAGAGGTGGTGTTCGTTTTTGTTACCTTGAGCTCCCAGCAGTGTGTCCCTTATGAATTGCTCCAGGTCCTCAGCTCGTTTATGAATCCTGTCAGCATCATCCTCCACCTGCTCTCCGTCAGCAGATACCTTAGTGGACTATACACGCACATACACAAGTTATAAAATAATAATAAACAAGTGATGAATAAATGAGAGGAAGATATAAAAGAATGACAGAGAATGATAGCAATACGTACATACAATACACACACACACACACACACACACACACACACACACACAATGTGTGTGTTTGAGCGAGAGAGTTTTTCTTGTCTAAATGTGCACGCCCCACACACACGCACACACACACAAAACAGGAGAATGAGAGACAGACATGAAAACACATCCTAAGATACTCACACACACGTACAGAAAGAAAGAGCAGGTAATTATTGTTGTTATTTTACAAGGCTGTGTCATATTCTTTTGGTTGGTGTGTGTCCGTGAGCGAGTATGCGTGTGATGGGGTGTGGATGATAGCAATGCTGTCAACAAATGTCAAGGCCCCAGTCCCTAAAAGGGTGTAGCTTGACAGCGTAAATGTGAGTGTTATTTTTCTCCACTTGGTACTTGTAGAGCCCTTCAGCTCAAGATTTGTTCCCCCAGTATTCGAGTTAACTTGTTTTAGAGACATAAATGCGACTCTAAAGATTGTGAAGTAAAAAACAAAGAGATTGTATAGATTCTTGTATTTTGTTCAAGCACAAAGAGGAAAATCTCAAAATGCTTTTGTGGGAATATGTTTGATGCAAAAACATTAAAGTTCTTGAAATATTTTAAAGCAAGCATAGATTTCTGAATTGGACCACCAGGCACAGGCCCCGTGGCCTAATGGATCCCTAATAGCCTCTGACTCATTAACATTTGAAAATCCATTAGCCTCCGTCATTACTAGGGATGACCTTATAACGTTTTACGATCCCAATCCTGATCTAGATCCAAATCCTTTCATACTCTGTTCATATTCTGTTCACATCTATACAGGGATCCTGAAAGGTTCAACTGTTTGGGCTAATTTAATTGAAAACTTGTTTTCTAAAATACACGATTGAAGCATGATATAAATTGTCACAATAAGGGCCCTGTGGTGTTCTAGATCTAGACCACTATTACATTGCAAGTGTCTTCCTGTTTTGTTTGGATAGTGAACATGCAAGATGGCCAACAAGCACATTGAGTTCTTGTCATTAGTTTCATTTCTTTCGGTAAACAACTAAATGTAACTTTTGTATAGGAAGAAGACATCGAAGAGGATCCCTATTACAAAACCCAGTTTTCAGACTTTCATTATATCAGTTTTGTGCTTATGTGTTGATATTCTGAAATGCATTTGTGTTTGAGCAAAATAACCACACTGCAAAAATGGGGTTCAATGGAATTGCATAGGGAACAGAGGAGTTAATGGGGGCCCACGATCTTATGTCTACTCCGGGGCCCATGGCTGGTTAATCCAGGTATGGTGCCCAGGCTTCAAATGTCTCATTATTTGTCCATTGCCCAGGTGGTTAACTACGGTTTAAGTATTCAAATGTGTCACAAATCCCTCTGACAGTCGCACTGGCACTTCATCAACATGGTAGAAAAGTGGTTGAAATAGTTTCTTTACTGCTTTTCTGTTGATGCAGCTGGCTACTGGTGTGACAGTTTTTTGTGGCGTCTCTATTACTATGCCCAGCTTGCTGTAGAAGTGACAAGGCGTGTGTCTTTGCTGCTCTATGTACATTATTGCTGCCCTTAGCTATGATCTGACTCCCCACCACAGTCTTTATTTGCCTCATCTCGTTATTTTAGAGACAGACCGAGAAAGAGGGCGCAAGACAGACAAAGAGAGAAAGGAAGACAGACAATGACAGAGGCTTAAGTCGAGCCAAAAGAAAAACAAAAGTGTCTGTACCCTGCTGTGTAGTTGGTCCATCTCAACGACCAGTGATCCAAGGTTGGAGTCGGCCAGTTGCAGTAATCTTTCCGGAGCTTTCTGAGGTGACAGCATGTGCTGCAGGAGAGAAACAGAGGGATGTAGGAATTACAGAGAAAGTGTCTGACACATTTTGGCCCACGGCTAGGCTTTTGAACAGCCTGGCTCTGTGCTGGAGAGCCAAAAAGAAGAGGACGAGCAACGAGGAAGAAAAAATAAACTGTCATAGAAAACATATCTAACATATACAACTCAATATATTTGAATTATGTCACAGTAAGCATCATGTAGTTCAATAGTGAAAACAAAGATAACCACAGCTCAAAACTTCTTATCACAATTAATTGGAAACTTGGTGCTAATTTGAGCTCAAGTTTAACAGCAGGGTGATGCATCATGTTGTTGAAAACACTTAAAAAGAAGCACACTTTAATATGTTAATGACAATGTTCCTCAGAGTAGTGCAGGTTGAGTGAGCGTGTGCAAGTATTGCAACAAGTCAGCTGGGAACATGAAAAAGTTAGGCAGCGACTGTGTCCAACCAACAGCTTAATTAGGTCTTAATTAGGTCCCATTTTTTTTATAAATCTGAACTACAATTGATGTAATCTGCAAGCTCCTTGTCAATTTAGCCAGCAAAAACACGGTCGCAGGTTTTAAATCAGAAGCTGTCTCATACTCTCTGAAATGGAAAAACAATTTTTATTTGGATGGGTAAACCTGGCAGTCATCACTGTAAACCGGGACTTGAGGGAGTAGGGTTAAGCCAAATCTCAATAAAGACATGAGTTCATCTTTTAGACATAAGTTAAAACATGACTGAAAATGTCGTTTCCAACCAGGTGGACACATATTTTACCTTGAGTTCCTCGGTCATGTTCTCGAAGCGGTACAACACTTTATACGGTGGTGGGAGGGGCGTGGTCAGGGTGACATCAATGATGATGCGATACAGGCGATCCATATCACTGATCAACACACCCGAGCATTCATCATCGCAGGCTAGAGAAACAAATATAAACACACAATTAGAGTGCAATGAGGCCAACTCTATCTATTAGAGAGGTTTACAGACGGTTTGATTGGTTTCGTGTGAGGGTACATGTTGACGCTTCTGCAGTTTGAAAAAGAAAGAAAACGAGAGCAGAAGAAGGAAAGGATGTCATATATGTGTATTTTTGGTACTGAGTGAGTTTCGCTGCCTTATTTGTGAGTCTGTAAATACTTCAGCGTGTGATCATAGTGACTGCTTGTGTTTTTGTGTTTAAGTGACTGGCATCAGAAAGACAGGGCTGCCGGTACACGAAATTCAGCACTGAGAGGCAAAAGCACCTATTATGAGCACACACTGCAGGCTAAAAACACACAAATTACACACCACAGACACACCAGGGGATTCACTCCAATGGGAGCATACACATTTCTCTTTATAATGCGTGTGTGAATTTCTCTTCTCCTCTGTAGCCTGAGGATGATTTATTGCAGAAATTATAATTTCTGACAAGAGAAATCAAAGACGAATTAAATAAAAATAAAAACAGTTTTTTACTCAATCAATCTCTGACTAAACAAAGAGCACACAAGTACACCAATGCAGTCATGCAGTCACGTGCATACACACGCACACGCACACGCACACAGGTACAGTAAATGTACAACACATTGTGTGTGGGAGTAAATAGCCGTTTCTCTGTGGTGCTGGTTGTCTCTACAATGTTTAGTAAAACAGGCCAGATTAGCTTCTTTCAAGAAGATGCTGTACGATTGATAACCTTACTTATTCTTTGTTGAGATAATTCACTGTTGTCGTCTTAAGCTCAACAAGTTTACTTTGCTTGGTTGCAGTTTGCTCATGTTAGATTTTGATGATGTCACACATACTAGTTAAAGGCAAGTAGATGATAAAAAAATTATAATCTTTAAGCCCTCTCATGGTTTTAGGATTCTCAGTGTGCCACATGCCACAAATACTGTTTAACATTTTAGTAGAAAACTAATTCTGAAAGTTTGGGTTAGCTTTAGGCAACATAATGTAGAATGTTTGACCGACTAAATGGCGCTACCTTTAACGAAAACTATGGATAAATAATCGACTTGGAGAATCTCTGTTTCATTCTTTTTGGCAGAACCTACGGCATGAAACGTAACTGCAGCTGTGTTTTTTTGATCCCACTTCTTTGAGAGAATGTCATCAGACTCTGAAATACTGCAAATGCAAGGTCTTTCATCAGTGGGTCGTAGGCCCAATCTCCATTACAATACCTCATTCGGTAATAGATGGTGATTTAACCGACATTTATTGAAATGAAAATCTTCCAGATTTAAATTTCTTCAAAATGGAAGGTGAGTTGTTCCTCTATAAGAAGTTGAGAGGAAAACACAAAAATGGTCGACTTACTGCCAGACTTAATTTTTCACCTCAAGGATGTGAGTTTTAAATTGGGAGTTTTGAATGTTTAAAAGCTATGTTTTAAAGCTGCGATGGCCACAGAACTCAATACAATACAAAGTCATTAAACTCGTGGGCTGAGAGCTGTAACAGATTTAGCTGAAGTGTTCATGCCACCGTAATGTGCATTTTTCTGTCCAATGCATATCATCACATTTTTACAGTATCTAAAATGTATAGAATGTAATATTTATTATTACAACCATAGAAGCTAGAAACCCCACAAAGGTCAAGGATTATTTTATGCTGTATTTATTTGTTTTTATTGTATAGCTTTTAGGATGATTTAAAAAATGTTTTGTAAAGTGTCTTTGAGTACTATGAAAAGCACTGTATAAATTAAATGTATTATTATTATTATTATTATCCTCCATCAGAAGTAGGAATATATGATATGATTTCATTGTGGTGTAATATAGTGTGACTTGATTATTTATGATCTGTGTTGATCATAGCTGGTTTTGTTATTCTTGACATTGGGATGATAAATCTTCAAGTTGTATATGGAAACTTCCTCTTAATGAGGTCTAACAATGGAGTTTAGTGAAATCATATTTAGATACAACGTTGATATCACATTCAGCACATGTCAAAGTCAGATGGCAACACATCTTGGATGGATTTTAACCTACAGTGGGTTTTACATCTTAATGTGCTCAAAAAATTTAATTAAACTAAATATACAAAATCATGGGTGGATGCATCATGTACAAATGTATGGTCATTTTTCTTTTTATTAGCAAATGTATTTGACTTGTTGCTTAGGTCACACCCTGAAATACCTAATTTAATTTTGAACTAAATGATAATGTAGTAGATGTGGGAGATACCGGCATTTCGCTCATTCAAGACTAGCGACTCCCAACGCGCTTGGTTGTGGACGGGAGAAAGGGCCAAGCAGAGGGAAAGCCTAGAGTGCAATCACTCTTCAACAAGTGAATGGCACTCCGATCGCTCCACTTAGTGAAAACCATCAGGACGTGTGATTCTATTCTGGATGTAGAGGCGACCGGTTTGGTGTCAGGGTGCACTGCAGCACTCGCACTGCCAATTTATGAGCACACGCTTTGTGTCTGTACACATAAAGACCTGAGCAAGCAATTTCCTCTCTGACCTGACAGCAGCAATTTCACATTGGGCTCTGTCTTACAACCTTTTCTCCTATATTCTCTTAGCTCAAGGCATGCTAATGGCACCCAAATTGGCCCTGCCATTATGGTCATATTAAGTTTAAATTAGCTCCAAATGACATTGAAATTATTTTCTAAATGACTTGAATCTAACTTCTGCCACGATCCGACCTCCCATGGCAACGAGCGAAAAAAAGCTTTGACTGCTCATTTGCACTTCATTGCCAAAATAAAGCAAAACTCGCTGGGTGGTGGGCCACTAGAGAGAATAGACTAGAAGGAAATAGAATGTGGATGTCTGTGGTTTCAGTAATCTAAAAACACTTAGGTAAGTTCTGGGCTCCTTTTGTTGTAGCTTCTATTGTTGAAGAGGTCTTTATGATTTCAGCTTCTACTAACTTTTCTATTTTTTTATTGGCACTAATATTCATGTTTCATAATTCAGAAATCATGACCAGTAAAACCTGCACCAGTTGTTTCACGGAAGTTGTTTCTCAGTTGGTTGCAATCTGCAACTTCGCAGCTCGATGCCACGAAGTTCTACACACTGGTCCTTTAATACACACCAGATATTTCAACCTGCAGGCAAACAAAGAGAGAGAGAGAAACAAAAAGGAACACCAACAATGAATTCAATAAAAAGCTGTTTGTTAGTCTTACAGATGATCCCAGCTGGTCCACACACATGCCTGTCCATGCACTGGTCACACGATTTCCCCGATGACCCGACCCTGCAACGGCATTGGCCTGTGACAGGGTCACATGGTCCGGGCAGCGCCCCCCATAAGGAACACTTACACTCCTCGCAGTGGCCGCCTGGCATCCGCGGGTTACCGTGGTAACCAGTAGCACACCTGGACAGGTGAATCATGGGAAGAAGGACAGAGTTCAGTACAATTGTTACTTGAATTTAAAAGTTCCTATTTGTGTCTGAACGTATAAAGACAGGAAGTGAGTTTTTTTTTTTTACCAGCACCTCCCACAATGTACACACACACACACACACACACACACACACACACACACACACACACACACACACACACCAGACCAAGTGTTTATATGTAGCATACGACTACATCACCTTCAGTATTGTCATTTGTTATTTGTCCCAATGTCTAGTGCAAGTGATTCATTGCCATGTCCCTTCTTACAGTTTTTTTTTTTTCTAAGCTTATCTTGTTTCAAATTATTAGAGGATTATGATTGTCTGTGTGTAGCTCACCTCTCACAGTATTTGCCCTCATATCCCTCCGGACAGGTTGTGCATCGGTAGTCATCATGTCCCTCCGTTACACAAGTTGGACTGAAACTAGACACAGACAGAATGAAACTACTATAACAAATGTCTTAATGCTTTTACAGTCTACATGTTAAAAATGCTGAGAAAAAACAGACATGTAAATAAACATATTTTAGAGAATGACATGCAATTATGACAACATGATTGATACGTACTACTTTCAATTTGGGGAGTCTCTCCACCACAAAACAAGATCAATAAACACAGAAAGATTTACTTGTTCTCTCGGTTGGTGAGGGGACAGGCGCACGGTTTACAGTCATCATGGGAACCTCGGACCACACCGTAGAATCCTGGAGCGCAGCGTTCACACCGATCACCCTCTGTGTTGTCTTGACAGTTCTACACACACACACACACACACACACACACACACACACACACACACACACACACACACACACACACACACACACACACACAATAAATTAATGTTATAATTCTGAAGACATTCATGCTCCAACCCAGCCATGACTCTAACCCTGTTGTGTGTGTTTAACATCCCCTCATCCTCCAGCCAGCAGGAGTTCTTAGTGTGTGTGTGTGTTTGGTTTTAAAAGCAGAATTTGATTGCGTGAGCTTTTTATATGCAGCTGGAACACAATTACCCAAAAAAAAAAAACTCTTTCTGTTTATTCAGAAAGCGTTTCATCTTTAAAAAAAGAAAACTCATTTTCAGATTAAATGAACCGCAGTTAAGCTACACTTTTATCGGCATGTTGCATTTGAATATTGCCACTGGCACCATAAAAACAAGACAGCAGATTTGTTTGAGCAAGAAAAAAACAGAAGATTGGAGGACATTGCTGTAATTCTTAAACTGTGCACAATCCCTTGTATGCGTCTACCGATCTGAAGTCGACAATGAGCAATTGAAAAGACGACAGAAGGGGTCACCCATCATCCCCTTCTTGATCACTGACAAAGTGGTGTTGAGGAGGCTTTTCTTTTCGGGAGTGAGATAATTATCCTGGTTGATTTACACAGGGACTAGATGACGAGCACAAGAAAGAAAAGTAGTGGCATATTGATATAATTATTCGATGTCAGTTCCCTTCTCCATTCTGGATATAAGCAGCACTTTTAAACACTGGTGGACTTCGCTGTAAGGTGGTGAACTTGGAGAGGATTAGTGAAGTGTTTGACAACATGACAGAAAGGTCACTGCAGGTCAATCTCAGGAGCTGCCTATTTTTTCTACCGAGACTAAACAACCATCAGGGGATTTTTATTTCCCAGGAAAATCGTTGATTGAGATTCACACATCCGGACAGTCACTGGGAAGTACCCAGTGTGATCGCAGCTGCTTCTGCAGGTCCGAGCATCTCTACCGGAGCAGCGGAGAAGTCATTAATCTTTTCTTTTCGCCACCCACGGTTTGTGAGCCATTGTAGGGCCTTCGCACACAAACCCACACACACATCGATAGCCTGCACTATTTTTGATAGGAAACGTAGCCGTCCACACACAGTAATAAATGGTTTTGAGGCCCAGTCCACTGCTTCATGATGAGGTGCTGTGAGAGCGTGCACAGCACCCGCCCGCTAGCTGTTACACGTCAAGAGAGTTCATTAACCTTCGTTCCATAAGAGCAGGCCATCCGAAATACTCATTTACTTTGCAGGATTTCACTCACCTGTTTTTATGAGGATGGCCACAAGGGTGCAATGACACACAAAACCATAAATATATCCAAAGTATTTCATATCCAGAGATGTTTGTGTTCTTATTTTTATATATTATATTATACAATATTTGTGTTTTGACGGATGTTATGCCAAAATACAGTGTGTTTATTTAAATATACAGTATATTTCCATAATATGTACGACCTGCAAACTCAAAAACACACACAAATGCTCACAGATGCATTCAATCATACAAACACACACACACACACACACACACACACACACACACACACACACACAATGTAGACTCACACAAATACATTATACAAACATTTCACAAACACGCAGCTCTCTCCTCTTCATATCCCCAGGGTTCAGTCTTATATGTTCGCCTTGTTTATTGAAAATGGGAACTTCAATCAGTGCAACAGGAAGTCGCCTTCTAACGAGGCAAGTCGTTTCTATTAACTTCCTGTGTTCCTCGTTACCACTAATTACCTCAGAAACAAACTCGTTTAGCATTTTCAATTTAGCCCGCTCAGTTAGAAAATGCTAATGGCGCCTGTAATGGAGAGCGAGATGGAAATGGGCGAGGAAAAAATGTCTGGGAGGCAGAAAGAAACAGAAATCAAACACAAGGGAAGAGCGAGGGGAGAAGTAAAACGGGGGACAAACAAATTGGCAAAACTAGAAACATTACGGAGAGGTGGGAAAGAAAGAGAGGGAGTGCAAAGGAAGATTGGGGCAAAGAAAAATGAGAGACGGAGAAAGACAGAGTGGTGGGGTGATAAAAGGAGACAAAGGATGAGTAAATACATAATTGAGGATGAGAGGGAAGAGAATGTAGGGGATGAGAATGGGGCAGATAAAAGAAACAAGGAAATTAGAAGAAGGCGGAGTAGACGAAGGGAGAAACAATAGAAAGAAGTAGAAGGGAGGAAAGCGGATAAAAGACGAGAGGAGGGAGCAGGAAAGTGGAAAAAAGACAAACAATGAAAATAATTGGAAAGAAGAGAACAGCGGAGGGGAAACGAGAACATGTTCGCATCCACACTGGAGCACAGCTATTCTCTGGGGTGTGGAGAAACAGGCGGCATTTGTCTATCGTGACAGCGCTGATACTAATTTGAGTTGAGATGATCTCATGAAACAAGGGGTTATGGTTTGAATACAGACCTTTAAACATAATGATGTTCAAGCTGTTTATACCAGTCAGGGTTTTGTGATGACTGAACAATTTTTTTAATTACTATTAGTGGAATAAAATGTTCCATTAAGCTGGTGACAGTTCCAGATTAAATTAAATCAGAGTGAACATTGCGCAAAAACACTTCACATAATTGCTGATCCTTTTAGTTGTCCTGTTTAGCTCTTCAGTCGGTAATCAGAGAGTCACACTTTGTCAGGACCAAACACCAAATCCAGCACTCCAAGCTTGTGACAAATAATTGAAGCTGAATTTCATGCATGGCAGTGTATACAACTATGCTTTCTAAAAATTTAATTTGTAATAGTGCTGCAATTGATAGAAGGTGAGCCACTAGCACTTACGAGGCATATTTCAAGTCTTCCAGAAAAATACTAAACTTTATGTGCAAAGAAGCCTCCATGAAACCGCAGCTGCCTGACTTTTTCTGGGTTTGTTTACACGTGCTTATACGTATTTATCTGTTTCAAGCCAAATGATTAAATGGCTTCTCATAAACTGTGCAAAATGAATCTCAGTTAATGGATTTTTCTGACAGTTTTCTCTGTGGATCAAATCTGAGCGATGACCTTTGGGCAGCATGTGACCAACTGCTCCCCGAGGTAAAAGTCTTCAGATGGCGACTCACGACAAAACTGACCAGATTGTGAAAAGGCTGAAAGTGGCAAACAGCTAACAACTGACATCGGCAGATTTGTCTCCCAAGCCACCAGTTTGAGCCGAATATTATTTAAAACAAACATGAAGGTGGTTCTCTTTCACGAGATTGGCATTTTATTTCTTCGCACTAAATAAATGAATAGCGCCTTAAAGGTGCTAAATTTCAAATTCAGAGCATAACGTTGATTGAGGGATTGCCTCCACATGGCTATCAACTATGTACTTGCACTTTGCACCTTTGTCTCCGCAGGTGGTGCGCAAACTCCGAGCATGCACAAAGGCATTCATAACCGATGTGCTTTTGTTGCATTATTGTCTGAAACGCCAGAGGACTGACACAATGTACTGTAAAGAAGCAAGAAGACAACGAGTGCAACCGGCAAAACAACATAAACCAAACACCACAATGCAGAGGAGGAATTGTGATTAACTGTAAACTTATATCTCATATTCATGGACTACTTCATTGTCTTCATATAAGCCCCTAAAAAAAATAAGTTAGGTTTGAAATGCATTAGAAAGAATGAAAGAAAGTTAAATACCCTATAAAAAAATAATTTGGCTAGAAATTATATATTTAAATGTTGATTTTCTAAAGCATCTAAAAACCAGATGGCCTTATTTTTATAACCCCTGGACATGTTAATAGTGTTTTTATCAGTGAACTATTTGTGACAGTCACGTCCGAAAAGTTCTGATGGAGCGCATTATAGTTACAAAAATTCAGAGGTGCACGACCAAGTGGCTTCGCTCACGACACGCAGACCATGATTATGGCATTTTCTGGCACGCGACCATAAACTACACTCAAAGGTGCAAACAACGGCAACGTGATGATGGCTAACAGGAGGCTGGACGCTAGGTTTTCCGTGGTTCAGGATTGTGTCATCAGCTGTAACCGCAGTGCGATCACAGAGCTGCACCGATTGGCTCGTCAGTGAGTCCATTATATCTTTACATAAGCGACTGTGGCTCGGTGTTTAGCAAGTCCGTCTTTCAATCAGAGGATCGGTGGTTCGAGCCCTGACTCTGCTACTCCACAACGATGTGTCCTTGAGCAAGACACTTAACCCCAAATTGCTCCCCGTTGCTGTGTCTACGGTGTATAGAGCAAAAATGTAAGTCGCTTTGGATAAAAGTGTCAGCTTAATGTAACATAGAAAAGTGTTGTTCGATGCTATAATAATGCTCTGAATGTATAATTTAGCACCTGGGTTGTGATCTGATCTAACGAATCTGAACAGTTAGAAAATCAACATGGAACATTATTATGGAAATTATTGTCACAGCCGGAATGTGCTGATCACTGACAGCGTCAAACTAACGCTTGGTACAGTTTGTGTTAAACTTTCAGGGTCAGATTTATTTGCCTCAAGGTGTTTTAATGCTAGATCTTTCTAGAATATCCTATTCTCCCCTCTATCAAAAAGTAAGGGTGTAGCTTTGGGTCAGATCCAGAGGAGAGGAAATTACAAAAAATGTCAATGAGCTAAGGGTCGTTAATTATTGCCGGGCTAATTACAGTACCTGACATTCCTCCCAACACACACACACACACACACACCCACACACACACCCACACACACACACACACACACACACACACACGCACACACACACACACACACACTTTATTCTCTCTCTCTCTCTCTCTCTCTCTCTCACACATCAGTCTCTTCTCCAGAAGCTACCTGGCATATGGCTTTATGAAGGTCTCCTGTGGCAGAACACACACACACACACACACACACACACACACACACACACACACACACACACACACACACACACATACCTGGCATATGGATGTCTCAGGGTCACAGGTGGAAGAGTGCCCACTGCATTGGCACTGAACACAGCTGCCCATGCCGGCAGCGGTTGGCAGTCTGGACGCTGAAGCAGATGTCATGGAGCCGGCGCGAAGACGGTAGAAACCTGCAGCACACTCCTGCACACAGAGAGACAGAATGAAAGGGACAATGAGGGAATACATGTATATTTTAAAAGCTGAAAGACAGACATAAAAGATACAGTTTTGACAGCCTGTGTTCCCACAGAAGTCCCACACTGAGCATGATATTTGTACACACACACTATACACATGGGCCCACATAATGATCCATAATTGTAATTTCTCAAGGCAACTGTTGACCACTCTCTCTTGCATTCACATACACACAATTAGGAGATATTCCCTTCAGTAACTTTTGATCACACACATGCCCACACCCTCACATACCCGCTCAGCGCAAACACACACACACACACACACACACACACACACACACACACACACACACACACACACACACACACACACACAGACGCAGACATGCAAGGTAACTCTTTCTCCCTCTCTCTCCTGTTCAGTAATAATTAATGGAGTCCATTTAAAGAGCCATCTGTTCCCTCTGCTAGCGCTAAACGCCCGTTTAAATATACTTTATTAACAACGACGGCAGCTACAAATAGAATGGCCATCTGTCAGCAAAGACCTCTACGACCTGAACATTTCAAGTTTAGCTACCGCTTGCTATTTGGCAGTTTTTCAACAATATCTGTAGCTTCTAAATGATGTACATGGCTATTTGTTTCCCTCCTCTGCACTCCAAGTAGAAAACGACAAAATGAAACAGAGGTTGAAAAATATAGTCAAAAGTTTGCAGGCAACTCGTGTGCCCCTTTGAGATTAACACAATAATACCTCAATGACTCTCAGGCGCCGCTATCCAGCGGAATTGCCCAGAACTGTTGCCTCTGTGTATCATAAGCTGCCTCTACAAAATCCTCATTAAACTGAAGATTGAGTCACTGCTATATGCTTTCTGTGGCTTAAGAAAAGGAGCTGGACGCAGTTGAAAGTCAATTGCTTTGACAAAATCACAACTGAGTGGAAGAAACGCTCAGTGAGGCTTAATCCTAGTTAAGCAAAGCAACAAAAAAAACAGAGCCGGAAAGGTGTCGGAGATGCTTAAAACTCTGAACTACATGTAAATTGGAAACTTTTTGAGATACTATTGAAAGCCCAGTCTGTGACCTCCATGTTTACACTCTGAAGGCAGCAGACAGAAAGGATTCATTGCTCTAAGCGCTAAGAGAGGAGGAGAGAAAGCCCACTCATTAAGTTGTAGTGCTAGATAGTTATGAACCTGTGTAATTATGAATGCTTTTTCTTTTCTTTTTTATATTTTTAATATTCAGTACTGTTTTCTTATTGAAATGTTGTTGACAATTTATATGTTTTACTATTTATGTAGTGGGCTTTTCGCTGCTGGAAAAAAGTAATTTCATCAGATAAATTATTACAAATACTGGAATTCTATTCACAAAACTAGTGATGCATTTTGACATCGATGTATTCAGGCGGCCAATAAAGTCATCGAGAATAAGCGTGAGGATAAGATCAAATCTCTGGAGCAAAGTCTGAAGGCCAAGCAGGAGGAGATCAACTTCACCAAACGTCAGTGGAGTTCACAGTCCCGCCAGGCTGAAAAGGCGCGTGACGAGCGAAGACAAAAATTCAACGAGATTAATGCAGCCCTTAAAAAGCAGCTGAACCAAGCCGTGCTAGAACAGAGCACTCTTAAGGTGGAAGCAACCACTGAGAGGAAGACTCTGAAAGAAAGCATGGATGGTCAGCTCCACAAAATGGATGCCCAAATCAAAGATCTCGAGGGAGAAATCAAGGACAACAAGATCCAACTGATGGAAACCCACAAATCAATGGCCGCCCAGCTTGCGTCAAGAGATGACCAAGTCAAAGAACTTCAAGAACAACTCAAGGACTACAAGATGAAAGTCCAGGCGACAGAGGAAGCGATGAACACTACGCTGGTCTTAAAGGACAATAAAGTAGCTGAACTTGAGGAAGAGTTAAAGCTGCTTACAGAGGAACATGTAAACCT
The DNA here is from genome assembly GCF_910589615.1 of Taurulus bubalis. NCBI lineage: Eukaryota > Metazoa > Chordata > Actinopteri > Perciformes > Cottidae > Taurulus > Taurulus bubalis. The sequence continues at coordinate 30,674,253 of NC_136591.1, read as the reverse complement.
TCAGGTTGTCAACCTGAAGCTTGAGGAGCTCTCCCAACAAACCGATAAGCAGAAGGCACAGATAAAGAAGGCTGCAGAGAACACAGCCAAGGAGGAAGCAAAGAGGGTGGCCAATGCGGCGAAGGCGAGCGCTAAGAGAGCAGCTGAGTTACTGAAAACCCAGAAGAAGGAGCGTGAAGCCCAGTTGAAGAGAGACAACAAGGAACAAAAAAGACTAGCAAAAGAAAGGAGGTTGAGGGAAAGGAGAGGTGAGCCGAGTGAGGCAAGCGAGCCGAGTGAGGCAAGTGGATAGAAGAGAGAGAGCTAACAGTATTTCTCTTCCCCACTCCCATCCTCCTTCCTAACAAACACCCTTTTTTCTCTCCATTACCTTCGCCCTGTAAGATTGTGACACAATTTTAGGAATTGCGATGGAATGATGAATTTAAAATGACAGATGTGATGCCCTGACTTTTTCCTCACCATTTCCTTCTCCCTGTGCAGTAGCTGTACAGGACCGGTTTCCCCACTAGCTCAGTGCTCTCGCTGAAGCTTACTGGTTGTACATCGATGATCAAAGTTACTCTAACACTAGTGAAGATAATGCTCTCGCTCCGGCCCTTACCCCCGAGCTAGAGCACTCTCTTCACTAGTCCAGTAGCTGTGATCAACGGTGTCCTACCAGTAAGCTTCAGCGAGACCACTGAGCTAGTGGGGAAACCGGTCCTGTACAGCTACTGTACAGGGAGAAGGAAACATTGAGAAAAAAGTCAGGACATCGCGTCTGTCATTTTTATTTCACCATTCCATCGCAATCACTACAATTGTGTCACAATCTTACAGGGAGAAGGTGAGAGAAAACTATTTTTGGTTCCTTCTCCACCTGTTTTAGGGTTTTCCCCAAACGGAAACAACACAAGCTTCATAAATCAAACCCAGTATGGTGACTGATCATATGCTCATTAAAGCAGTGATCCTCAAACTCCATTTTCTGAAATAAATTGTCAGAAAAAAATTACTTGTCCTGTACTTTTATTTTGAAGGGGATTTTCTAGTTCCGTCTATTCACAGTCCTTAACGCTGCGTTCACACCACGCTTTCCTGCCGTGAGTTTACTCACCGGTCTACTACTAAAAAAATAAAAAATTAAAAAATTAAAAAAGCATTCATTTCCAACCCTTTATTCAAAAACTGAACTGACCGTGCAAAAATCTTCAGAAAATGCACAGACAGGTTGCTCCTTGAACATCCCTGAGCTGTTAAAGTAATAATAATAAATAAATAAAAAGAAATGGACTAACACAAAAACATACACATTTTTTACATATGTCAAATATATAGGCTTTTTTATTATTTATAAAGTGCACAAAAAAATGTATATTTTTGTTTAAAGTGACCTGAGCTGTCAGAACAATAAATCATAATAAAGTGCAAATAATAATAATAATATAATAATATGTAAATATTAAAATTTGATATTGTATTGTTACACTAGAGAGCACTGATTTTCTCAATTATAAAATATCCTACTCAGTACGTATCTTGGTTACAAAAATTTTTTTTAAGGCAACATCTCTTTCAAAAGCAGTAGTCTCAGATATATTTACATCTGCACTTGTACAGTACAGACATTTCTACAATATTAAATTATTTAGAAAAATTACAGAAAGTAGTCACTTGAAAATTATATGGTAACGCCTGTTGACTACTAAAACAACCGATTACCTGCAGTATGTCAAAGTTCTTAAAAAACACCTTTTTTTGTAAAGTTAACATTTTGCAGGTATGAGGTCTACTGTGTGCAAGCGTATGTGTAGTTGTGCGCTTACCTCACAAGAGAACCCAGAGTATCCGACTGGACACTCGCACTTCTCTATCTGATGTGCTTTATCGCTCTCTTTGGTGGGTCGGCCTTCCTCGGCCACTGTTAGACTGATCTCTGAAATACTGGAAAAGAGAGAAGTCAAATCTATTAATACAACAATGTCATAGATTCCGCTTGTATTATGTTCTTTTCATTTCTTCTTTTCTTCCGACACAACAATAGTAATGATTTGCAGCAGGTTATAATGTATCTGCTGTACAAATGGCAAGTAGTACAAGCAAATTAATCCTTGAGATGCAAATTAAAACTTTTTTTTTATTCAGCCATCACATTTCGTATTTAATAGTGGACCACACTGTATGGGGGTGCATGCCACTGCATATGTATGTGCATACGTGCACATACACATGTGTGTGTGTTTTACCGGCTGTGTCTCATCAAGTTGCCGTGTGATGCCTTAATTAGGATGTAGTCCACATAGAACAAAATATCCATGAAGTCCTCTCGAGTCATGGACCTGCCATCTGCGTACTTCCACTCGTGCTGTACACACACACACTCAAATTAAACACACTAACAAATCAATTTTATCACTGCAGTCTATTATCAGTGTAGTAGACCCTGTTTGTATTGACCGACAGAGCTCGCCAAAAATAAGTGCAATCAATATTCAGTTTAGCTCCATTAATTTAGTAGTTGGTATTTAATAGAAGAATTATATTTCTTGAACTGATAACTCAAATATTACTTCCATTACTCTACCTCTGTCATGTCGATCTCGTGGCGAGTGAGCTGACCAATCTGCAGCCCCGGTATGTTGCGGGTCATCAGTATGTTGCGGTTGGGTCCGCCGTTAATGATGACCTGAGGCTCATAGGAGGAAGGACCAGTTTCGTCTCTCGCCTCGTAGTACACTGCATATTTCAGCTGCCCACCATATGCTGTGATCTGAGGAATTGATTGAAGGCGACTATTACTAAGAATGTGGTGAATTTTCACCTCTTTGACAAACTACGCTTGATTTGAGCAACAACAAAAAAACGTAAATTTATGTTACTACTTTGGTGGTCAGAGAATTACAGATTGCTGTAGGAAACAATTAAAAACTGTATTGCCTAAAAAATAATAAACACAGTGAGCTTTCCAACCATTGAGCCTCTGAACTGCTCCGGCAGTTTCCAGTAGTAAGGTTCAGAGAGTGTTGAAGTGACTAGCTCCGTGTGAACGAGGATCTCAGGATGCTGGAAGCTCACTCCTCTCCTCGTCTCCACAGTGTTGGATTTATCCACCAGGGGCAGCACCGTCTGCTCCGGCTTCAGCGCCAACTAGGACACACAACAGTGACGACAATATAAATGTGACGCATGTTGATTCTTGAAGATTTCCCCCAAGGAACCATTCCACGGAAGCTGTTCATACCGTATATCATGCTGCCTTTCCATTTTAACTGGGTGTACATACTATATGCACTGAGCATGGGTGGATACACAAGACTTGGATTCTGCTGTACAAATATGATTAGTTTACATTGACGAGAATGGCTAACAATCATGGATGTTATGTTCTCAGTAAAAAAAGAAATGTGTGAAATCTTTTTTTTATATATATATATATATAACACTGCAGGGTTTGGGCTTAAGTAGAAATTATAGTTCAACCATGATCTTATTTCATTATTTTTATGTAGACACAAACTGAGCCAAATATAGCATAAGTATGTGCATATATGGGTGGGTAGAATAATCCTAAATGAAACCACATATGCTACATACCATAACACAGACCTGTCAATGAGGTGTGCATGAGTCCAGGAGTCACATATGTACAGAGGCATCAGTGTCTGTTCCTCTTTAAGTCACACAATGTCCTCTTTTCCTCACCTCCTAATGACACAGACTCAAACAATGCTCCATTCTCTTTGACTTTGGCAGATTTCAAATGCGTTTTGTTTGAGACTGCTATCTTGTTATAGAAAGTTGGACATCCGCGTTTCAACTGTGGACACAGAGGATTGTGAAATATCCAAGGTAATGAGGATGAATCCATGCAGCTCTAATAACTGGCCAATTGAAGGCATCTCTTACAGAGATATGTGATCGGAACATGAATACATATATTTTAATTAACAAATACTGGCCATATGTTTTTGCAAAAACAAACCTTTTGTTTCACAGTCGAAAGAATTCAAATGGGTATGGGAATGTTAGTCAAGTGGGAGGTGCTAATTCTTATTTAAACAAAAAATCTGCTTTTCTTTTTTGTATTTTGCTTT